>NW_024412428.1:7432714-7447142 GCF_014898765.1 Herpailurus yagouaroundi | reverse complement strand
TCCTCGTCCCCTTTTTTTTTCTTCCCCCTTCTTTTGGTTTCCCTTCCCCCTCTTCCATCCTCTTTCCGTCCTCCCCCCCCCCAGCACCCTCCCAATATCCCATCCTGGCAAGGCTCAGCCACTTTCAAGTCCTCCTGGGAGCCCTGGAGTTCTCTTTGGCCCCTCCGTCTCCCTCCCCTCCACCCCAAAGTTAATCTCCCTCTCCATCCATCCCTTCTCTGACGGTTAACCAGCCTCAAAAAGAAGCGGAAACCCTGAGTAAATCAAAAGGAGAAAACCAGCAGCAGCAGCAACCTACGTGAGGAGCAGGTGATCAGGAAGAGCGTGAAGCAAGGGTAGTGGAAAAGAGAGGAGCCAGGATGTTGGCCTTGGCCAGTGTCCCCCGGGGGAACCCCGTCAGAACTTAGAAGCATCTGTCAAATCAAACCCTAAATGTGCCTGCCTGGTGTGCTTAGCCAAGGAGCTTGCTACGTGTGGTGTGTGAGTATGTGCTTCTTAGACCCAGCAAACTGGAGTGAATATGCCCTGTGAGGTGGGGCGGGGGGGGGGGGGAGGTTCCTATAACACAGAGGGTTTTATAAGATCATTTGGTCCTTGTAGCCAACCATACCCGTTGCTGCTGTGCAGTGTGCAGCCAAGGAATATCATTTCTCTTTGCTCTGAAGCTACCTAGCACAGGTAAGGATGAAATCCCTGATGAAGCCCCAGTGCCGATAAGCTGAGCAGCTCCACACTTGGTCCCCGACGAGAAGATGAGGCCTTGGCTACCCTCCTGCCACTCACACTGGTGCCACCACACTCTTATGCAGTCTTGAATATTAAAGCTGTTGGTTTTACCAACACTGAGCCTCTGAATAGGGACTGGAAAGAATCCTCAAGAGAATGTTTGTAGCTGATAACGAGAGAGAGTGTCTGGTTTTTCAGGAGGTGAAATGTTCTTTTGTGTGTGAGCAGGAAGCAAGCAGATTGCCCACTTCAATAGCTTTTTATACCCACCAGGCATGTTGAAATTGATCTTCTCCATCCCGATTATCTAGAAAACCGCTTTCGTTACTGGTTTAGTTAGAAGAGTGCCAGTAACCCATCCTCCTTCAAAGGCATTATCTCTTTGGAGGGAGGGGAGCTGAGAGCCATACCTTTATTCCCCATCATTTTTGCTTTTTTCTAAATGTTAAAATGTGAGCTAAAATGCAATCATGAGCAAACCCTTGTCGTGTCTTGAATTCTTTGTGAGGAGCTAGCCCAGCTACCAAAATAAAGAAGCGGGGGAAAAAAATTGCCGACTATAATTGAAAGCCTGCAACTTTCCCAAAGAACAGTTGAGGCATTTGTGGAGGACCACTTTTCAGGCAGAATGATTTTGGTACACATGAACGTAGATTGATTTGACCAGGACTCCCTTAACTTTAAATAATTATGCAACGTGTCTTAAGATGACGAAGGTAGTTTCGGCTGTCCGACCGACACCTGTTCCGGCTTCACAAATAAACTTGATATAAACTTATTTCTGGCGGCAGGCATGTAGAGTGCTGTCTCTCTGGGTGTTTAAAAAACCAAATGGCATTTTTAAAGCTGAATGAAAGGTTCACAGGTTGTACTACGGACTACTCTGCTCCAGAGTCAGCTCAGTGTCTGTCCTGGAGAAGCTCTCCTGAACTCTCAGGACAGACCACCGCTTCTCTGTGCCCGTGGAGGATCCCCGCACAGGGTGATCCCTGCACTGTATTGTCATGGCCTCTTGATCTATCAACCTCCTCTCCGAGTTCTAAGCTCCTTAGAAGGCAGAGATGACATCTTCCCATCTGGATGTTTTTCGCCTCAGCACGATGCCTGCGCTCTGGGAGGTGCTGCAGAAGGGGGTCAAGGCTGAATGCTTCTCCTCCGGAGGGGGCCTGGGAGCGACCAGCAGATCTGAAGTGGGGCAGAGGGACACCTTGGCTCTCCCAGTGTGTCCAGGACTGGGACCAGGGCTGGGAGACTTGTTGCAGAAGGATCAGGGGTCAACTTCCAGCAATCCGTATTTATTAACTGCTCACGCAATGAATAGTCCGTGGTTTTCCAGGAGTCGGGCTTGGGCCAGGCAGAGGGAAAAAAAAAAAAAAAAAGGAGCCGGGGAGAGTGGTGAGGAACATTGGAAACACAGAAGGGGCTGGTGAGGCTGGCACGGAGCTGTGACTCCACGCCGTCTTTCTTTCTTCTGAACCACCAGGGACTGCGGCTCGCCAGGTGCGGCTTTGAGCGATTCCTGCACCCAGGGCGGCGGGTGTCCGGGGAACTACTGTCCTCGCTCGGCCGCCCACAGGTGTGGCAACCCCGGGTTGCCCAACCTTCCCAGGAGGGGAGGTAGTCCAGTCCTACCGAAGGAGTCGCTGGTCCCCGTTTAGGGGCCACCACAGTCCCTTTGATCAAGACCGGCTCTCTGGCAGGTTCCCATAGAACCAACCAGAACCAACCAGCGGCATCTACAAAGACAAGACCCGGCCGGCCGTTCCGTAGAGTCTGGGGCGATTTCGGCCGGCCTTGGAGGTAATGGGGACATAATTGGTGTCATGGCAAATGATCTGGTGCCTCAAGTTAATGTCGGGTTTTGCTCCAAGAGCCGCAGTCACTCATCTGGCGGAGCAAGCTGCCATCAGAAAGATTCTTTTTTTTTTTTTTTTTTTTTTTTCTCGAGCGTTTAGGAAATAAAGCCCAAGTGCTCGGCCCACACGAGTTGCAGGAGCAGTTTCACGCCTCAGCTTTTAAAAAGGTATCATGATGTTATTCCTTGTTTTGCTTCTAGGAAGCAAGGGGTTTAGGAAACGACTTGGGCGGGTGCATCCCTGCGGCCGAAAAAGACACAGACGCACTCCCCAGGGATCGGAGAGGGCTCTCCGTCTTCCCGAAGATGCCGGGCCAGCGTCCGGTCCCCTCGGATGCTCCCGGTCCAGTCCCTCGTGCCCGAGGGTCTCCGGCGCCTTCCTAGACGCCTGGGGACACGCAGGGGGGCCTGGGGCGGCTAGAAAGGGCGGGAAGAACAAGGAAGAGGAGGGAGCCGGACTGCGCCTCGCTCCTCCGTGCCAAGGACACCGTCGCGGAGGCGCGGCCAGCTTCCCACGGATCGGACTTTCCGCCCCCGGGGCCGGCCGGCGGAGCTCCAGCCCCGTCCCCCTTCCCAGCTCCGGGCGGCCCCCAGGGCTGAGTAAGCCGAGAGGAGGGAGGGAGGCTGCAAGGATTTCCTGAGCGCTAAGGGAAGGAGGAGGGGACCGGGGCCGGAGGGACGGGAGCAAGGACCCTGAACCTGCCGCGGCCGCCTCCCCGCGAGCACTCGCACGCCGTCCCGACGCGCGCTCGGCCCCCGGCCGCCCGCCCCCCCCCCCGCGGCGGCCCCCGCCCCCCTCGGGAGCCGCAGGGAATCAGGTCCCGGAGGAAGAGGGTAGGTGGGGAGGCGGATGAGGGGTGGGGGACCCCTTGACGTCACTGGAAGGAGGTGCCGGGGTAGGAAGTGGGCTGGGGAAAGTTTATAAATCGCCCCCGCCCTCGGCTCCTTCTAATCGAGGTCCGCAGAAGGCTCGGAGCGCTCGGGACGGACTCTCCCCGGCGGCGGCGGCGGCTCGGAGCGGGCTCCGGGACTGGAGCGCAGCGGCCAGGGGACGCCGGGCTGCGAGGATTACCCGCGGACGTGGTGGTCTCCCCGGCCGGAGCCGGACAGGGGCTCTCGGGGCGGAGGACCGGAGTGCGCCACGACAGATCCGCGCGGCTGGGTCCGTGGCCCGCGAGCCGCGCGGGGACCGGGCGAGCAGGCCGCGTCGCGCTCACCATGGGCAGCTGCCGGGACGCCGGGGTCCTGCTGTGCGCGCTGCTCGGCGGTCTGCTGCTTACAGGTGAGGCGGGGCCGCGGCCGGAGGCCCGCGCGGGGCTGGGGTGGGGCGGCAGGCGGGCGCACCCTGGGGGCCGGGGCCGGGTGCCCGCGGGGAGGTGAGGCTGCAGCCCGGGGGAGCGAGCCCCGCCGGGGAACCTGGGACGCCGGTGGCGGCGGGCACGCCTGGGGGCCGCGGCGCCCTTCCCTTCCGCCGGGCAGGCGGGACGGGCGCCTGGGAGAGGAGAGCGGCTGGCGGGGGGCCGCTGGCACCGCGCTGGGGTCCGCGCCCCTTTGCGGCCGCTGCAGTCGCCCATCCTCTCCGCCCGACTCCCGGGTCGGGTCTCCCCGCCCAGGCTCCGGGCTCGGGGAGCGCCGCGCGCTCGGACCTGCCTGACCCCCCCCCCCCCCCCCCGCCACAACAGCCCGCTCCCAGGCGGCCCGGCGGGGGGTCGGCAGGGCCCATCGGAGCCCGGAGCAGCGGCTCCCGGAACGCCCGCGAGTCTGCCCGGGGGCTGGGCTGAGGCCCGGGCGTTGGCGATGTTGGGCACCGGCTACTGCGTCGCACCTCCGGAGGGGAGGAGGAGAGCCCACTCGGAGGGGGTCGCGTGCCACCCGCGAGCGGACAGATCCCGGGAGACGGCAAAAGCTGGTGCCCTTGGGCCCACGTCGGGTCCCCGGGCGCGAACGGCCCCGGGAACGTCCCACCAGCTTCCACTCCTCCCAGCTTCCACTCCTATCGCCGGGCCCCGAGCGCGCGGCGCGCAGCCACCGGGTGGGGCCTCCGCCGCGGGCGCAGCCCCAGGTCGCCGACCTGAGTGAACCTGACTGACCGGGGCCCTCGAGAACCCGAATCCCGTTACGTTTCGGAATTGCGAGCCTAGCCTTTAAATCCCGAGAGAAGAGAGGGAGGACGATTTGGACCAAAAGGTGCGGTTGGAGGAATTGGCGAGGTCCGCCCCTTGGCCGGGAGAGAAGGATGCCCGCGGCCGACCCGTTGGGACCCACGAGGTCATGCCGCTGTGAGTGTGGAGGTCGCCCCCCACCAAGGCGTCAAAGCCCGAGCGGACGTGGGGGCCTGGACTCGCCTTTTCTGCCCAGAGGGGCGGAGAGGCCGAGCCACTGGTTCAGACCCTCCGGCGTGGGGGGGGGGGGGCAGAGAGCCATTTCTCGGGCTCTTTTTCTTTTCAGCATCCTAGAGAAAAGGTAAAATATGAAATAAAATACAGTAACATCAAAAAAGGTATTGCAGTGATTCCAGGGAAGGAAAAGGTAGGGTTGAGCATCCTTTTGTACATGCTTGTTAAACCCAAAAGGCAGTAACTTAAAAAATATTCTCTCTCGGTGGGAAGGACTAATTAGATCATCGGTTTCTAAATAACCAGTAACAGTTCCAAGTAGGTTGGTGAAAGTATTAGACTGAGAGTCAAGGCGAAGTCCTGATGTCTGAGAACTCGCTGTAAGTTGGGAAAGTCGCTAACATAACTGTGTTAAATGAAATACTGCTTTTCTATTTCAAAAGTATTGTTTTTTGTTTTGAAAAGCCACTGATATTGAAGTATAGTTGGTCAGAGCACTTAACGTCTGAAGTCCATTCACCTGTTACAGAAAGGTAAATCTGGGTAAATCCCTGCGAATCCAAAAAATGGAGGGAGAAGTTTATGTTTCATTGGCTTTTGTGCATCACACATGGCACATCTTTACTTTTGTTTCAAAACCGTGGTTGACCAGTGAAGTATATAGTTCTGTTCGTGATTAGGAGCAAGTTAGATTGGTAGATTTTCAGAAACCTGGGTAAGAGTCTCTTGAGACAACAGATTTTATTTTACTTAAACGAGGCAGACATCTTGGAAGTCTTTTGTTATTTAAAAAAACGTCTATGCGTTATAGCAAGAAAGCGAGACAGAACATTAGCCATGTGAGAACTCCTCTACCTGCTGGTTTAAGGACTGTTGTTTCAGTGGTTGGGGCGAGTAATTGTTGAAGCATGGCTTTGTAAACCACAAGCTTCTCGATGGCTCACAGTAAAACAATCAGCTGCCTGCTTTGTAAATTGCATCAGGAGTTTTCAGATTTTCCGGAGAGGGGCTGCTTCTCTGGGGAGTGGTGTCCAGAAAGAGGCCAAGTTTCTGCCCTCACCATCCCCCTGGGGTTTACCAGGAGTCTGCTCATCTTCAGGTGCGGTATAGCCCTTGAGTATTTGTGAGTTAGTAATATTTTGTGCATGTGTGTGAGTATGTGTGCGTGCGCCGAGGTATAAAATAACCAGAGGCGCAGTCAGACAAAAAGATAATGCATTTCCCCCTAAAGATTACATTTACCTTCTTCCAAATGTCCTGAGAAAGAAAAGGGTACCAGTAATTCAAATATTTTCAAGTCCTCTATGTTACAGTCCTTTCCCTCTACAAAGAGTACCTCCTTTACTCTGGCTCAAAGTCTCATTTTCTTACTTTTAAGGCACAATGTCCATGATTAAGGACACAAACCCTTTTTTATCTGCCCCCATTTTTTTTGAGATTTTGAGCGACTGATATTCACAATGTGCTCGAATGGCAAATGCATCCCTTAATGATTCTTGTGAGGGAAATCTGCATTAGTGATACAAAGTTAAAATTGTGCATGAGTGGAATACTCATTTCCAAGTAGAATGCCAGGAGCCTTTCCTAATGAAGCTAATTTGACATGACAGTTTTTGTTGTTTTCTCACAGGTTTAGGAAACCACGCTTTTTTGGTGGTGTTTTCCGTATTGCATATTTGAAATGTCAGTTATCACCGTTGGCAGTCCGCAAAGGGAGCTTTCCACTTGATGGATTGTGTGGCAGATGAAATGTAGGTGGTCACCTGCTATAGCTTCGTTCATATTTTTACCTTATTTATTGATATTTTAAGTTTTTTTTCTTTCCCTGTTGAAAGTTCTAGGACAGGCCAGCCAGTTTCTTTTCTAGCGATCACTAAGTGGGTTGTTTTCATATTTGAAAGTCAGAAGTTAGAACAGATGCCTATTTCAAGGCCCCTTTCGGATTCTTCAAGACTCCGTGAATGATTCCAAGAAATAGACTGAACGTGGTGTTTTTTTCTCTCTCCCTTTTATATTTGCATAGAGAATGGATGATAAGCCCTGAGATGTCAGAGCTGCAGCTATAATGATGAGCTGGCTTTCACCTGCTATCAGTAATCACCCTGCATTTGCTTTTTCATCTACCAGCTGGTTAACTTGGTCTTTAATGGGTTGCACGAGCTAAGCTGTTAGAGGCTGTCTGAACCAGTCATAGTCATGGGCTTATTTTCCTTTTTAGAAGCAGAATGTGTAACTCTATGAAGCAAACTCTACTTCCTAACTCTGGTTACATTACCTCTTCTAAGGAGGTCGGTCATTTTAAACTCGGAAGAATCTCTTGGTTTTTAAAACATTCTCACTGACTTGATTCAAAGATAACTTTCTTCTAAAAATTTCAGATTTCAACAGGGATACTAAACCTCTATGTAAAAATTGGACCTATTTTGTGTAATTTTTTTTTTTTTAGAACAAACTAAATAATCACTTTGTTCTCCTTACCAAAGACTGTTGAGTCATTCTACATCTACTTTGAATGCACGTAATAGGGCAGTTGAAAAGATGTTGCAAACAATTGGTTTTATAGTGACCAAAAAAAAAAAAACAACAAAAAAAACCCAACGTCCTTGAGGAAGGTTATCCAACATATTGCCTGGTTGTCTCTGATGTTTACCCGGGCTTAGGAAGTTCTGCAAAGCAGGAACAAATAACAAAGTAAGTAGCTTCTGTGATGCTTTAAACTGAGATGTGTATGTGAGCGGGCATAAGAGTGGAGAGAAAGTGAAAGAAACTCTTCGCACTTGGGTGTTAAACGCAAAGCTCACTGGCGTTAGGTCCAGTTGCGTGGTCAGGAGTTGATGGGCGATCAAGTAAACATCACCTTGCAGAGTGCTTGTCATTGTGGACAGGAGAGGAAGGACCTGTGAAACAACACATACGTTATTAGGAATTTGTTATTAGCAATGGTTGAAAGCATTAAAAGCATCTGTTGCATTGCTTTAAATAATTAATAGAACAGGATAGTCCGTTCCATCCCACTGGTCTTAGGATACTAGTGAGGCTTGTAAGGAATGACAAGATCTGCCACATGCTTTCCAGGATCACTGTTGATTCCTCACACACTTGGGTGCCTTGGAAATTGCATGCTGCTGATGGAATGACTGGATTTTATACCAGATTGAGGGAGGGGAAGGAAATGGGAGGAATGGGGTAATTGAGAGAGGGATTGAAAGGAAAGCCTCTGGCTTAGCATCTGGGACTGCAGGGGGGTTTCATTAAGGAAATGGTTCCATTGAGTCTGCTGAAGATAGTGGACTAGATTTCCTGCATTGCTGCTGGGGCGGATGTGGGGGGATGTCAAGAATTCCTGGGGATTTCCCATCAGTCTCGGTAAGCTGGATGCCTGAGGGCCATATCTGATGATTGCTCCTTTCCTTGATTTTGAGCTCCTTGCGAGATCTGATCTTGTCTCTCAGACACATGCATTGTGAGAGCTAGGTGTTGAACCTCGTAGATCCAACCTGCTCATTTCAGAGATGAGAAAACCCAGAACAGTTCGGTGTTCCCGCCCCCCCCCCACCCCCAAAGTCAGCTGGCTAGTGGCAGACCCAGGAACGGATCCTGACGTTCACAGTAAAGATCACATTTCTTCATTTCTGTGTTTCCTCCACCCCAAGCGGAGTAGAGATGTTCAGGTGTTAGTTGAATGACATTTTTATGGTGCTAACGTTTCTTTTTAAGCGCTGGCGTCTGTTTTTTGAATATGAAATTTTCTCCTATCTTCTTAAAGAAGGGATTTAGGTGGAGAATGTCAAAATTATGGGGCGTCTGGGTGGCTCCGTTGGTTAAGCAGCCAACTCTTGATTTTGGCTCAGGTCACGATCTCACGGTTCTCGAGATGGAGCCCCTCCTTGGGCTCTGTGCTCACAGCGTGGAGCCTGCTTGGGATTCATTCTCTCTCTGCCCCTCCCCTGCTTGCACCCTCACTCTCTCTCAAAATGAACATTTAAAAAAAAAGGAATATCAAAATCATGGCTGCTCGCTAGTACACGGATAGATCTGGTGAGCGAGTCGACTTTCCTTGTGAGCTTCTTTTGAACTGCTGTGGCTGAAACAGTTACAGCCTCCCTTACTGGCCTCACCTCTCACCACTTCCCTCCACACCCCCTGTGACCCGGCTACACGCAGCCCTGCCCACTCAAATAAATGACCCATCGTTCTTAACGTGGGCCTCGTGCATTCATCACTCTGCATTCATGCCGTTTGCCTGCAACACCCTTTCCCTGTCTCTGCATGGCCTCCTCCCCTGCCTTCGAAGTCCTTCAAGAGCTCAGAAATCATCTCTTTGAGCTTTTCCGTAGAGCTGCAGACAGAATTTATGGTTCCTTCTGCTCCTGGATGCACGCTCCTCTCTGCGACCCCTAGATAGACGCCCCCCCCCCACCCACACAGCTGTTCTCACCTGCATCATTACTGTTCCGCTTACGTGTCTGTCCCCTTGTTCCCTTTTCTTTGGCGCCTAGTGTAGTGTCTGGTCTGGGGGCCCTCAGTAAGTATCGGAGTCCAGGAAAGATGTAGCCACCCTGCCATTTCAAGGAAGAGATCTCTCCGGGCCAGACGCGAACTCATTCCAGTACATTAATGGACTTCTGCCTGTCTAACCGGCCTCGGCTCCCGTGGATTCCTTAGAGGGACTGTTCTCAAGAGATAATGTTGTCTGCAATGATGATGTCATAGTGACTGTGACTAAGATGGAGGAAATGGGCTCTGATTGTCAACTCTCCGAGATGCCTATCTCCTGTAATCCCCTCCCGTTTCGTGCTGGTGCCTCACTGGGTGCTCTGAGCTACCGAAGCCGGGTTTCAGTCCACACAGAAGTTCTGTCTTAGCCTCTGTGGGTGCGGTACCCAGCACCGAGGCTTTGCCCTCCAGTGTATTCTGCAATTGTTTGGAACAACCGTGCTCTCCTGTTTTATGGTGTGACTTCCTCATCCTTCCGTAGACTCTGAGCCGAGTCCATGGTGCTGGGCTGTGATACAAACCCAAAGAGAGACCTGGCCACACGCAGAACTGACATTGTGTTTCCACTGGGGCCTTTGTTACTGGATCAGGCTCGTCGGCCTGAGTTCCCCTTTCCATAGAATAGGTTCTCTTCAACCCTCCGTGTAAATCGGTTCCTGCCAGGACCACTGTGCTACTACGTAGGTGTGAGACATGTTCTTAGAAACCTGCATCTCCTGCGCTGGGACCACAGTGGTGCCCCCTTTCCTCCCTCTCCGGCCCCACACTTTGCACATGCCCCCCAAATGATCCAAAACGAGCTTCTCAGAGTGTGGTCCGTGGCCCAGCAACAGCAGCATCCCCTGGGAACTTCATGCATCAGAGAGTCTGTCTTTTAATAAAGTCCACTGATGTTTTGTTTGCACAGTAAAAACCGAGAAGCACATTAAAAAGTGGTGTCAGGATCTAATTCCTCTTCGTCTACAGCCTCGACCTTTGACCTGTGTAGCTAAGGGACTAGATGGGGGGCCAGCCGGGAGCCTCTTCTGCCTCCTGCATTGTTCTTGTGCCCTTTCTTCTGCTGGGACACCTGTGTCCTACTTCGAGACTCTTTTCATAAGATCTTAGACTTGGCTTGGACCTATAATCGAAGTAGAGGTCGTCGTCTTGAAGACCGTCGTTAACCGCCAAACCATGGGTGGCAAGATCAGGTTCTTAGAAAATGCGGACTTGGTGCAAAATAGTAAAAATGGCATGAAATAGATAGGTTTCAGCCATAAATGAAAGCTGCACGAAGCATTTGCTTTCAGAACAAAGTCCCTTGGTGATCCCAAGCAGCGGAGGCATGCGTTCTTCTCCGGAATCTTTGTTGTCACGGAGGTGTCCCTGTCTCACTGTGTCGTGCTACTGTTGACGAGAGGTTTTTGTGTGTGCTTCTCGCTGGCTTGAAATGTAACGTGTTTTACACTCATGTTCTTCCTTGTTTCGTATCGCAAATCTTGGCAAACGCCTTTGTCTTTTCACAGACTGCCGCGGTGCTTACAGGCACTTTTTCTCCGCCTGGTTTCTAGCCTTCTATTTAACTGCTGGAGCATGAGCGGGTTTCCTTTCGAGCTACAGACCCACCCATGCGGTCCACGCCAGCAAAGCTATCCCAATGATCAGATGCTTCTGTGGAAAGGGGCCTGAAGTGAACCTTGTATAAATGAAAAGCCTCGGCTTTTGGAGTCATTTAAACTCAAGGCCACCTTTGTAGCAAAATCCTGATCGGTAATTAGTCCGCCGGTTGGTTTCTGTGAAACCCTTTGCCTCTTGCTACGGACATGGTCCCCCACGTTGGCTCTACGTTAGAATCATCTGGGGAGCTTTTAAACATCTTCTTGTCCTGGCTGCACCCCTTACCAATTCAATCACGCTCTCTCCCGTGGGACCCAGGCGTCAGTAATTTTGAAAGCTCCCGCGGCTGGCTGAGGTCATGAGCCTCCTATTTTTCTCATCCCTCGAATCACCTGGAAAGCTTGTTATCCTAGCGTGCTGGGCCCCACCCCAGAGTTTCTGATTCAGTGCGTCTGGGGCGGGGCCGAGAATTTGCGTTTTGAACGAGTTCCCAAGTGTTGCCGATGCCTCTCATCCAGAGACCACGCTTTGAGAGCCACTGTCCTAGGGGCTGATTTGAGAGGCCTGGCCACCCGGGAGGCCCAGGTGCCAATCCATGAAAGGTTCTAGGTCATCGCGAGGTAGAAACGATTTCTCAGAATTTCTGCTAGGAACAGTATGCGTCAGCAGCGTGGCAGAAGGAATATTAGGGTAAAGCTTGGGGGCATGTAAGTGCCCCGAATTGCCTTCTGAGGAAAGCGGGTCTGGTTTCCGGGTGGGATATGTGAGTTTGGAGCCGGAACTGAATGGCAGGTGCGGACAACAGAGCTAGTAGTCGTCATTCTCTGCTCCCCGACCGAGCGCTCAGCCTTTCCTCTCTCTAAATATTGGTAAACGTCCACAGAGTCCTTTTGAAAGGTGTCCTGGGCACCCGTGTACCTCGGGCCAGCCCTCCTACCCTCCGGGATCCCCACACAATGCTCCGCCCTCTGTAACTGAGTTGCTGTGTCTGTACTTCCTTTGCTGGGGTCAGGGTCCCCCACTTGGGTGGCTGAATCCTCCTTGTTGGTTCTGCTGACTTTCGTGCTGTGCCTGGGGGTCTGTCCCCATTGCTGAGAAGAGTTGCTGCGTGGCTGGAAACAGAGCTGGCCTCCTGTGATACGGAACTATGTGCCGAAAACTTTCTCGTGAAACCCCAAGAACCTGAGGGGGAGAGGCTCCATGAGGCATTCGAGGCCTCATGTTAGGTGTGCTCCACTTGGATACCAAGTTCAAATATAGAACATGTTCTTTACCCGCTACTGAATCACTGCTTCTGCAGGGCTGAGTCATGGTAACAGTTGTATCCATCATCTATTACTGTGTAATGGGCTGGCCCAAAAGTCTACGGCCTTCAACAGTAATTCATTACGCCTCCATGAGTCTGTGGGTTAGGAATTTGGGCTGGGCTTGGCTGACGGATGTTTCTGGGGTCTCCTCTCTGGATCCCTCACGCAGCTACAGCCCCCTGGCATTTCGACCAGGACCTTGGCACTGGCTATCACCGGGCCTCCCTCCACATGTGGTCTTTTGCCATTCGGTAGTAGAGCCCAGGCTTCTTTACATGGGGGGAGGGGGGAGGGGTGCAAGAGGGTGTCCGTGGAAGCCTCGAGGCCCTTTGAGGCCTGGACTTTGCAACTCCTGCGACACCGCTCTGCCACATTGGGTTGGTCAAGAGCAGGTCCTGACCCAGAGTCGCGGGGCGAGGAGACGGGCGCCTGTCTCGGAGGGAGCAGCTGCACAACACTGCGGCCACGGTTGTCAACCTGCCACGCCACTGTTAGCTCGGTTAGCTTTTTCTCTTCTGTCTAGACATCGAGGCTGGCGTTTGGCCAAGAAAATACTAGTGAAGGATGCCTTGACCGTCTGAATGGTCTCCCGGGTTGAGACACCTTTTCCAAGAGCTTCCGAGTCCTCAATCGTACGATTAGGGAACAGGTCACGGTTAAGGTGACACACAGTGTTGGGGCTGCTGGCCTCTCACGAATACCGTGATACCAGCGAGAAAGCACAGCCGACCCTCAGATTTGGAGTGGGGGCGGCTCTGAACTTCTCTGACTTGTATCACGGGGTCTCTGGTGGAACACCTTCTGGAGGATGGGGTGAGGCTGCACCCCTTGAGGAAGGGAGAAAGGAGGAACCTAACCCCTGTGGATTGTCGGGCGCTTGGATACGTATCTGTGATTTGACTCCGTCCTGAGAGGCAGGCACAGTCCTCTTAAATACGAGGGGCCTGAGGCTTCCATAAATTAAATTCTGAAGCGCACAGAAGTGGTAAGTAAAGCTGGGATTATTCTGGTCTGATGTGGCTGACTCCCCAGCCCCCTCCCCCCGCCCCCATGCCTTACAGCCTAAATGAAAAGGGGAGAAGGGAAAGAGCGTGGATGAGAATGTGCTGGTCTTTCCCTTCTGTCAAAACTGTCTCTCCTTGGAGGTTTGCCATCTGCAAAGAATGTGAGACGCCACCGCTACCCGAGCCTGAAGCGGCCTCGGGAGATTCCACTCCTGCATGTGGCAGGCTCCAGTCAAGTCTCCATTGAGACGGGATTTTAATCATGTGGGTTTTCTTATCTTGGGGATGCAAGGCCCCTCCAAAACACGCAAGTCAAGAAAGGATCCCGAAAGCCAGTAAGGACATGATTTTTGTTTGTTTGCTAAGAACATGACTTGGGGTGAGTTTCCAAACTGCTTTCCTGTTTGTGACTTTCCGTAATTCAGATTACGGAGAAGGACTGGTGAGCCACACCGGCGCTGTGATTCGAGCAGGTCCTCTGAAAAAGCCGGGGGCTGCCCTCTCTGCCAGACTGCTTCCAGGAATTAAATGTCTACTTCTCTGTGCACCTTTTAGATCCCGGAAACCTCAAAGACTTGGGAGTTTTTTCCTAAAGAGACTGGAGCACAGGGAAGGACCCTGATGTGTGTTTGACCCCAAAGGCAGATGTCACATGCCCTGGGGGAGGGGAAGGGGGGACGATGGGTGGACTAAGCCCCTCCCAGGCGCAGGCTCTACATCTGGTGAACTTCTTCACAACCGTCCAACAAGCGCACTTTTAACTTTGCTCTTCACAGATTGAAACCCTGAGGGTTTGCTGAGGGTCACACACTTATGGAGTGCCCAGGCCAGGATTCAAACCAGGTCATTCTGATTTTGAAATTGGTGGCTCTTTCCACCGGCATGTACCCAACATATCTTGAATGACAAAATCGGGGAATTAAGGAAGACCAAAGAGTTTGGCTTCTGGTGTCTAGAATGAAAATCTCTGTGTGTGTGAGAAAAACACAACTGTCTGAGAGCATCTTCTAGAGGGAGTTACTTTTCAGTTGAGGATGGACAGAGCACAAGTTTTCTTTTTTCCTTCCTTCCTTCCTTCCTTCCTTCCTTCCTTCCTTCCTTCCTTCC
>NW_024412428.1:7394161-7432704 GCF_014898765.1 Herpailurus yagouaroundi | reverse complement strand
TC
This sequence comes from Herpailurus yagouaroundi, assembly GCF_014898765.1. Taxonomy (NCBI): domain Eukaryota; kingdom Metazoa; phylum Chordata; class Mammalia; order Carnivora; family Felidae; genus Herpailurus; species Herpailurus yagouaroundi. The sequence goes on along the minus strand of NW_024412428.1, from coordinate 7,432,702 downwards.
CTTCCTTCCTTCCTTCCTTCCTTCCTTCCTTCCTTCCTTCCTTCCAACTTGCAAATATACTATGCAGCAGCATTAACTATAGTCGTCCTGTTGTACATCGTATCTCTAGATGATTTACCTTGCTGATTACCATTATCAAAAATGGACGCATCTTTTTCAAGCCCTGTTGTGTCTTGGGCCTCTCCTCCCCAGCTAGATCATTCTTTTCAGGTATTCAAACCTGCAAGAAATCGAGAAAGAGGGAAAAGTGTTCTACTTCTTCCTTGATCGACCACTTGAGAGAATCTTTTCAATACCAGAATATGGCCACGTTCATCCAAATCTGAGAAAAACCCTGTCCTGCCACCTATGGAGGCGTTTTAGTGTTTGTTCCAAGCAAACAGTGGAAAATGTAGCCAAATAGATCTATACCTTGGATGAAAATTATAAGGACTGGTGATATATATACTCTTTGATTTTTTTTTTTTGTTTGTTTTCTTTTTCTAAGTTGGCACTAGAGAAGCGAAAAGTAGATGTGAACAATTGGAAAGGCAAGGTTGTATTAGAAGAGATTGCAAACAACTTGAAAATGCATTGTAAACTCTAGTTATGGAATTTTGCCTGTGATTAATGGCATTGTTTTCTTTTGGGAAAACACTGGATAACCCTCTTTTCCACATAACATCTCCTGCTGGATCGGATTTTTGTTCTCTGTTGTTCTTTGGAAATGTTTATAGCTTTGAAATCTTTTCCATAGGGGATTCTTTAAAAAAATTTTTTTTCAGTGTTTATTTATTTTTGACAGAGAGAGAGAGAGACGGAGCATGAGCAGGGGAGGGGCAGAGAGAGAGGGAGACACAGAATCCGAAGCAGGCCCCAGGCTCTGAGCTGTCAGCACAGAGCCCGACGCGGGGCTCGAACCCACGAACCCTGAGATTGTGACCTGAGCCAAAGTTGGACGCTCAACCCACTGAGCCACCCAGGCACCCTTCCATAGGGAATTCGACTAGAACTAAGAGAAAAAAAGAAATGCATGGGGATTGAGTAATTGGATGGTCCTAGAATGGACCTTATGTACCTCTAACTTCTTGGGGGCTAGAGAATATCTTGTTGATGTGCAAATCAGAACCGGTTGTTCCACATGCTCCCCAATCCCATTTCCTGTCCTGGCACCTGGTAAATGAGAAATAGCCTCTGCAGAGTATTTGTCACACAGAGTCACTTAGAAGGCAAATGAGAAGGGCGCCTGGGTGGCGCCGTCGGTTAAGCGTCCGACTTCAGCCAGGTCACGATCTCGCGGTCCGTGAGTTCGAGCCCCGCGTCAGGCTCTGGGCTGATGGCTCGGAGCCTGGAGCCTGTTTCCGATTCTGTGTCTCCCTCTCTCTCTGCCCCTCCCCCGTTCATGCTCTGTCTCTCTCTGTCCCAAAAATAAATAAACGTTGAAAAAAAATTAAAAAAAAAAAAGAAGGCAAATGAGAAACTCAGGAAACTCACATAAATGCTAATTTTCGGGAACTTCTAACTCACCTTAGCCTCTTTGGATTGACGTTACACTTAGTGATTCTGTGTCCAGGTATGTCTTTTTAGGAGCGACGGAATCCCAAAACACAGAGACAGTTGTTTTGGGTTTTGAATGTGTTTTACAGGCCAAGCAGGTGGGCAGATGATAGCCTTGCTAGAAGAATTCACTCACCATTTGGGGGGAATGTTAAGTCTAGACGTGGGATGGGAAATTTCTTTTAAGGAGTATATTTTCTTGGAATGTTTTGGAATGCTGTACTTTCTGCTGTGATTACATGAGGGGAACCATGGATCATCTCAAATTTAATTCTCCTGATGCCTATTTCATAACCAGTCTTCTTTCTAAGTATATGTGCAACTTCCCCTGTGAATCCAGCCATGCGGAGAAGACTTATTTTAGAACATTGTAACATACTCGCTTAAATAAGGTGCTCAAGCAGTTGTCGTCCATTAACCCATTGTATCTTATTTCAAGATGCAAACATAGTTGTGATTGTTGTGCTCCGTGTTGGTCACTGAAGATATGTCTTATTTTGTGAAGTTCGTGGAATTTTCCTGACATGAATCCCTTAAGTTAGTGAAGAGTTTAGGACTTCCTACGCTCAAAAATATGTTCTTTAAAAACAAGGTATACATGGTTAGGAGGTGATCTCTGTGTGTTGACTTAGATAATCTCCTACGTTTCTTGGTATTCACCTAATCTGCTTCTAGATGATTCATGACCTGAGGGGCCCCCCCAGGGCTGAGAGCCCGGATTCATCTTCCCAGCTATGAATTCAGTACAGTGCCTGGCACACAGTAGTCACTCAATAAATGCTGGTGGACCTGAATGAAACTGTATCATAGCCATTCTTCTGGGTTTCAGAGGCCCTTGTAGGAGTCACGGTTCCGCATTGGTTCACTTTCTAAGAACCTGTGTGCGCGTGTGGAGAGGAGGTTGGCAGAAATCTGCCCAAGAGCTGGCAGTCGGTCAGTCTCCCAGCACACCTGTAATGTTTGTTCCTTCCGTGCGGGCCATTCTCTGATTCCAGTGGCCCCTTTCTTATCTTTGGCTGAGCTGGCCATGTTCTCTTGAATTGAATCTAAACTCAGGATTCAAGGTGAGGGTTTAAGCTGCTCAGCCACTAGAGAAATGATTCCCAAGAGCTGTTTTCTTCAGATGAGCCCTCCCTCTGGAAAACTCTTAGCTGGTCAAGGTTCCCAAGCCCAGCACAGAAGGGAGACCGTTGACTGGGAATCCTAATTTTTAGGTACACCAATTCAGCCTGATGACATTAGGTAATGTTACCGCCACTGCTGTTGTTTTTGCCATCTTGGATAAAGACATTTGGGTTGAAGACTGTTTCCTCTTGGCTCTGGACCGTCCCCAGGGTAGGCTAGGAGGACAAGACAGGTGAGGAGGAGAGACAAGTCCCGACTAATGTAATCCTGAAAGTGAAAACTGAGCTTTTTTTGTTTTTTTTTTATTCCTCTCATTGCTTCACCTCCACCCTAGACCTCTTCCAGGATTTCCAAAAGCACAGCATGACCTGGGCAGATCTTCTAGCGAATGTTCCCTGTGGCTTTTATTCTAGTGGCCGGTAAAGCCAGATAAATCCCAGATTTTAAAAAATATGCAAACCAGAGCATTGGAAGAAGACAGTACGGCTCTCTCCTCTCAGCAAAGAGGTCAAGGAAAGCAGAGTTGTTCAGGGAAGAGCATTAAGGGTAGTTGATAAAGGAAAACAGTTGTCTGAAGGAAAGATGAAGCTTCAGAGGGTTTGAAGGTTTGGAAGTCTTCGAAGGAGAGAGAGAACCAAACGTTACCTTTAGCGAACACACACTCATTCTTCAGGTCTTAGCATCAACACTGTTCTTCTGTGAGAACGTCCCTCAGTCCCTGGGCTGGGCTAGCTGCCCTGCATCTCGTACTTTGCTGTGATAACGCACAGATATTATGTAGTTTTATATCCATATGTGAATTAATTATCAAGTATGAAATTTTATAATCTACATACACTTGTATATATGATGTTACATATGTGTATCTTTATCTCTCGTGCAGCCTGATTTACAAGCACTTTACAGAAAGTGATCTTGTTCATCTTATCCTGGCCTTCTTTTCGTATATGTTTAAGATATTAAATGGAGGAATAAATGCTGAGGTTTAAGATCAGAGAAATCACCAAGGTGAGGGGTGAGAGAAAGGGGTCGTATCGGGAATGTAGTAGGAAAAAAAAACCAGGGCTGGCTGGCAGTGAGAGAGAGATAAGAAGGATAGATAAATGAGAGAAACCAGTTCCCAGATTCCTAGGATCGTGGTTGAGAGCCCAGCGCTTAACCCAGTGCATCAGTCTCATGTCCGGGAATTGGTGGCTTAACTTTACTGGCGACTGGGGACCTTCCTACCTCTCTACAGAGTTCTTCCTTCCGGTTTTATGTAACTTCTGCTTATGGGTTTTGGGCTTGTCCTCCAGCGTCAGCTGATTCGTAAGTTATTTTAAAGCCCGTTAGGTTGTGCTCGCTTCGGCAGCACGTATACTAAAAGCCCGTTAGGTTGATGGCCAACAGGTAGCGGAAGTTGGTGTTTTGTTTTATTTTTTTCTTCCATCAGAGGTGTGATATCTTGGATAGTATCAAAACTGCTGATTCCAGAAATGAAATTCTAGGTAGGTTAACGAGGGTGTATGAGTAAAAATGCCCTGAGAACTAAAATCAGTATTCTCCCAGTTTGGGGTATAAATGACTGTAAAGTCTTTTATGGATATTTGTAAGGAAGGGCTTGTTATCACCTACTGAAGTGAACAAAAGCCATTCAGTAAATTATTTCTTTAAAAACTGAACTACTAATGCAGGAGGTGGGTTACTTTCCCTTCTAGAATCTTGGCTCTCAGCAAAACGTGTAGAACATTAGTTCCACCTGAGACAAGATTTATTTTTAAGTTTGTGAATCCGTAAGAAGATTGTCCAAATTTACTGTGTAAATTAAGCGAGTCTTAAGAAAACGTGGAAATTAAAGGAAGCCAGAATTAAAAAGAACAATTAAGTCGGCATAGTCGTCCCATTGTCTAAGCGGGATTAGTCTCCAAAAAATGCGTGATGAAAAGCAAGTGTATTTCAAATTGTTTAATTTAGAAGGAAACTGATTTTGACAACAGAAACACAATGGTCAAGAATAGTGTTTTAACGAGCCTTAGAAAGTATGCTAACATAGCTTTCAAAAACTCAATTCCCCTATGATGGATAACTTCATTGCACACAATTGGCCATTAGATCACAAGGGTCAGAGGGTTTGTATATATTACTGGTTACAAAGGCAGAGATCTCTCCACTCGCCTCTTAGCGAGGGAATTTATAAAGCACCTCTGTTACAGACCATTTAAAGTACTCCAGAAGAGGGGCGCCTGGGTGGCGCAGTCGGTTAAGCGTCCGACTTCAGCCAGGTCACGATCTCGCGGTCCGTGAGTTCGAGCCCCGCGTCAGGCTCTGGGCTGATGGCTCGGAGCCTGGAGCCTGTTTCCGATTCTGTGTCTCCCTCTCTCTCTGCCCCTCCCCCGTTCATGCTCTGTCTCGCTCTGTCCCCAAAATAAATAAATAACGTTGAAAAAAAAAATTAAAAAAAAAAAAAAAGTACTCCAGAAGAAAGTTCTCGATGTAGCTTAGGCTTCCGAAGCTGGATCAGTGTGAGCCTACAATGAACAAGAGAACCGTATCACACTCAGCCTGCCACGCTTTAGTTTTTCCCGTTTTTATGTGCAAAGCAAGTGGTACTTTGTCATTCTTAGTAATAGATTATAAGGTTGAAGAATATGTGAAAAGAGACCAAACGTTGGTAGACTGTGGTGACGTTTTTGGCTTTTCCTTGCTGGATAGTAGAGTTAAGGTGCACTCTTGCCTGCCTTCCTACTTGTTTTCTAGCATTCCTCATTTTATGACACACAGATCTTAAGGTGTTATTCTGGATTCAAAATTAAATCTTCAGGGGCGCCTGGGTGGCTCAGTCCGTTTAAGCGTCCGACTTCGGCTCGGGTCATGATCTCGCGGTTTGTGAGTTCGAGCCCTGCATCAGGCTCTGTGCTGACAGCTCAGAGCCTGGAGCTTCGGATTCTGTGTCTCCCTCTCTCTCTGCCGCTCCCCTGCTCACGCTCTGTCTCTCTGTCTCTCAATAATAAAGAAGCATTAAAAAAAATTTTTTTTAATTAAATCTTCAGCATCGTGCATTTTTTATGGTTATTTAATAGCATCACAATATACAACTCCATGATATATTCATTTTTTTTTTCCCAGAAAGAACTGTGTGTGAATCTGCAGTTTATTTGTGTTACATAACAGATTATAGGCAGGGACTACACATAATTTAAAAGTTCCGGGGCACCTGGGTGGCTCAGTCAGTTAAGCATCCAACTCTTGATTTCAGTTCAGGTCATGATCTCATGGTGATGAGATCGAGCCCCATGTAAAGCTCTATTCTGAGCGTGGAGCCTGCTTAAGATTCTCTCTGCCCCTCTCTCCCACTGGCACATACATGCTTTCATAAATGAATGAGTGAATGAATGGATGGGTGGATGAATAATCCAACCCTGTTCATATGCTTTAACCATTCTTTGGCAAGCTCCCATGTGGAAATGATTAAATATTCCCCATATCTTTTCTGGGATGCTTTCCTTCCTGATAGAACCCACAGGGATCCGCGTAAATAACCTGGCCCTGAAATTCGGATACCTGCTCCCATCATCTCCGTAGATGCCTGGCCCTTTGGCGCTGAACAGTTAATAGACACAGAGCACTTGGTAAAATACTTGATAGTAGGCCCAACTGTAATCCTAATGCCGTGCAGAAGGGAGAAAACTTTAGGTTTAAAATTGTGGGTTGCATACACGCTGTACTATGCTTCTAGACTGATAATTGTTTGGATTTGTATGAAGGTTGTAATCATTAAAAACATTTTTTTTCGTGACGTGTAGTTGACATACAATGTTGGATTAGTTTCAGGAATAGTTGTCTATTTAAAAATAACATGGAGGGTGCCTTTGGCAGAACTGAAACTTGTGCTCTAGACAAGAGATTAGAGATTAGAAGGCTGATGGTAAGGCATTCCGTGCATTCTGTTAATACTGCCACCATTTCTAATAACGCAGCTCTATCCAAATGCTCTCTTGGCCGTAAGCATTCTGTCGCTGACCGCACTGTGTTGTTTCAGAGCACTGTGATTCTGAAGAGGACGTAGCAAGTTCTGAAAGATGAACAAAACCGTTGCTTCCATTAAACCAAGTGCTGTATACTTAATCTTACACATACTGCATGCGTTTTTATTGAAACGGCACTTCGGCTTTTCAGGTGTGCATACGCTGAAATTTAATACATTCTGAATCTCAGGCACTCATAACCTGAAAACTAATACATTCTGGCCTGAATTAACTTGCGATTCGACGTGAGCGACAGCAGAACACTGTCGGTGACTGTGATCCATCCTATACGAGGTGGCTCTGGGCCCCGTTTCCCCACAGTCCTCCAAATGGTAACAACTGGGGGAGAACAGAGGCCAACGGGGTTACGCCCCAAATGTACTGGGTTTCCTGCTATTGGTAGAGAAGCACTACCTAACAGACAAAACCTTCCTCTGTGCATTTTTAGAGTGTGAAGATTGGTCTGTTCCTCTCCCTTTGCATAACCAGATGCAGGTCTCCCAGGCTTCTCTACTAAATACTTTACGAGCTACGTCTCGTGCCTTGTCAACCAGATCTTAACCCTTGCTCCGGGCAGCTCAGATCACTTCCGTGACATCGTATGGTAAATTGAAATGACATGTTGTTAGACAGCTCTGTGGAGGTGGTTTTTGACCTCCTTCCATAAAAGAGCAGCGGCGTGGGAGTAGAGCCTTTTTGGGAAAAGGTAACTTCTTGGTCGGCAGGAGATTTCTCACTGACCAACCTTAATTAACTCTGATGTCACATGAAAAGGAGCTGTGCACGGGTACAGGTCACTGGGAGGGTAGGCTCCTGATGGTAGTGCAGTGACAGGCCTAATGATAAATGAAGGCTCCCTGTTAAACCATGACCCTCCGAGAAGCCAGCGTTAAGTAAAAAGCTCGGAGAGGAACGCTGAAGACGTGCCCCCTCGTAAACATTGATAGTAGGAATGTCGGTGTTACGAGAGTACGTCTCTCTTGGTAAACATCTTAAACCATGCAGAATTCTTTCTTTTAAATAACTTTTGTGAAAGGAAAATGAAGGTGGCCAGTGACTCACGCGTGGGTAGAGTGAAGACTGTCCAAGTTCTGATTATTTTAGACATCGGCCACATCAGAGGCTAATAGCGTGTCCTCTGTGCCTTGTGCTGCAAAAACTATTTATGAATTTTGTTGACGGACAGTTAAAACACAAATGGTAAGGCGGCTTTAAAACACACCGTGGCAGGGGCGCCTGGGTGGCGCAGTCGGTTAAGCGTCCGACTTCAGCCAGGTCACGATCTCGCGGTCCGGGAGTTCGAGCCCCGCGTCGGGCTCTGGGCTGATGGCTCGGAGCCTGGAGCCTGTTTCCGATTCTGTGTCTCCCTCTCTCTCTGCCCCTCCCCCGTTCATGCTCTGTCTCTCTCTGTCCCAAAAATAAATAAACGTTGAAAAAAAAAAATTAAAAAAAAAAAAACACACCGTGGCAGAATTATTCAAGCAGACGTATCTATGGGGTATGTGCCAACACTAACTGCTGAAATTAACATTTAAATAATTTCATAATCTCTTCCCTTATTTTTTTCCCATTGAATTCAAGGCACAAATGCCATGTAAATGACGGTTTAAAACTTTCTGCTAAAGCATGGGGATCAGACACTCGACATCTAAAGTCTAAAGATTTGGGGGTTACTTCGAATAGTAAAATCTCTAAAGCCAGAAGCCAGTGAATTCTTTTTTGTGGATCTGGGTAGTAAAATCGAGAGCTTAACATCATGTAAGACGTAAAGGACGATAGCCAACCCCTGGGATTAGCAGCTTTCTACAAATTAAACGTATGGTTGCTGGACAGCAGCTACTTCAACATTCAGACCTTTGTAGACCCCGAGATCCATCACACGATTACTCTAATGTAAAATATCCTGTATTTGTCCATCCAAAAGTTGCCAATAATCTTATCAACATAAGGGATTAGTCAGCAGTAAGTCAGCAGGAGCTCCGTGCCATTGCCAGATACGTGTCGGCTTCTAAATCCCAGCCAAAAAGAGCTCTCCCTGTGTCTAAAACAATGAAGGAAACAATGCAAACATTCACCCCCCCGGACCTTTTACACAGCTACACCTGCTTCCCCCCCATACCTAAAACAACGTTGACCTTTTCACAGAGAGAGGTGTATGCATCCGAGTCAGGAGGTGTGTATGTGTGCATGTATTTAGGTTAACATCCTTTTTTTCTTTCGGAGTTTCCTTGACCTAACGCCAGTTGTTTGGAGGGGGAAACTAACATTTTGAAAATTAACGTTTGGCTAACCGTGGACTCAAGCTATGCCGCTGCTGTGCAGATCCCCATGGCTTTCCTGTCTTCCATGTGGTCCGTTGATAGATGGAATATGAACCCTTGGGTCTTTCTCCCATCATGCTGGAAATGAAACATGCATTATATGTATAAATACATTTATAATGCCCTCGTGCTGCCAGCTTTGCGGGTGGTGGGGTCTTCGCTTAAGACTGTCGTTCTCATGGTGCACTTGCTTATGATGTACCCTTTATGTTACCTGGTCAATACTTTAATAAAGGCACAACACGGAGGTTGAGACTAAGGTTCAGCTTCTTTTTTCTTTTTTATTAAGCACTAGAGCCCCCGCAGGAATTAGATCCCAATCAACAACTTTGGTAGTTTCTAGAAATTTGGTTCATCTGCAGTTGCATTCGTAACCTTTCTCCCACCCTTGCCTTCAACCAGAAAGATTCTATAAAACTTAGTCTATGAGACTTACGCTTTTAATAAAGTGCATCTTGGGGAAAGACTATCTTCCTTTATGATGAATTATGCTTAATTAACCTCATACAACCTTGCTAAAGGCTCATGGTCTTAAAATTAAATTTTGGAAACATGATACTTGGGGATTTATACTTAGATAAAGAGGTCATTTATCATGTAGGATTATGTACTGTTGAAAACATGCAAAATCAAAGACAGATGCATCTCATTTGAAATAAATCTGATATACAAAGCTTTGCATTAAAAAAGTATATTAGTGGGGCGCCTGGGTGGCGCAGTCGGTTGAGCGTCCGACTTCAGCCAGGTCACGATCTCGCGGTCCGTGAGTTCGAGCCCCGCGTCGGGCTCTGTGCTGACAGCTCAGAGCCCGGGGCCTGTTTCCGATTCTGTGTCTCCCTCTCTCTCTGCCCCTCCCCCGTTCATGCTCTGTCTCTCTCTGTCCCAAAAATAAATAAACATTGAAAAAAAAATTAGAATTCAATTTTAATATGAAAGGAAACACCGCTAGGTTTCTACAGAGAGCTCTAACAACAGTTTTCAATGTGACTCAGTTTGTTACAATGCCAATTTCAATGGTTACAATTCAAAATCCACCATTAGAAGTGACTTAACATCGAATCAAATTAAAAAGGTGGTCATTCGGGGGAACAGTGAGGTTTTTTTTGCAATATGTTTGTAAAACTTCTAACACATAAAGAGTGATGTTACTGAGCATGAGGGAAAAAAATCAGCCTTCTGCAGCTTGAAGCTGGAAAAATAGTGTAAAATCTAATAGTGATAGAGAAGTCGGTAGCAACGAAGTTCAAAATAGCTCCATATTCCGTGTCTTCAACTTACCTGATTACTTTAGTCATAAGATTTTATTTTATTTTATTAATTTTCTTTATTTTTTTATTTTATTAATTTAATTTAATCGTATCGTGTTATTTTCCTTGAGGCTTCATGCCCAGCCCGGAGCCCATAAATGGGGGTTGAGCTCAGAATCCTGAGATTAACCCGAGCAGAGAGCAAGAGTTGGACGCTTAACCGATGGAGCCACTCAGGCTCCCCGTAAGTTCTTTATTAAAAAAAAAAAAAAGTTTTGAGATAAAATTCACGTACCGTGAAACTCACCATTTTAAATCGTGTAATTTGGTGTGGTTTTAAAAAATGCTTGCTTATTGATTGGTTGGTTGATTGATTGATTGATTTAGAGAAAGAGGGAGAATGTGGGAGAGGCAGAGAGAGAGGGAAAGCGAGAACCCCAAGCAGGCCCCATGCTGTCAGCCCTACATGGGGCTTGATCCCACGAACTGTGAGATCCTATAATTCGGTGTTTTTTTTTTTTTAACGTATTCAGCATTGGGCAGCCATCGCTGTAGCAGGATTCCGGCGCAGAGGGTGGGGACCCCGAGACTCTCCTCTCCAGGAAGCAGCTTGATCTGTGCCGGGACTGCTCCGTTGGGTTCGTAGCCGAAGACCCGAAGAGCTGATGCCACGCGGCGTAGTTTTTTTTAATACGTTTTCTCTTTTCTCTGTCTCCCATGTTTGGTAACACAGAAACATGCAGTCTGATAAAAAGTGGCCTCGTGGTACGAGGTCATGAGGGATGTTCTCACGTACGCGTGGAGTCAGGTTGCCTTGAGGTGGTTTTTGTTTTTGTTTATTTTCGATCCTTAGGGAGAGGACCCTACCGCACCACTGCTGTCTAATTTTAGAACATTTTCACCACCCCAGGAAGAAGCCCCATACTCTCCATTTTTTTTTTCCCCTGCCCCTAGCCACCACTAATGTATTTTCTGTGGATTTGCCTACGCTAGACATTTCAGACAAACGGAAGCATGCGGTGTGTGGCCATTTGTGACCGGCTGCTTTCACTTAGTGGTGTTTTTGCTTTGGGTTCTCAAATGAGAGACATTTCTTTTCTCACAGTCTGGAAGCTGGAAGTCCAAATCTGAGGCATCGACAGGTTTGGCTTCTCCTGAGGCCTTTCTCTGTGGCTTGTAGACGGCCGGCTTCTCCCTCTGTTCTAATACGGCCTTTCCCTTTTTTGTGCACCTGCATGATATTTTCAAGGGCCATCTAGGTTGTAGTGTGTATAAGTACTTCATTCCTCATGAGTATTTTTGACGTGATTTCTAACTTGTATATGCGTATCCGTGACTGTAATCTCCAGATCATAGAACTTTTAGTCTGGAAGGAATTCTGAAATTCTCAGGCCAACCCCCTCTGTTGCCAGATGAGGCACCTGAGGCTTCCGTGATATGCCCGTGGCTACCACAGTAGCTAAGCTGGAGAGATCAATGATGCTAAACAAAAACTGGAAAAATCTGGATGTTTCATGATTTCTATCTGAGTAAGGCCCCTTTCTTACAGAGAATAACCCTTTGATTTCAGTATCGTAGAAGCACAGGAAGGGGCAGGGGGACGTCTGGAAGAAAGAGGAGCTGAGAGGTTTATCTTGAAACTGCATTCAGCCAACAAGAACACTGTTTTTACTCAGAACAATAAAAACAGCGGTTTTCCAAGGCTACTTTTAGTCAGACTTTATGTAAGAGTCTCTCTCAGTCTTAAAAGTGATGGGCCAGGCTATCTGGTTCATCGTGACCTATGGTGGAAGTTTGGTGTGTTAGTATCCAGCAGGGTTAGCTTTGAAGAAAGAACCTCAATCGTTGGGGCCTTGGCTTTGATTGCAAAATAAAGCCGTACTTTACTTGGAATTGTACTCACTCTTCCCACTGAAGTCCAAGAAGGCGCTCCATTTTGCCTAAGACGTGAAGGTGGGGAATGGAGAACGCGTTTTAGAATAGTCTGTGTGTGGGCTTTCAGCCAGAGGTTTGGCGTGTGGGAAGGGAAGGGGTTTTTGTCAGAGAGTCATGCAGTTCTATTCTTTCTACCTGCCAGACGAAACAGAACAAACAATGAAGAAAATATTCAGACAAGAATAATATAAAGTGTCCCTATTCACCTAAGTCCGTATACACCTACTGGTTTTAAGTTTTTTATTTAAGTAATCCATACACCCAGTGTGGGGCTTAAACTCACGACCCCGAGATCCAGAGTCACATGCTTTTCTCACTGAACCAGCCAGGTACCCCCCACGGTAGTTTTTTAACACTATTATGGCACAACGCTTGATAGCTTATTCTAATAAAGGAGCATGTGATAAATCCGTTTCCGTGGTCTGCATTGTTTTTTGTTTTGTTATTTAAATGATGACTTTCCTGACAGAACTGGATCTCTTTGCCTCTCATGATTACAGTAGTCCCCCCATATGTCTGGTTTTGCCTTCCACGGTTTCAGTCACCTGTGGCCTAGAAGCACTCATCCTCTTTCTGACGTACGGGCAGAAGGTCATTAATAGCCTCACGCTCTGTCACCGTGCCTGCGTCACTGACCTCACTTCACCTCATCACGTGGCCATTGTGTCATCTCACATCATCAGAAGGAGAACGGTGGGTGCAAGTACAGTGAGATATCTTGCGAGAAAGACCACACCCGCGTGACGTGTATTGCAGTGTATTCTAATAATTGGCCTGTTTTATTATTCTTGTTCATCTCTTACTGTGCCAACCTTAAGAACTGAGCTGAATCACGGGTGTGTATGCGTGGGGAAAAAACATAGTATATGTAGGGTTTGGTGCTCTTGTGGTTTCGGGCATCCACTGGGGGTCTTGGTCCCTTGCAGATAAGGTGAGACTGCTGTCTATTGTAGTTGAGTTGGACAGAAACAGTAGTTCACAGACCACCTAATTCACTGAGGGGACCATAATTTGTTTAAACCAGGTTTCTGGGCCACCGTGGCCAACGGTGGGAAGTTCGGGTCCCCGTGTGAGCTGCACACGGGGAGAATCCTTGTTAAATTCTAGCACTCCCCTTTTGGAAATAAAGTATCCTGGGGATCTGTTTCCAACTGGGCAGTGTGATTCTGAGCCATCACTGAGAAGAGCCAGCTGATTTTCACTTGCTGTGACAATGGATATGGGATAGGTACATATTTATATCTTTTTTTTTTTTTTTACGTTTATTTATTTATTTGGAGAGTGAGGCGGAAGGAGAGAGCATCCCCAGCAGGCTCCGCGCTCAGTGCGGAGCTCGACGTGGGGCTCAAATTCATGAACCATGAGATCTTGACCAGAGCCAAAATCAAGAGTCAGACGCTTAACCGACAGAGCCCCCCACGAAGCGCCTCCATATTTATATATCTTGATATACATCACTAGTGAAATGGAGAAAGGGCTGACCTACAGTAGAGACTCAAAGAATGTTAGTCAAATCTTCACTACTCAAGTAGGCGTATGGGCGTTAAATTGCTTTAAAAAATGTTTTCAGGCCTAATGTGTTTTCCAAGCATTTGAGGAATAAATATTTCACTTTCCTTTTCCCTGTTAGTTTTCCTGTTAAACTATAGTCTTGGCACGTCCGTTAATCTTTATGAGATTCTGGTTTCCTATTAACTGAAGAATGATGGGATACTCAGAGTGTCCAGTTCCTTGGAGATCTTTTCCTCCTACTCCTCCTTTCCTTTGTTTTAATCAACTACTTCTATCTAGCTTCCTCATTCCGATTGCAAAATTCGTTGATGACGGGGGGAGACTAATTATATAGCAAATTATTTTTCTTAGCATTTTCCCCCCTAAACTTTCCAAGAACCCTATCGTTTTCTGTGTCTTATTTAACTGCTCAGTTGTGTTGCTTTCTTTCAGTGGGACGATGGGATGGGAAGTGCCGACGAGAGTGTGTGGATGGCGTATTGGGGTTGTTTTTTTTTTTAATTTTGTTTTTCATTTTAGAGCAAGAGGGAGGTGGGGAGAGGGGCAGGGGGGGGGGGGGGGAGAGAGAATCCCAAGCAGGCTCCATGCTCAGTGCAGAGCCCGACGCAGGTCCCGATCCAACGACCCTGGGATCATGACCTGAGCCAAAATCTAGAATTGGACGCTCAACTGACTGAGCCTCCAGGTGCCCCTGGATGGCGTGTTCTTTAAGGGCCTCTTCTCTGTATAGCACTTCCCTCAGCTGTGATTTGGGTGGGTCCTTGAGGTCCAAGCTTCCTTCTGATGAATGTCAGGAGTGCTGTTTTTTGGGGGGCGCTGATAAAGACTCATATGATTCGGAAACCAAAGTGGTAGTCAGTGGGGTTCACCTCATGTCATGAAAAGGGAGGCTTTCCCCTGGCCTCTTGGGTGAGAAAGCTCATCAGCTCCACGTCAGCCGTAGAGATACTTCCACGTACTGCCAGAATTTTCTGCAGGAGTCTTCGCTGGATTTTTTCCAGCACACGAACAACTGCTTAATTAAATCTCCAGAATTCCGTGCCATAAAGTAGGACAGCGAGTATCCTGGCCCGGACGTTTTTCAGAATAGGTGTTATCAGTTGCTGACTGTGGCTTGAGAAAACCTTAGTGTTCCCACGGATCACTGGTTTTGAGCTACATGTTGCCTCAGGAAACTCCTAAAGATAAATAAATAAAGTACAAAGTGCTTCCCCAGGTACCTGAATGGGTTGACGTGTTCTGTGGGGTTATTGGATAGACCGATTGCATCCACAAAATAAAATAAAATCCATTGATTTTAACTTAAATTAGTTCATATGGAGCCCTTTTTTCCTAGTAGCAATCTGATACCAGGACCTATGGTGTATAAAAGTTGCTTTTACAACATTAATATATATCACCAGCAAACACCGGAAATGCAGATTAAGTTCACGTAATGTCTTGGCAATTACATCTCAACATAATACTCGGTGACACAAGTCGGGGAGAGCAAGTCTGCGAGATGGCAGCGATTGGGTATCTGCCCCATGTCAGGCAGCACCCACCACTTAGATGACATAGCACTGAAACCACACGCCATGCCTGCAAGGTAGGTCACGGGCTTTCCGGTTTCACACACGAGGATACTAAGGAGCAACAGTACAGAATGCCAAGACCATGCACTTAGTAAATGGAGAACTTAAGCTTCAAATGCAGGCCTTTTAAGTAAGTCTAGTTTTCTTTGCGATAATAGGACCCACGAGTAACGCTAGAGAGTACTGCTAGCCTTAACCGTGGAGTTTGACGTGTGTATCTCATCTCCCTGATCTGTGATCTGACATGAAAACCTAGAAGATTGTTCGGCTCAGCCATCTATCTTGAACTCCACCGCGTGAGCCTATTTCTTAAGTGAAAAAATATTTTTAAGATTGGCTCCAATTTTCCTCCAAGAATATCCATTCTCCACCCCCCCTAACCCTTATCCCTGCTAATCCTGGGCCCTGATGTCCTGCTTTTACCAGGCATCTGCAGCTGCCTCCACTGGGGGGGGGGGGGGAGCAGGAGGCAGGAGAGATCCTTCTTGATATTTATTGTGATGAGTCAGTGCCCAACGCCGCTTCAGGAGAGGATCACCCTCCAATAACACCAATGGTTCCAAGGATCATGGGACTGGAGATGTCAGAAATGGAGTCAGATACCCAAGGTCATCTAGCCCAGTCTCTTGGTTTGCAGATAAGAGAACTGAGGTCTGGAGAGAGAGGTGGCTTGGCTAGTGGCACACAGAGTCCCTCAGGTGGATGCTATTATCGTGTTGTATGGAGATGTGTAGATGTCCAGGCACTTTTGTGTGGCTTATTTCATTGTCTCGCAACATTCCCCATGAAGTATGCTTGTCGAATGTCACGTAGAGGTGAATAGTTCCTTTTTTCTGTTCCATTATAGAGGGAACTTGGAGATTATGTAAGACAAACCAAGGGCTTCTAAAACCGATTTTGGTCTATAATTGGTTTTCCAAATGAGGAAACTCGTTCAGAAAGAGAAATGACTCACCCAAAATATCATGACCTTACTAATCACTGAACTATGTCTATAACCCAGGAAGTATGTATACTTTGTATTTGAGAAAAAAAGATCAGCCAGGCCTGTATGACCAGATTATCCACCAGGGTGGAAGTTCAGTTTTGAAGGACACTGACATTTAATCCTGAGAGTTTTTGATGCTACTTTGTATTCTTAATGTGGCTGCATTTAGAAACGTGCATGAATCTATTAATGTTCTAAATTTAATGGTTTTGGGATCTTACTTAAATCATCTGGTATAATAGGGCATATAATATTTGTGAATGAGGCTAGGACTGGGAAAAAAATTGTGAGTTAAAAGAATTTAATATGACATGTACCCTTTTGCACGGGCAAGCAAGTTAAAGGTTCGAAGTGATCTTCGTGGAAAGATAGGACTTCAAGGAAAATGAGAAGGCAATTTGCGAATAATAAATTTCCAAAATTTGTTTTCCAGGATCTAGTTCAGGTTCGAAATTAAAAGGTCCTGAACTGAGTTTAAAAGGCTCCCAGCACATCATACAAGCAGGCCAGACACTGTATCTCAAATGTAGGTAAGTGACTGTGTTGGTTCGGGGATAACCTGGTTGCCTTTCCTAAGGCAAAAATCATTCCCTGGCAGAGTAGAAACGTGGCCTCTCAGAGAACAAAGGTGGGGACTTCAGTGGTCTCTTGTGATCTGCAAAGTGCAAGCTGTATGCTCCAGCTTCACAAGGAGAGACTCACTCGGTCAAGGAGAAACACGGAAGGGATGCCCCTAGCCTTTTTTTTTTTTTTTTTTTTTTTGCATTTTGCTTCCGAGTTGTTTAAAAGCTTTCTAAACGCCAAGTTGTGTCTCTGTCCAGAAGATGACCACCTTTCAAGGCCCTCAGAACAGCGCTTCCTAACGAGATGGATGCTTGGGACCTGGCCCCAGCCCTCACTGTGTTGTGTTTCCTTATCTGTGATTGCAGAGGGGAAGCAGCCCATTCATGGTCTTTGCCTGAAACAGTGAGAAAGGAAAGCAAAAGGCTGAGCATAACTAAATCTGCCTGTGGAAGGAATGATAAACAGTTCTGCAGTACTTTGACCTTGAACATGGCTCAAGCAAACCACACTGGCTTCTATAGCTGCAAATATCTATCTACACCCACTTCAAAGAAGAAGAAAACAGAATCTACAATCTATATATTTATTAATGGTAAGATCTCTGTTTTCTACATTCTGTTTGCCGTGAGATATAAATTCACCCTGGTCCCTTGGAAAGTGGGCATTCCTTGTGGTGAAGGACATGAACCAGGAAAGAGATTCTGCCCCCAGAAACTGGTGGAATGCATTTTCAGTGCATTTCTTGAGTGTCCGCTTCAATCACAATCCTCAAGGCCCGGTAGTCAATGATGTGTTCCCTGCAAGGAGGGACTTCTTGTCTAGTTCGTTCACCGCCGTATCCATAGCACCGAGAGGAAATGGGTGGCCCATTGCACAGTTGGATCAATAAATGAGCGACAAGATTTTAGTTCAATTAAGAGCAAAATAGAATGTAAGATTTTTTTTGTCCTTTAACACAACTGTATTCTCTTACATGTCAGAATTGTAAAATACTGTTCTTTCTACCAAATTACAAAGGTAATGTTGCTAATGTCCCTTGAATGTTACAAAATTGGTTCCAGTTGATGATGTTGAATTATTCCGTGTTCGTCAAGCAAGTATTGTAATGACAGTAGGAGCTGGCGTGTATCATTCCGTAGTAGAATGGGCAAAAGGTAAAAATGAATTGCTTTCCAGTTATAATTTTTATGGCACTGTTTTTCACTCCTTGGAGAACGAACAAACCAAGTGATACTCAGAGGCGAGAAATGCAAAATCCTTAAAGAAATATACGTTGACGGTAGAAACGGGTCCCCAAGAAAGAATAAGGAAAATGGCCCATCATTTTGTTCTTCCTTGCTTAGTTCCAACCAATTTCCAAAACTTGTTGAGTGGGATTTAAAGCAACAACAACAACAAACCCCCAAGGCTCTAGAGAACACAAAGCAAAATTAGTTGGCATCTGGCACAAAATCAAGTTAAAAAAACCGAACAAGCAACCATTGCTGTCGATAGTCTATACATGGTGGGCCTGCCTTCTGGTGAGTCCTTGCATTGGAGCAAGTTTGGGCAGGATTCTTTTTTTTTTTTTTTTTTTTTACGTTTTGAAATGAGACAACTAGACCGTGTTTTACCGAGCATAACATGTGATCGCCCAGATTCAGAACTAGTTTTAGGAGACAGTAGAACAGTTGTGTGATACAGTCAGTAACATCTGTCTAGCTTTGATGAGCCTGATTGAGACTCAGCTGCTTCTCTGCTCCTGTTTTTACATGTTGCACTTTTCCAAGGGGGTAGATAACAACTTCCTAGCAGTTTGCCATCACAGGAATGGAGCAAGTGTACTTCAAAGTACGAGGGGGGAGTAGGCCTGGGATCTTGGCTTGGGGAAGTCAGCCCA
Source organism: Herpailurus yagouaroundi (assembly GCF_014898765.1). Lineage (NCBI taxonomy): Eukaryota > Metazoa > Chordata > Mammalia > Carnivora > Felidae > Herpailurus > Herpailurus yagouaroundi. Next base: position 7,414,017 of record NW_024412428.1, on the reverse strand, counting down.
CTTCCCACAGGAGGGACGTGAGGCTGGCAGGCAGAAAACGCTGGAGTGGGGAGTGGCGCAGAGTAGGGACGGAGACTTCCAGAGAGGTACCTTTGCAGCCCATGGAAAAAGCAGACACAACCTTTGATAGTGGTGCCAAAAAGTCACGGACCCAGCCACCCGTTCTCTTTTTCTAGTTCCACATAGTATGTTATGTTCTTTCTGGCACTCGTGGAGGAAAAGAAAACGCTTTTATTCCCATCTCTCCAGGGGAATGGGAGAAGATTCATTCGTACTAAAATTCTCCTAAGAAACTTTTTCTCCTGTGGGTTTATCAGAATCTGACTTGCAAATCAGATACTCAGATGGGTAAAAAACAACCCCAAAAACATCTCTCTTATTTTTTTCCGAAAAAATAACGTTCAGCTCTTTTCACTTTTACCTCCTACACGCCTATTAAACTGTACTCTGAATAGTAACACCGGTTTTGTGGTCTTTCCTGATAGTGATGTTGATCTCCTAACACACTTCATTGAAGTCCAAGGTAGCTGCGATATAGTTTACGAAGCGATTGTAACTTTTCCAAATCGTGTAACATTTTACGCATTTCCTATTTTCATTTGTTTTTTCAATTCCTTTGAAAAAATGCAGTCGTATGCTTCCATGTTAATGGAATACATACTACGTTGCAGGTTTAATTTCTTTTGGGGGCACGAAACCTACCTCTGATGAGTCAGAATTGTCTCTGGGATTAATAAAACTCCAACCAGTTCCTGATACACAGCTGTGATTACTCACTAGTCGTTCACTGGTTGTCACTTATTTATTATTGTTGAATGTTTACTTCAGAGCACATTATTCTGTCTGGAGGACTTCTCTCCTGAGAAGCATCTGCAGATGTGTTGGCATTTGATTTTGGTTTTCTCTGAAGGTGAGAAACGGTGTGAGACACATCTTTAGAGAGAGACTTAGGTTTGTGGTCCGATGGGGTGCCAAGGAAAAGAACCGGGGCCGTGTAGCTTTGTCCGTGGAGAGCCAGCACGTGAATTATAACCCAAACCATTATGTAGGCATTGTTGATTCCCTGCTGTGTAACCGGCAGTCTTCCCCCTTCCCAACTGGGCACTGATTCGCACACCACATCTCATACGTGGTGTACAGAAAGATCAACATTGCCACTTTGGCATTACAGCTTGTTCAGATCCCCCAAGCCTCTGACATAATACGTTACGTCAATTTAATTATTGGAGTAATTAACTTTAAGTACCTTAATTACTGAATGGTCTGGTAAATTACAATTTCCTTTAACGTAATAAGTCCTTACGTTTGTATTTTCTTTGCGTTTAAACCAATGGGTTTGTTTGCGTCGTGCCATTTTGTTTTCGCCACCGCCCCTCGAAGCACTTCTTTTCGTTTTCCAAGCGAAGGACCTGAGACCCACTTCACGTTGAGGCTACGTGGGGAGTGACCAGAAGAGTATTAGCAGCAGAGTAAGGGAGTCAGGTTTTTCCCTTCCGAGTCTCCGTGGTGGGAGCACATCCAGAGAGGGCAAGACAGAGGCGGGGAGACCAGGGAGGGGGTTGTTGAGTGCACTGAGGCAGGAGAGCTGGTGGTCCCAGGTCGCTTTGGCAGCCACGGGGAAGTGGAGAAGTCGGTGGGTTGGAGGGATTCAGTTGACCTTGGTGGGTGGTTGGGTCGTGGCGGGTGAGGGAGAGCAGTCAGAGACCCTCGGATTTCCGGAGGGGACCTGGGCACCTTGTTCCCGGACCCATACTCAGGGAGAGCTTTGTCTCACTAAATGACACCGATGCAAAGACAGTCATCCTCTCTCCCGATACACCCTGGGCTTGGGCTTGATAAAATGACTGCTGAGTGGGAGTAGTTGAAAGACACTATATGCATTTAGAAAAATTGTTCCCGCAAAATGAATGGATTCCACCCCCGCACCCCCCCCCCCAGACTCCCTGCATAGTTATAGCTACAAAATTCTGGGTCACAAAGAAAAGCAAAGTGTAAAGCGCTCCTTCATGCTTTGCTACGTGCAAACTAAGATTTCTAGATGACTAGTAATGTAAGGGCTACTTAGGTGGTGTTCACCCGCCCCTTTGCAGAGAGGAAGGAATGCGTTTGCACGGCTTTTCTGCCGCTGGTATACACAAGAAATTGGCTCCAGCTCAACCTTTCCTAAAAGGAGGATTTCATTGAAACTATTACGATAATATGTGAGTCGGGGCCATAAAGTAAGAAAATGGAGAAGTTTTTAATGGCATCTCTGAAGTATTTAATATTTTGTCAGCGTCTCCGGTTTAGTTAGGAAGGCCTTGAACTTAGCATGATGAGTTCCCCACACTGTGAAGTCAGCCTGGATTCTTCCTCTCTCCACGACTGAGCCTTTCCGGGCTATTTAAGAATAATGTCCTCTGTTGAAAAATTATAATGGAAAAGGGGGAAAAAAATGGATGTGCGTGTGTTACCTGCTGGGTGAATATCTCCTACCTCTTCCCTGTAGAAGAAACTCATCTTTTTTTTATCCTGCTTCTCTTTACCTGATTGCTTTTCTCTCTGAGACTATGAAAACAAAGTGGAGAATTTTCGTAACAGATTTTTTTTCTCCATTGGTTCTCTCCTGTGTGTAAAACTCATGAGACGTGCATAGCAGCTTAATTTCAGGTAAAAAAAAAAAAAAAAAAAAGAAAAAAAAAAAAGATGATCAGACACGCTGGGTACATCATTGAAAAGTAGCCGAGGTTCTAATGACTCTGATATTCTGGGAGAGATGGGGCACCTGGCTGGCTCATTCAGTGGAGCATGAGACTCTCGCTCTTGGGGTCGTGAGTTCGAACCCCATGTTGGGCACAGAGATTACTTAAAAGCATTTTCCAGATATTCTGGGAAGAGAATGATCATCACGCCTTCACGGAAAATGAGAAGAAGCTCTACCTGGCTATGGGACGCTCAGCATATAAAAATACTAATGGCACAGACATTCTGAGAAGGGTCCAATTACTCACTTGTTTTTGTTTTTATTTTTTAAATGTTTATTTTTGAGAGAGAGAGAGAGAGAGAGAGAGAGCACAAGGAGGAGAGGGGCAGAGGGAGAGGGAGTCACAGAATCTGAAACCGGTTCCAGGCTCTGAGCTGGCAGCACAGCCAGAGCTGAGCCACCCAGGCGTCCCTCATTTGAGTTATTTTATTTTTGAGAGTGGGAGAGAGAGGGTGGGGGGGCGGGGGAAGGGTAGAGAGAGAGGGAGACAGAGAATCCAAAGCAGGCTCCATACTGTCAGTGCAGAGCCTGATGTAGGACACAGGGCTTGAAGTCACAAGCCGTGAGATCATGACCTGAGCCAATGTCTTAACGACTGAGTCACTAGGGCACAGCCCGATGTACTCGTTTGTACAGTACTTCAGTTTCCTGAAGAGCTTTTACATAATTATCTCTGAGATAAACTATGCGGGTCTTATTTCTTCCCTTTTCTGGATGAGAGAGCAGCTTCAGCGACCTTCATGAGACAGAGCTAATAAAATGACAAGCCAGGATGGGGATCCGGGTGATCCCCGGGTGTTGTCACGACCCTGGCGTTTCAGCTGCTGACTTCAGACAACACTAATTGTCATTCGGTGGATTGTCTCGTTCTTAAAATTTTTTAAGTTTCAAATTCAATTTCTTTTTCTCTTGAGGAGTGATCGGCTAAGCTGGTTTCAGAGTGTTTTTCCGAGTGACAGATAGACCTTAGAGAAACTTCTCTTGATCCCAGAGAGCCTTGTGTTGTCGCCTGTTGGGAAGAGTCACCTGTTTGGGTGCCAGCCGCATGCACGGTGCTCCGTTACCCTGCTGTGTTCTAGCTCACGCGACATGGGAAGGAGACATCACTCTATTTACCAAGTTGATCAGGGCTTTTTATTTTTTATTTAATTGAATTTATTTTTTTATTAAAATTTTTAATCTTTATTTATTTTTGAAAGAGAGAGACAGAGCACGAGCAGGGGAGGGGCAGAGAGTGAGGGAGACAACCGAATCCGAAGCAGGCTCCAGGCTCTGAGCTGTCAAAACAGAGCCCAATACGGGGCTCGAACTCACGGACCATGAGATCATGACCTGAGCCGAAGTCGGCTGCCTCACCGACTGAGCCACCCAGGTGTGGTCAGAGCTTTTTAAAACGTACATCCCAACCTGCTAGTGGTCTGTGGAAGCAAATCAATGGGTTGTAATCGGCATTAAAACAGTAACAATAAAGCAGAATAGAATGGAAAATATCCAAGTATATTGCAAAACGCAAGGGTCGGCGTTATTTAGGGAAACTTTTTTTTTTTATTATTTTTTTTAATGTTTATTTATTTTGGGGACAGAGAGAGACAGAGCATGAATGGGGGAGGGGCAGAGAGAGAGAGGGAGACACAGAATCGGAAGCAGGCTCCAGGTTCTGAGCCATCAGCCCAGAGCCTGACGCGGGGCTCGAACTCACGGACCGCAAGATCGTGACCTGAGCCGAAGTCGGACGCTTAACCGACTGAGCCACCCAGGCACCCCATGGGGAAACTTTTAAATAAAACTTTTGTTTCCACTTGATGCACATACGCATATACACATGTACACACTCGTATTTTACGTGTGTGTGCGTGCGCGTATGTGGATCAAAGGGAAACAAAAGTTTAAAGAGTCTAATGTAAAATGTATGTCTTATTATGGAGCTCAGTAGAGTCAGTTGAAAATTTCAAACTTCCCCAAGTTTAAGCAAGTAAACTTAGTAAAGTGCTAGCTAGTGTAGACAGCGTAGGTCATCCCTATACTTTGTGTTTAGGGAAACAGCACCAGTTATAAGCACGACGGTGTTTTTTGCACCGTGCTGATGCAGAGGCATGGGGACAGCTCCGTGGTGGAGAGAACTGCTCTCCTCCCGTGGATGTGACTGCCCCGCTGCTGGGTGCTCCTGTACAGGACAGTCCCTGCGTTCCCGAAACGCGTCTCCCGCAAATCGGCGTGACCCCGGAGGGGCCGTCGGCAGACGGAGGTGATCTGCAGACGTGGGTCACACATCTGCTCTGTGCAAGGCCCCGTCGCCTGTTCTGTGGGAGGCACGGAGAGCAAAGTTCAGGGGTCTTAACGATTTTGGAGTCCCCCTGGGCTAGGACCGTGACTCAAAATAAATTTGAGAGCATTTTAAGATGCACAAGTTTAACTTTCTTCGAGAACAACTGTTGTTCAAAAGTGGGTCTTTTAAAAAAAAAATGTTTTTTAACCTTTATGTTTTGAGAGAGAGATGGCATGAGTGGGGGAGGGACAGAGACAGAGAGAGAGAGAGAGAGAGAGAGAGAGAGAGAGAGTGTGAAGTAGGCTCCAGGCTCTGAGCTGTCAGCACAGAGCTTGACACAGGGCTCGAGCCCACAAACCACAGGATCAGGACCTGAGCAGAAGCCGGACATTTAACTGACTGAGCCACCCAGGTGCCCAAAGAGTGGGTCTTTCTAAGGGAGTGAAGATGAATCTTCAACGGTCCTTCTTGAGTCCCCCGTGCCAGTGTCCCGTGAAGCGTGGATGTTCTAACACTGCCCTCCATTGGGTTCCTACCCGGGTCTCACGCACAGCGGGTCCCTCGCCGGCTGCTCAGGTGACACAGCTCAGCCGGGTGATGTCTGGGCAGTTGGCATTTGTTGCCCAGTTTGCTCTCCTGGTGTGGCCAATCCAACCAGCCGAGCTGCCCTTACACGCAGGGACATCAGTGAAAACAGTAGCGGTCTGCATGCAGATTTACTTACGGAGCCTCGTGGCTTCCACCTTTTCCCCCCGCGGGTGATGACAACATTTGTAAGGTGGCACGCGCAAAGGCTGTTGGGATTGCGTCCTCTGGCCTGCCCGGTCAGATCCGCTGCGCGGTGTGGGCCAGGACCGTGATGCGCGGGGAGGGCATCGCGGGGCCGGACAGACTCTCAGAGCTTCTAAAATCCTTTCAGTGGAATCGCTGGCATGTTTTCGTGAGAGAAACTTTAAAGAGAAAATCCCGTTCCTCTTCATCAGAATTCTCCTCCAAGGGGAGAGAGGCTTAAACAGTTTACATTCTGTAGAACGAAAGAAAATTCAGAGACCGACTCTGACAAACAAAACTCTTACCCGGACTAGCCGGCTGAATTCTTTAGGTCTGGGTTTCCTGGCAAAAATCTAGGACATTATCTGTTATTGCTTGGTTAACGTTGAAGGGCATCTCCAGTTTTAAAAGTCAGTTTTCATTTGTTGCCATTTTAACATCGTTGCCTCATGTGTTTGTTCAGGAGACAGATGATCACATGGGGGTGAACACAGTTGGGGCTCTCGGCCTCCTGGAAACCCAGGTGGGCTTCCAAAAACGATAGCACTTTCAGGCTCATTTGCATTTCCGGAATTCTACCACAAATGATCTTCTTTAAGGAATTCCTGGGAACATTGTGGCCTGTGTCTGCATACAGCTTCATCAGAAATCTAGTGCAAGGTCAGATTTTGCCAGTTGGGTTTTTTTTTTTTTTTTCTTTTTTGCATGTTGATGAGGTTGTGTAAAAAGGGAAGGAAATATTTCTAGGATTTAAAATATACACTGATGACACTGTTGATTGGAATGGCAGAATTTTTTCCTTGGGAAACAGACCCCCTCTACAGCCTAGGTCTGTACTCCCTCTAGGGCCCAAGCATGAAGGAGATTATCCATTCTATCCATCACTGGGGACAGCTGATTAGGACCACATGGAGAGAGTTTAGAGAAGAGTAACTTAACTCTTATCCATTCTCCTTTCCAGCTATGTGAAATTTTGATAGAAGGCCTTCTTGGTATCTTTAAGCCCTGACATTTCACATTTCCTTTCTAGAAACATTTCTGTCATTGGACGCCAGGGGTCTTTGGCCACAGAAAACACTGCCATGTGACTGGGATAGAAACCACTCATGTTGGTAGATCGGTTGATAGTTGAGAGCATTGCATTCTCTTTCCTTAGCCCCTGCCCCAGACCTTCGGTTCACCTAGCATATTCCTAGGGATTCGGCCTGAGCACTTGACGGTACCTGCCAAAAGTTTGGGCCGTTCCTTCAGAAAGAGAGCATTTCCCGACACTCCCTAGGCTCCCTACCAGAAAATATGGGCATGCCAGCCTGCTAAGCTTTGCTAGCAACTGCACACTTGGGTATCACCAGGCCTTGAGTACAGCTACATAAATACTAAAAAATAATCAGAACGAACATAGTCTCGATTGAGCCATTTGGACACAACCTAAGGCTTCGAGACGTTAACGATTGAGGTACGATCGTGAAATCCCAGGATGGCAGTGAAGTCCAAAGGCAATAAAACTGACCATACCCTGTCATTTTCCTTCTACGGTGAAGAAGCGTGGAAAACAGTACCTCAAAACTTTATGGTTTTAAGGATTTTTAAAAATCTCCTTTAAGTAATCTTTTAGGAAAAACGAGCAAGGGACTTTTTCAAGGAGAAATCCCCTTAAGCTGAAAAGGCTTTAAGTTTCTGACATTTTGTAACGTTCTTTAACAATGATAACAAAATGCCTGCTCTGCCCGGAGACCAAGAGAAGATCTGTTTTGATCTTTATGGTCCTTGCAGGTCTGATACTCTTAAGTTTTCCTTTACTCTTGAAAAGATCCGTTGTTTGGTCGTCTGTGGCATGCTTTCTGGGTTACCTGGGCATCCTCGTGGCTCACCGATGGTGCTACTTAAAAATCGGTGACTTACTGGGACCGTAAACACCCTCCTCACATGCTCACCATGTCAACGACATGCTCGGATTCCAATTAGGTTCAAATCCCTGTTCTGATTCCGGCTAAGTCTTTGACTTCGGACAAATTCCTTGGTAAGAACGATCGTTAGCCCCGAGGTCTTACCCTGCTGGACGCCATGCTAAGCACTTCACATATGGTGAAGCCCCGTGAGTGACGCTGTCATTCTCGTCTCCATTTCACAGAAGGGCCAGGGAACTTGCTGCCACAAGTCCCGCATGTAGTACATGGTAGAGAAGGCAGGAAAGTGCTTGCCCTTCCCCACCTCCAACGGTCGAGAGGTCGTACCCATGAACTTGCGAGGTGAGGGTGAAACATTGCGTTTTAGCGTTGGGCCTGCCGTGCGGACCACCTGCGTGTCTACTGTGACGACGCCTCCTGTTGTTCATTCGACCAGCTGCTGAGCCTCAGCCTCCTTGCCTGTAGGATAGGAAGAGTATTATTTCTGGGGTCATTAGGAGATTAAATGAGATAATAGACACAGCCCTGTGCCTGCACTTGGGAGGATCAATTGGCAGTAATTACTCTGTGTGAAAAGCGGCATGCTGGGCAGAGTAGAAATCACAGAGATGAGGCCCTCAACTCTCAAGGGGCCGGTAATTGTTCGAGCAAATGAAATAGGTTATGATGAGCCAAGGAACACAGACTAGGGACCTTCTGCCCGGGGTGCTTCCCCCCGCCCCGCCTTCCCATGCCTCCCTCCAGCTCTTCTGTAGCAGCAGGTCTCAAGTTAAACACCCCCCCCATTCTGGAAACCTCCTCAGGGTCCCCCGAACTAGCTTTGGGGTCCTTTCACATGGGACCCCCCCACCTCCAGCCTCTGGGAGGACCAGGGCTGACAGTGTGAGCTTAAGCACCCGGCGCAGGGTCCAGTGACGGGAAGTGCTCAAGAATGTTCGCCAAATAAAAGAGACTGATGTGGGATTTTTCAGTTACCCTAGCCTTACCTCACCTCCCCGACTTGGACGAGGAAATTGAGGGCACGCTGAGCAGATGAGTAAAATCTTGGGAGCAAAAACTCACCTGTCATGTGACGGGATCACGATCCAAAAAGTCTCCTGCAGACAGAATAGCGAGCCGGGATTAACAAAATGAGATGTGACAGTTATTAGTGTGAAGGACTATGTGTGGCTTGCAAAACCCACTGGTCGCCCTAGGGCCGTTTGGGGGAGGCTGTGGCTGAACGAGTGCGCACGAGGGAGACTCCACATCGGCCAAGGCAATGAATCCAGTCTCAGGCTGTGTTAATAAATACGTGGCATTCAGAATAAAGGCAGTGCCCGTCTTGCCGTTTAGTTTGTGCTTCGGGACGGATCATGAAAATGGGAATTTTAAGCAAGTTGCTTGACCCCTCCAAACTGCATTGTCACCATCTGTAAAATGGGCACCCGCCTCAAAGGGTTGGGGGCTTTAAATAATTGGATGACTTTATGATCTTCGCTGGCAAGGAACAACCCGAGAAAGGAACTGAAATGTTTGAAGAAGTAAAGAATCGCACGGGGGAAAATAGGAGGCACTATGTGATAGCCTCTTTCAAAGTTTTCTTTTTTAAAAAAAAAAAAATTTTTTTTAAATGTTTTTATTTATTTTTGAGACAGAGACAGAGCATGAACGGGGGGAGGGCCAGAGAGAGAGGGAGACACAGAATCCGAAGCAGGCTCCAGGCTCTGAGCCATCAGCCCAGAGCCCGACGCGGGGCTTGAACTCACGGACCGTGAGATCGTGACCTGAGCCGAAGTCGGCCGCTTAACCGACTGAGCCACCCAGGCACCCCCAGAGTTTTCTTATATGAGGAAGAGACCAAGCTTCTTCAGCTCTGTGACCCTAGATGACAGAACTGCTATCTAAGAATGAAAGAAGTCAAGATAGGCAGCTTTCAGCTTGACATAAGGCAATACTTTCTAACGTCCGATGCTGTCCAAAATGAAGTGTCTCGGGACGTGGTGAGTTCCCCGTGTGTCTGGCTATTCAAACATAGGGCAGGTGCTCGCTGGGTGGGTTTGGACGAGATGATGCCTCAGCGTCCTCCCGCTGTTGAGGCTCACCGGGGACTTGGCACGTGTCGCTGTCACTTACCGACATGTGGCTCAGGTTCGTTATGTGCTTCGTACAAACAGCCCACTGGAATAAATTCCATCGTAGGTCGCCTTTTACAGAAAAGTTGCAGAAATCTGATACGGTGCTCGAGGTGGCACACATCCAGCTTTGGACCCAGATCGGGGTGATTCCGAAGCCCCCACTCTTTTCAAACATGACCCTGCCCGGGCTTCTGCCCCAGCCCCCTCGGGGCTTTGTGTGCAACGTAAACCAGAGCTGGGGGTGGGGGGAGGTGCAGCGTGGCACAGGATTGCGGACTGCAAGCGTGGGGGCCACATTCAGCCGACATACGTTTCGACTGGCAGGCACAGTGCTTTTGGCTGCCAATATTTAATAATTAGAGGACTTCGCATCAAAACCCGATTCCCTACTTGTCTTCGCAAACTGGAAATTAGCCATCCTGGCCCCTGTTCCACTTGGCAACCGCCGGCCACCCCGAGCAAGGATTGCCTCTCTCAGACCTGGTCCCCACGCGCCCAACGGCCAGCTTTCTCACTGCCTCTCATCCTGCTGCTCCGTTCGTTTGCCTCCCCTGCCCAGCCCCCAGAGGGATGTCACTGTGCGGCGCCCCGTGGGAACCTTTCAAGTGAATGAACGACGGATCATCGGTGTGGGTGTGGGAGAGTGCTTGCTGCGTTTCCTAGATGAGGAGGCTGTGGCCGGAGAGGCCCGTGGTGGCACAGGTTGCCCGTGTAGGATGTGAACAGAGCCCTGGCTGCTGACTCCCTGTGCCCTCGACTGTGGAAGGAACGTTCGCCCGATAGCTGCCCCCTGGGAGAACCCGTGTCCTGGCTGGAGAGGCCTGTGGCCAAGGTCCCCCTGTACTTACTGGCTGTACCCTTGGCAGGATTTCCAGCCCTGGTAAAACAGGGCTTGCTCTGACCGCCCTGGGTGGGGACGGGGCTGTCACAGAGACGGCCACAGGGGCGCTGGCACCTTACAGCAGGGAGAGCTAACTCAGCTGGATTTTAGTAGTGAGAATTACTTCCCAGTCTCTCGTTTTGTATTTTTAACTTCTGTCAGAAGATCCGTGTTACCCCTCCTCTGTGCCACCATTTCTGCCATTGAGGTGGGTATTTGAAGGTGGTGTTGCTCCCGAGTCATTCAGGAGGGTTAGGGCCAGATTTTGATTTGGTGGAGAGAGAATGGTCTAGAATCAGGAAACCTGAATCTGGTTTTGGCTCAGCCGTTAATATTATTCTTGCGCTTGTGGGAAGGCCTCTCCTCTCTGGGCCTCTGTTTCCTCTTCTTTAACATGAGAGACTGGGATAGGATATCGTGAAAGCCTGTTAACAGTTTTGCAACTGATGATTCAGAGGTAGAACTGGGAATAATAGGACTTGGGACCATGGCCAAGATCTTGGCGGTAGAAGAAAGAGTCACAGTAGTCCTTCAGAGCTCCTTTGTTTTTTCCTCTCCTCTCTCCTTCATTTCCATTTCATTTCTTTCCTTGCTTCCTGCCATCTGTCCTTCCTTCCACCTTTCCATCTGTCCATCCTTCCTTCCTTCTTCCCTTCCCTCCCTCCCTCCGTCCCTCCTTCCCTCCCTCCCTCCCTCCCTCCCTTCCCCACTCTTCCTCTCTTCCTTCTTACCATCTTTTCTGTCCTTCTCTTTTCCTTTTCTTTTTGGGATGCTACAGGTGCTGAAGATGAAGAGCTTGACAAAGGTCACTCATTCGGTGAACCCCAAAATCTGCCGAGCAGCTCGGTGTGAACACCCAGTGAGCGGGGTTCCAGGGCGCGGGGGAAGCCTGAGACCTTGGCCTGCCTTGATCTTGCGGTCGGGTCGAGATTTCCATCTGGCCCAGCGCTGCACTCTTGTTTAGATCTTCAACTAACTTATCTAGATCTTAGCTGCGGTTTTTAGAGAATGATATTCCCATTCTCCTTTAAAGCAGCATATTTAGTACTTTTTCCTGTAGTCAGTCTGAGCACGTCTGGGCGGGAGAAGCATGTGCCTTGACCATACGGCTAGACTACAGCATAAGGACCTTGAGTTCACAGACTGTGCTTCATGCACAGTGCTGGGTACGTGATGTGTCCTGATTTCACCCTTTGTCTTGCTGCTCCTGACATCTTCTCCAGAAACATTAGCTGGCTCTGTCCAGCCAGTGCTGGACGCGGGGCTGAGAGGTGGTTGATTACCCTGATCTACAGCTAGCCGCCCCGTGCTTCAAAGAGCAAGTTCGCGGAAGCGCAAGAGGAAGGAACAAGGGCGGACTGTCTTCTGTGTTCTCTTCTCTCCTTTCTAACCCTTGCCCTCTTCTCCTCTCTTGCTATATCCAGTTAGCTGCTGTAATCAGGTCAGTGGGGCCTCCATGTGAGACCAGGCAAAACCTGTTTCTCTTCTGAAGAAGGGTAGTCAGGAAAGAGCTTTTGTAAACGGAGGCGTTTCTTATTTCGTACCGCGCGCATAACACATTTGAAAATCGTTGAAAGTTTAGGACAGCAGCTGGAGTCTGGAACATGAGGAGCTTTCTGGGTTTGCCTTGCTGTAACAGAAAGATCTGTGTACCGTATCTGACCTAACTGGCAGAAACCTCCAGGCTCTGAGCTGTCAGCACAGAGCCCCATGTGGGGCTCGAACTCAGGAACCGTGAGATCATGACCTGAGCGGAAGTCGGACGCTCCACCGACTCAATTTCAGGAATATCCCCATTTATCCCTCCTTCTCTCCTGGCCCGAAGCGACCACTAATCTCCTTCTGTCCTGATCGGTTTGCCTCGTCTGGATATTTCATATAAAGAGAATAACGAAATACATGGCGTTTTGTCATTAAACATATAAATATATGCTGGCTTTTTTCACTCAGCACGTTTCAAAGCTCATCCACGTTACGTTGTGCCACGTGTCAGCGTTTCATTTCTTTTGGTTGCCTGGATGGCATCCCACTGTATGGGTTTACCACCTTTTAGCTCTCCGTTTTTTGTTTTTTGTTTTTTTTTTTTAATTTTTTTTTTCAACATTTATTTATTTTTTGGGACAGAGAGAGACAGAGCATGAACGGGGGAGGGGCAGAGAGAGAGGGAGACACAGAATCGGAAACAGGCTCCAGGCTCTGAGCCATCAGCCCAGAGCCCGACGCGGGGCTCGAACTCCCGGACCGCGAGATCGTGACCTGGCTGAAGTCGGACGCTTAACCGACTGCGCCACCCAGGCGCCCCTAGCTCTCCGTTTATCAGTACACGGACATCTGAGTTGTTCCCACCTTTTGGCCATGACATTTGTATACAAGTTTTTGTGTGGACGTAAGTCTTCATTTTCTTGGGAAGATACCTAGGGGAGGAATTGCCGGGTCATATGGTAATTCTACGTTTAACCACGTGAAGAAATGCCAGACTGTTTTTCCGAAGTGGCTACGCCATTTTACATTCCCACCAACAGTATATGAGCGTTCCAGTTTCTCCAAATCCTGGCCAGTACTTGTTAGTGTGGGTTGTTTTGTTGTTGTTGTTGTTGTTGTTGTTGTTGTTGTTGTTGCCATCCTACTGGATATGAAGCAGGATCTTGTTGTAGTTTGGATTTGAATTTTGCTGATGGTTCATGATGTTGAGCATCTGTTTTTGTGCTTCTTAGCCACTGGTGTATCTTCTTTGGAGAAATGTCTATTCAGAGCCTTTTTCCAGGCTGTGAAAAAATAGCCTTTTTCTTTTTTAAAAAAATTTTAAATGTTTATTTATTTTTGACAGAGAGAGAGAGACAGAGCATGAGGGGAGAGGGGCAGAGAGAGAGGGAGACACAGAATCCGAAGCAGGCTCCAGGCTCCAGGCTCCAGGCTCCAAGCTGTCAGCACAGAGCCCGACATGGGGCTTGAACTCATGGACCGTGAGATCATGACCTGAGCTGAAGTCGGACGCTCAACCGACTGAGCCATCCAGGCGCCCCAAAAATAGCCTTTTTCATTAGGCTATTTGTCTTTATTAATGAGTTGTAAGAGTTCCTCAATTTTTTATTATATTAATAAATTTTATATAATTATATTTAATATAACCTAGGCATAAAATATTGTGCTGTGTGTTGTAGATACACATATATGTCTAGGTTTTAACGTATTCTAGATATGTATAAACATATTCTAGATATTCTAGATACAAATCCCTTATCAGATCTATAATTTGCAAATATTTTCTCTCATTCCGTGAGTTCTTTTCACTTTCTTGATAGTACTGTTTGAAGCACAAAAGTTTTAAATTTTGATGAAGCACAATTCATCTATTGTTTTTCTTTTGTTGCTTGTATTGTATGTAAGAACCCAATGCCAAAGCTGAGATCACGAAGATTTGCCTCTGTGGCTCTTTTTAAGTGTTAAAGTTTTAGTTTTAGCATTTAGGGCTTCGATCCATTTCGAGTTAATATCTGTGTATGGTGTGATGTAAAGTACAACCCCAATTCCTTGCGTGTGAAGTTACTTCACCATTTGTTGGAAAGCCCATTCTTTTCCCACTGAATGATCTTGGCACCCTTGCCAAAGCTCAATTGACTGTAGACTCATTGACTTATTTCTGGAGTCTTAGTTCTACTCCATTGATCTGTGTGTCTGTCCTTACGCCAGTATCACACTGTCTTAGTCACTGTCATTTATAGGCTTAGTAGTAACTTCTGAAATTGAGAAGTGAAAGTCTTCTGACTTTAGTCTTCTTTTTCAAGATTACTTTGGCTGCTCTGGATTCTTTGCAATTTTGAAGTTTAGAATCAGCTTGTCAGGTTAGCTGGAATGCTGATAGGGATTGCATGGAATCTATAGAATAATCCGGGGAGCAGTGCCATCGTTTTTGAAAATTTAAATTCTAGTTAGTTAACAAACACTGGTGTCTTGGCTTTAGTAGAACCCAGTGATTTATCTCTTACACATGACACCCAGTGTTTATCCTGGAAAGTGCCTCCTTAATGCCCATCACCCATTTAACCCATGCCCCACCCACCTCCCCTCCAGCAACCCTAAGTTTGTTCTCTGTATTTAAGAGTCTTTTATGGTTTGCCTCCCTTTCTGTTCTCATCTTATTTTTCTTTCCCTTGCCCTCTGTTCATTTGAGTTTCTCAAATTCCACATATGAGTGAAATCATATATCTTTTTCTGACTGACTTATTTTGCTTAGCATAATACTCTCTAGTTCCATCCACATTGTTGCAAATGGCAGGATTTCATTCTTTTTCATCGCTGAGTAATATTCCACCGACTATATATACACCACATCTTCTTTGTCCATTCATCAGTCAGGGACATTCAGGTTCTTTCCATACTTTGGCTCCATCTTAATATCAATCCATGAACATGGGATGCTTCAAAAATTGATTTGTATCTTTTAATTTCTTTCCACAATGTTTTTATTATTTCAAAGTATAAGTTTTACACTTCTCGTGCTAAACGTATTCCTGAGTACTTTGTTCTTTTTGATGCTGTGGGAATTGTTTTCTTAATTTCATTTTCAGATTGTTCATTGCAAGTATATAGAAATATAATTCATTTTTGTATGTTGATCTTGGATCCTGCAATCTTATTTACTGTTCTAATAGTTTTTTTGTAGTGAATTCCTTAGGATTTTCTAAATAGAAGAGTATGTCATCTGAAAGCAAAATTTTACCTCTTCTTTTCAAATATGGGTGCCTTTTATTTTTTCTTCTTCTTGCCTAATTGTGCTGGCTAGGATATTGCATTATTTATGATAGCCATTGAGCCTCTAGTGCAGTGTTGAATCGAAATAGTGACCTTGCCTTGCTCCTCATCTTAAGGGGAAAGCATCCAGTATTTCATCATTAGTATGATATTGGTTGTTAGGTTTTGTTTTGTCTTGGTTTGTTTGTTTGTTTGTTTGTTTTTGCAGACGCCCTTAGCAGGTTGAGGAAGTTCTTTTCTATTACCGGTTTGTTGAGTGTTTTTATCGTGAAAGGGGTTTGGCTTTTGTCAAATGCTTTTTCTGCATCTATTGAAATGATCGTGTGCCTTTTGTTTTTTATTCTACTGATATGGTATATTAACGAGTTGATTTTTGGATATTAAACCAGTCTTGCATTCCTGGAACAAATCCCACTTAGTTATGATGTATAAGTCTCTTTATATATATTCAAAGTGCTAGTGTTTTATTGAGGTTTTTTTGTGTCCACATTCACAAAAGATACTGATCTGTGGTTTCCTTGTGATATCTTTGGTTTCGGTATCAGGGTAACACTACCCTCGTCGAATGAACTGGGAAGTTTTCCCTTCTGTTTTAGAAAAGTTTTTTGAAGAGTTGGTGTTAGTTATTTAAACGTTTGATAAAATTCTCTTGCCATCTGGGCCTGGGCTTTTCTTTGTTGGTAATATTTTGGTTACTAATTCAATCTCTTTATTTACTATGGGTCCATTTGGGTGGTCTCTTTCTCGTTGAGTTAGTTTCTGTAGTACATGTCTTTGTAGGAACTTGTCCATTTCATGTTATCGAACTTACTGGCAAACAATTACAATGTTCCTTTATAATGCTTTTTATTTTAGTAATTTAGACATTTAGTAATGCCTACTGTTTCATCTCTGATTTATTGATTTGTCTTCTCTTTTTCTTGTCTTGGTTTATCTGTTTAAAGGTTTTCCAATTTGTTCATCTTTTCAAAGAACTAGCTCTCGGTTTCACGGATTTTGCTTTATTGTTTTCCTGTTCTCTATTTCATTAATTTCTACTCTAATCTTCATTCTCTCCTCCCTTCTGCTCCCTTTCGATTTAGTCTCCTGTTCTTTCCCTAGAGTTCTAAGGTGGAAGAGTGGGTTATTGGTTTGAGATCTCTTACTCCTTTTTCAAGTTGTAGGCATGCAACTATAAATTTCCCTCAACACAGCTATAAATTTTAGCTCCATCCCATAAGTGTTGGAATGTGATGTCTTCATTTTCATTCATCTCAAGGTATTTTCTAATTTCCCTTTTGATTTCTTCTTTGCTTCGTTTGCTGGTTAGGAATGTGTTGTTTAATGTGTGCTCCTTCCAAGTTTCTTGCTGTTACTGATTTCTGTTTTCATTCCACAGTAGTTGGAGAACACGCTTTGTCTTATTCCTATCCTTTTATCCATGTTTTGTTCCATGGCCTAGCATACAATTTATCCTAGAGAATGTTCGCTGTGTACTTGAGAGGAATGTATATACTACTGTGATGGATCTCTTACAGGTGTCTGTTTGGTCTGGTTGGTTAGTAGTGTTGTTCGAGTCCTCTTTTTTGTTTTCTGTCTAGTTGTTCTGCCATTATTGAAAGTGGGATATTGAGATTTTCATCTATGATTGTTGAGTTGTCTATTTCTGCCTTCGTTTCTGTCAGTTTTTGCCTCCTGTATTTTGGTACCCTGTTGTTAGTTGCATATGTTTATAATTATATCTTCCTGATACATTGACCCTATTCTTATTGTAAAGTATCCTTCTTTATCTCTAGCGACATTTCTTATTTTAGAGTATATTTTATCTAATATTAGTATAGCAACTTCAGCTTTCTTCTGGTTGCTCCAAAGCTCTGCTTCGAATTTGCAAAGGCTTTGATGGGCCCTATAAGTCAGTGTGGGAATTGCATCCCCTGGCCCCACAATTTTGTTTTTTTTTTTGCTTGTATTTCAAATGAAATATTTTCCTGATCAACCGACTCTCCTTGGGCACTAAGTATGGGCCACGATATGAAGGACCCGTGTGATATGAAGACTCCTGTGTCTAGAGGGAGCCCTTTTCATGGGATTGGTTCATCCTCCTCACTTCGTCCTCAATCAATGAAAATCACATCCTCCTTTAAAATAATGAGGCGTCCTCATGACCAGGAATTAGAGGTAAAGACACTGAAATGAAAGGAAATTAGGAAAAATCTCATAAAAATCATACAAATGAGAAGGTGCTCGGAAATAAGATATTTACTTTTGAGCTCCTCTCCAACTCCGCAGAGCTTCCTTGAATTTTTTGAGTCATTTGCTTGCTCCGAACCCAGTGGAAGAACTCCCAGGCGATGCCGGTGGGGATGGAGTGGAATGAGGACGGCATGCTGGGGCTTCTGTGTGTGTGTGCCTTAACGTGCCAGAGCGAGTACATATTTCAAAGGGAAAAACGAAAAACCCATTTAAAAAACAGATGTAATGCCATTCAGAGCAAGGATCCCTGTTTGATCTTTCTCTGTGTCCGAGCCCGCTTGTTGTCCTGAAGGATGTAGCCCAGATACTCGCATCGGATGAGAAGACTCCTATTCTGTGCCAGTTTCCTCTCATGGCTTTGAGCTCTGCAGGCTCAGAGAGGGGAGGGTGGCATGACCTCTACCTAGCTGTGCGTCGGCGCGAGTCCCTGGTGACAGCATGTCTGCACTGACAGAACACCTACAATCTTTGGAGCAGCTCTTCCTCACTCGACAACCAGCCAATTTGGCCTCAGGAAACCACTCTGCAGTGCTGGCGGAGTTTAGAAGTCATTTTTAATTTCGTGACAAAGACAAATGCGTCCTATGGGAGTTGTAAGTGGTTTTACTGGTGATATTAATGGAACCGTGACCTCTTCTGTATCTATGGTCCTACAAAACAAAAAATGTTTGTATTAGAATATGTCAGGCAAGTTCATTCTTGGCCCTTCCTTGAAGCAAATTGCAGAGGAAGTATATACTATTAATAAGCCCAGAGCATATTGTGTGCGTGTGTGTGCGCGCGCGTGTGTGTGTATCCGCAGTCATCAGCCGATTTGCAAACACAGTGGATTTTAATGCTGCTGTTGACTTGATACAAATGATGTGTCTTGCATTGTGTTGGGACGGACGCAATTCACTGAAGTTTTGAACAGAACCGTAGTGCGCCCAGAGCTGGTATGGGTATTGGCTTTTAAAGGCCAATAGCTGTAGTAAAATTCAAGCGTTTGGGCGACCCAGAGTGACAAAAGGAAAGGAGAAATTCAAAGGCACGGTGAGTTTACCTCTTCTGTTTTCATTTGGGATTGGCATTCATTAGCCTAGAAATGACTGCACTGATGTTTACTGTTTCCTGCACAAACTTTTTATGCCAGGGCCCTTTGTTGAAAACTATTGCTTAAGGAGACAGCAAATTAAATGTGAAGGATCTACAGTTCAGTTACATGAATTAAACCATTTCCTGGTGTTTGTGTTTACCTTGGGACTGACAAAGAAGACAAAAATACAGACTCACGGGAGGAAGGAAAGGAATGATCAAATCCCAATAGTTTCTGGCTGAAAGTCTAGCTCAGCAACTTTATTTAGGGGAGGAATTTTGTGCTGATAAGTGAATCTTTGTCTCTGCATAATTAACTTTTCCTCCCTCCGTATGTCGCTACGCCCACTGAGCTCTCCCGGTAGAAATATCATATTAACTGTGCAGTTAACGTCCCATTCTGTTGTGCAAAACTGAAATAAATCCAATGCAGAATTGATAGTTTTCCTCAAGTAAAAACGGACGCTGCTTTAGAATTCGAGACCTACCTTCAATAATTGAAAATGTTATTGTAAAATAACATATGCTCGTTCTAGACCGTCTGACAGTCTATAAAAAGGTAAACAAGAAAATAATCTGTAAAGCCACTCCTCAAACATTTTAGTGTATTCATTTGTCTTTTTCCTACGCCATATATGAATGTGTATTTCTGCCTTTTATCGTTAAGATCACGGGTATAATTTGTGATTTTCATATACCCTAACACCTACTGTCCCTAAGTTCAAATCTCTCATAATAATAAGAAAAGCCACAGTTAGCACGCCTATAGTGGTCACTGTCTGCCAGGTAAGTGTTCTTCATGTAACCCTCATATGAACCCTTTGAAGTTCGTTTTGCAGATGAAGGACAGAGGCTAAAATGATTGGCCTATGTGCTCTTAACCACCATGATCTGTTGCTTCCCTCCGACTCAGCCTCGTAAGGGCCTTGTGCCCAGGCTTCCCCTCACCGCCCTGGCCCCTTGGTGATTGTCCTCTTCTCAGAACTGCTCCATTGCCAGACAGTAGGACACAGGGCACATCCTTTCCCCACTGAATGTCTGAGAATCAGCCTCAGTCTCTGAGGAGCGATTGCCAGATGCAGCCCTTCCTGAGGGGGGGGGGGGGGGGGGGGGG
>NW_024412428.1:7364011-7394061 GCF_014898765.1 Herpailurus yagouaroundi | reverse complement strand
GGGGGAGAGGGGGAGGGGAGGGGGAATGCCAGCCCTGAGGGTGGGGACGGGGGAAGGAGGTCAGGAGGCCTCCAGGCCTGGCTCTGCTCACGTCACTTCACATATTTACACCTCCGTCTTCTCATCTGTGAAAGGAGGGTTGTGGGTAGCCCTTCATCCATTTTGTTCATTTGTTCGCTCGTTTGGTCATTCGTTCGTTCAGTGCATGTCAGACGGGGATGACTACGGTCTGTTTCTTCTCCTCTAGGAATTCTCCATCCAGCGTGTAGCCAGAGAAGTAACCTGCCCGTTCAGCATCCAGTATTTGAAGTGGGATAGCCCAGGGGAAAGCCCAGAGGGTGGGCTGGGCGGAGAAAGGGTGTAAGGAAGGGGCCGGCCCAGCACGCTTCCCAGAGGACAAGGAGGAGTTATTTAGAAATCTAGGGCATGTGAGCTGGGCTGTGATAATAGGGTCTTTCTAGTTTCTAGTGTGTACCAGATGATTCCATCTTAAGCAGGCTCCAGCAGTATCATCTTTTTTGCAGGGGTTGGGGGATCAAAACTACAGGAATTTATTGTCTCACGTTCTAGAAACCAGAAGTCGAAGCCAAGGTGTCAGAGGGCCACGCTACCTCGGACGCCGGCAGGGGGACCCTCCCTGGCTTCTTCCTACCTTGCGGTGGTTGCTGGCGATCCTTGGCCTCCCCTGACTTGCACCTGCGGCTCTCCAATCTCTCCCTGGGTCTTCATGTGGCTTCTCCCTCCGACGTCTGTCAACGTAGGCCCGTCTTCTTATGGCCACCAGTCGCACGGAGTAGGGGCCCGCCGTGCATAACTGATAATTTCATGGGCAGTGGTTCCATTTGAGGTCACACTCTGAAGTCCTGGGGGTCAGGGCTTCAACCTTGTGTGTTTTGGGGGGACACGGTTCTCCCCATGACAACCTCATGGCCACCAGCTAGTCTAGGCAACCGCTGCCTACTTCTTCCTCTGTTTCTTTCCATTCTCCATCCGGCATCCAGAGCGAGCTTCCTAAAGTACAGCAAGCAGGTGGGGACCTAGTTGGGTCTTTCAGGCCCAGATGGAGAGAGTAGACACTGGGGTTCTTTCCATCTGGGCGTGTAAGGCTGGAGTCGAGGGCAGTAGATGGGAGCACAGCGACTCCTGAAGAGGTCATGAAATGGCAGCGGGCTCTTGAGGGCAAGGGCAAGGTAGACTGTGCAAATGTTTCTAAGACATATGATGCCTTTCTGGTCCCCAGAGGAACCACAGGGAAGCTGAACAGGTGGTTTGAATCCTTCTGGCCTCTGAGACTTGGCCAGTTGCCATACTTTTTAAGGGTGGTATCTGGGTGATGGTTTAAAGCCTTTTCCAGTCCTTTTGCATGCACTGGCACACGTTATGCCATTCGTAGATGTGTAGTGCGTGCCAGAGACCTCTGATGTGCCTGTGAAGTGAATGTGGTCTTCAGCACTGCTTCACCGACCTTTCCCCTTGTCCTAAGCAGCTCAGAGCTTCTCACTCATGATTAGTCTGCTGGGGATGGTCTTGAAGTCAGGCTTCTGTCATTCAAATGCGAATCCTGTCTCCAAGTTGATACGTCTGCATTACCTCTATCTGCCAGTCATCTGTGCTCCAAAGTCAACTGACCATCGCATCCAGGGCCCTTTGACTCCTTACAAAGGCTCGGAGGGCGCTTCCTGAGGCACTTAGCGTAGCTGTGGCAAGAAGTTCATGCAGAATACTCTCCTTGCTTTTTCCCTGCACTTTCACGGTTTCTTTCCCATAGTGACCTAAACCCACCGCCACCCCGCCCGTTTCACAGTTGCATATCGGGGCATCAGGGGCAATCTGACCCCAGGCCAGGAACAGAAGAAGGAACGTGGTTCGCTATAGAAGCATTCTCTTCCTGGGCAAAAACAGAGGGCCAAATTCAGAGACGAGAATGTGTGAATTTATGGGTCACGTGATGGGGGACCTTTGACATGACCATACTGTTTCACCAGCCATAATGTCTACACGTTCTTCATACAACCACTTATGTGTATGTTTTGTTTTGTTTTTTTTTGCATTTTCTTCTCATTCAGATACAGATAGACCTTTCTTAGAGATGCACAGTGAAATACCCGAAATTATATATATGACTGAAGGAAGGGAGGTCGTCATCCCCTGCCGGGTCACGTCACCTAACGTCACTGTTACTTTAAAAAAGGTAAAGCCGAGCAATGCTTCTCTCAGAATACCTTTACTGCAAATGAGCACGGTGAATTCGTCATTTTATCGCTCTGGAATGGTTTTCTTACAGACATTCGGGCTGCTCAGTGGACTTTTCTGGAGTGTCTTTTGACTATAAAGGATAAGTGCTAGACGTCCTACCCATGCATGTATTTAAATGAAATAAAATGATAACGTGGGCATAAATGTGTGTGAATATAATGAAAGAACTAAAATTGTGGGAGTGTTTCTATATTGCCACAAATCCAAATGTCTGCAGATGTGGGGGAAAAAAAACCCAGTTCTCTTGCTTCTGTGAGTCAGTAGCTTGGCAGAGAGCAGTTAATCTAGATTTTTGCTGAGGACGGAACGATGAGACAAGTGCCTAGGGAGCCACCACCTTTAGTCTGAGTCGCGAAGTTCCTGGTAACAACAAGCTTATCTCCTGCTGGGCATCCAAACTTAGCTGCTTAGGAAAAGGGAAAAGAGGGGGAGAGAAAGTTATGCTTGAGATTTTTTTATTCTTTATACCGTGCTATAAATTATGCACGTGGAGAAGGAAAAAGATTTGGAGTCGAATCTAATAAAGACAAGGACTAAAATGTGACATTCCGGCTAATTCATCGGCAATAAGAGTTTGGGAGTGGACTAGGGTTGAAAGTCGGACAAGAACTCCCCAGGTGGAAAGCTGTGGTGACTCCTAAGAGCTTTGAGCTTTAAAGGGGGAAGTTAAGGCTGTCCCAAGGCAGCACCAAGGCAGCACCCAGCACGACGGCTCACACTGTGGGTACTCCGGAGGAGTTTGGTGATGGTGGTAGTCGAGTTGGAAAAGTTCAGAGTGATTTTCGCTATCACTGTTGACCTTGAATCCTGGAGTATGATGGAAGCGTCTTCTTCCCTTGCCTTCACTTTCCTACATTACTGATTTGATAGAAGCCCTCGATATAGTCCATCGATGACAGGTCTTGGCTTCCATCGTATCCGTGTGTCACCACCCATGTTGAAAAGCAGTATATTTCAGAGCTGGAAATGGCCAGAGGAGCTAACCCAACTGGTGGAAGGAAAAACTGAGGTTCTGGAGGAGTTGAAGACCCTCCCACCGCAGGCCACAATGGCCATCGGAATCCGTATCTTGACTCCTCCTTCCATGACCTTGCCACCTTTGCTAATGGTTTAGTTGGTACAGGAGAAAGGCCAGCATGGTTAAGAGCAGAGCCCTGTGGCACGCTGCCTGGATTCTTACCACCCGACCACTTAACCTGCTGGGCAAACTGGCTAGTTATCAGAACTCCCTCCACCTCAGTTTCCTCACTGAAGAGATAGGAGTGATTACAGTAGCAGCCGCCTCACGTGGATGTCAGGAAGTAGCTGAGGTGATACATTAAAAGCCCTTGGAACTGTTCCTGGCCCAAACTGAGCCCCCATTCGAGGGTATCTGTCTAACTCTTTAATACTCAATGCTTGATTGATTATCCAGTGATATTTCTTATCAAGCATGGTATCCATTCCTCTTAGTTTGACTTAATAATCTCTCTGTGATTAATATAGAACGTCTCTGTTTCGTGCAAGCCCCTTGCCTTTTTGCTCTAACGCAGATCGCTGGTCTGTTGTAAGAAACACTCCCAGATTCCCACGTGTACAAATTTGAGGAGGAAGTTTGTTTTCTCGGTTTTTCTACCTAAGATCTCTAATACACACAAGCAAGAGAGCAAGGCATAGTGTCCTAATAGGGGTTTGGGTTTGCCCCGTATATACTGGAACGAGTCTGTGTTGCCCTAAAGTTGCTCTAAGATCTCCGCGCCCCCCGCCCCCCGCTTCTCCTCTTAACCCTTTTAACTTGCTGTCCCCTCCCTCTCCTCTCCCCATGGCCAGCGGTGGCAGAGCCAAGGTCACCTGGAGACAGCCTCCCGTACAGTCCTTTCTTTCGAGGCCGCTCATCCTCCTGTCCCTTTACGACACACGTAGCCACCACCGTAGCTGATGAGCTCTTGTCACCTCTGAACAAAGTTTCTTTGTCAATGGAATACTGTTAGTGGCGGTAAGGGTAGGTGAGAGTAAGAGAATCTTAGTCGAAAACCTTAAAGGAAACTTCAGTATATTTTTCAGTTGGGCTGAGGAAGTCCCTCAGCAAACCTTCCTTTTACATTCCTTTTACATTCAGCAAAAAGCTACGCTGTTTTAGCTTTATTTATTGGACAGAGAGAGCAGGCGAGCCCGAGTAGGGGAGGAGCAGGGAGAGGGAGAGGGAGAGAGAACATCCCAAGCAAGCCCGGCACTGTCAGCACGGAGCGCGATGCAGGGCTCGGACCCACGAACCGGGAGGTCACGACCTGGGCCGAAACCCAGAGTCAGACGCTTAACCGACTGAGCCACCCAGGCGCCCCTCCGTTCACCTGCTGTTAAGGCATCAGAAATTTCAATCCCTGACTTCAATTTTCCTGAGCTTTTCCCTTCATCGTGTGCACCGAATTAGAGGAGAAGGTTCTTTCTCTTCCACCTAGCATTCCTAAGTTTGCAGATGGAATCATGATTTACTGAAACACGAAGTGCATCCCTCACTTGCGTGCAGGTCTTCAGAAACAGGCTGCAGTTCCTCTCAGAGTTAAGAAACACAGACATAGACCAACACAGACGTGCCCTCGGAGACCGGGCACTGGTGACTTTTCACATAGGAATTTCTGCCATAGAGTCACAAATCCCGGCCAGATTAGCTCCTTCAGCAAGCAATATAAATAATTGATAAACAGAGGAGCGAACGCAAGGTGCGCTTTCTTAAAAGAAGACAGAAAAGATCTGAAACTTCTTCAGGGCAGTTTGGCCTTTTCCTTTATAATCTGTTGTGGGAAGGTAGTCTGGTTATTTTTCCTTTTTTAGAGGGAGATAAGTCACAGTGGTAGCCAGGGTGCTCTGCCTCTGAAATTGGGCTGGCGATCTGGCATTGGGGGAATTTGGCTGGACCCCTGAGTATGCAGCAATGCCCCTTAGTAAAGCCTGACCTCGAGGCGGGTTGTTTATATCGCCGTCTTCAAAAATAAAGTCCTTGGCGTCCAGCAGAAGGCATAAGGGCCAATCAAATCATGGATTCCTTTCTTCCGTTTGGACTCACTGTGTTTGGGAATGCTTCTGAGAATTTGAGAGCACTTCATTCATGACAGCACTCTGCATCTGTTTGCAGCTGTGTCTGCTGTCCGTTTCATTGGCGTTTGCCCTCCCAGACGATAACCCCAGCGAGAGCCGAGTCAATGGTGTGCATCTCCAAGGACTTGGAATTATCTACGGTCCTCTTAGGACAGCCACCTCTTTACTAAGTCATGCAAAAATGGGAGGACAAGTTATGGCTTATTAAAAGCTCCAGATGATGGGACTCGGGAGGGTAACCTGGCAGCCCCAGAGGAAAAATTCCTCAGTGGTTTCTGTACCGAATATCAGGCCAGTCTATTGCAAGGCTGATTCCCGGAGGCCAAGTGATAAGGGCTCCCACTGGAAGTCCGACGTGACAGCTGGGTCCGTCCTGGGTGGGTGCGGCTCGTCACTGAGGCTGATAATGAATTCTTATAATAATTACTATAATTTGTCATCATCATGTGTTTCTTGCTACATGCGAAGAAAACGAAAAAGCCATTTAGCACAAACTAGAGTTTTTACCTGTACTGTTTGCATCTTCGGTGAAAATTATGTTTGCAGAAGCCATCGGTGAAGCCGTATCGCCACGGTGCTGGTGCGATTTTGTTCAAGCCCATCTCTTTCTTTTCAGTTTCCACATGATACTCTGATCCCTGATGGAAAACGAATAACCTGGGACAGCAGGAAGGGTTTCATAATAGCAAACGCCACATACAGAGAAATAGGGCTTCTGGTGTGTGAAACAACAGTCAACGGACATCTGTACAAGACAAACTATCTTACCTATCGACAAAGTAAGTGGTGTTCCAGAGGCATGGACGTGAGCCAAAATGCTCCAGCGTGTATCTGCTTAATGAAACTTTGATTAAAAAAAATTTTTTTAACGTTTATTTATTTTTGAGACAGAGAGAGAGGGAGAACATGAACGGGGGAGGGTCAGAGAGAGAGGGAGACACAGAATCCGAAACAGGCTCCAGGCTCTGGAGCTGTCAGCACAGAGCCCGACACGAGGCTCGAACTCACGGGCCGTGAGATCGTGACCTGAGCTGAAGTCGGACGCTTAACCGACTGAGCCACCCGGGCGCCCCTGAAACTTTGATTTAAAAAAAAAAAAAATCTCATTTCTTGTGCTTGCAGCCAATACAATCATAGATGCCCAAATAAGCACTCCAAGCCCAGTCAAGTTGCTACGAGGTCGCACTCTTACTCTCAACTGTACAACTACCACTGCCTTGAACACAAGAGTTCAAATGACCTGGAGTTATCCCGGTGAAGTGAGTGACGTTTTTTTCTATCTCTCCCGTAGGGCGATATTTATTTTTGGCGAGTGAAATGCCAGTGCGTTTTTGAGGTGGGAAAAATCAGGATATTCCGACTCCTGTGGCCATTGGAGTCAACAGGGAAGCTGTGGGTTTGCTGGGATGCTTTCCTGGTCTGACTTTTGGGAGTATGTGTGCACAGATACGGTCTTTTGATGTCTGGAGGTTTTGTTTTGAAGTGTCTATGCTGGTATTTCTATCGCATGATTCCGGGTGGAAGAGGGGATTGTCTCATCCCTGGAAACTTTCTCTGGGGTTTAGAGATGAGAGAGAAATTTATCACTAGATGCCAGGCAGGGACTGTCTTTTGTAAGAACAACAACAAAAAGTTGTTGTCAGCGCATTAATTGAAGATACTGGCCGACAGTCAGGCACCTGATCGGAGCGTGTTTGGAAAGGGGAGATATTACAGCCCAGCCATCCTGTACTCCGTCTGTGAAGTGACAAAGGGGCAGTGCTGTCCTTCAGAAAAACGAGAAGAACAAAGGCCAAGTCGGGTTTCCTCATTCAAAGCAAACATCCTTGCAAACAATCGTCTGAAAATGTGTAGATGGGGAGTCTGTGATCAACGGTTAAGAAACTCGGAACTGTCCCCGTGGCACCCGCTTGCCGTGTGTTAGTATGATTGACGCAGCATAGCCCAAGCTCGGTGATGTTTCTGGGTTTTGGTAGAAATCAAATATTCTCAATAAACGCCAGGAGGGAAGAAACTCTTGCCCTGCTAGTGGCTCTACTCTAAGAGTGTGATGATACATCTACTGACGGCCAGTTACCTTCTAAGATGGCGCTGTCTAGTAGAACTTTCTGTGATTGAAAGATGTTTGCTGCCTAATATAGTAACCACTAGCCCCATATGACTAATGAGCACCCAGAATGTGGCTGGTGTGAGTAAGGAATTGGATTTTTAAACTTTATTTTATTTTTTCAAAATTTTTATGTTTGTCTTACTTTTTGAGAGAAAGAGAGAGAGAGAGAGAGAGAGAGAGAGAGAGAGAGAGAGAGAGAAGCAGCTCCAGGCTCTGAGCCCTGAGCACAGAGCCCGACATGGGACTCAAACTCAAAAACTGTGAGATCATGACCTGAGCCACAGAAGTCAGATGCTCAGCTGATGGAGCCACCCAGGTGCCCCTTTTATTTTAATTTTGATAGCTAGGTGTGGCTGATGGCTGCAGTGTTAGACCAAAGCAGATATCTGAACCCCAGGATCAGCTGTTTTCCAAAGACAGAAACAATACCAATGTTATTCAACTTTGAGAAGGCAAGAGTTCTCTAAGCGAGAAGACAGAAGTAATACCTACAAAGACCGAGGGCTTTTCCGTAACTCTATTTAGGGGACCGACTGTCTGATTTTTGACGGTGGTGATTGCCATCTTCCTTCCGGTTTCTGCTGAGAAGGAAGACAGTGGCTTAACCGTGTGTCTGTTTCAACAGGGCAATGCAAGGACAGGTGGGTAGAAGTTTCTTAAACATGGCACAGACGAGCGCTAAGTTTAACACCCAAAGACCAGTTCTGCACAGCTTCCAAAGTCTTTCTTTTCCATGCCTCCTCATGGGGAAGGATGGAGAGGGAGAAAAAACATATTCTGTGTTATAAAATGTAATGCTAAAACACAGGGGCGGGGAAGGAACAATGAAAGGAAAAGGCAAGGTGATCTCATCTTCTCAAAACCAGGAAGGAGTCATTGTGGCCAATTTACACCCGCTGAGCCCCGGGGCCTGCTCTTGGTGTTCAGTGAGGCAAACACGGGACAACATCCCACCGCTGCCACCGCCAGTGGGTAGGTGGCTTTGCACGTCCTCAGATCCATTTGGTGTGATTTGGCCAAAGTTGGAGAGCATCGCCCAAAGAGCGAGATCGCGAGGCCAGGACGGTTACAGCTTAGTACGTGCAGCCAGGACTCGGGACTGTCTCCTTCATTTCTAGGAAGAGAGCAAAAGGAAACCCACGTGGTGTTCTATTCGAGAAGCAGTCATTACGCCAGGCACTAAAGATAACGATTGCCTGAGTTAGTGATATCTACGCGCAGAGAACTGGGGACTGTTTAGAGGGCTGTGTGCTTAGAGGGAAGGCACTAGATTGACACTCAGAAGGCCTGAGTTTCCAGCCCATCGTGGTCTCTGACACTTCAGTTTCTTCACCTGTCAGAGGGCAGCAAGGCTGCCCGTCTCCCCGGGTTGTTGGGAGAAACCGTTGAGATAACGCACGTGAACGTCCGTCTGGAGAAAACAAAGTGCTAACAAATGTTACTGGGGCAGGTATTCGAAACACATGGAGACAGAGAGAGAGTTTCCAAACATGTTGCCATTAGATGGGTTTGCTTCTCGGCATAAAATGTTGCTCTCCGTCATAACCTGAGAAATGCTGTACCCTTGTGCGTGAACAAGACTGTGTCTACATTTGTTATACGTTTTCTTTCTAGGCAAAGAAGAGAGCTTCTATAAGGCAACGAATTGGCCGACGCAGTTCCGACGCTAATGTGTTCTACAGTGTTCTTATGATACACAATGTGCAGAACAGAGACAAAGGACTTTATACTTGTCATGTGAAGAGTGGCCCGTCATTCAAATCCGTTAACACCTCAGTGCACGTATATGGTAAGCAAATTCATCCTCGACTTTCTGATCATGGTGGGTTTGGGGCAGGCGCTATAAAAATGTACATTCTCTTTTGGCCAAGAGGCACCCTATCATGAGCGATACAATTTGCTCCCCCTCCTAGCCTCTGCCAAAAAGCAAATCGCTTTAAGTGCTCTTTAAATTTAATATTTTTGAATTGGACAGAGGATCTTTTCCAGTAAACTGTGGTTAATAATTCAGTAAGATCATGTTATAATCTCTATTAAATTCTTTTTTTCATCTTCCATATGAACAAACCAGAAAAACATGGACAGATTTTCCTTTATTCTCTGGGGGAAATCTCTCAGGTACCCCTAGGATTTAGGGAAATGAAAATGTGGTGTGATAAATTACTTAGAATTGATGTGATTTTTTTTAATCCCTGGTTTTAGTCTCATGAAATCCTAATGTTGTCGCTTAATTCCAACAGGCAAATTCTGTAAAGAAAATACTTAACAGTCCCTGAAAACCTTACTTATTTCCACTGTTGAAAAACGGTGAGGGGCAGAATCTATGGAACAATGCTGACAGTGGCCTTTGATATTCTTTTTCCTTTAATTTTTTTAATGTTTATTTTTGAGAGAGATAGAGAGGGAGAGAGGGAGGGAGGGAGGCAGAGAAAGAGAGGGAGACAGAATCCGAAGCAGACTCCAGGCTCTGAGCTGTCAGCACAGAGCCCGACGCGGGGCTCGAACTCACGAACCGCGAGGTCATGACCTGAGCCGAAGTCGGCCGCTTAACCGACTGAGCCACCCAGGCACCCCTTTTGGGATTCTTTTGACTTTCTCCAGTCAGTTTTTGAAATCAGATCGGTTATTTTCAGGTGCCCGAAGACTTTCTTCCATCATACTCACGTTGGGCAAGCAGGTTTTTAGAAGTCTCTGTACTCTTCTCTTACTGTGATGTGGATATGTGAGGTGTTCTGCTTTCTGTTGCCCTGCCTCTGCTTTTCTGTTTTGCTTGCAGCTATTTGATGCAAAGTGTTTTCACCGGTTGGAGTGCTTCTAAATTATTTTATTCCTGGATGGATATCGGGGCTCATCGATAGGCTTGGTCAGAATTCAGTGCCATTGGGTCATTGCTCGCAACCGTCCTTGAATGAGGCAGTGAGTTGGGTTGTTTTTGTTCTGGTCAAGATAAACATAGTCTTTTCTAATCTATTTTGTCACCTCTCCTTTCAAAGATAAAGCGTTCATCACTGTGAAACATCGAAAACAGCAAGTGTTGGAAACTGTTGCTGGCAAGCGGTCTTACAGGCTGTCTATGAAAGTGAAGGCATTTCCCTCACCAGAAGTCCTGTGGTAGGACCATAATTATTTTCCTATCAGTTTAAGATATGCCGTGTTAAGTAGGAAGATGCAGGAGCCCAGTGACTTGAATTCCTGAAAAAAACAGCAAGATAATAAGTTCCCCCAGACAGCGGTAGAAAGCAGAGAACTCTGTGGATTTCTGGGCCGGGAGGGAAGGAGGTAGACCGGGCCGGAGGGGAGGCGACACGGTGTGTCACAGGACAGAGCAAGGGATTCGGTGTTTCTGAGTTCTCAGTTCAGGTTAGCCGTTCACTCCCTGTGACTAAATTTCTGCAACTCTAAGCCTCTCTATGATGTCAACGTCCTTTGAATGGAGTGTGTTGGGCAATGGATAGG
The DNA here is from genome assembly GCF_014898765.1 of Herpailurus yagouaroundi. NCBI lineage: Eukaryota > Metazoa > Chordata > Mammalia > Carnivora > Felidae > Herpailurus > Herpailurus yagouaroundi. The sequence continues at coordinate 7,383,164 of NW_024412428.1, read as the reverse complement.
AAGCATCTTGAATATGTAACATGCTCTAGTAACCCTGAAGAAGCAGGCCCTTGTAATGAGGATAATAATTCTTTTATTATCTGAAAATAATTCTTTTATACAGAGCTGGGATGAAAGTTCCAGTCTTGTTTTAAAATTAAACAAACATTAATAGAGACAAGACTTATTCAGTTGCAGGGGAGGACGAATGGACCTACTTGAACTAATTAAGGGGTTTTTTTTGGCTCGAAGTTTGCATATTCAGAAACTCCTGAAGCAGGTTTTTTGTTTGTTTTTTTTTAATGTTCGCACAACACCTGATATAAAACAATGTAATCTGTTGATAATCTGCAGTCATTCTGTGAAATCATTTCTGAATACCAGTATCTTTGGCCCAGACCGTTACACTTTAAACAAAGAGTCCGGTGCGAAACCGATTAGGAAAACAACCCAGACAATATAGAAGCGGTACCACCGTAGAATCACCTCCACCAGCCCTTACTTTGCTGGTGCGTGATTGCGTGATTTGTTCTCCGTTTCCTCAAATAGTTAATAGGGAGTTAAAGAGAACGTTAAACTCTGCTATGCCCCTCCGTGCCATCGCAGTAAAAGAGAGATTTCCGTTTGTTCTATGATGTACCAAAAGTCCAAAAGTCCATTTCCCATGAGTGTCCGTTATTCCCTACGAGGAACTGAATCACTCTAGGCGCTACATTCGCTCTTTCCAAAGGATCTGAGAGTATCCCCGCCTGTTAAACAGTGCTACTTTCTTCGGTAACTCTGAAGCCAGGACTGAAAACACACACACAGCCCATCTTCGAAACCACCGACTGGCTAATGGGAAATAAAAGTAAACTAAGATCGTAGTTGCAGTCGTAAAGTCAAGCATAGCCATTTGGACCGTCTTAGAACTGAGACTCTCTAGTGATGAGAATTTGCCTGCAGAACTTGCATGGGTATGAACTATTGGCATCTACCTTTATGCGGAACACAGTAAACTAAGAGATTTTAAAATGCCCAGCTGAAGAACAGTGCAATGTAATGAAATCGTAGAATTTTTTAGAGTTAAATCTTTGAGAAAGTCTAGAAAACTTGAAGAAACGTGATGTCTGAATGGATGAGTTGGGTGCACAGCACAGGGTGGCATTCAGTCTCCCGACTCTCAGTTCTGTTTGCAATTGCAGGATGTCTAGGCGTTGATATATTTAAAGTAAAAAAAAAAAAAAAAAAAAAAAAAGTTTTGTACCTTTTGTTTGTGAGTTTTGTGCCTTAACTGTTCTCCCTCGGGGGAAAGATCTTGATAATCTTGGTTTCACTATAGTTTATGAAAGGGACAACTGGTGTGACCATTTATACAACTAATAAGAACTCCACATGAGACCACAATAGAAAAGTCTATTTTTATTTTTTATCTGGAGAAATGATCTAGTTGATCTGACTTACAATGGCCCTTGTGCTGCCGATGAAGCGTCGTGGAAAACTCTGAAAAACATCTGGAGGGGATCAGCCAGTGCTTCTGGGTTAATACTTAAGTCACATGGTGACCAGCGGCACCCCTGTGGGTACCTTAAACTATCACTTTTTCTTTCTTCCTTCAAGGTACTTCTTCCTCCTTGCCAATAAATGTGAAGTGTGTCTCCGTTTAGGTTTGTTTTTTTTTTTTAAGTTTTTTCTTCATTTAAGTAATCTCCACACCCAGCGTGGGGCTTGAACTCATGACCCTGAGATCAAGAGTCAGGCACCCTTCCAAGTGAGCCACCCCAGCACTCTGTGTGTCTCAGCTTAAAAACCCCACCTGGTTTCCCTGGAAACTTAGTGTCTAAATTTTTTAAATGAACGTTGAGACCAACGTATGTATCACCTTGAGCTCACAAACGTAAATGACAGTGTTAAAGTGCTATCGGAGAGGCAGTGTGGAATGACTTCCTGATCATGCCCTTAACCGCAGGTTAAAAGATGGGTTCCCTGTGACCGAGAAATCGGCTCGCTATTTGGTTCTTGGCTACTCATTAATCATCAAAGACGTTGCTGCGGAAGATGCAGGGGGTTACACAATCTTGCTGGCCATAAAGCAGTCAAATGTGTTTAAAAACCTTACCACCACCTTAATTGTAAATGGTAAGTTGACCGTTCACGCTTCCTTCTGCTTTCGGGGAGGGGTGAAGGTCAGGAAAACTTGTAAATCAAAAGTCGATATAACAACATCAAGTTAAACCAACTTTTTAAGTAATTATTTTATTTCTTTTTAAATGTTTGTTCATTTTTGAGAGAGAGAGAGCGGGGGAGGAGCAGACAGAGGGAGGCAGAGGCTTAGAGGCGGGCTCTGTGCGGTCAGTGCGGAGCCCGATGTGGGGCTCAAACTCACCAGCTGTGAAATCATGACCTGAGCTGAAGTCGGATGCTTAACTGACTGAGCCACCCAGGCGCCCCTTTTAAGTAATTATTTTAAAAATCACATATGCCCCCATCAAAACGATTTCATGTCTGCTTGTTATCTTCCATAAGCAATAAATGTTTTTGTTATAACTGTAGTCCTGATGTCCATACCATGGAATCAGTTCTCTACTGTTATCAAAGCGATTCTACTTAAAAAAAAAAAAAAATAGCTGTAATGCCAGCAAATATGTGTTTGTTTCCCTGACATCAAAACCAGTGGGAATGTGGTCCTTCAGGCTGTGGCCCGGGAGAAAGTCACCGTACAGCTCTTGACTTCTGTCCTGTTCATCTCCCTTCCAGTGAAACCCCAGATTTATGAAAAGGCCGTGTCGTCCTTTCCAGACCCGACCCTCTACCCCCTGGGCAGCAGACAGACCCTGACTTGTACCATTTATGGTGTCCCTCAACCTACAGTCAGGTGGTTTTGGCGTCCCTGTCACCATAATCATTCCAAAGCAAGGTAAGGACAGTTTGTTTCCTGAATAACTTTCAGTTACACCTGTTATACTGAAACTCGCGATTGTTATACTTGGACTCGCGATTCTTTAATGGACAGAGATGGAAGTTTGCAAACGGAATACGCAGCTGTATTTGGCGCAAAGACTTTCCCTCCCGTGGGAAAAAGGGGGCAATATCTACTCTTCTTCCTTACTCGGTGCTAACCATGTCATCATTTTTCTCTCTAGTTTATAGTTTGGGGAGCACAGGGACAGGTTGTCTTCGCCTTTTTTGACACTCAGGTTTGAACTCCAGTCTCTTGTTTTCAACTGAGAATCCCTAGGCTTTGGCGAATTCAGCTTCTTCGTGTTTTGTGAACGTTGGACATGATGGGAGACCTTCCCTGCCCTGATGATCGCTACCCATGCTCTTCCATTCATCTGAAATGCGCTCCCACCCATTTGCTGCCCCCCCCCCCAGAAGTCCTTCCTTATCCCTCAAGGCTCAGTTCGTGTGTCCGCTTCTCTGCCGCGAGCACTCCTAACTGCCGCATTCAGACCCCTTTCTCCCTCTTCAGTATGAACCACACCTCGTACACCATCGTGACTTTGCCAGGCGTGCGTACGTGTGTCGTTTCTCTTAACCACGAGCCGGCTGAGAGCTTCTCTGTGTCTTCAGGGCGTGGTGCACGTGGTAGTCGAGGCTCACCGTGTATTTGCTGAATGGTACATCCCTCCCTTCTGGTCATTGTATGGTGTTTCCTTGCATCCTGTTGGTGACAGTCCTGCCTGCCCTTTTCCCATTTTTGTTTAGTCTAGAGGGATGATGCTAAGGACAGTTGGTGGGAGCTGATTTGAAGAACAGGAATAGAATTGATACGTGCAACAAGAAGGTATTATTGAGACTGCCCAGGAATGATCATCATACCATAATGTTTGTTTGACCCCACTTGAGGAGTGTTGGGGGAAATTGCTATTCAACAAAAACGAAAACAAAAGCAAAATCGGCTTGCTAACAAAATAAGAAAGACACAATTCTAGCATAAACAGAAGTGGCTGTTTGGTTTTCTAGATTCTTCCTGCAATGTCAGCGTTTCTTCACCATGTGTTTCAATCCTTTGTCTGAGGCCTTGGATTCTGACAGTAAAAGTTAGCTCATGAACTCTAGGGTTCCGAAGAAGTAGCTCTTGCCACACGTCTGATTTCTCATCTGAATATCATTTCAATTTTCTAAGAACAGACGTATGGAGAAGTTACTAAGCTCGAATATCTTCTTTACCACTGTGGATATTTAGCCCCAAACACAGTGAGATCTACTGAGATTTTGTATGATTTTGCTCATTTAGGGGTAGGCATACCCATTTGTGGATCTATTCCCGTATTTGTGCTAACCTGACGTGCAAATACGTGAAAAATAACTAAGCTATGCAGAGAAAAGTATAAAGTTCAATGTTTGTAGAAAACATAGTTTTTTATAGATGTTTTTAATTTTTGTTTGGATAATAATGAATCTAAAATTTCAGTTCTACTTAGGATAGACCTAGGAACTCTGAGAAAATAATTGTGTGGGAATATAATAGTATGAAGTTGGGTTTGAATAATGCTGTTAAAATGTGGTTTGGGGAGGGTGCCTGAATGACTCAGTCGGTGAAGCGTCAGACTTTCGATTTCGGCTCAGGTCATGATCTCACAGTTCATGAGTTTGAGCCCCACGTTGGGCTCCGCACTGGCACTGTGGAGTTTGCTTGGGATTCTCTTTCTCTCTCCCTCTCTCTGCTCAGCTTGTGTTCTCTCTCTCTCTCTCTCTCTCTCTCTCTCTCTCTCTCAAATAAACTTAAAAGATTTATTTTTTTTTTTAATTTTTTTTTCAACGTTTATTTATTTTTGGGACAGAGAGAGACAGAGCATGAACGGGCGAGGGGCAGAGAGAGAGGGAGACACAGAATCGGAAACAGGCTCCAGGCTCCGAGCCATCAGCCCAGAGCCCGACGCGGGGCTCAAACTCACGGACCGTGAGATCGTGACCTGGTTGAAGTCGGACGCTTAACCGACTGCGCCACCCAGGCGCCCCATAAACTTAAAAGATTTAAAATAGGGTTTGGGGAATGAGATCAACCAAAGTAAAACTATGGAGACGTTAACTCTCTTGCTTTTTCCGATTTCTTCGGTGGTACCTGAACTCCTTCTCCCGTGTTACTTACAGAGTAAGTTTACTGAGCTCTGTCTCCTCCTGGACTACTCTCAAGTCTCAGAGAGTGCCTCAACTCTTCAGTAGATGTTTGTTGACCATTTGACTTATTCTCCGTTTGAGACTTTTTTTAAACCAATCACAGACAGATCAGAAACGAAAGCTTTAACTTTTTCAGTGATGCTTCATTTATAAAAAAATATGTTGTTGCTTGAAATTATCTGCTACAAAATGTGCATATCCATCAGAAGTTCTCTTTTTTTTTTTTTTCTTCAGTCAACAGACCGAGTAGCTTACCTGTGTCGGGCCCAGATTGGGCGTTTGTTGGTTAAAACAGAACATTTAACTTAGAAATAGTTCAGAAAGATATATGGGAGTTATGTGCACTAGGACACAAATAGAATAATTCTACTTCACACTGTCAGACAGAAGCTAAAATTGGCAGATACATGGATCTTTCTTTAATTACTAGAAGTTTGAAATACGTTTTTAATTTTTTTTAACGTTTATTTATTTTTGAGACAGAGAGAGACAGAGCATGAACGGGGGAGGGGCAGAGAGAGAGGGAGACACAGAATCCGAAGCGGGCTCCAGGCTCCCAGCTGTTGGCACAGAGCCCGACGTGGGGCTCGAACCCATGAACCGTGAGATCATGACCGGAAGTCGGACGCTTAACCCACTGAGCCGCTCCAGGGCGCTCCTCTTTTGAATTTTTAATAGCATTAAAATAACTGATGAATACCAGATGAAGTGGAATTTTGGATTCCTTCTTATCCTCAGCAACTGGCAGAGACTTCTAAGCGGATATTCCTAAACTTGTCCCTTGTTCGTATGGGCATCACCTAGGGAGTATGCACCGGGGTGTTAAGCTTACGGCACCTTTCACATGTGTGTAGTTTATAGCCTCTGTTCATATAAAATACAGATAAATTACACACGCTTCACAGAGACACGATGAGGATCAAGTGAGATAACGTGTTTGGGAAAAGGCACAGAGTGTCCTAGGAAGGCAAGGTTGTGATTACCGCTAGCAGTGGGGTAAAATTCTCTAAACAAGCCTCCAAACTTTTAAGGAACTTGAGAAGAATTTTCTGCCTACTTATAGAGCTAGTTTCCCAACAGTGACCATTTCTAACCCAACGCTTCCGAGAAGGGAACCCAAGTCTTGGAAAGTAAAATGTGACTTTTCCTGTGCTTGAGCAATGGAAAAGTAGTAGATCTGGGCTGTAGAATTGAGGAAAACGGAACGTGATTTTTCTCAGAAGAAAAATGAAGGACACGCAGACGAGTTCGGTCACAGTAAAAGCACACAAAACTGTGCCGTGGGGGGAGTGAAGTAACCGTCCCAGCCCGTGGCCTGTCTCGCTCACTCGTTTCGGTCATGGAGGGAAGTGATCCTGACCTGTGGGTTGGCGAAGGCCAGGGTGGGGCAGAGTGGATGTGGGAGAGCTGACTCCTCCTCGGCGAGCCCGTGATAGATTCTAGAACTTCACCTCCCCCCCTGGATTTTGAAGAACTAAGTAGGACTCCTGACCCACCCATGCGATGGGCTGGTCTGGCTTGCGTGGTCCTTGGCCAGATGCCGCCCTGGGACTAGTTTGGACAAGGTTGCCTGCTGTGTGGAGGTTGGTCTGTCAAGGGACGAGTAACAGTCTTGGGCTGGAGGGAAGGGAACCCTCTTTGGGAAGCGGAAGAGATGGATTTAGGGGGCCCAGGAGGAAACAAGGAACAGACAGGACAGCCTTGGTGTGATGTTGGTACTGCAGATCAACCGGTTACATTTTCGCAGGAAGAGTCTGACATGTCGCAAGACGGCTTTTATTCGCACGTGCTTGAGCACCAAGGGGACCTGCCAGTAACCGACTGGAGAATTCTAGGCCTGGCTGGCCCCTCTGCCCCCCCACAAACAGGAGGCTGGTGAGTGGCGGTTAGCCGCTGCCGGGTCATCCTTCCTGACACTCGCCGTTAACCCATTAACGCAGCTCGCCTTCCTGTCAGCGTCCAGGGTCTACCCAGTTGTTTCTGGGGTGGCCTTTTCTTCTTTTTAAAACTAAGGCCCACTTGTCACATGATGAGTGTGTTTGGGTCTTTTCTCCAGGGAAGGTGAAGGCCTGTGACCATTGATGACCGCGGCTTTGTTTTCAGAGCACGCGTTCTTTCCGTCACAGGCTGCTTTAGTTCTCTGTCTCCATCTAACTATCAAGGTCACCAGTAACACTGATTATAATAGAGTCGCAGCACCGACTACCCTGGTGTCCTTTAGTGGAACGAATTGTTAAGTGTTTTGAGTTCTTTGTGAAAAACCTCATTTTCTTTTACTGGCTGTCCGTGATGACACAGAGAGAAACTTGGGCTCCTTCCCGTGCATTAAACGTTGCTTGCATCTTTTTAAAAAGGTACACGTCTCTTAATGTTTATTTAAGAGAGGGGTCGTGCACATGCACGTGCTCACGAGATGGGGAGGGACAGAAAGGGAGGGAGAGAGAAAGAGAAGTTTCAAGCAGGCGCCACGGTGGCAGCGGCAGCGCAGAGCCTGATGCAGGGCTCAGACTCACGAACTGTGAGATCATGACCTGAGCCGAAACCGAGAGTCGGTCGCTCGACTGGCTGAGCCGCCCAGGCGCCCCAAACATCGCTTGCCTCTTGCAAATGCATTTTGCTCATCATCAGTATTCGACCCAAATGCATTGGCAGTCACCTACTTTTCACGCCAACCGTGTACAAAACAAAGATCCCCACCGTTGGCCGCTAGCATTTATGTTTTAATTCTGTAAGATCCAGCATATTTGGGAATTACTTATTTTATCTATACGTATTCCCTCGTCTCAGGGACAGAGACCTGGGAAGCGAGGAAGTGGGTTCTGTTCTTGGCACAGGCCCTGACTTCTGTGTGACCTTGGCCGGCTATTTAATCTGTGCTTCAATTTCCCCTTCTGTAGATGGTAACTGCCCCGCTTCCCCTTTCCTATAATACACAGCTATTCATGAGTGAAATGAGAAAATCACTTAAAAATGACGTTTTTCTCCATTCAAAAAAGCTTGAAATGATTTCCTAGTTGTTGCACACTGATGTTTCCCTTCTGCTTCTTACAAATCACAAAGCAATTTGATCTGAGGATTAACTCTGAGGATCAATGCCAAACTCACTGAAAAAATCAGCTCGTGAAAATACAATGGTTGTTAGGAAAAGTCTGACGGGTAAGCATGTGTTCTGTGCTACAGAGAACTGCCTCAGTAATTATAATGCCGGTAATTACCCATTAAAAAAGAAAACCCCACAGCTTCCCCACTACTGGTGTCAACCCACATTTTCCTCACTGCCAACCTGGACTACCTTCTCTAGTCTTTGTCCAGCCCACCCAAGCAAAGGCATTATCGTTCTTTGCCCAGTTAGCCCTCAAACTGTGCTTGTTTTGTTTGGTCTTCGGCCAGCGAGCCCCTCGGAATGTGAGACGTGTAATTGGATTCTCAGCTCATGGAAGGTGAAGGGGGCAGAGTGCTCTGCCTGAGCGAAAATGGTGGATTTTGGAAGAAACACCCCGTAGACAGAGGTGGAATTTCGAGGAACTGCTTCCAAAACCCTAAAGCCAGTCCCGTCTGCTGGAGTCTCCCCATAATTACATGCTTTAGAAGTTTCATGGGAAGTAATAATTTCGGTCACACAGTTTGATGTCCCATTTCTGAACACTCTCCACCTGCCCAGCAGTAGAGGACTGGGTGGGGGAGGGGGCGGTCTAGGGAAAGCAGACCACTCTGGGGCTGAGTGTGGTTCGCAGGTCTTCTTGGTAGGGGTGGAGATGGGAGGCAGCCTACAAAATGAGGGAAGGCGGAGGCATCTAGGAACTCCGAGAAGGGCTTGCTTAATTGCATCTCTCTATTGTTTCCATCAGCAAATTGGCAAAAAGAGGAAGGCCTGAATCATTAGGGATGTGTGAGGGGTAGATCGTTTGAGAGAAGCATAATTCTCCATACCCCACTGATGCACACAACGAACAGGACCAAAACAAAACAGTTGTTAATGGTAGTTAATTAGAAACGCACTCAAGGATTTAATTGACCGCCAGCTTGAATGTCTATTATTATTATTTATTATTATTACTATTGAAAGAGTTTCATGTCCCATATTCTGTCTTCTAGCTACAAACTGGAAGTGTTAACAATTTAAACATTGAAAAGGTCAACATCTTTCCTGGGGGCCAAACATAGATCAGGTGTGAGAGGGAAGCATAATTTAAGAAGACCCCTTCTTTTGGAAATACCACACACTGTATGTTTTAATATTTACCACGTTCCTCTAGGGTATACATGCGATTTGCATCCATGTGTCTCTTGACATGTTTTCTGTGCAGCGTGTGGTATGGATCTGTGGACTCAAGCCAGCCATGCTATCGAGAATTTTAATTTGCCATATACAAGACCTCGAATCGAAACGGGGGCTTTTAAAGACTAATGCGCCAAAGACCATCGTAGCAGCACTTTGAGCTTGAACACGCAAGTTCAAATAAATCTGGCCGTCTTATACAGGAGGCTTTCATCACAAGCGAAAAGTGAACGTTCACTTACTAATGAGAAACTTCTTGCTTTCTATTATATAATTGCTGGACGAGGAAGTGCGTGTTGTCCAATGTGAATGTTTGTACAACAGCCCTTGTTAATATTTCATGCAAATTCCTGAGAACAGAGCACGAGTTTGTTTGCCAAATGCCTCTCTGCCACTTTCCTGTGCTTTGTGAGATGTTCCTCTTTTTCCCACTCCTCGTGGTAATACAGCGAGTCTGATGAATAATTGTTTCTAATGAATTAACTGTCTCCTGTAATTGCTATCAAGCATTTCATTATGTGTTTAAATTAAACCAAAAGGCTGAGTCATAGGAAGTCTACGCAGAATGATTTCTATAGGGATCTTTTGAGCAAAATTCAGTGTAGCGTCCCGGGATTAGGACTACCAGAAGGCAACGACACGCAGTTTGGGAAGGTTCCTTGCAAAGATCGGCAGAGTCTCTCAAATTATTTCGGGCCGTGCTCACAGATTTTTAAGAATTGAGTGGGCGTTTTCATGACCGAATCTACGAATTCCTGTCCGGGCACAGGAGCCTTAGGTCATGGATAAATAGGACAAATTACTTATAAAACATGCACCTGCTCTTAGAAATCTACATTTTGATTAGATCTCCACTGACTTAGTAGACTGTTTCTCCCCCCACACTGTGTAGCACAAAGAATAAAATCAGTCAACTGTTTCTTGAAACATGGACTCTAGTCTGTGCTTTTAATGTAACTTCACTGCCCTTTTAGGTGAAAAAGTAGAGCCTGATGTATTGTGTAGAAAGGATGTGATGGATTTAGACTATGGCCAGGTGGTGTCTTATAATGCACTTCAAGTCACTGGAACTTGTTTCTTCATACTTTCTCTAGAAGCCTTGGGGATGTCTTGTCACCTTGAATGCCACTGTCTACTTAATGGTAACAGCTATAATAGATGGAATCAATGAGCCCTCCCTGGTGCCAAAGTTGCCCTCATCCCTTTACACACATTATCCCTAATCTGTACAGTTCTACATAATGGACATAATTTCCCCATTAGGAAACTGAAGCTCAGAAAGTTCTTTCTTGGGGTGCCTGGGTGGCTGAGTCGATTAAGCCTCCCACTGTTGATTTTGGCTCAAGTCATGATCTCATGGTTTGTAAGATCAAGCCCCGAGTTGGGCTCTGTGCTGATAGTGCCTGCCTAAAATATTCTCTCTCTCTCTCTCTCTCTCTCTCTCTCTCTCTCTCTCCCCCACCCCCACCCTTGCACTCTGTCTCTCTCAAAACAAACTTAAAAAAAATTCTTTCTCAGGTGTTTTCAGGTAATAAGAGAGGCTAAGTAGTTTGGCATTTCAGAAGGTTACTTTCCATTGGTATCCCACGGGACTCCTCTGAGTGCACCCCTATGGGTTCCCAGAGGAAGGGGCAGAAATCCTTGAGGGGACAGGTTTGGGGAGGCACTGGCTTAGCCCACTGGGTTTACTCTTGTCACCAGTGATCTCACAAAGTCTACCCGTTGAGTCAGAGTCGCACCGAGGATGGGAGGGGAGAGGAGAAAGAGGTTAGCAGCAGATGGGAGAAGTGGATTCACATTTCACAATTACTTTGGGAACTGGTGACCAGACCACCTGCTCTGGTTTGGGCCCCAGACCTACAGGTGGGAATAGACCCTTTGAGGGGGCGTGAGCCCCAGTGGGATGAGCAGGTCTAAATCAGACCAACCTGAAGAGGGTAGCAAGTCAAACGGTCCACTTGACACTTTGACTCTGGTGGCACTGACCCTCTCTGGGACTTTCTCCCCATGCGGGGGTATTTATTTGATCCTTTGCAAGGAAGTTGCGTTCCCTTATTTGTTGTTCAGGATTGATTTTTCCGGATCAGGATTCAGCAAGCACTCAGCCCTCAGAGGGCTCACAAAAGCTGTGGATTTTTGCAAGAGGCACAGGAAGGCAAAGGATTTGAAGAATAAGGGGGGACAAAAGACCATGAAGGAGAGAGCATAGGGTTTGCAGTTGATGACTGAATAAAATAAAAACATGGTGGCTGCAAATCTGAGCCTCAGCAGGCCCTGATCTAGTCACTTTGAATGCTTAATTCACTTAGAATTGGGGAATTTCAGCGATTAAAAAGAGCTTTATAGAGGAGAAACTGGCTCAAAGATAAAGAATTATCCCTCACCTCACAGCTAGTTAATGGCAAACCCAGGACTAGACCCAAGTCTCTGATTTCCTGTTTATTATTCCCTTTTATTATTTCCACCATAACATTGCATCGAGTCTCCATGGAAGGTGCCTGTAATCTGGTTGAATAAATGAACCATCGTGGCTTCAGTGGAGGTCGGTGGTGAGGACTGCAGTTTAGAGGAAGTAAGATCTGAATCCTCAAGATGGCGGGGAGGTCCTAGAATGTCAAATGGAAGGAACATAGATGTGACAGAGTAGCATGAGGATGGGAGTAGGTTGAAGAGTTGAAAAGGCCATGCTTGGAGAGGAATTTGGCCGGATCATCAGAGGTGGGTGCAGAAAAATTAAAGCCAAAAATTGGCAAAGTGAATCCGGATCTGAGGTGGAATTCTTTGAGTGAGGGGCTAAACAATTGAGCCGGCCAATCATTTCCTTTCCTGGCTAATGCCTGGCTGTTTTGTCTCCTTCCCACAGACCCACCCTGTAACTCTTACAGACCGATAGACTTTCATAGGCTCCTTTTTTGGTCGTCTTCCTCCTGTGGCACGTCATTAGCATGTGTCATGTACATGCTGTCCTGCATGTCTGAAGACCAAAGCCTTAAACTCCAAGAACGTGGGTTTTCACTCGAGCTTTTTAAAAAATGAGCTGGAGGCATCATTTAAGGAAATTTAAGGAAAGGCATTATTGCCTTTCCTTAGGCTTTTAATGTTCCGTATGCCTTGCCTTCATCATTGAAAATGATGTAAGACGATCACTAATTGCTACCTTGTTGAGAAATTCTGTCTTGTGAGGGTGAAAAAGTAAGGTGAGGAAAATAAAAGTGGGCATTTAGAGACCACGTAGAGCCAAATAGAAGAGTATGTCCAGTAGAAGACCCTCTGGCCTAGGACTTCTATGTGTATTTCTTCTATAGCTGAAAATTATTGAGCACTTATCTAGAGGATGTTAAGTGCTCAATTTGTGCTCTATGTGTGTTGTCTCATTTAATTATTACAGAGCTTCTATGAGGCAGCTACTGTAATTATTACCAGTTACAGAAAGTTTAAGTACCTTGTTAGGAAACCAGCCCTGGTTGACATGTCAGAGTCTATCGTTGAGCGCCTTCTGGCACATCGTCAACCAGTCACTTCATTTTCACTACTAGGATTGGTTCTACAACAATTATTTAGACCTTAAATTGAGTAATTTGGGGCCAAAAGCTCATGATCCAGAAAGCAAATATGTTTAGAGGGACCGATGTTCATGATATCAAGAACCAATTTTAAGAAGCGTTAGGATGCAGAAAAATATAGTCTAGGGTTAAAGGTCATGGCCTCTGGAGCCCGAACCCTGGCTGTGCCACCTGCTACTGTCTACCAGCTTCTGGGTAAAATAAACTACCTCTGTGGGTCCAAGTTTCCTGATCTGCACAGTAGAGATAATAGCACTGACATCATAAGATTGTTTGGGGGGATTAAAGGAGCTAATGCATATCAAGTATTTAACTCCGTGGCTGGTGCGTTGCACGTAAGTTTATTTGCTGGCAGTCGTCCAGTAGTTTCGGATTGCTCTGGGGCTGCCCGGTGCAAAGCAGTTTCCTTTCGAGGTGGCATCGTGCATATATTAGTACGCTGTGAAAGCTGACAGTCTTCTGACAAAATGGTCCCATGCCGTTAGGGTAATGTCCTCCCAGGAAACATGCTTGCGTCTTTAGACAGGTCTTCTGACGAAGGTGATTCACTCCAAAGAAATTAAGATGGGACCAGAAATGGCGGAATTTTCAGATTGTTTTAGGAAATTAAAGGAGCTATGATATCCTGAATCTCCTCGCATTTGTGAGTTCTGCCTCAGCAATTCAAACGTTCATTGACCCCAAGTCTTGTCCAGCGATGGCACCACATGGGCTCTTGGCATTTCACTCGCCTGCACTCAATTATATTCGGGTATTTTTTTTTGTAAATATTCTGATACGTGAGCATGCATTTGACTTGCCTCTTCAATAGATGTGTATGTTCCTTAATAACAGAAGGAACTAGGTCTTCTACTTTTTTCAGAGGACACAATTCTACTTCTTAAATGGAGTATGTATGAATATGTATCTTTTTGTTTTAATCGAATGGGACTCATACTTATGAGCCAATATTTTTGTCCACCCTTGAGGAAAGGCGACGACCATTGCTGGTTGGTCTTCTATTTTCTGTTAGACCAGAAGATGCTTCTCCACATGTCAGCGTCACTGTCTTAGTTGAGATTGTCCATGAGTGTCCGTTTGTCACGTACGGATAATGCGGTGAGGAGTTCGTCCGGGTCCCAGGCAGACCCTCTGTCTCCATTAACACTCCTCGCCGTGAATGGACAGACACTGATGGTGGTGACACGGTGCTTAGTTGAGGGGATACATGTGAGGTCATTTGAGGGTCAGCAGTGCCCCGTTTTTCAGCGCGTTTGAGGTAAGTGATGGATGGCAGGGTTGACGCCTGACACAGGGTTGAGTCCACATCTAGTCAGGCCATCGTCAGGGGTCACTCTTCTCATCAGACAGCCAACTGAGCAAGAGACGGGTGTTCCCCTCTCGTGTTCACCGGGTGGCTGGGTTAGGCCCTGAGGTCATCATCACGAACAGGACATAGCCCCTGCTCTTAAGTAGTTCTTAACCTAGGGAGATAATAAAATGACAAGTAACGTTATCAATCCATCTACGGTGCTAAGCAATTGCATCGATTGACTCGTTGAGTGCCACCCTGGTGTTCACCGATGCAAAGGATCTGTGAATTATCTCCCTGCTGTTCGCCTTTTAACCCCTGTAAGAAAACTAGTAAGACGTAGGAACATGGGGTGGCTGCTTTTGAGTCGGGGAGGCCAAGAGCACATCCGTTTCCCAAGGGATTTGAGGCGGTTCACAAAGAGTACAACAAATAATCCGAATGAAAGGAGAAAATGCCGTCAGGCTAGTGCAGAGATAGGGCCCATGTGCTTTTACTTTCTAGTTGTGGAGAGAGAGAAAGAGAAATGAAATCGACGTTCGCAAGGTGAAGGGGGGCCCATCGGATGAAAACAAACCAAGAGAGGTACAGCCTTCCAGGGGACTGAAATCTGAGAAAAGCGATTTCTCCTGTCCTAATCCTCGGGACGTGGAATACACAGACTCCACAACGTTTCTCCTGTAGTGAGTGTCACGGGACCGGAAATCATCAGAGCCCTTAGCGCTGATCAGTGGCGTTAACACCAAGGCAACATTTATGACAGGTGATACGATCCCTCTATTCCAGAAATGTTCAAAGGACCGAAAAGAATGGGAGTCCTATGAGCAGTTTTCTGGGACTGTGGTTCTCTAGGTTGGGCTTTTGCCGTCCAGGGTAACCGAACTAGGAAGTTGTAAAAGCGTGATTGGAACTCGGATCAGACTAGCTGCACATTCTACGTTCCTAATGTCGTGCTTCTCCGCTTCTCCCCGTGAAGGCTCTCTGGACATTTGCACGTTGACAGCTATGTGACCAGTAATCTGCTCTCTTCTTCTCCATGAAATCAAAAGGCAGCAACAGTTTGAAATATTTAGAGGTAACACTTTAAGACTCCTCAAGTTAAAAGGCGTTATTGGTGGCCACTCTGGAGATCTCGCTAAAGATTTCTTATTTATCAGATCACCCTTCCTCAGCTGACCAGCCTTCCACTCAGGAGAAAAAGGAATGAACAAAGTAGGCGTTCCTGTTAAGACCCACATCCGGGTGTGGCCACATGAGTATTTACCCTTTGTCACCCGGGTGATAGGGTTGCAAGGATACCTTGGCCCTGGCTCAGATTCTGTAAAAGAGGGACAGAATCAGGGAGAGCTTGGAGTTCTTGATGGAAGCAAGCAGGGAGAGAGAAGAAAGGAAGGAAGGCAGAGCCTGGAAAGACGGGCCCTGTCCTGAGTGTGAATGGACCAGGAGACCCTGGAGAGCAGGAAGTGGCCCAGGCCAAGACGCTCACAGAAAAGCTCTTATCGAAACAGAGGTGGTCAGGGCTCTGGATCACCTCCACCATTGTCCAAGGAGCTGGGCCAGAGCCTTCAATCCCTGAAAAGCCGCCTCCACTCCCCCCTCTCCGTGCAGACCAGAAGTAGTTTTCAGTATGGGCTCCGAGGCGTCACAAGGTCTCTCCGTGCGCAAGAGTCGTCACTCGTCCAGAATCCCCTCGGCGTGACCCTGTGACCACCCCCGAGGCCCAGGCCCTTTTCCTGGAGCACGAGGAGCAGGAACCATTCTGTCTAAACACTCCTTCCAACTCCACACCTTTTTTCTGCCAGCGGCCCCTCCCCTATATTGTTTTATGTGTTTGGAGAGAACGTGAGAGGAGGGGAGCAGAGGGTGTTTGCAGATTCTGTTCATCTGATGGCTCAGGCACACGGTCACTAATGTTTTGACACAACACGCACAGTAGCGGAGGAAAGTTGACATCAGGCTCTTCTACAGGAGGGTGCGCCATAATGGGCAACCAGTCCTGGCCGTGCCCTCTGGCAGGCCGCCAGGTGGTCTTTTTTTTTCCTTTCTAGTTTTTCTTTTCTTCTTTAAAGACACTTTACAGCCTCGATTTGCTCTTCGTTACTGCTCTCCCCTTTTGTTTCCTAACTTGAAACGATCGGCATTCTGTACAGATTCTAATCAGAGTTAGCACGTGCAGTCAGACCCCCTTAAACAGAGAAGCAGGGTCCACCCCACCAGGAGTCCTCCGATTTCATCGTCCAAAGAAGGAAAAAAAGAGGGAGGTTATTCTCCGTCCTGAGACTTCATAGAGCTTTCTAGAGCCTCTTTTCCAACTAATTGTGCTTTAATTATAAACTGAGGCATACATTCGTTCCTAGGCATGACTCAGGCTCGAATAGGCAGCCCATCGCTGCACAGCCCCACCCCAGAGGCCCTCTTTAAAGTCAGCTGCCCGCCACGAGTGTATTGGAGTTCATAGTCGAACAGGCCAGCTTCATCCCGGAACATCCTAGAACATGTCCTTCATCCTAGGGCATCCTAGAACATGTCCAGCAATCGTGCCCACACAAGTAGGTCACAGGGGAAGACAGAGATGGTGATAAAAGTTGGATTTGTTCTTTTGTTGCGCGTTTTTTTTTAAGTGATAAAATTCAGATAGTAGGAGCCCAAGAGTTCCTATAATTTTAGTATCAGAACATTTTTATGATCAAAACAAAGCGGAATTTATGTCAAAAATGTCATTATAAAACATCCCTCGGCCCCTTTCACCCTCCACCAAAGGACTTAGGTGCTTTTTGAAAGCCAATTTTTCACTTTCTCTTGGTGTCTGACTTTGCACCAGTTAGATTCCGAGGACCCCCAGAGTTTTCCTCTCACCCGTGACTCTGAGCCAGAGTCACCCTGTGAAGCGTGATGAGAAGGGTTTGGGGAGGTTTCTTGGGAACAGAACGTGTCATGTGTGATGGATTGAATTCTGGTGTGATAGAAAGATTTGAGACCATCTGGGGTCTGATCCCAGGTCTGCTACTTCTGAGTCCCGGTTTCCTTCGTAGTAAAGCAATTTTTGAAACCGGCATGATAATGCCTGTTTCGCCGAAGGGGGGCTGTGAGAATTAGTTGGACTTAAATGTCTGTAGCGCCCTAGCTGAGGCACAGTAGTATCAGCCCAGTAACTGCCAGTTTCCCTTCACCAACCGAGAGTCAGGATTTAGCAGAAGCGAAATGTTGAAGGAAAGGTCAGCTAATCAGTTATTTACCATGGGGTGAAAGGCAATCCAAAACAAACCACACCCGTGTGTCTTCATCTTGAGAATCAGGCTGTGGAGTAGACCTTCCGGAATTGGGGTGGTTCCTAAATTTGGTAGAAATCATTTAAGAAATGAGAAGTTGTATTAGATAACCATAGGAGGCTTGGCTACCATTACAGGCACCAAACACATGGTCAGTTACTAGAAAGGCTCAGGGAAGCGTCGGGCCGTTAGGAGAGCGCCACAACAAAGAATACACAGATACTGACCATCAGCGGCTAAAGCCCACCCAGCTGGACTCTCCCTTCTCATTCCAGGAGATGTGACAGTCCATCCTCTAAAGGAAGTGTGGGCTCTGCCTTTGAGGTCGGGGGAAGGGGAAAGAGAGGCAGGAGGAATGAAGACGGTCTGAAAATGGGAACTGCTCAAAGCCAGCACTAAGAAATGCACAGGTGAACGCAAAGGGACACCTTGGGATACAGTCTGTATGGCATTTCCTGTCAAGGTGACTTAAAGGATTTGTAAAGGCGAATCGGAACCGAGTTCAGAGACTCGGATGACAAAAGGAGTTCTAATAGAAGCTGTAATCGTGGAACGTGCACGCTTTGGGTGCGTAACATGTTTTGGTTGTGTGATGAGGGTGTTTGCCAAATTTTGGAAAGAAGCTGACCCTTACTGCACAAAGGGCTAAAAAAGAGCCAAAACAAAACGAAGCAAAACAACCCGTTAACATCCCCAGCGCAGTGATGCAGTTTGTGTAGTGAATATTTGAGAAGCCTTTTCTTCCTGTACACAAAGAAGCACTGAAGTGTAACAATTTCTTGGTATGTGAGGACAGTTGATGGATGTTGTGTTGCATACGGAGTAAGGGCTAAGTGCAGATTCTGGAATGAGTCAGAACTAATTTGTAATCCATTTACTAATCAGATTACTGACTTGTAATCTGCCTCCGCCATTTACTAGCTGTTTGACCTTGGGTAATAATGTACTTAACCTCTCTAATCTTCAATTTCCCTATCCGTTAAAGGGGGGATGGTGGTACCTACTTTTTAAGATGTTGTATGAATTAAGGAGATAGAGTAATACGAATCACTCAGCGTGGTGCTTAGCATGTAGGAAATACCCTTATTATAGTAGAGTATAACCTTGCATACTGTGTGTTATAGCCTGTGGCCGGTTAGCTTGCCTGTGAGGACCAGCAGTGAAGATTGTGGCTTTGACCTCGGTGTTGGCTTTGCCTTTGTCTGTGGCCCCAGACTGGCTTCATCTGTCCTTGGTCACGGAGGAGCCAGATATTTATGAATGTGAAGGGAACAGGGCACATCCGTCACCCCTACAGGAAACCTCAACCCAAAGCTTGTGGGTCTGTAGAGTCCTGCGCATCTCTGGAGGGTGGTGTTTTCCCATGACGTGCGGAAAGAACCCACCCGGTTACTTAGACCAGGTGGGAGAGTCTCACAGATGGTTCCTTCTTGCAGTTAGACTGACGTGTCACACGGAGGGATCTCCAGCGCCGTGTGTTGGATACATAATCAGCCCTTTGGGTCTAACGTCTTGACATCGATCTCTAGTCCAAGGCGAATTTGTTTCACCTCCAGGGCAATTGATGAGATGACACAGAGTACACTCTTACCTGGGAAATCGTTTGCGACTCGATGGTTATAAATACCGCGGGGGGGGGGGGGGGGGGGGGGGGGGGGGGGGGGGGGGG
>NW_024412428.1:7342660-7363911 GCF_014898765.1 Herpailurus yagouaroundi | reverse complement strand
TGGCGTGCTGTATGCAAATGGAGGCAGGAGTCCGAAAGCTCATTAGGCAAGGGACAGAGGCTGGGCGCATGGAGAGGACCGCGCGGAGCTGAAGCTGATAACCGTGGCCTTGTCCAGAATAGTGCCTGGGAGCTTTCTTATCTCCCTTTGACAGGAGGTGCCGTGGGCTTCCTGTGCGAAATCAGGAGTGAACGCTGCTTTCCTCTTGTTGTTCGGCTTCCTCCCCCCTCAAGACGGTTCCCAGCACAGTGATTATCTTTGCATCTTCAAACATGGCACAATCTACTTCCTCAAGAGCTTGATGTATTCTTAAGGCTTCGGCAAATTCCCCTCCCCCCCCCCCCAAATCTCTTTTCAAGTGCTGTTATTATGCTAGGTGCCAAAATAACAAACAATTTTTTTTTTTTCAATTATAAAAAGGGAAAAAGGAAAAAAAAAAAAAAAGCAGTCCCCAAATTAGAAAACAGCCACAGAATCTGTCCTGTGCACTCGGAGGACCTTTGCACCGGGGCCAACCTGTGGTGTCCATAGGAGGGCTGGTGCCACTGTCAGCGCCCTCAGAGTTTGGGGGCGGGGGTGGGGGTCAGAGGCTGACAGCCCCACGTGAACTCGGCAGACCGCGCTTCCCTCGGGAAATGCCTAGACTTGCTGGGCTCCAACATATTTCTCTGCCTTTTCCTGAAGACCAAAAGGATGCAATTAAGATCTCCGCGTGAGGCGTCCCTGGATCTTTGTCTGGGGGGAAAAGAAAGAATGAAATGCAAAGCTTCTTTTCCAGGTACAAGAGAATTTCAGCCCTTCGATGGGAACGGTACCAAGTACACACGCAGTGGCCTGATACAGGTGTGCGTGTGTGCACGAAACCCCAGCTACGTGGGGGGCAGATGTCCCGTGTATATACCCGTGTGCGTACTGAGTGTGTGTGAGAGATGCGAGGGCAGGGATGTTACAGTCTAGAGAACGGAGAATACCGATCGTGAAAAAGAGCGCGATGACGTGTGATTTCAAAACTGTGGCATTAACGTGTTTCAAGTTAGAGGAGAAAGGATATCATTCCTCTTGGGTTCGTTTTCTTCTACTAATCAGTAACAGTTCAGATGTTGACCGATTTTCCCTGATGATAATCAGGCATATCTGGCAGAAATCGCTTACACTCCTTACGGAACGGCCAGTCCTTACTGTTCTTTTTTATTTTAAATCTTATAATCTAACTTGTGTAGAAGAGAGACGTTTTATTTTATTTTATATATATTTTTTAATTCATTTATTTTTTTAAAAACAACATGAGCATAATTTTATTTAGCCTCCATATTAGGCATTTTTTTATGTCTTAAATATCTCCTGCCATTTTATTTTTTTTTCAATATATGAAATTTATAGTCAAATTGGTTTCCATACAACACCCAGTGCTCATCCCAAAAGGTGCCCTCCTCAATGCCCATCACCCACTCTCCCCTCCCTCCCACCCCCCCATCAACCCTCAGTTTGTTCTCAATTTTTAAGAGTCTAGAAGAGAGACATTTTAAAAACATCTGGGCAAGCCTGATACACGGAGCTGGTACAGTTAGGCGTGATGATGGCGTCGTTATCGTAGAAGGTGTGCGCTCTTTTAGGGATACGTAGGGCTGAAATGACACGATGTCTGAGATTTGCTTCAAAATACTTCACAGAAGAGAAAACGGAAAGAAATAAGGATAGGCCCGAACAGCTGTGGCAAAATCTTGATAACTTCTGTCTGGGCGGTGAGTCTGTGGGGCTTTAGTACATTAGGTTTCTACTTAACCAGTATGTTTGAAAATAACGAACAGTTAAATGAAAGCTCTTACTAGAAACAGCGTATCTGTCCCCCGTGCAGGTGTGGATGTTTATAGGTGTTAATGGAGTGCCAATTACACGCTAGGCCCTTGCCTTACTGTGAGGACGGAGTGCCTAAGCAGATGGGGCCCCATCCCCTGGAGCGGCTGGCCCAGGGGGGGCCACTTAGAAAGTGGTCAGTGCTCTGGGGGAGGACTTGACAGGCCCGGAGGGGAGACCACCCAGAGAGACTCAGTGGTTGAACAGTCCGGAGCCCCTTCTCAGCTCAAGGAGAGGGATAATCACAGAACTTTTTCCTGGTCATCACAGTCCCATCTGTCCGACCTTCTTCCTCACCTACTTTATTCTCTATCATCTTATGTCCATCATCGCTGCCATTGGCTGCCCTGGATCAACCGCTCATTCTTTCTGGAACTGGGCTGTTCCTCCTGGAACAGCCTGGAGGCTGAAGTTCCTGCTGGTTGGAAAAGCTCCATAATCTGCCCACAGCGTGTATAAATTAGAGCCCAGCAGGCTCTCTGCTCACCACAAATTCTGGGTAGGGAATGCGTTGTGGATGGTCTTGACTGTCAGACAAGGAAGCCTGGACTTTCTTCAGTACGCCCTTTGGAACTTTGGAGCAGAAAGGTTTCCACTAAAAATGCGAACATTCGGGTAATGGTCTGAGGTGGGAAAAGCCAGCGGGCAGCAGGGCCAGTGAAGATACTCCTGACTGGGTCAGAGTGGACGGAAGTGTCTTTTTTGTTGTTGGGATTTTTTTTAATTCACGCAGAACCTGGGTTATGTAGAACATGATACATGGCAAATAAAGATTTACACCAAAATTTGGGTAGTAAACCATACGAAAACCATAGTTTGCTGATAATAATGTGTGTTTGAGAGAGCAAGTTACCTTCTGTCTTTAAAAGGGTACTCTACTAGCTAGCTTAATAAGAGATTTCATGGACTTTTAGAAACAGAGGAGATTGTTTTATAATTAAACACTCGAGGCCTAAGCAGTTAAAGAGCTTCTCATGATCTCCCCAAACTTGGAAAGAAATAGACTGAATTTAATAACTGCTTCATGCTGTGTGTTTCCATATACACTTAATTAGCCCTGGAAAAAAAATCAGCTGTATAATGGAATATTCTGATTAAAAGCCAACCTTTTATAGATGTGAAATGCTATTATTTCCTTGAGGTTTCCATTCATTAACGTAACTTTTTTTCCCCCTGTGTTTGCATGTTTCCTCTTCCATGAACTCATTAAAATCTAGATATTCAATTTCCTAATTTTTGCATTTTTACTTAGTATTTAACATTTAGGACAGGAAGGATGTACGAAGATACGCTGGTGTGGGTTTCTTTCAGTTCAAGCAAAATGTGTTTTCTGTTTGTAAGTTCTAAGGGTGGATAGGGGGGGACACTCCAAGGGAAAGAAGAGAATGTGTTTTGTTATCTTGTTATCTCAGGACTTAACCAGTGATGATTTTGATTCCACCTGTCATCCTGGACTGGACCATGCTACCATGCTACAAAGCAACATAGTAATGACCTACTTTTTTTTTTTTTTTTTTAAATAGATATGACTTCTGCTCCAATAATGATGAACCCCTGATCCTGGATCCTGACAGCAACGTAGGAAACAGGATTGAGAGCATCACTCAGCGCACGGCAATAATAGAAGGAAAGAATAAGGTACTGTCTGCAAAAATGTGCATTTGGGATATTTATTTTAAAAACACACGCTCAGCTCCCGGTTCTAGGTTGACTAGAGCCAGAAGTCATTCGAATGCTCAAACAAAAATTCAAAGAGAAGAAAGACGAGATCTGAGACAGGTCTTCGTGCACAGATACTCTGAGACTTCTCGCACTCGGTTCTCCAGTGGCCCACCACTTCCAAAGGAATGAGTACTAGGTCCCAAAGGAGCTGCCTCTCAAATATCAATGGCTCTCGACCCTAGCTGAGTATTCGAATACTCCACGAATTATTAATTGCATTTGAATCTCTGGAGTAGAGCCTAAGGTTCATAACAAATTACCTGGGAGATTCTAGCATGGACCCAGGACTGAGAATCCCTGATAACCCATAAAGTAGGGTGTCGATAAGCATAAGCTGGTACGAGACTTAGGGCTCGAGTGGAATGTTTCCATTTCACAAAATATGTTGTTTTTCCCCCCTCTGTCTTTGCAAGGGCAAAACCTTACTCAGGGTATGCAAACACATACAGTATGTTAGGATTCCCTGACCTAAGAAATGCAAATCAAAACCACGATGAGCTATTGCCTGACACCTGTCAGAATGGCCATTATCAAAAAGACAAGAAATACTAAGTATTGGGGAGGATGTGGAGAAAAGGGAACCCTTGTGCCCTGTTGGCGAAACTCTAAATTTACACAGCTACTATGGACGACATGGAGGTTTTTGGGGGTTCCTCCAAAAATTACAAATGGAACTACCACGTAATCCAGCAGTTTGACTCTGGATATGTATCCAAAAGAAAACAAAACCACCATGTCAAAGATACGTGCCCCCTCAAGTTCATAGCAGCATTACTTACAGTAGCCCATTTATGGAAGCAAATTAAGTGTCCATCAGTGAATGAATGAAGACTATGTGGCCTGTGTAGACACAAAGGAATATTACTGAGCCACGAAAATGAATGGAGTCCTGCCACTTGGGACATTGATGGACTTGGAGGGCATTATGCAAAGTGAAAGACGTCAGGCAGAAAAAGACAAACACTGTCTGATCTCACTTACATGTGGAATCCAAAGCAAACCCCCCCAAGCTTATCGATAACAGAGAACAGATTGGTGGTGGGGTGAGGGGTGTGAAAAATAAGTGAAGGTGATCAAGCCAAGTTCCAGTGATAAAGTAACTGAGTCCTGGGGATGTAATGCACGACATAGGGACTGTCGTTGATAATACCGTATCGCATATTTGAAAGTTGCCAAGAGAATAGATGTTGGTAGTGCTCATCACAAGAAAAAAAAAAAGTTGCTTAACTATGTATGATGACAGATGTTAACTAGACTTATTTTGGTGATTGTATGGTAATACATGCAAATTACTCTCTCCATTTGAAACGAATACAATGTTATGTATCAATTATACCCCACCTTTAAAAAAATAGACTTCTAACCAAAAAAAAAAAAAAAAGTTCCCTGACCTAATGAGAGCCTAGTAGGCATCGTTGCTGGTGCTCTTTTTAGTATTAAAAAATTTTTATTGAGGTATGATTGATGTACAAAACACTGTACAGATTTGACGTATACAGTTTAATGACTTTGGAGGTAAACGCACAGCCATGAAACCATCACCGCAGTCAATGCCATAAATTTCACCCGTCGCCTCCAAGAGTTTCCTCCCATTGAATATATGAATGCATGAATGAATGATACCACTTAGCAGATGTTTCCATATAGGCCACAGCATGGTAAACTAGTACTGTGTCCTATGGTGGATCTCGAGGACTCACCTACCATAACTGAAACTTTGTACCCATTGACCAATGTTGGAAATCCAACTCCTCCTCTAAAAAAGGATGCCAAGAACTGGAAAGGCTCAGAGATTTTACCCTACTTCTAGGCTACCACAGTTTTATGTGTGGTGGTTGAAAACCTGCTACTCGTGGGCCAGATACAATGGACTTTATTACTCTCAGCAAATCTCCTGAGCTTCATGTTGGCCTTGGTCCCCCCAGCCCTCAAGTGTCCAGGTAGAAATTGTGCACGCGGTGGATTTGCATAAGAGCGGAAGAACCTTGAACTTAGGGAACGCACGTTGGGTTGCCTTTGCTGCCCTCTCTGCAAAAACACTGTGCGTTCGCTGTGCCCCTGACCTCCACTGAGCCTCAGCAGTATCTGATACCTTCTGAACTGGGCACATCTCAGTAGACCGGAGACCTGGTGACTTTTGTCTGTTGACATTAGTGAAAAATAACACTTAAAAATCTGCTCTTATCAGGCACAGGGGGAGCGATGCTTTAAAAAGGAGAAACCTATCAACCCATTGCCAAATTGTCTATTTATATATGCATATCTTGATTTGGAGCCGTTCATTCGTATGGATACTGTCGGCTGGAGTGTGATTATGCTTATGTTATCTGTGTGTCCAGCTGTATTTTTTGCATTTGAAGGCAACAAAATAGATAACATCATTCCCCCCACATAGGGTTGAACAATAACAACAAATAACATCTGAATTCCTCGTTCTGTAAAACTTTTTGACATTCGCCAGTCTTTGGGCAGAGTGCTTATCTCCTTTTTAAAGATGAGAGGGGCACCTGGGTGGCTCAGTGGGTTAAGCATCCGACTTCGGCTCAGGTCATGATCTCACTCACGGTTGTGGGTTCGAGTCCCGCGCCGGGCTCTGTGCTGACAGCTCAGAGCCTGGGACCTGCTTCAGATTCTGTGTCTCCCCCTCTCTCTGCCCCTCCCCCACTCGTGTTCTGTCTGTCTCTGTCTCTCTCAAAAATAAACGTTAAAAACAAATTTTTTATTTTTTTCAACGTTTATTTATTTTTGGGACAGGGAGAGACAGAGCATGAACGGGGGAGGGTCAGAGAGAGAGGGAGACAGAGAATCGGAAACAGGCTCCAGGCTCTGAGCCATCAGCCCAGAGCCCGACGCGGGGCTCGAACTCACGGACCGCGAGATCGTGACCTGGCTGAAGTCGGACGCTTAACCGACTGTGCCACCCAGGCGCCCCAAAAACAAATTTTTTAAATAAAGATAAGAAAAATGGGGGTGACGACATGAACTCAAACAGCTTAAATGTGGTGAATGAGAAACTCAAAGTAAAGTGTTCCTGTTCCCAAAACCACTGCTCTACCAACTAGGTACAGAAATTACGGTGGTGACGGCTTGCAACAAAATGTGAACAACCACTTGTCAAGGATTTAGGAAAAGTTTTTATGACCACAGCGGTGGTTAAAATTCTTTTTCTCTAATAGAAATGAACAGTAGTTGAAAACGTCCCATGATGGATAGCATGGGCAAGAGCAGTTCAATGAGATGCTTTGAAAAGAGGAAATTCTGTAAACTTGAAAGTTGGAGTGACACCCCGTTGTTTTTTTTTTAAAGGAAACGCCTCAGAGTAGAAAGCAAGGCGGTTGTCACAAAGTTACTAGAAAACTCTAAGATGCCGTCAATTGTGTCAGTTTGTTTTGCTTTCTGACCACGTCAGGTACACGTACCGTTGGCTCCCGGGTATTAACACGAGAATGTATGAGCCTACTTTGAGCGTCAGCTTCTAGTCCTGTTGGGGTATCCTAGCCACAAAAATACACAATAGGAAAAAAAAAAAAGTGAAAAATGAAAAAGCCAGATGAGGTTTCGAATTAGCCTGAATGAACCCTGAAGCAGCAACCTGACTCCATACAGGATACCTGGAAAGCACAGGGCGAGTGAAGGCCCAAACCCTGAGGGAGAGAAGAGCTTCCCTGATTGTCTGTCATGTGGCTTGAAACAACTTTATCGTTTCGTAATTTTGTACTTCTGCAAAGGTTTTGTTTTTAATTTTGTTTTAATGTGTTTTTATTTTTGAGAGAGGGAGAGACAGAGTGCAAGCTGGGGAGGGGCAGAGAGAGGGAGAGAGAGAGAGGGAGACAGAGAATCCGAAGCAGGCTCCAGGCTCCGAGCTGTCCGCACAGAGCCCGACGCGGGGCTCGAACCCACAAACCGTGAGATCATGACCTGAGCCGAAGTCGGACGCTCAACCCACTGAGCCACCCAGGCGCTCCTGCAAAGGTTTTAAATATAGACCTCCAGACCCAGTGGGCGCTTGTGTCCACAAAACTGCTTTTCTGTCCATGTTTAGCAAGCGTAGTAAAGTCCCAGCTTAGACTATAAATGACCCTTTTACCTACGGTCACGTAACGAGCCTGCCCAGCGACACCCCTCCCCCCGACAGATCAAGAGAATGGAGGGCTCACTGGAGCATCCGTAAGATTCCAGGCGTTTCCTTTTTTTTCCTTTTTTTTTTTTTTTTGTTTTGTTTAACTCCTAGAAGGGTGCAGAGGACAATCAAATTTAGTTTCCTTATTGGCAAGTTTTGGCCTAGATCGGTGAAAAATGAGTCATCAATTGGAGTTGCTGATAACGAGTGAGGAGTTTTAGTATTGTTTAATGGGGTTGCCAGACTGTTGGGGTTGCAGCTATGGAGTAGGAAGTCGAAGGGACCCTGGGTTAGAAAACACAGTCAGGAAATACATATTACGGCGTTAACTCCGTGAGGCCGGAGACTTGCGACAATTTTACCGTTCTGGTGACATTTCCGCCGAGGTAGTTTGCTAGTTTGGAGGTTACCTTGAGAAGTGTGCCATGTGGGACCGATCCACGAAAGAGGCATGAAACCTAATCACAGAATTGCAGTTCGGGTCTCATTTCCCACATTCCTCCAGGCTGCTTCTTTTTTGTTGTTGTTGTTGAATTCTCCTGTTCTGTTTTCCCATCACTTGGCTCCAACGTGCCACCCGAGGTTAATTTTAGATTCTTCCATGGCCTTTATATATCTACTCTTATGTCCCCCTGACACACTTAAAAGGAAACGATATTAGAAACATCCCGAGATTAAAATCACCGTTCCATATTTAGACCTTTTAAAATGCGTTCTGGAAATTAGGCAGAATTACCCATCATCCCATCCATTCTCTTCCATGAGGTTCAAACCGCATTGTAGTAGGGAGTTACTAATGCTTGGGGAGAGGGAAGGAAGGAAGGGGTATGAATAACTTCCCACTTTACAGTACCTGACAACACATTTCATCAGCATTCTTGGGTCGTGTAAAAGAACCCGGAGAATGACGTTAAGGGTCTTTTTCTACTGTCTAAATCCTTGGGGTCCTGGCAGGGCAAGTTAAAGGCACCCTCGAAGTGTACATTCCACATGTAACAACTCAAATTCTTGGCACTTGCCCTTTTAAGTATTAAGTTAATATTTGGTGTTCCAACTGTTAGGTTATTTTCATTTTTTTTCCCCCTTTGAAACAATAGTATTTGGTTACAGGCACCGGGGAAAGGATTTGTCCCTTTCACTCAGAAGACTCCTGCGTTTAGACTTAACGCCCTAGGAGAAGTTGTCTTCTGCCCAGAAAAACCGCACCCACCTACAATTCACACTGGAGCTTTTTCTGACCCTATAAAGTTTCTACTTCCGTTACCAAACATCTTTTGTTTTTCATGAAAATACGTTTCCGTTTGTAATTTAAAAATACATTATCTGGGGGCGCCTGGGTGGCGCAGTCGGTTAAGCGTCCAACATCAGCCAGGTCACGATCTCGCGGTCCGTGAGTTCGAGCCCCGCGTCGGGCTCTGGGCTGATGGCTCGGAGCCTGGAGCCTGTTTCCGATTCTGTGTCTCCCTCTCTCTCTGCCCCTCCCCCGTTCATGCTCTGTCTCTCTCTGTCCCAAAAATAAATAAAAAACGTTGAAAAAAAATTAAAAAAAAATACATTATCTGGAAAAAGAAGTGCTCTAGAATCAGATAATTTTTAATAAAGTTGATCATAGGGTTTTAATTTCATCTTCTCTTTAAATTTCCTTCTTTATAACTTTTTCATTCATCCGTCCTGTTTTCAAACCTTATAATAATGGATCAGTTGAAAAACAGCTTGCAGCTTGTGTCAAATAATAAGAAAGAACCGAGTATTTCTGTCCCTAGGAAGATTTCAGCTTATGTGACCCATCTCTGCCAATTTAAGGATGTATTCTTCAAGAAAAATTCAATCCGAAGAGTAGACAGAACACTACCAATAGATCTGTGCTTTTCCATCTAAAGAGTTTTAAGGCAAAAAGCAGTTTCATGTAGAGATCAAGGGTAATATACCCACCTCACGGGGCTATAGGGAGGAGTAAATGAGATAATACCTCACACATTGGCACACAGCTAGAGGGCTACATAAATGTACCCAGAAACAAATAATGTAAACCCCCATCAATGTCATTTTCTCATTCGATTTTAATAGAAACTTGGGAGAGGTGAGTTCTGGAGCAGACTTGCCTATGGCTAAGGTGTTGGTTTGGGGAGGGCTCATTCAAGCAAAATAAGAGAGACTCGGATGCATTTGTATCTCTGTGGCTCATCGTGTGACCTGTATTCCTTTCATTGCTAGGTATCTCGATTTTATTCTCTGATTATACACGGGTTCTGAGCTATCCATCTGTTCATTGGAATTATCGCCAGATTGCCTGCCCAAGTCTTAACTATGGCAGATGTGCACGTCTGAATTGACTTTCCCTTGCTCATTTGCTTTGAGTTCAGTGAAATCAAAGTAATTTTAATAGAAACGCAGATAGAACTTTCAGATTCAGGTAATCACTGTCCCTAATATCAGCATTCTCGGTACAGACAGAAATGAGTTCCTCACTTATTTATTGAGCAACAAATCAAAGAACGTAGATAGGATTGTGCCGAGGCCTGCGAGGATAAACACTTGAGAGCTAACGTCATAAGAAAAGCAGTGCTTGAGCTGGGGGGGGGGGGGGGGTGCGAAGGACCTTCATTGGTGTCCCTTGGGTCTGAACTGGCTGCGTCTGGGCCCAAGTTTCCAGAGACCAAATAAAGAAGTCATAGTCTTACTTGACAGTCTGCATTGTCCCAGCGGCCACAAGCTAACACTTCTTTTCACGTTGCTGCCTGCAAGCTTCTCTTCGAAGTATTTCCATGTTCTTCCATGGCTTTTAAGTGGGGGGTGCGATAATTCAAAAGAAATATTCTGGAGAGCTCTTTCCTCTTACTTGCCACCTCTTATATCGATTAATAATTAACATAGAGAAAAAAAATAATTAACATAGAGAGAAAGACCCCTGAGCTCCTTCAGGGTCTTCTCTACTGGTTATTTGCCTGCATGGGAGTATTTTCTCTGCAGAAGAGAGAATAATACATATTTGGCCATCAAGTAGGGAATTTCGTCTCTATCACCTTAAAGTAGGCCTTCAAGGACTCTTCAAGATTAAGGATAGGGATTGTGTCACGTTCATCTCTGTTTCCCCTACAACATCTGCTCAGTGCCTTGATGAACACCCAATCAGTGAGGGCGAAGTTGAATGAGAATTGCCACAAATTGCAGATGTTTTCATTGCCAATAATGTCAACGACATACAGGATATATGAGCAGATGTAATTAAACAGATCCAACAAACAGAAGAGGAAACAACATGTAATATACACTCTACCATAGTGAAAATTACAGAAAATTTGCCGCCCAAAACAAACAAAAAAACTAGGAGTGTAGTTTTCAGTCGTCTTGATCTGTAGATAAAAGACAGAAACGTGTCCATTTATTGGCTGGGATAGGAGAACATAAGTGAAGTGACGAGCCCATTACTTAGCAACTCAGAAAAATGTTAGGACCCTTTGTAGAGTTTGTGTTCATCGTCTTAGCATGCCCACTGTCACATTTTAGTCTATATGTTACTTTAGCCTGTGAGTCACTGGGTCTAAATAACACTTCGGGGAGGACACCCCTCTCATCCCGAGGCATCACTACAGGCAGCCTCTGTAATTTCAAAGCCTCTGACCAGTGATTTGTGTTCTAGGGCAAGAGCTGCAACAATCTAGAAATAATGGGATAAATTCTTTTTTTTTTTTGTCCTTTTAAATATAAAAAGCTTAACTAGCATTTTTCATTTTTTTTTAATGTATAAGTGTGTATTTTTTGCCAGGCTGGGTTAAATTTTAAAACCAACCATCTGTTGCGTATTACTAATTTTTATCTTTATTCTTTTTTAATCGATCTTTAAAAAGACAGCAAAGCGGGTCTTGAAGGTGTGTAAATGTGTGTCGCACTACTCTTTGAGACATCACAGCTTAGATCGTGCCTTCACACTCACCCCGGTGTCTCTTTCAGGGCTCATTAGTCAAACAGCACTAAAATCTAGTGAAACGATACTGTCGTATTCACAACTTTGGTCTTCATTTCCTAGACTGGGAATTGGCAGGCGAAGAAGTTGAGTAATTTGTGCACATGCGCACACACACACACACACACACACACACACACACTGACAACCTCAGTGAACTTTCCAGCCTCTCCCTCAGCACCTTCGGGGCTATGAGGCTACATTCTTTGAGTGCCTACAAGAAAGGGTTCAGCCCGCCTTTCTCCACTGTCCCTGCCCACTGGACATGCCCATTACAGAAGCAAACAGCAAAGAGACCTCCTGTTACCAAACGCATCCATGATCTCAGGTCATCCGAACAAAAGGGAAGGCCTCGGCCTCACCTGTTCCTCTCATTGACGTGGAAGTGACCACCTCACAGAGTAGGACGTGCCGTCCCGCATCTCGGCTTTAGGTCTATAATTGTTACGCCAGCAGCACGAGATAAATAAGCCTGAAACCCTCATGTGAGTCGGATGTCATAGCCCCCGGTCTCCTGAGGACCCGCTTTCCTGTTATTTTTCCATTCTTGCTGGGGCTCGGCGGAGGGAGAGCCTTCTGGTAAACCACCGTGCGTGCAATAGTACCCTTGCTGAATGAATGGAATAGCTGAATCATTTCAGCCCTCAGAAGAATCTTCGGGATGTTCAAATGGTTCTTTGCTCTCGCTAAAGTTTCCTTTTCTTTCACAGACGGCTAGTACCTTGGTTGTGGCGGACGCTAGGATTTCTGGAATCTACAGTTGCGTGGCTTCTAATAAAGTAGGGACTGTGGAAAGAAACATAAACTTTTATATCACAGGTAAGTGATATACCCTATACTCACAAAGATAGCCTGGTGACCTTGATGTCCTTACAATTTGCTTCTTGGTGCACTTAGAGCTGGAAGGATTTTTGTTTTTAAAAAATTCCATAGAATTGTTAAACGTTGAGTAACTTCATCCTTGCTCTCAGGAATAGAATTTGGCGTCACTGGATCTAACAAGTTATTTCTCCAAGTTCCCTTGTAGAGCTGTCTGTGTGCATCTTCCTCCCCAGATTGGGTCGTGAGGTTAGGATCTTGTCGTACTCGTTTTTAAACTCTTTTCCGCACCTGGCACGGGGTCTGGTACATAGCAGTTGTTTGGTAATAATCAAGGAAACCAAACCTTTGATGACGTGTTTTTTTTTTTTTTTTTTTAATTAAAAAGCTAATTGTCTCACAACGTAAGTCATTTCTGCTTTTGGGGAATGAGGCTCTCCTATAGAACTGAAACTGAGTTTGTTGACGGTAACTCGTGCTGTTTTTTGGTAGCATTTACTGATTTTCAGCCTTAAATATGATGGTCTCTGCAAATCTTAAAATGTCCAAGGGACACAAATGGCACTCCCTATGTCCCTCCATGGGTACAGGAAGGAAGTAAGTAGCTCAAAGTATAAAAACAATTGCCTGGCTCCACACTCCCCCAATTTTCTGAGGAAACCCGGGCAGTTTGCCAGCTTTCTGGAAACTTCGCGCTGCATGGGGCAGGCTGCAGCAGTTGCCTAGAGTTCTCTAGAAAGAAATAGGTAGGTCTGATTGCATGAGACATATGGGATGTCAGATCACAGGGAGCCTTCCGGCAAGTTAGCCAATCCTCAGAGAAGCTGTGTCGTGGGAGATCTCCTGAGGTAGATTCTCACAGAATGTGAGAGCCGGAAGAGACTTGAGAGGCTATTCAGCCTGATAGCCCCCACACTTTCCAGGTGAGGAAATGGGGTTTGGAGAGGTGAAGAGGGACACAGCAGAGCCACTCCTAGACCGGGTCAGCCCCTGTCCCCTTACAGCTGAGAAGTATAAGGGAAATCGTGTTTGTATCTACTCCAAGTTGGAAAATTCCTTTATTTAGAGAAGGATTCAGATAGCCATTGCACACAATATTGGTTCTCTTATCAGTGTGGGATGATTTGGACCACTTAGGAACAAAGGTTTGTACTGTCCTTTATGTTTGATTGGAAACAAATTCCTATGCAAATCCTAAGTCACCGTACGTATGATTTAAAGTATAAAAGATTGAGCAATCCTGTGCTGAACGTTCAACAAGTTTATACAAGTTTAGTTCAACAAGTTTATACAAGAATAGAACAGTTCAGCGCTGCTCTGAGCACTTGAACGGCTCTCCGTGAAGCCCCGTCTTTATAGGAAGACAGTTTTAACACAAAAAAGAAATGTCACATCCTCATATCAAGAGGCATGTGTAGCAGCAAGGTGGCAGGTGCATTTACCGACGCTAAGCCAATGCTGTCCGATAGAAATACAAGCCACACACGTAATTTAGAATTTTCCAGTAAAACTATATTTTTGAAGAATAAAAAGTAAGATGAATTTTATGTAAGCCAGTGTATCCGAAATATCATCATCTTGACATGTGATCAATATTTTTAAAACCTTGTTCGGCTTCAGTGTTTAAAATTTAAAGTAATTGAGATAAAACGGAATACAATTCAGTTCTTGGCCGTCACACTCGCCCCATTCGAAGGGCTCGGTAGCCACACGTGGCCAGTGGGTACCGTGTGGTCCGGTGGTGCTCTGAGCCTCTGAGAAGGAAGGGCTGAGGTGGTCCGGGGGAAGGAGGGCATGAAATCTGAACAGGTAGAAGGAAGAGGCTAGCCTTGCCCTGACGTTCTCAGAGCCCAGACCGGATACCATGCTATGGTTCGGCTTCTCATGGGCAGATAGACCTCTCCACGATGGCCCGAAATGTGAAACGCGGATGCCGAATTCGGGGACTACTCACAGGTCCACAGCGGGATGTGACAGTGCCTGAAGGTGCAGAAGGAACTGACCCCCCTCTTCTCTTTCTATTCCTGGCTGGGCCCCACTAGTGCACCCACGTGTATGGTCAGCCAAGTACTGTCCGCACCCCTAACAGTCTTCCCTGGGACCTACAAGTGTGCCCACTCATGAGCAGTCTGACCTCAGGAGGACTTTTTCAGTCTGGAAGCAGACTTGAGGCCATCTTTACAGGGAATTCTGGGATCCCCAGGACCCCCCCCCCAAAAAAAAAAAGACATGGAATGGGGGGTGGCACAGGCTTGGGGTGGCATGCTTTCCTGACCCCACAGACTCTTTATATTGGGGCGGGGGTGGGGGGAAGGACAGCCAGCATAGAGCCAAGTAAAGGCCCAGGGCAGGGACCCCTCTTGCCTGGAGCTGAAGGCAATACCGGAAGAGGAGTTACCAAGAGTGGAGGGGAATGTTGTGTTCGTTTCCTTGTTGTTCGGAGTCCCCCGAAATGATGAATTTGATGACCAGCCTCAACTGCAACACCAATATCTAGCCCATCCTACTGAACTTTGCATTGTTGTGTGTCTGTCTGTGGTCAGCATGTCTGTTGAATGCAGACAGAGATTCCCTCCTACTCCTTCCACATTATACAATTTTTAACCATGGGATGGCTAAATCCTTTCTAGATCTCTAGGCTTGTCCTCAGAAACGGGCGATGAGAATTCAAGTCAAACATACGTACTTGAGGCTTACAGTGTTTTCCTCTAGAAATTCAAGAGCTTTAATCTTAAACTGAATAGAATTGCTCTGAATTATTTTCTGCTAGTCCTGAAAAGTTCTAGTTTTGGTAATGATAATTTGCTTATATTCGTTGTTTTTTTAATTATGACTCTTTTCTTTCTTAAATCCTTATCATGAGATTTATTGTCAACTAGAGATAGAGCTAAGTACTCAGGAATGTTGCCCCTTCCACGTCTGTTTTCTGAAAGATGAATGCATATTTGCTTGGTGTTTATACTTAACCTAGTGCAAACACTGGTTTAAAAGATCTGTCTAAAATTCACCTGTTCTAAATCAAAAGATCTGGATTTGGATCCTTACTGGTCCTCATTTCAGTCCTGTTGCCCGTTTGTTAAAATATAATAACAATTTAACACAGTTGCCTTCCAAATTAATGAAAACAAGTTGGCCTTGGCCTTTAGAATTCCCCACCCCTTGTGCTCTAAACTTTGCCATTCACTTGCACGTAGTAGCTACTTGAAACAAACAAACAACTTTCTAGTAACCACTCACTTCTTAGGGAATGTTATTTCTGTTCTTCAGCAGAAGGAAAGCCTTCTTTATTAGGACCTGACAAGCTATACCTCTCAACCTGTGCATTTCTATGCTTGTCTGTTTCGTGAGCTTAATTCACATGTTTGATCCAACTGAGTCAAAATGTCCATCCCCTAATACACACCTGTGTAAATAGATTACTCTTGCACCTACCCCTAAATCAGATATCTCTTCCGAGCAAGGATTGATTCTTCTCCATGACATCTCATAAGATGCCATGGATGCGATATGAATTAGTTGGTGCCGACGAGGATTGTGCCGAAATCTGCAGCAGATACGCCAGTGTGGGAAGGTCGCCTGCTTTCGCTTCATTAGAAGGCAGTTCTTTCCTGGGTCTGTTTTTGTACTCCATCTAAAAAAACAAATCCACATGAATTGAGAGGAAAAAAATCCCTCTGGATTCCTTAACTAGTGTTAGGACGTTTTACTTATCATCTTCTATGGATCAGAAGAGAATGCCTGAGAGAGAGTCGTTTCTAAGAGGCTGTCTGGTGACATGAACTAAAGTGACTTCGCTAACGGTGTGAGAAGCAGACCTCAAAACCCAGCTGGTTCTTTTCTTTGCCTCCGTGTGTGTGTTTTTGCCATTTGTTGGCACTCCGCGGGACTAGGGCTGGGTGTGTTAGCAATTACTGGGGGTGAAGCAGGAACAGTACTGCCTTATCTCCCTGGTTTCCCAGTGTCACTAAATGCATTTTATTTTGAGATTCCTCGTGGTGCTTGGCAAAGATAAACAAAATCTTCCATCAGGAAACCTGTGAGCTATTTCCACAGGAAGTTTCAAATCACTAAAGTAAATAGAAACTCTGCATGATCTCAATGGTGTTACTTGGGCTCGCTTGGGTTCTGACAGCCAGGACGGGACCTCATAAATGGCAAGCCCGGGGTCTTTGAAGAAATGATTCGACTGTGGCCCGTGTGCACACGACGGCTGGTATCTGCGAGGAGGCTGACGGCTG
This sequence comes from Herpailurus yagouaroundi, assembly GCF_014898765.1. NCBI lineage: Eukaryota > Metazoa > Chordata > Mammalia > Carnivora > Felidae > Herpailurus > Herpailurus yagouaroundi. Next base: position 7,347,194 of record NW_024412428.1, on the reverse strand, counting down.
ACGTTTTACTCCTCAGGCTTGGAAAATGTCCCAAATGTAAAAAGATGCTGAGTTAGAGGGGCTGTTTCTGACACCTTATTGTTATGTTGAAAATGAGTGTTAGCTGCTTCGGCATCTTCTGACCCATTCTTAGCTTTTCATTTTAAAAGCAGGAAAACCTTTGCTGGTCTCCTCTCCAGCCACTGACAGCTTCATAAGCCACTGTTACCCCCTGCTCCCAGGTTTCAAATGAATACTTTGGCATTTCTTCAGACGTGACACTTTATAATAAAGTCAAAGCCCAGAAAAATCAGAAAAACAAGCAAAGCCCGATTTAGGAAAGAGTTGATATGATATCTAATTTTGGACTATTGTCCCCCTAAGGTTTAAAGGTTTCTTTATAGCTTTGTGTGCAACGGATAATAATAATAATAATAGCAGAACATAATGCTTTTCATCTTCAAAGTACTTTGTAAAATGTTGGCCCAAATTCTTTGCTCAAATACAGACATGCCACCAAGTGACAAGCAATGGGAGGGTTTTGAGAGCAGGTCAGTTCGGGGCCAGTGACCAATGATTTCTTTTCTTTTTTTTTTTTTTTTTTTTTTTTTTTTAAATCCTCCGGGGAAATGCTCCCAAATGAGACCAGGGAGCTTGAGCGCAAAAAGCTGAGTGAAGGTCAAGGTTAAGAAAGCAGAGGAGGCACGCTCCTGAGGTGTTGCTGGGGACAGAGATGGTTAGCTGGGGATTGACAGGAGAGAAATGGCTTTTGATGGCACGGTAGCTCTCAGAAGGTGTTCCCTACGTTTTTGAGAGTAAACTTGATTTTTAGAAATTACTCTCCCCCTCCCCCATCGGAGCATCAGGCAGCTCTTCCAGATGAGTTGACTGCATTTTGTTCTCCTATGTCCAAGTAGGACCGTCCCCCTGAAAGGGTACCTGAGCATGTGCCGTGGCTCTTCTCTGCCCACTGTGCCAGCCAAGGGCAGGCAAGGTAGATAGCACCCCAGCAGGATGGGTACTATCCATCCAATTGTAGGAAACTGGGGAGACCAGTTGGTTTTTTTACTGGAAAAGTCTAGGCTTAAAGTGGTGTTGACCGGCATGGCTCAAGTCTCCTACCACGTACCTGGGACTTCCTCACTTATTTTGGAGAAGCTTGACCATTAAACTACCCTTGGGTTTTTTTTGTGGTTTTTGTTTTTTGTTTTTTTGTTGTTAAAAAGAAACAGAGGCACGAGGAGAAACCATGAGAGAGAGGAATGCTTTTAAATATTTATGTTTTGAGAGAGATGGTGCGCAGGGGAGGGGCAGAGAGAGGGAGACAGAAGATGAGAAGCAGGCTCTGTGCAAATAGCGGGACTCGAACTCGTGAACCATGAGACCGTGATCTGAGCTACAGACGGACATTTAGCCTACTGAGCCACCCAAGTCCCCCCCATCCTTGGTTTTTAGTTCAAATGTCTCTTTTACGACTTGCCCATTTCACCCAGTCACCAGGAGGAGTCCTGTGCAGACTAAAGAAATGGGAAACGTGGTCATCATTCCAAGTTGTAAAACAAATTCCACTCTGTTGCCCCAAACAAGGAAAATGTCCCCCCCCCCCCCCGAATCAGCCTGCTTTGCATTTCCTGCCTCGCTTCTGATGGGCTGCCCTTAGGTGGCTCTTACCTATGTTGGATCAGTTCCCCAGAAAGGAAGAGACACATACTCATCCTTTTAAGGCTGATGCTGAGAGAATTCGTGTAGGAACGGTTGTTAAGATCTGTGACTGTCTCCGGATGAGACGCCTTGAGTTTTCTACGAACTGAAGCTCTTTGTTCTTGTTTTACAGACGTGCCCAACGGATTTCACGTTAACTTGGAAAAAATGCCGACGGAAGGAGAGGACCTGAAACTGTCTTGCACAGTTAACAAGTTCTTATACAGAGACATTACTTGGCTTTTGCTGCGGACAGTTAAAAACCGCACAATGCATCACAGTATCAGCAAGCAAAAAATGGCCATCACTAAAGAATACTCTGTTACTCTCGATCTCACCGTCAAGAATGCTTCCCTGGAAGATTCAGGCACGTATGCCTGCAGAGCCAGGAACATATACACAGGGGAAGAAATCCTCCAGAAGAAAGAAGTTACAATTAGAGGTGAGCACTGCAGCAAAAAGGCTGTTTTCTCTCGGATCTCCAAATTTAAAAGCACGAGGAATGATTGTACCACACAAAATAATGTAAAACATTAAAGGACTCATTAAAAAGTAACAGTTGTCTCATATCATCTTGATTTATTGTCACTGTTGCTAACTTTCCGGCTCAGAGGAGATGCTCCTCCCAAAATGAGTTTGGAGATGATAGTGATGTTGAGCTCCCAAGGTCCCAGCCCGGGGCTCCCCACTCAGGCTGAGGGGCTCTGCTCTCTGGGGCCGACTTGGTGCGCGTTTGGATTTGGAGGATCCCTGCGGCGCATTCTCTGTTTTGTTTTTTTGTTTTTTTTTTGTCAGTCTTTGCTGTCTCCTCCTGCCTGATAAACAACAACCTGGGATTGATCCTTTCCTCCCACTCTGATGCCAGCCTCTTTGTATTTTTAAGTGTCGAAGCTACGCAAACTGAATAATTTAAACACGTGCGCTGGTTTCCGCCAAAGATGGACGTGAATAAGTTAATCTTCCAGCTCAGAACAAGTACAGTTGAACTTGAGACTCTGTCGGACCTCCGCCTGGTTTTATTTTGTACTATTTCCTCCGCTCTTGATTTGTAAATGGCACCTGGATAGCAAGTTATAATGCTTATTTATTTGAAAATGCTTTTTATTATTATTATTATTATTATTATTATTATTATTATTACATTATAAGCACATTAATCTTAAACTGGAGTTCTAAAATGGGCCCCAGGAGTGCAAGATGTTGGTGTAGTTCAGAGGTATTAAAGCTTTATCACAGTATGAATTAAGAATGCCCACCGGAGTCCAGCCGGTTCGTAATCCGGGCAACCAGGCCACTGGTCAGCACGGGGCCTCTGAGTGGACCAGCAGCCACTGACCGCCTCTGACAAAAAGTGGATCCTGCCTTCATTTTACGAATATTTGTCCCCTGGTTATTCTTTTAAAGAACTCCCTTCTCTCTCAGTGATGGCATTCAGAGACAAACCACGATCCGTTTATCAAGGAAATCAAGGCATTCGTGACCGAAGGTTGAATGCATTCTTCTAAATGCGCCTGTCAAACAAAGTCCACTTTCCCTGTATGCAGATGGTGATAGGATTTTTTGGGGGATTAAGAAATGGGAAAATCCCAGGAGCAGACTTCAGGGAGCCGTGTTTAAATCAGGAGAGGTTATAATCTCTTGTAGGCTTGCATTTGAGGGGAAAGTGACTTTTTCACCAATTTAATATGCACTGTTCTGTTGTTTTCATCAATGATCGATCATGATATGTGACTTGCATGGACTATTGGAAAACAACCTCCAGGGACCAAAATAGCCGGGGCTGAGAACACAGTGGCCGGGCAGCTCAATAGAAGGTGACATTATGACAACTTTTCAGGCTTGGGAACTCACCAGACCGTTTCCTCCTTTAGGTAACAGACCCTGTCCCACGGGCTAAACTTGTCTTTCACGTGGGAATTGCTTTTGTCAAGTGTGAAGGAGTAAACAATAGCATTTCCCCAGAATGCCCGTTTCATGGAGCCCCAAATGCTCAGAAAACAATTAGGAACCTGGAAGTTGTCAGCCCAGAGGAAAGAATAATCAATTGTATCTTGAAATTTTACCTATGGCTCTTTTCGCCTGGCGTCTTTGTTCATTATAAGTCAGCGTGTTCCTTCGGGAAACAATGCCTCAGTGCCCCCAGATCGCGGGGACTCGATTTGGACTAAAGCTGAAAACACAAGTAAAACGGCTGAGGGATATCACTTCTGGAAAAGATGGCAAATCAGACGTGCAGAATCGATCATTTCCTTCCCCTTGAAATTGCAGTTGCGAGCTTCGCGGGGAGGGGAAGGGTGTTAGTATTTGCAGGAGATGATCTTAAGAATTCCATCGAGTAATTCATTGTTCACTGTGGAATCCGTCCGTCCAGAGAGTTTCGGAAAGAAAGACCAACTGGGTGGGTTGTGTTTCGTATTAGTCACTCTTTTGGGTGTGGAGGAAGGGGAGGGGGAGAATGGGGGAAAGGGAAAGAAAAAAGAGCCTAATGTGGAGGATGATTGAGTTGGAGTAGAGGACGCGAGGCTGGTTCCTCAGTTCCCATTCCAAGTGGAGAAGAGAAAACGAGATCTTTATGAAACCAGGCAGATCTCTGGGGCCATAGCAGTGAAGAGCCAGTGGGGAGTGATCTTTGGCTATTGATAACCAGCGGAAATACTCTGTTACTTCGGATTTTCTCAGTTGGCAGGGATCAGCTTCCCTTTGCTAAGTTGTGGAAAGCAGCTACCCATTCCATCCAGCCACTGAGGCTTAACAACAAGGGCTCAGTGTACCTTTCTCACTTAAAATGTCAAAACAGATGATGGGGCATAAAGGGCGAATGGATAAAATGATTCCTTGGTTGACTGGTCATTAA
>NW_024412428.1:7163868-7342560 GCF_014898765.1 Herpailurus yagouaroundi | reverse complement strand
GGAACTCTCATGACATTGTTTCCAGTACACCTGTCAGGGAAGCCAAATCCTGTCTGCGTTGGTGATGCTATAGTTTGTAGCTACGGTAATAATTTGGGTGTTGGAGGCCTTGTATCCAGACTTCCTTTTTGATAATAAGGCCTATGGGCGGTGACAGATTGCTGTATCCTATTTAGTGCATGGCTGAAATAGTAAATATGGTAGGGGAAGCTATTAAAGGTGTAACTCAGTGAGGTGTGTCTGAGTTTTAAACGAGATCTGTCAAATTTGGCTTGCCACCTGAACTAGACTAAATAGTAATATGACCCCGTTCTTCGTTATCCTGTCTTGCTTCACCAATCTGTTCAGAGTCTTTGCTGTGTAAAAAAAAAAAAAAAAAAAAAAAAATGTCGAAACTGTAACAATCAAGCACGTACAAGTGATCAGACTTGAAGATGTTGCTATCTGACTGCATTTTCTTTTGGGAAACACCGCGTGACAGGTGGCCCAGAATGCCAACACAGAAGTGTTGAAATGGTTCTGCCTGGGGGGGCGGGTGCAGGAGAGATTAGGAAAGATACACCGACAGAAGGGGAAAGGGCCATGGCAATCATTCATTCCACTCTACGCTTGAAGAGTTTCTGTGTCGGGGCTCTCCTCTCAACCCTCTTTTTAGCCTTCAGATCCCATGTTGTGTAAAGTGAGGAAAGACCAGCGAGAAGCGTGGAAATCAAAATTTAATGAGAACGCTGTTCCTCCCGCCAGATTAGTAACCCTGCCGGGTCAACGTGCTGTTCGAGTTACGTGATAATCTGCTTTTTCACCTGAGATTTCTAAATTGCTTCACCGAATGCTCATCCTGAGAGTTTCCCTGCAGGAGCAAAAAGAGAAAGGTTGTGGGACCGGGCAGAACCCTGCAGGGACGGGGGAATCAGGGCCACTGCAGTGTGTCACTTCTTAGAGCACTGTGATTACTCCCTGGCTGCTTTCACAGTGTTAGTACAATAAGATGAGGAAATGCAAAAGGGTCAGAGAAAGCTCCCTCTGTCTGATTGAAGACAGTGGCGCAGAATGCGTAAGTCACGCCAAAACTCTTGATTTCTGTTCCAGGGGTTGCAACACGGGCAGGGGGAGAGGAGGAGGATTCGGGAGGGTTAGGACTTGTCTTCTTCGTCCTTTTCACCTTGGAAGCTTGAGCTACCCATGCAGCACTCGCCTAACCAGAATGTATACACATCAGCAGGACTGACTACTTTGTTACATAGAGACGCTGTACTCACTGGGGCCTCGGGGTGCTGCTGTTCCAATGTGGGATTTTAATGTTGTAATGTATTGTATCCTAATGTATTAAATTCCTGTTGTTGTACTATATCGGTCGGCATTTTATTAAAATAAATTGTATTGTATCATATTTGTATGTTTTAAGAGAAAATAATATAAAATACAATACTTGTACTATTATATAGTGCAAAAACCACAAACCTTTGCCTCTGCCTCTTGAATTAATCCTTCGGTTGCTTGCACTGGGGAAGGGGTGAAGGAAGGAAATAATCAATAAAGCTTCCAAAGTCCACACAATTCTCTTGTTGGGTCTGCTACCTTACAATTTAGGTTACGGACAGCTGAGCAACACAGACGTGGCCTCACAAACACATCAAAAAAAATACACACAAAATTACATTAGCTCATCACGAGAATACTAGGATTTCTGGAAAGATTGGTTACGAGCCTGTATCCAAAATCACCTTTTCCCTTTTTAAGCTCCTCAAACAGTAGGCAAAATCCTCAGGATTTTGAAAAGCTTCTCTCACAAAAGGAAAACTGGTTGGCCAGACGAAAAAAAAAAAAAAAAAACACCTTGATCCTGAAACCTAAAAATCTAGGGCTCTGTTCTTGATTTTACTCTGCGTTCTAACAAATTTCCATTGATCGTAGCAATTCAAGAAAGATGACGCAGTAGTTTAACGGTAGAAGGAGAACTTAGGGAACAAAATGTGAAGGAAACTGGACGATTGATTTTTGCTGCTTCTGTCTGTATGTGAAGTATTGATGTGCATTTGTAACAAGGAATACAGCTAATGAGTAGTAACACCCCCCTTTCTTTATTCACTAGATCAGGAAGCACCACGCCTCCTGACAAGCCTCAGTGATCGCACAGTGGCCATCAGCAGCTCCAGCACGTTCCGCTGTCATGTTACTGGTGTCCCAGAGCCTCAGATAACCTGGTTTAAAAACAACCACCAAATACAGCAGGAACCCGGTAAGAGATTGTTTTCCTCGAATTCCCTCTTTCTTATCATTCTCTTCTTCCTTTAATGTTCCTCTCAGCTCCGTTGTGTACATCGAGAAACACTTGCGGACAGAGCTCTGGGTCATGCTTCTATTAACAACTTCTTCTTTTTTTTTTAATGTTTATTTTTGAGAGACAGCGTGGGCGGGGGAGGGGCAGAGAGAGACGGAAACAGAGAATCCGAAGCAGGCTCCAGGCTCTGAGCCGTCAGCCCAGAGCCCAACGCGGGGCTCGAACCCACAGACCGCGAGATCGTGACCTGAGCCGAAGTCGGACGCTTAACCGACCGAGCCACCCAGGCGCCCCATTGTTTATATTAATGTCTAATAAGGAATATTATTAGAGTTAGTTCTTTTGCACACCATATTCCTAACCCTGTAGAAGGATCCATACAGAATCTGCTTTAAATGGTACATTCATAAAGAAATGGTAAGAGCCCCTCAGAAAATGTGTCAGTTCAGCTTAACAGAGAAAGTGAGGAGTTGGTTCCTTGGCTTGAGGTATGGCAGAACTTTGAACATCTGGTGTATATGAAGTTCAGGGTAGTTTTGTAAGCATTTTTTTTTTTTTTTTTTTTTTTTAGTTTTTATTTATTTTTGAAAGAGAGAGAGAGAGAGACAGCGTGTGAGCCAGGGAGGGGCAGAGCAGGAGACAGAATCTGAAGCAGGCTCCAGGCTGAGCTGTCAGCACAGAGCCGGATACGAGGCTCGAACCTGTGAACCGTGAGATCATGACCTGAGCCAAAGTTGACGCTCAGCTGACTAAGCCATCCAGGCAACCCTAGAAGCTTTTTAATTCACCTATATCAGTTTTAATGACTTCGTAAAAAGAAGACTATTTTAAATGATAGAATACTGGTTTAAAAAAAAAAATCTAAGTTAGTGGTCATGTCTTAATTTTCTTTCAATAAAAAATCGGGGCGCCTGGGTGGCGCAGTCGGTTAGGCGTCCGACTTCAGCCAGGTCACGATCTCGCGGTCCGTGAGTTCGAGCCCCGCGTCGGGCTCTGGGCTGATGGCTCGGAGCCTGGAGCCTGTTTCCGATTCTGTGTCTCCCTCTCTCTCTGCCCCTCCCCCATTCATGCTCTGTCTCTCTCTGTCCCAAAATAAATAAACGTTGAAAAAAATATATATATATACCGAAAGCCACCAGACTTAAATCAGTAAGTATCAACACTGTCTGTTGCCTGCCTGATAATTTTGTGGTTAAATAAGATTAAAAGAAACTCGTTTATAATTTTACTTAATAATTCCACTTATATTAAAAGTAAAACTGCCATTTATTAATTTAAAAAAATTTTTTTTAACGTTTATTTATTTTTGAGACAGAGAGGGACAGAGCATGAACGGGGGAGGGGCAGAGAGAGAGGGAGACACAGAATCGGAAACAGGCTCCAGGCTCTGAGCCGTCAGCCCAGAGCCCGACGCGGGGCTCGAACTCACGGACCGCGAGATCGTGACCTGAGTTGAAGTCGGACGCCCAACCGACTGAGCCACCCAGGCACCCCAAAACTGCCGTTTATTTACAATAGCCCAACAACCGAAATCAAATGACTGGCAATACGGAATGGTCCTTAAATGTGAGTCCTCCGCTCAAAACAGAATCTCCGTTTGAGCTTGATGCTCACAAAGGGGTTGTGGTAGACCATCTCCAACGTTAAGGTATCTTAGAAAGGCCTTCCTCTAGGCCAGTCCCAAACTCACCATGTCCCATCATTTTTCTCCATGAGCAGCGCCTCCTCTCGTACTACGTCGTCTGCTTCGTCGTCCACACCAGAAGCGGGTGACCTCCCCTCTGTCCTTCTCTGGTCTGTCACCAGGCTGTCCGGGTTATGCACGTAAATAGGACATATGCCTCAAGTCCTCCCTTCCCTCCGCTGTCCTCTTGTCATTTTCTGGGTTCAGAGAACATCTCCTGACTGGTCTCTCCGCCTCTTTTTTTGCTCTTTGCGTCTGTTTTCTACACAGCTGGATAAGAGGCGGCTGTGAACCTGGCACTTCCCTGTTTGCAAGTCTTCACGGGCTCCCTATCCCATGTTCAAGCGTCTGACAGAGGAGGCCCTCGACAACTGGCCCTCGCTACTTCCCCAACTCCAAGCTCACCCTCCCCTGTTGAACCTTATGTTCTAGCGTCTCCAAGCTCTTGTAGATCCCGGGACTCCTTGTGCTGCTTCAACGCCCTCTGCTTCTTTTGTCCTTGTGTCCCCGCTGCCTGGAGTGCCTTGCCTTCATCGAACGCCTCCCTGTCCCTTAAGACCCAAGTCAGGTGTCCTTTCTCCAGAAAGCCTTACTCATCTCCTGCACAGAGGGGGCAGGTCCTCCCGGCATCTTTATTATTCATGACTGCTTCTCTTCGCTCTTACTGAGTTGTTCTGTGATCATCGGTCCATCTGTGGATTATCTGTGCCTATTCCCACCGCTCTCTTACTGTGGGTCTGCTCTCTCACTCCATGTTTGCCATCATATCACATTCATCCTGAGGGCAGACAGTGCAACCTTCCTCTTATCTGTGTCTTCTCTTTTTGTCCTCCAAGCTGGCATAGTGGTTGGCAACCGATAAATGTTTCATGAGCAAGGAACGGATGAACGTTTTTCAGAAAATTTTATTCTGTCCTTAGCGAGGTTCACCTGGTAGCACAGATGTCTGGACTTCCGGGTGGTTGGGGAGACTCTATCTTAGGATTTTTAAAGCTAAAGGGACCGTTGGGGTATCTCTAGTTCCATTTGTAGAATAGAACATTTAGACCCAGCGAGGTAAAATGATTTGCCCAAAATGACACACTATTAAGATAGGTTGTTTCACAGAAAACGAATCCCTTGAGGCATTCTACCAAAACAAAAAGATGAATGAACACATGAATAAACACATACGTTTGTGTTGGGAAACAGTGCCTGGAATAGTCTCCCTTTAGCGATTCAGAGTCCACGTTAGTATATTAAAGACCTCAAGAAGTCCTGTTTTAAAGAAACCAGGCAAACTTCTTTAAAGTATTCCCCCAACTAACTTGATCACCAAATACATTTTACAAAATACTGATCTAAGATGTTGGGTGTTTCTTTGAAAGACGTAAATTTGGCTGACGTTGAGTTTTCATACTTTGGATGTGGGTTAAAGAATTAGAGTTGAACTGGGGCACCTGGGCGGCTCCGTTGGTTAAGCATCCAACTCTTGATTTCAGCTCAGGTCATGATCTTGTAGTTCATGGGTTCGAGCTCCACATCAGGCTCTGCCCTGACAGTGTGGAGCCTGCTTGGGATTCTAAGCCTTTGGAAAGCTATACCGAGAGTAAATTTTAAAGCCTAAATAATACTTAAATGTATAATGAAATATATAATTATAAATGTATATTTACAAATATAAAACATATAATTAAGGGGCACCTGGGTGGCTCAGTCGGTTAAGTGTCCAACTTCAGCTCAGGTCCTGATCTCACGGTTCGTGGTTCAAGCCCCGCGTCAGGCTCTGTGCTGACAGCTCAGAGCCTGGAGCCTGCTTCGGATTCTGTGTCTCCTTCTGTCTCTGCCTGTCCCCTGCTCACATTCTGTCTCTGTCTCTCTCTCTCTCTCTCTCTCTCAAAAACAAACATTAAAAAAACCTAAAATATACAATTAAATATATGTAATGAAATATATAATTATAAATACAACATTTACAAATAGAAAATATATAATCAAATATAAATAGATAATGGCTTGAAATCAGTTAAGCTGATTATTTCAAGTTTAAAGAGCCAGAAAATAAATTGCACGTCCTTTAAAGAGTTGCGACACGTGGCGACTCAAAAAACATTTATATACCGAGAGGATTTCGGTGGCCTTGGGTCATTGATAGGATCTGGCCCATCATCATTGTCGTTTGTTAAATGGCAACGCACCCGAGTCCAAAGAAAATACGAGAGAGGAAGCAGGGCACACGTGAGAGCTTGTGCTCAGGACGAGTGGCCATAAAATGCCCGCTGAAAGACCATAAGGGGAGAACTTCTCTCCTCCCTCCCCATTTCCTTTCAGGAAACCCTTCAGTGGGGCACAGCCATCCTAGAGAAGAAATGCAGTTTTGAGAAAGCCTGACGAAAGATGAGTAGGCCTACTTTCTTGCAGTAGGCCACGGGGCATCTGCAGGAAAAAAGGGATGATAAGCACACAGGCCCCGGAAAGCGTGTGCACGGGGGACGCGAGGCAGCCTCCGCCAGGGCAACCCCGGGGAGAAGCAAGCAGGCACCTTGCAAACCACACGCCCACCACCCATGGGGCGGCCCTCCAGGCCAGCCCAGCTGCTGGCCCTCCAGGGCCTCTGGGGCCCCAAGTCACCCTGGACTCCCACCACTCCTGGAGGGTCTTTATTTCCCCTCCTGGGAACCACAGAGGCTGCCTCCACTGGAGATCCTTCTTTCTCATTCTAGTACGTCGGGACTCTTCCTTTCCTTCCATGTCTGGTTTATTTGCAGTTCGTGTCACAGAAGGGTTATTCTCTAGTTTTATGTGTGCCCGTTTTTAAAAGCTCTGAAGGCCGAATAGCTTAACAGGTCTTCTTCATTAAATAAAAATGCCTTGAGCGCTCAACCAGGAACCAAGGCACTGTGTGACCTTGACAACGACCTCGTTCACTTTTCACAACTGTCATCAGAGGTAGGTACCGTTAGGAGATGCACTTGGCAGATGTAGTTTAACTTCACGAGCGCTGACTGGGTGCCTGTGCCTGTTCTGAGCGCGTCACTGAGGTCAATTAGTCTCCCCTTAATAGCAATCTTAGGAGTCTTGCTAAATTACGACACCTGTTTTCCAAAGGATGGAACGAGGACACAGACGCACAGAGAGGAGAAATAGCTGCCTCCAGATCACAGAGCCGGTGCCTGGTGGGCAGAGGCTGGGACCAGACCTTGACTCTGGGGCCCACATTCCGAACACTGGGCGTGTGGGGCTGACTGTGCCTGCATATCACTCCCAAGTCACCAGTTTTAGTGACTCCGTGGACATTAACGTCATATTGGTCAAACAATATTTTCTCCTTTCTAACCCTTAAAGCTTAAGCTCCCCAAAGACTGCAGTTTATTTCTTAAATGTTAAAAATGTAAACCATATAAAAAATATTTAAAATTTTTTTTTTTTTTTTTAAAAGCAGGCATGCCCACGGGGCGCCTGGCTGAATCGGTGGAGCATGCGACTCTTGATCTCAGGGTTGTGGCTTCGAGCCCACGTTGGATATAGAGATTAATTAGAAATAAAATCTCAAGGGGCGCCTGGGTGGCTCATTCGGTTGAGCGTCCGACCTCGGCTCGGGTCATGATCTCGCGGTTTGTGAGTTCTAGCCCCGCGTCGGGCTCTGGGCTGATGGCTCAGAGCCCGGAGCCTGCTGCGGATTCTGTGTCTCCCTCTCTCTCTGCCCCTCCCCCGCTCCGTCTCTGTCTCTCCTGAAAAGTGTTGAAGAGAGAGGCAGTCTGAGACATATTTACTCTGAAAAGACAGGTGAAGAGAGAATTGATCAGCTAAAGTGAGTAGAATGTCCAGGACCGGACAGGAAAGACCAATATAACACGGAAGGACCGATGGCAAGTTAGGGGTGGATTCTACTGGCCACTGGCTGTTTCCAGTATGGTTTGATTCTCAGGAGTATACAGGCTGCAAAGCTCATCTAAGAAACATCCATTTCCATTGGGTTGAAAATGTAAAGGGTTTGCACCCAGCCTTGGGGCAATGGTCTGAAGTCACCGTGGAGGACATATGACCTCCTCCTCAGCACTGCTCCAGCCACCTTCTCAAGGGCCCGGCAGTTCCTCCAAAATGATCAGAAAGTCACCTTTCTACCTCACACTCTTCCCAGATTCTCCACCGAGGTCCTAAAAATGTTCAGAGCTGTGACAGAGCTGAGCGAGCATGTAGGTGGGGCTGTTGGCACGGAGCGGATGGCACCGTAAGGACACCAGATGAGGGTGCGAAGCCGATCCAGAAGAAGGCCTGTCTAGCTTCGTTTTGCATCGATAACAAGCGCAAACCTGATTGTGCACAGAAAAGTGGGACTTCTGAAAAAGTCATTAAAATGCTGGAAAAAGTAACAAACTTTCCTCCGAAAATATTTAAGAGAGCAGAAAACAGTGCCACCCTGAGACGTTTTTGGTAAAGCCTTCCCTAAACCGAGAAACCGTCAGCGACCTATTGCGTAAATTACATTTCTAGGGCAGCAAAACGTTTCAGACTATTTTAAGATTAGAGCTATTTTAAGTTTAAGATTAGACTGTTTTAAGATTGGAAACCACAAAGAGCTGAGAAAGAATAGATTTGCTCTTAAGTAGCCTGAGGCTGGGGTGGGAGAGAATCACTCTGACCCGCTGATTAATACTGCTTCCTAAGTTGGATCTTGGTTACTAGGACTATGTATCTAATGACCTGAAAGGAACATCCTTCCTGTCACCACTAGATCCCTGATACGAAACGTCTTCACCTGTAAAGTGCGTATTCACATCAACGTGACCAGCTGCCCTCGGACTTCAGGGGGAACAGCATGATGGCTGCAATACAAAGTGGTTTTCATAGAGCTAGGAAACATCTTGAGGAAGGTAGAGGAGAGAAGTGAGTGAGGGTGTTAATACCTAGGGGTAATAATGTGACTGTCACCCTCAGAATCCACAGCTTCGCTTGATGTCTTACAGAACATAAAATTCAGAAATGTTAATTATCTTTTGCAAAACCTGAGTGGTAATTGTCTTTTCTTATGAAATCCACCTTTATGGTGCATGATGAATGAAGAAACATTGCAGGAAAGCGTGTACAGGATTCCTGGAACACGTTGGGGAGTGCGTGGGAGGGGGAGCTGACTGCTCTATTTATCACCCCCACCGAGCCCCATCAGTCCACTGATGTGATTGGCTGAGCAGCTGCTCTCGGTGTCCTTTCTCTCCAATATGTGTCTTTAAGGCAAGGGGCGGGGGGGGGTCCATGTACCCAGATCAAGAAGGGCCAAGCTTCACAAGTGACCATACCAGTAGCTTCTTTCCCCAGCCAGAATCTTCCAACAAATTCTCAAGGTTGAGTCGTATCCCCCGACGACAATATAAGCATAGGGGGCGTTCTGAATATGTTGCAGAGCCAAAACTCGGTTCTTTTCTAAGGATCGACTTCCATTTAGAAGGTGAGGAGAAGGGAGTGGAATTAAGGAACGAGTACAGTGAGGTAACAGCAAGGAAAACGTCTTGATTGGTCCTGCTGGAGTTCAGAGCTGCAAGCCGAACCCCAGACAAAAGAGGAACCCTGACTTTGATCACGGCCTTGACGTGGTGAAGAAATGGAGACTGACACTTTACGCAAGTCTGCGACTGCTCGTTGATGTCCGGCTGGTTCGGTGCGACCATGGTTCACCCTCAGAAAAGTAAGATAACCCGTGGGTAGAGTCCCATTTTTGTATTCAAAATCACCAGAAGTTATTTATGGAGAATCAACCTTGACACCCAAATATGACTCTTTACTGAAATACTGTCATTTATTTAGGTCTTGCACATACATACATATGTAGCTAATCATATCATAATGCTTTGCCCAAAGAAAATTGCCTGGACGCGCCTTCCGGTACAGCATCCTTATCCCCATCCAGCCCAGAAAAGCCTCCTGAAACGTGTGAGCCACAGCAAGACCCAGCCGAGGGGATCACACGGCAGACCGCACAGACTCGCTCGTAAATAGCGGGGCTGTCTGCTGGTCATTTGAGTCTTTGGTGCTTTCTGAAAGTCCTCTTGATTTTCAAATGAAATGAAAAATTTAGGCCATAAGAAATAAAAAACGAACTTGAGAATGTGAGCGTCACTTTAGAAAGGGCCTCCCCCCCCCCGCCTTTGTGTGCGTGTGTGTGTGTGTGTGGCAAAATGCACATGGCGTAAATTTTACCATTTAATCGTTAACGTGTACAATTCAGTGGCACTAAGCACAGTCACAAAGTTGTGCAACCATCACCACTATCTAGTTTCAGAACTTTTTCAGCACCTCAAACAGAAACCTTATACCCATTAAAGCTTTTTGACTGTGAATGAACCTCGTCTTTTGATTCTTTTTGTGACCTCTTGCAACGCACGGAACTGGAGTGTGAGCACGGCCAAGATCAGCAGCCTGTTTTGTTTGACGACCAGCCAGTGCTTGAGGGACCAGTAGCAGAGAAAAAGAACTTGGGAATGAAGAAAAACAAAGAGAAGAGAAATCGAGACATATGGGGATGAGATGGGGGAAGAGAGAGGGCAGACCCTTCCAAGAGCTCGCCCCAGAGATCTCAGGACTGCACCCTGTCCAAAGTCACTAACCCCAAAACTAACAGCCGCTGTCTGGGCGCTTGGAGAGGGAAGAGGTCTCCACCCCCCAATCTGCAATTTGCTGCTTACACTGAAGACTGCCTGACGATCTACCTTAGATAATTGTGCACCTCCGTCTCTTAGCAGAACGATTCAATGAGGTTTTTCTGTTTCACGTGTCCAGAATTTACACTGGAACCCCTCGTCCCCCCAAGTACAAACTTGAAACAGTTTAACCCAGACCTACAGTGACAGACAGCAATGCAACTGGGGAGTCCCAATCCAATGAAGGGAAATACAGAAACAAACGTATTTGGAGATAACCTAGTCTATGAATTTGCCATTGCTTACGTGACTGAATAGAGTCAAACTGAGAAAGTTCGTTCCTCGTCCAGCCCATATTCAAGCGATAGCTTCATTTTTGCATTATCTCCTGCTTCTAAGGAGCCTTAAACGATTCGATTGTCTATTAGTTTAGCCATCTCATTCAACTCCATCATAATTCAGCCGGCCACCACTGAAAAATGAAATAAAGCACAGCAAACGTATATCATGTACCCCAACACACACACCCCCCCCACACACATACTCACAAGCATTCTGTAGGGGGGGCCAGTCTTCTGATGGAATAGATTTTGGTTTAGCCTCTTTTTTAAGTTGTTTTTTTTTAATGTTTATTTATGTTTGAACGGGGGGGTAGGACAGAAGATCTGAAGTGGTCTCTGTGCTAACAGCAGAGAGCCCGATGCGGGGCTCAAACTCACGAACAGTGAGATCATGACTTGAGTTCATGGCTTGAGCCGAAGCTGGTTGCTTAGGCGACTGAGCCACCCAGGCGACCCTTTAATCCAAAATTATACATTGTTGTGAAGTATAAACCTACTTTTCTTGCTTCGAAAATATTTCATCATTGTATACATAGTCAATATTAAGTTTGGCAAATGGGGGTACCTGAGTGGCTCAGTCAATTAAGCATCCAACTTTGGCTCAGGTCGTGAGTTCAAGCCCCACGTCGGGCTCTGTGCTGACAGCTCAGGGTCTGGAACCTGCTTCGGATTCTGTATCTTCCTCTCTCTCTGCCCCTCCCCTGCTCACGTTCTGTCTCTCAAAGATAAATAAACATTAAAAAAAATTGAAAGTTTTGCAAATGTTAAACTATTTGGAGATGTGTGTGTGTATGTGTATATATATATATATAGTATACCTTTTAAACTTTCAGTGACTCTTTGCTGATGGTAAAGAGGCCCATAATTCATTTTTTTTTTTGAAGTTTATTATTTATTTTGAGAGAGAGCAAGTGAGCACGAGTGGGTGAGGGAAGAGAGAGAGAATCCTAAGCAGGCTCTGCACTATCAGCATAGAGCCTGATGCGAGGCTTAACCTCGTGAACCATGAGATGATGACCTGAGCCAAAGTCAAGAGTTGGACGCTTAACCGACTGAGCCACCCAGGCACCCCCATAATTTCATTTTTAAGACCATCTTTTTTTAAATTATATAATCCACGAATACGTTTTCATTGTGAAAGATCACGTGGCACGGAAAGAGCATAAGCTATAAAAAATGTCCTTACGGAGGGTTAACACACGTCAAGTATGTGATTTGTATTTTGTCAACAACTTTACCGCTTTTTGCCTATGTAAAGTGCAGGTATACACATGCAGGGCATCCATATTTGTGGAGCAAATAATAAATGGGATTCAGTCATTCATTCATTCAGCAGCTATTCACTGAAAGCCAACCCTGTGCCGGTAAGAGAGGAGAGGGAGAGAGAGAGAGAAGCCAGCATCTCTAAGACAAATCTGAGTTGAGATCATGCAGCGTGTTTTGTTTGATGACTTGCTTTGTTCACCGCATATCTTGGAGGTCTTCCTGTATCAGCACATAATGTCCTGCTCCCGTCTTTTTAGCCTCCATACCCTTTAATATGGTATGTAGTCCCATAATTTAACTATTCCTATGCTGATGGAAAACACTTTCTAGACTTTGACCTCTATGCGAAGCAGTGCTAACACTTTACTGGTCATAGACACACTCCCTCATTCTACACAGAATGGCCACTTTGGATGAATGGCTCTATTCTGCAGTATAAATGCATCCGACCTCATCAAGGAGCTATGACAAATCTGAACATATCACAGGAATGTGTTGAAGCAGGAATGAGTGCATGTATGTGCCCGGGCACATGTGTGGGTTTATAATTTATAGATATGAACTCTAAAACCTTAGCTATCAGCTATGTACAACTATAGACTTAGCACCTCCTGACACGTTTTTCAAGTGCCTGAATCATCTTGAAATACTTCATTAGAACAACAGCCGAGTTCGCCGCGAAAGGGCGCAAGAATGCTTTTCATTTTTAAATGTTTAGAAATACATGTGTGTTTGGCACAGTTTCAAGGTGCTCACGTTAACTATAACCCCTTCAAGTCAACCGGTTTACAATTTCTTGGCAGCTTTTGGAAACTATTCTGTTAGCATAACCCAGATTTGTAACTTAAGCTAGTGAAGCAATAGACATTGTCCCAAGTGAAAGGACCTTTGTTTATGGCTTTTCCCTCTTTCAGTGGTTTCATGAAGAGGAATATTATACAGCATTCCCCCCCCCCCCCCTGGTCTCAATCTTATTCTTTTCCAAGAGCCCCTCTTCTCTGTCTTTCTCATGGCTAAGGAGCAAATCGTCTCACCAGGGATCACATTGCCCGTCAGAACTCCTTCAGCCCATGTGTTTTAAGCATCTCATAATTCTCTTCAACTTAACACATATTATCGTCAGGCTGCTTTTCACTCTGTCTCAAATTATTCTACGCTTCCTCAACTTTTTGTTTTGTTTTCTTTTGTTTTGTTTTGTTTTACATCTGCAAATGCTTTGCCCTGTGGCTTGACCTTAGGGTAAAATTCTCAACAGAGAAAGCAGCAGCTGCATGGCCACCGTTTGAAAACACTGGAATCATTTGCATCTTTAGTGCCGCTTAATGAGCCCATCATCCTTCACTTCCCAAACTTGTCAGCCTTTGCAGTGTTCTAAACTTGGATTTCTCTTACCCATAGTTTTCTAAACCTCTGAAGTTTGACTGGATATGTAAACTCTCCTCTGTGTTCTTTGTGGGAAGTCAGTCAGACATCCAGTCTCTAGTGTTCTTGGATCACTTTAGCCATCTTTAATCTCTATTTTGGCTCTTCTGGTGCTTTGTTCAGATACAGCTCTTAGCGAATCAGTTCCTTTAAGAGGTAGCAATCTAGGAGCGCCTGGGTGGCTCGGTTGGTGAGGCGTCCGACTTCGGCTCAGGTCATGATCTCACTCGTTAGTGGCTTCAAGCCCCACGTAGGGCTCTGTGCTGACAGCCCAGAGCCTTGGAGCCCGCTTCAGATTATGTGTCGTCTTCTCTCTCTGCCCCCCTCCCTCCCTCTCTCTCTGTCTCTCAAAAATAAATAGACATTAAAAAAAAAAAAAAAAAAGAGGTATCAATCTAAAGGTATGATTTATCATGGGCCTATAAAAGGATGCATCATCATCCTCATGGCTACTGTTTATCAGAAATATATCATGGCTAATCTCAAAGAAATTATTTTGCTGGAGAGCCAACACTATCATAACAATTTACTTTTTTCAAACGTTTTTAAATGTTTACTTATTTTTTAGTATTCTCTACACCCTATGTGGGGCTTGAACTCACAGCCTCAAGATCAAGGGTTGCGTGCTCTTCCGACTGAGCCAGCCAAGTGCCCCCCACCCCGTCGAATTTACTTTTTATTTTATTAAACCTAACATCTATTAATTCCCTATTCCATGAGCCAGACACTTTGTCATACTCTAGAGAAAATGAAAACAGTGAAACTTAACCCTTACCTTTGAAAAACTTACACATAATGGGTACGAGTCAATTTGTAAGTACGCGATGTGAAGGGTATAAAATTCCATGCGCTGCCGATCAGCACCCCTGATTGGCATGACCCAAGGAGGCTTCATGGAGGAGGTGTCATCTGAACAGGCCTTTGATGGCTGAAGAAGAGAGTTTTGATTATGTCGATTAATTTGGCCAAACTGGATGGACATGTTCTGTCAGTGAGAAGTTAAGACGCTCAGCTGAGCATCAAAACAGGAGTCACTGATCAGACCAGCCGGCCAATTTAGGAAACAATGAGTCAGATTTTTGTGTAAACACCAGGAGAAAAACACATGGTATGCACTGATGTCACACAGGTTAATTTAAAAGATCTACAGATGCATCTACTCAGTGGTGAATTGGGTTCAAGTTCTATTTCATGCCCTTCCCTGGACAATGTGCTGCTTATATACAAAATGGCATGATTGTCCTTCCCCTTATGGTATCGAGGAAAGAAAGAAAATTAATTATAAAATCCCTTGAAAATACTAAAAACTGAAGGGGTTGTGTATGTATGTATATGTGTGTGTGTATATATATATATATATGTATATATGTATATATATGCATATATATATATATTTTTTTTTTTTTTTGAGAGAGAGAGAGGTGGGAGGGGCAGAGAGAGAATCCCATGCAGGCTCCATGCTGTCAGCGCAGAGCCCGATGCGGGGCTTGAACTCCCAAACCATGAGATCACGATGTGAGCCCAAATCAAGAGTAGGAGGCTCAACTGACTGCCTGCCTTGGATACATATATAGGCCAGCATCGTCACAAACTCTGATCTAAAACCCTCAGCAGCAGCCAACATAGTAGATGCTTCAAGCCCTTACTTACCCTGGGTGCCGTCACCAGATTTCCTTGGAGTACACGTCCCTGCAAAAACAACTCCGTGTAAAAATTTTACTCTAGCAGACCTATGAAACTGAGTTTACATTTCTAAGCTCTAGGATCTACAGCTCTTTGAATCTTAAGATAATAAAAACTGACATACAGCTTTACAGCCCGGGGAGAGGTGGATACGTAGGTCGTAAGTCAATACCGCCACACAGGGAGACCGCGTTAACTACTGCCTTCCTCGGCTTCATAATATTCAGCAAACACTGCAGAGCTCATGCCTTTTCTCACCCCCTCAATCCCATTTTCCATGGTCTTGGTTTATTTGGCCGTGTCCTTGGATTCTGAGGGTCTGCTATCTGTTGGCACAGTGCTAGACCCTGAGGGCTCGGTAATGAATAAGGCAGTGGCGTGGGCACGGAAGGAAGTCAGCAAATTTACTACGAAATGTTAAGTGTCGGAGTAGAGGCATGTGCAAGGTGATACCAGAGTAATAGAGAAGGGGCTCGAGTGCCTCAGAAGATCTGGGATAGCCTTGAGCTAAATATTAGTAAATGAATGCTCACTGGGGTGACTGGGTGGCCCGTACCATTCAAAGTCACGGAGACTTATCGTGAACTGCCAACAGATCAGTATGGCTCATACCAAGGATACGCTGAAGGACGTAGCAGTGTCAGAAGCTGGAAGAAGATAGGCAGGAGCCAGATCATGGAGGTCTTTGCTTCATTAAATATAATAGCGCCATCCCACGTACATCCTCTGAGTCAAAGCTGTGTCTAGTCTACGCAGCATACACATTGCTGTTGGCCCTCACAGCAAATGTACTTAAGTTGATTTGGTTGCCGACATTTAAAAATCATAAACTTTAACATCGAAAATCCAGATTTCTCTCTTTAAAACTCAAAAGACAACACTGGACTCAAATTCCCCAATTCCAACTGGTTGGAGCGAAGTTCATGCTTCCACCTTTAGATGCGAGACAGTCCTTCAGCACTCCACACAACGCAGAGGGACACAGTCCCTCTCCCATGATCTCATCCCCAACTCATTTATGTTATGCGCCCGGCCCCTGAAGACATCTACTCTTGCAAATCCTGCTCTGTGCCCTGTTCGTCCAATCTGATACAGCTTCTCTCAGCGAAGGGAAATAAATCGTGTTTTGACAGGAATTTTTATTTTTAGTGGTCAGAAATTACTTAGGTGATCCCTCTAGAAGCAAGCAGGCCTACAATTAAATTATCTTATCTCAACAGCACAAAGTAGAACATCATGTTTCTAAGTGAGTTCTCCGTGTTCGTTCTAATGATTCACACCCAAGGGGGAACAAGAAAATTCATATATGGTGACCTTTCAGAGAACCCAGTACCATTTTGCATCACAACAAAATTACAACCTATCTAGGAGTAAAAGTAACCGAAAAGATATTTAAAGAGAAAAGCATGGAATTATCAGATGACAAAAAAGAATACCCAAACAACCCAAAGATATTTTATATTTTTGGATGGGAATGTTTATTATTAGTGGAACCTTTTTGGAGCCATTTTTGTAGGTCAAAAATATTGGCAATTTCATTTGTTTCAACCTAAAAATAAATATGCAAATTTTCCCCACAATTATTACATAAATTCAGTGGAATCCCCACCCACATCCCAATAGTATTTCTCCCAGAATTCGACCAGCTAAAACTGAAATCCATATTGACGTGTAAAGGGCTGAGATAATTATGAAGAAGAAGGGGTCACACTGTAGCAAATATCAAGACGCATTTTATCAACGGTCATAACTTGTGTGGGATAAATGGGTCACTGTGAACAAAGAGCCTAAAAACAGAAACACAGATATATGGAAACTTAGTATCTTGACAGAACTGTTATCATAACTCACTGGGAGAAGAATAGATTATTCAGTAAATGATGCTGGAATAACTGATTATTTATGTGGTAAAAATCAAATTCTTATACCACACGCATACCGCCCCCAAAAGAAAATCCAGATGGATTAAAGACCTAAATGAAAAAAGGCAAATCTCTAAGTAAATCTTCTTAAGAGATTTTATTTTTGGAAAAAAGTATATAAGGGAAATGTTTTAATATCAGTGTAGGAAAGCATATCTTTTTAAAACAAGCAACAGGGGGCACTTGGGGGGCTCAGTCGGTTGAACATCCAACTTCAGCTCAGGTCATGATCTCACGGTTCATGAGTTCGAGCCCCGAGTCGGGCTCTGTGCTGACAGCTCAGAGCCTGGAGCCTGCTTCAGATTCTGTGTGTTTGTGTCTCTCTCTGTCCTTCCTCCACTCACGGTCTCTGTCTCTCTCTCAAAATAAATAAAAAATAAAATAGAACAAGCAGCACAAAGGATAATTGAGAATATTAACAAATTTGACTACATTAGAATTTTTTTAAACTTTTGTATTAAAAATTCACAAAGTTTCTTTTTTTTTTTTTTTTAATTTTTTTTTCAACATTTATTTATTTTGGGGACAGAGAGAGACAGAGCATGAACGGGGGAGGGGCAGAGAGAGAGAGGGAGACACAGAATCGGAAACAGGCTCCAGGCTCCGAGCCATCAGCCCAGAGCCCGACGCGGGGCTCGAACTCACGGACCGCGAGATCGTGACCTGGCTGAAGTCGGACGCTTAACCGACTGCGCCACCCAGGCGCCCCGGAAAATTCACAAAGTTTCAAAGACTGTTCGTAGAATGTTGGGGGGACCTTGCAGCATATTTAACCAATAAGGAATTAGTACCCAAAACATATAGAGAACCTAAAATCGCTGCGAAAAAGACAAATAGGCTAATAGAAAAACGGGTGGGGGACATGAAGAGGTAATTCCCAGGAAAGGAAGCCTTCGTGGCCAAAAAAAAAAAAAAAAAATGGAAAATGATGCTCCATGTTCCACCTACCTGGTAATCAGAGAAATGTAGGTTAACACCGCCGTGAGATGCCGTCTCACACCTGTCATTTTGCCCCCAATTAAAACATCTGATAGCTCCAAGTATCGGGAAGTATGGGGAAGGGCAGCTCTTAGTGTTAGTGAAAGTATAAATCAGTAGTATTTTGGAAGACATTCTGTAATTCTTGGTGGGGTTGAAAATCGGTGTACTTTATAACCCAGCACAAGGAGATGTGTGCATAACCATGTACAACTGTCTGGGACAGGTGCGCTGGCAGCCTTCTTCATGGGAGCAAAAAAGCGAAAACTACCTTATGGCAGAAAAGTGTATTTTTTTGTATACGATGAGCTAAATATGAGTTTTATACATGGGTTAAAAATGAACTCCAGGGGCGCCTGGGTGGCTCAGTTGGTTAAGCGTTCGTTTCAGCTCAGGTCACGATCTCGTGGTTCGTGAGATTGAGCCCCGCGTCCAGCTCTGCACGGATAGCGTAGTCTGCTTGGAATTCTCTCTCTCTCTCCCTCTCTCTCTCTCTCCCTCTCTCTCTCAATCTCTCTCTGCCCCACCCTCTCCTGCCCACTTGCCCTCTTGGGCTCTCTCACTCAGAATAAATAAACGTTTGAAAAACAATGAACTCTATTCTACATGCGTCAACCAGGATAAATATCAAAACATCATTAAATAGGAAAAGCTGAGAAAAGGCATCCACTGTATGGTGCCTTTTATTTAGAATTTTTAAAGGCACAAAACAATATTACCTCTTCTACGGAGGTCCATACCTATGTGGAAAAAGCACAAAAACATGCCTGAGGATGATAACACCCCACCTTTAGGATAGCGATGCCTCTGGAGAGAGGAGAGGGAAGGGGATAAGGTATCGGTGAATTGTATTTGTATAAAAAAAAAAAATTGTATTTGTATAAAAAATTGTAGCCCGCGCTCCAGCCACGCTCTGACTTCCTGCGATTCCCACAGGTGCCCTGTCTTCCCCTTTCCAGAACTCTCACTTCAGTCATCTCCATTGGGCCTCATGGCGGTACCATAAAATAGGCAAAGCAGGTATTATTCTCATCGTACCCACGGGGAGACATACTCACAGGCCAAGGCTGTGGGGAGAGTCTCACGCATCCCCCCACCCCACCACCCCCCATTTCCTGGGCTTGGAAGACCAGAACCGTCTCGCACTCCTCTCTGTCCACTCCTGCCTCCAGGAGGGGGTAACTCGTGCAGGTTGCTTCTGCCGAGTGTCTGTTTACGTTTCTTCCTCTCTGCTTCCTGTTCCTCCGTCCGGATTTGGATGCCCCGTGTTCCTTGCCCGGATTACCGCTGGTGAGCTGAACTGCAGATACCACTTTTCCCCCGCGGCAGCCTACCCCGTCTTCTCCCTCTAGACTAAACTTCCTCAAACATTGCTTTCCTTAGGTCATTTCCCTGCTCAAAAACCTCTGTGAGCCCCTCTCTTCCTTCTACACCGAAACGGAAACTCCTTGGCCAGGGGTTCAAAGCTCTCCTCAATCTGAACTCGCTTTTTCTAGTCAAGCACCCCGGACGGGTGCTTTCAAAATAAAAATGGCTACCAAGTCCGCTTTCAAACCAGCAAAGGTTTGTGTTTTGTATTTTATCTTTTTAGATGGTCCCGCTCGTCACGGGCGGGAGAGACATAAAAGCCTCTTCTCTGCTGGTGGACATGTTAATGGGTATAATCTTTTTGGAAGGCAGTGCGGTTGTAAGAATCACGAGCTCTTGACCTAATACGCCTGTTTCTGAAAATGTATCCTAAGGAAGCAATCCGAAATAGAGAGTAATCTTTATGCCTAAAGATGTGTGAATTGCACTCTTATTTATAGTTACGAGCAGTTAGATATAACCCTCCAGTGGCTTTTTCCGGCGCTTAGAACAAAACCTTAAATTCTTACCATGGCCTGTGGTCATTCATGGTCGGGCCTTGCGAACCCTCCCCTGTCCTGCTTGCTAGCCAAAGTCTGCAGTGTCCCTGAAACTCATTGCTGCCCCGGGGACTTTAGAGATCCTCCTCCCTATGTGCCTCAGATACCCCTTCCAGACCTCCAAATAGCTCGTCTTTCGCCGTCTTTCGGGTCTCGGGTCTCTGCTCCGATGTCATCTCCCAAGAGAGCTTCCCCTAACCCCCCCCCCCCCCCCCCAAAACCCATGGTCCCCTTCACCTGGTTTAGTTTCTTTACGGACTTTATCGTTCCTTTAAATTACTTACTTGTAACTCTCTAAGACCATAATCGGAGCCCTTTGTAGGCGAGCGTTCGTTTGTCTCGCTCAGCCCGATATCGCCAGATCTAGAATAGCGGCTGGTATGTAGTCGGGGCTCAAAAATACCACATGAACGGGCGAACGGTTGTTAAAAAGTGCACTTTAAGAAGAATAAAGGGAAAATAGCTGGGAGGAAAGATTGTACGTTTGTTTTACATTTTCTTTATGCTTTCCAGTATTTCTCACGTTTTCCTTATTGGATGGCTCTCTTAATCAGGGGAAATGTAAACCATTTGACAAAATACAGCCTGTAGCCTGGGCAGACCCACTGTATCGCCATTTCAGAACAAGCATGATTTCAGCGGCCTCTGTTAATCCTTTAAACCTCAGCTCAAGGCCCGGTTCCTCCATGGTGCCTTCCTGTGTATTCCGATTCTCACTGGTCTCCCTCCCACCCCAGACTTTGCATTTAATTGGGTATGCTGGGCTACATGTCCTCGTCCTCATTCAAGAAACACTTCCTGGGGGCGCCTGGGTGGCGCAGTCGGTTAAGCGTCCGACTTCAGCCAGGTCACGATCTCGCGGTCCGTGAGTTCGAGCCCCGCGTCGGGCTCTGGGCTGGTGGCTCAGAGCCTGGAGCCTGTTTCTGATTCTGTGTCTCCCTCTCTCTCTGCCCCTCCCCCGTTCATGCTCTGTCTCTCTCTGTCCCAAAAATAAATAAAAACGTTGAAAAAAAAATTAAAAAAGAAAAAAAAAAGAAACACTTCCTGTTTGCTGGGGTGGGGGTGGGGGGGGAGGGATGATATATGTGTGTTTGGTAGGGGTTCACCTCGCCAAATCTGTTTCCACATTTGTCAAATGGAGACACAAAGACCCTGCGGGCTGGCTGTAAATGTCAGGATGTGAAGTGGCCCGCGCGGTGCTAACACCCAGCAGGCCCCCCGGTAAGTGGTGTTATTATTGGATGTGCTGTGCCCTTGACGTTGGCTCTTGAAAGGTGCCCCACCTCCTTTCTCTCCACACGGTGAACGGCCTGGGTCCCATCACCTCCAGAAGGGGGGGTGGTGTCCGAGCTCTGCTGCATGGTGAAGGTGCTGTTCAAAAGCCTGGACCCAGAAAACACAAACAGGCCGCCGGGCCCAAGGTTGCCTAGAGCTCGGATTTCCTCGTCTGAACGCATAACTATAGGCAAAGGGTAGTACGACAGAAGTAGCTGTTTTTGTCTGTCCCCCGGGCCCGCTAATGTAAACATCTCTCCCTCCTCAGGAATTATCTTAGGACCGGGAAGCAGCACGCTGTTTCTTGAAAGAGTCACAGAAGACGACGAAGGTGCATATCACTGCAGAGCCACCAACCAGAAGGGGTCCGTGGAAAGCTCGGCATACCTCACTGTTCAAGGTAAACCGGCTTCAGAAAGCAACAAGAACCAGCTCAGACGGCTGTGTCCCTGTTCAACTTTCCACCTCCCGGTCTCCCGCTGCCGCCCCAGCCTGTTCCTTTCCCTGACCCCCTCGCCCCTCCCCTGTCGCTCCGGGAAGGGACCTGCTGGGTGGCCTGGCAAGGCAGAAGGGGAAGGCACTGGCCGGCCACCCAAACACGGTCTCTGCAGGGAAGTAGTTCCCAGAAGAGAGGAAAGCCAGCTGCCGCCCGAGGGACGGCATTGACCCATAGAGAGTGACCGCGGTGGCCACACCTGTGACAAAGAAACCCAAGGAGGAAGAGGGGTGTAGGTAGAGGGGAAAACCCACAGTTCGTTCTTTCGCCTTTTCCGATTCCCACGAGTGAGACATCTACACGCCTCTCTTCTGAGTGTCTTCGTAAGCTGGGGTTTTTTTTTTTTTTTTTAACACGAAGTAGGCTGCAAAATATTATCAGGGAGAAGCAACACATAAAAAAACAGACCACATTTGAGAAAAATATTCCAAGTGCTTCCTCTTCGGAGGCCTCAGATAGTTCGCTGAGCAGCAAAATCCAAAGCGGCCTAATCCTACTCGGGGCTGTGGCCATGTGGCTCCCATTTGGAAACCAGTTTAGTCGGCCATTGCAGTCCTCCGATGCCAGAAGTCATGCAAAACATAACATTTACAGCATCATAAAATATCAAATTGACACCTCCTTGGACCTAAATATCTATGGCCTATTGAGGTTTACATGAAAAGATGCAATTTGTTGGGGACTCTGTTTCCAGGCTCCCCGGGAGACCTCAGACTATGGAAATACTCCTGGCAGGGGAAATAGATCAGTTCTTCCGCCCTGGAAACTTACATGGCTTAAAGATTATAATTCTGAGAATTCAGACTCCTTTAAAACAGAGCATCGTCCCCATTCTTTTATGAGGAGAGGATTTTATTTAGTTTATTTTTTTGAGTTTATTTTGAGAGAGAGAGAGAGAGCGTGCGTGCATTCATACGCGTGGGGGCGGGGTGGAGAGAGAGAGAAAATCCCACAGGCAGGCTCCATGCTGTCAGCCCTGAGTCCGACTTAGGGCTCGAACCCACGAACCATGGGATCATGACCTGAGCTGAAATCAAGAGTCCAACACTGTAATGGCTGAGCCCCCCAGGTGCCCCAACGAGTAGATGATTTCAGACAGTCTCCTGAACAATCCCAAAACCACGCTCCCACAAATCTATACTTCCAGGAAAAGTGGGGAGTAGCATCCCCCAGATAGTTACAGTAATGGTCCTGTTTCTCTCCCAAATAATCCTCGTCTCAGAGTATTCTTTCGACTCGTCTGCTTACCCCTGGAGAGAACACCTCCCTCTTCAAAGGACCTTTCATTTACTTTTAAACAAGGACTCCAGATGTGGCCGTCGGGGAGTAACTGTGTCAGGCCAGGGAGGGCCACAGATCTGAGACAGGGGTGGCCACAGAGGGCAAGGAGGTGCCCACTCCGCAGTCCAGAGGGCTTTTCCCCCCCCTGTGCTGACAACAGAGCAGTTATGAAGCCCCAGGCAGGAGTGAAATGACTGACCTTCATCCTGTAGCCAAGTGAGGGCAGACGAGCATGAGAGCCGGGTTCTTCTCATGTGCGCCCCAGCCCCATACGCACCCTCCTGCCGTGCATCCCTACTCTCCGCTGCCTCTACCAGGGAACCGGGGTTGGCATCTGACCCAACGGCCGGGCAGCTGATGGCTTGGGAGAAGGCCTTGCCCGGAGGGAAATTGACACAAGTTTATAGGTCTCCACAGAGACCTTCCTTCCTTTTCCTTCGCCTTTTCTGCCAGGCTGATCTGGGTTTCCCGGAAGCCACGTCGCTTCAAGGCATCTGTGCGTTTCTTCTGCCCACAGTCACGACCACCCCCCTCCTATTTGTCACAAGTCTACCCTCTGGGAGTAGCCCCCCCTGCTGGGAGGCTTTTTCTGCCCACAGGCGGAGCCATGGCACCGTGGAGGCTCCCAGGCTGGCCTAGGAGCCCGCACTCTGGCCATCAGAGAGCCTGACTCCCACCCACTGCTGAGGGCGGCCCCATGTGAACACAGGCCAGAATGTCTTTTGTCCGGGCGCCCTCCCCATGGCAGCCTGATGCTCCTTCTCCCCCGTGTCCGGTGTAGATTAGATACTTTGTACTCAGCAGCGTCCTCCAGGATCAACAGCTGACTCGGATACCCACCCTCTTCTCTGCCCTCGCTCTCCATGGTTCTTGAATCTTCTCATCAGTACTTCCTGTATTCTGCCTTTGGGGGTTAATTAGGCGTCCATAGGCCTGTCTTCCCTACTGAACTGTAGACCTTGTGAGGCGGGAGTGGGGTCTGACATACTTTTGTACCCCACGCCCGTGCCCAGCACTTAGCAGGAGGCTTTATTCGGTTATCTTTCTATGCAGACGTTGCTACGTAACGGGCATCCCTGATCCCATGAGCGCCGTAAGAATCCAAAGAAGTAACCAGTATTATCTTCAGTCTACAGACGGGAAGATGGGCAGTCCAGAGGGTTAAGTTATTTGCCCAAAGTCACATGACACACGCACGGTGAGGCTGACCGGGGTCCGTGTCCCGTAGCTGTGGAACATTGCCGCCCTCCCTCCGGGCTTCCCACCCCTGATGTGCCGCGGGGACTTGTCCTCGAGGCCTTGGCCTAAAATCGAGCTGTTGGACTTTTTCCATTACGTCCTGTTATTTGGGGGTCTCTCTACCTGGTTCTCATTTCCTGCAGTGATTCCTTTTCCCACTACACGCTCCTCTGGAAAGCCAGACAGCATTAAGAATCTGGCTGCCACTGATCATTTCTACACGTTTCCATCGGCCTGGGTCATTTGCTTCTGAGGAAAGGGGAGACAGTTGCCCACGTCAACTGCCACTACGGAGGTCCTGACCCTGTCCTCTCCCGACGTCATCTCTCAGCCTCCCAGGCAGCCTACCTACTTCTCTCTCCTTCGATCGTCTTCCAATTCTAGAGGATCTTTTTTATTTTACTTTATTTTCTGTATTTTTTTTATTTTTGAGAGAGAGATCTGAAGCGGGCTCTGCGCTGACAGCAGCCAGCCTGATACGGGGCTCAGACTCCCAAACCTCGAGATCATGACCTGAGCCGGAGTCGGATACTCAACCGACTGAGCCACCGAGGCACCCCTACCGTGATCCTTTTGAATGACTAATCTTACGACAGATGACTCCCCTGCTTCAAATATGTAGTGGTTCCTGATGGCCTGTTATCCTCATCCAGGTCCTTCCTGGCCTCCTGCAGCCTCGTGGCTCATCCCTCCCTTCACACCTGAGCTCCCCAGCCGTGCACCTGCCCAGAACCCCCTGCAGATCCGCTGTCCCTCATCTGCCTGCCCACAGCATCTTCCTTTAATCTCCATGGCCTTCCTTCCCGCCTCATTCTCCCCCGGACAGCCCTACTCATCCGGACAGCTCACTTCTGCTCTTGCTACAGGGGGAGAGGAAGGGTCCTCCTGCCTTACCATCATCTCCCTCTGTGCTCCCAGAGCACTTGACGTATACCTTTGACGCGGTGCTTACCACGGCGTATCGTTCACTCCTCTATCCCAGAGCGTCTGAAAAATGTATCCGCGGGTTGATCCACGTAGAAAACCACCACTGAATGTCTGAAAAGAGACATACGTCAATATCTTGCAATTTCTGGAGATATATATATATATATAGCAATATCTGGCAATAGACTTAAGCCAATCCCAGTTCGCCGGTAACTCAGCAACGTATTTATGTGCCCAGGGCTGGGCAGCGTAAGGAAGTGTAAGCCATCTCCCCTCCCCTCCGGGGGCCTTGAAAACCTAGCTGGAAGGAGATTAAGGTGCACACGGAAACCATTAGAGCCGGATCAATAGGCACTTTGAGCTCCTCCCCGGGGTGAAGTCGAAGCGCTAGTTTGCAGCCAATACACCACCCAGGGCCGCTAATCAGAGCTCAGGGAGGTCGCAGAGGCAAGAAGGGACGTGGGTAGCGAGCCCGGGTCGAAAGGAAGCCTCGGAGGACGTCGGATTGGCAGGGTGAACGGGGCAGTGAGCTATGAGGCAACAGTGCACCTTCTACGTTGTGTCCCTTGGCAACAACAAAGTCTAGGTGATTTTACCTCGTTCCTGGTGGCCAGCCCGCTGCGTTTTCTGAAGAACTGGTACTTTTGACTCATGACCTCTTTTCCCTGATGTGGCGTTGATCTTCAGTAGCGCCTGGGGAAATGATCACGTTTACGAGGTGCCTACAGACTTGACATACGTGGCTCTTTCTTTTCACCGGTCACTGTCCCCGGCTGCTGTGCTCTTTGAGTTCTTGTGTCTGCTTTTCATGTTTTTCTGCCTTCTTCCTTGCTCTCTTTTGTAATCTCCCCCGCCCCCTGCTCTCGGAGTGACGGCAAAACTCCCCTCTCCCCTAAAAACAGATGGCCTGATTAAGCGGTCATCAAACTACCTGAAACACTGTACCCGTTCATAAGAGGAGTGTAACATAAATGGGACCGTATCCTAATAGGGTAATGATAGAGCAGTGTAAGGCAATGAGGATTGTTAGTCTAAAAACTAAGGGGCGATGGGGCGCCTGGGTGGCTCAGTCGGTTGAGCGTCCGACTTCGGCTCAGGTCATGATCTCACAGTCTGTGACTTCGAGCCCCATATCGAGCTCTGTGCTGACGGCTCAGAGCCTGGAGCCTGCTTCCGATTCTGTGTCTCCCTCTCTCTCTGCCCCTTCCCTGCTCATGCTCTGTCTCTCTCTCTGTCTCAAAAATAAATAAAAACATTAAGAAAAAAAAATTTTTTTTTTAAACTAAGGGGCGATATTATTGTTTTCCGTAAATGTTTAACAAGCTTCACCCCCGGGGAGACTTTCTAACTCATTCTTTGGTACACCAGAAAAGATACCCGGAACCAAGGAAGGGAGGCGGTGGTGATGTGTCAGGAGGTAGGTTTCAGCTCCATACATAATTTTGGATAAGGAGATTCCTAAAAAGTGGCTCTTGAGTGAATCTTATTAGTCAGATGCCGTATCTTGAGTGGAAGTCCTCGAGGCTCACCGAATGAAAAGTTGGTCCCCGGATGCTCTTCAGAATAGCTCGATGCCGTACCTGCTCACTAATTTTATCACTGAAATTAGATCCTGGCTCTCTGGTGGCTGTGAAACGATCCCTAGCTTCAGACTTGATTTCCTAAAATATGCACGCAGACCCTGCAAGCCGACCTGTCTTGTCAGGTGGGGCTTAGGCAATGAAACCGAGCAAATGAGTTGCGTCTGCGGCTGTGTTTAACAGATTTGAAGAGGTTCGCGAATTAGCCAGGAAGGAAACTGTCTGCTCTTTTTATTTCCCTTGAAAAAGGCTTCTTATCCTCATAGATAAAACAATGTGTTATTTTTGTATCTGAAAAGGATGAGTGGACTGTGGAGTCAAAGAAGCTTCTTTAAATAATCCCAGGTCTTGTTTGCTTTGGACGGTCCAGGAGCACACGTGGAACTCTCAGAGGGGAAGTTCTAACATTAAAAACAACAACACAAAACTGTCAGTAACCAAAATAATTTCTGAAATTGACATAGCACTCAAGAGCCCATGGAACGCAGTGGGACCGTTTCAGTGAAAGCGGGGCACGTTTTCACCCAAGGACTTAAGATAAACTCGACTTCAGAATTATTATTGCAAGTAAGAGCCACCACGTGTGTGTAAATACATTCCGATAACAGATTTAAGCCTTGCTATTGAAGTACGGTTTCAGTAGCCCTTATAATGACACAGGAGAAAATACCACGTTAGACATTCTTTTGGGGACGACGGATGGATAGGAAAATCATGGAAAGCACCAAAGGACTGCCTCAGGGTCCTGCAGTCTAAATGGAAAGGCATCAGAGGTGAGATCTGTAAATGTTATGCCATAATGATTGCACATTAACACATTTCAGGAAAGGACCCACACAGCAGGAAACATACGCTGCGTTCCTTAATAAATTCTGAGAGTACAGAATAGGAAAAGCTCAAAATTATCTCAGGTATGCAGTGCCTCCCTTTTATCCCCCTTGGCCAGGCCAGCCTTCGGGTCTCGTTTCTTTTTCACACTCCTCTGAGGCTGGACGGTCCTCTGCTTTGGCTCCTCTCTTCCTGAATCCTGCCCCAAATTCACGACCCCCCCCCCCCCCCAGCTAGCCTGGCACTAGGAAGGATGTGATAAACTAATTCACATGAAGATGTTGGTGATTGATGTTACTGTTCTCCTGGGTGTTGGCAATTTAGAAGGGTTCCCGAGGAGAGACCAGCGCTGGCAGCGGAGACATGAACTCTCCACTCACTGATTTCACACAGGAGGGCCAGAGGACAGGATGTGCATGCCTTCGTACTTGAGTCTAAACAATGACATCAAGCTGGCCTCGATCAGGAATTCAAAATATGGTGATGGAATTCACCCATGGTATCTTCTGCTCATTGAACATGCGTTAGTCTAGCTAACTTTGGTGACAACCCAGTGGGGATTTCTTTTTTTCCCATTGGTGGACAAGGATCTGAAGCACAGAAGGATTTAGTACTCGGTTCAGGGTTACGAAGCTAGGAGGGGTGGAGCTGAGCACTGAGCGTGTGGGGCAGGACCATTCCACTCTACTGCCTCTGGGTTGGAAGGCAGGAGAGGACCCCCCGCGTGAAGCCCGGTCATCACCCCTCCTGAGCGTGTGCCCTTGGGCCAATTACTTACCTTCCTGATGCTTCCGTATGTTCATCTGCAAAACAGACATTAGTGACGGCACACCAGCCTTACTGGGGTGTAAGGATTAACACACTTAGAACACTATCTGCCATATAATAGAAGCTTTTTAAATATTAGCTAACGTTGCTGTTTGTTAACATGTTAAACCACATTAACTTCAACAAAACTTTCTGCATTACAGTCTTCCAACACTTAACCAGTGAGTCACCCAAACGGTGTTCCAGACCACAAAATCCCTCTGTGGCCTAAGGAGTTTAGCTTTACTAGCTTTCCTAAAAATGTGTCATCGAGCTGAAGGCACGTGATGGCAATCTTAAATATCTTTTACCTAGAACTATCCTTGAAAGCTCACTTCCGAAAGTTTAATTTGAAGAGTCTTTCCATGTCACTCCGTCCTTAAGAGAGGTTCCAAATTGGTGTCCAAAGATTTCTCAAAAGCTTTATAAATAGTATGAAAGCCAATTTTATTAGTCCAATAAGCCTTAGAGAAATTGGCTGGGTTATCGGTTATTGGATTTTAGATAACAAGGGGTAGCACTGTTTGCTCAGCTCACGTGGAGAATCAGGTCGACGTATGTCTGATCAATTTTCTTTTCATCCATAGAGAAATATTTATTGAGATTTCCACTGGGCCGGTGCTGGAGATGCAAATGAACACAAAACACACCCTTCTCTTGATGTCTTAAGAGCTTCATGGGCAAAAAACCCACATAAACAGTTTTCTAAAAATAACGATAGAACCAGAGAACAACTTCTAAGCCACCCTGGCAGGTACGAGGCGAATTTCTCAGGGAAGGTCGTGACTCGGTTGTCTGCAGAAAATGATCGCTATTTGGGTCAAAGTCTGACTAGTTTTAGGGGAAAAAAAACTGTGATGTATGCAATAGGTCTGGATGAAAATGAAATCATCTCGTATAGTACTTGAAGCCCACAAGATAAGGATGTTTTAAAGAAGGAAAAGGGAGCGCTGGGACGGGGGGAGTGGGGGAGAACCTTCAAAAGAATAGCCCTCAGGGCACCTGGGTGGCTCAGTCGGAAAGCGTCTGACTTCTGATTTGGGCTCAGGTCGTGATCTCACTGTTCGTGGGATCGCGCCCCAAGTCGGGCTCTGCGTTGACGGCATGGAGCCGGCTTGGGATTCTCTCTCGCTCTCAAAATACATAAACGTTAAAAAAAAAAAACAGCCCCTACTAGGTTCATACATTTCACCTGTGAGCCAGGGTCCTGTTGTGACCCCGCATTTGAAGGACGAGCAAGCCGGGGCCTAGGGTCCTGGGTCGAAGACATAGCTGCTTGCTTCCTGCCCTTTCCAGGTAGAACTTGTCCTGTCTCAAGTCAAGGCAGGTCCCCGAGCCGGAGGCCCTGGTCTTCTGCTTAGGGAGTTCGGCTAACCTCCTGGGAAGGACCACCGGTGCTCGCTGTGGTGCGAGTCGAGTGCCCTGGCCCTGCTGCCTGTCGATTCCGGCAGCCTGGCACCACACCGTGCCACGTGTCAGGGTCGGCGTGACACCGCCACAAGACAAAGTCCCGGCCCCGTGCAGCGTGAACAGCCGCCACCATCAGAAAGGCGCAGGGCAAGGCAGCGGGACTCAGCAGGCGCACAGCCTCTGGACGAGGTACCTCACCCCCCAGGAACCAGTGCATCCCCTGGCTGGCGTCCCCCCTTCCTGTCCCGAGAGGGATGGTCTGAAGCTTGAAAGGTAACTGACATGGAACACTCTGTGCCCCAGGGTTAGCGGAGTCTGTAAGCCAGAAGTGCCGTCTTCCTAACTCTTCAGATTGGCCCCGTTCTTGTCAATATCCCATGTAAAACAAGCTCGCGGCGTGCCTGATGCTGGCTTTCACACACCCCATGTGACAGGAACGTCCCTGAGACCCAGTGCTAACTCCTAGTTGTTGTCAAATCCCAGCCACGTTTCCTCTGGCCTCCCTTCCCCTGCCACGTACAGCTGGGCCGTTTCATGGGCTGAGCTCATCAGCTGTCACCAGCAAGTTGAAGCTGGGTCCCGCCAGGCCAGCGTGTGGATGTTTGACCTCTGAGAAAATATCCAAGAGCTGTATAGGAAGGGATGATGCTGACCTGAAGTCTGTCTACTCAACCTAAGGCTCTCCTAATGGTTACTTTGAGCTATCAAGAGCGACAGAGATCGAGCACAGATACTACGTCGTATCTGGTTAAATTCTTGGTTTTCAGTAAGCAGTCATAGAATGTTAAATAGACCTTTCTCCTGTAATAAGTGTTCATCTTGAGG
Source organism: Herpailurus yagouaroundi (assembly GCF_014898765.1). Classification (NCBI taxonomy): domain Eukaryota; kingdom Metazoa; phylum Chordata; class Mammalia; order Carnivora; family Felidae; genus Herpailurus; species Herpailurus yagouaroundi. Next base: position 7,311,794 of record NW_024412428.1, on the reverse strand, counting down.
ATGTTTTTTAATGAGTTGGTTCTTGAAATGTGTAAATGCACCCGAGCACATTGGGTCCCACTGAAAGGAATTTTGCCTGAGTAAGGGCTGTGGAATTGCTTTGGGGGTCAACTTCCTGCCCCGTGGAATGCAGTGGGAAAGTTCCCACAGTGGGAGGGGGCCTCTCCCAGGGCATTCCAAGCAGGAGGCATCTGCAGAGCTTTTAGGCGGACAGTACTGTGTCTCAAGATGCTATCAGCATCTCCAACAGCCAAAGGCCACTGAGGCCTGAGCAGGTCTCAGGCTGTGTGTGTGTGTGTGTGTGTGTGTGTGTGTGTGCGCGCGTGCGTGTGAATACAGCAAGGCAGCATTCGACCTTTCACATGGGGGAGGAAATCCAAACTCCTATTAACTCGAGCTTACAATATTCCCATCGAGAGGCTGCGTACGAAGAGAAAAGCTTATCATACTTTGAAACTTCTTCAAGGAGGCTGTTCGCATTCTCATGAGGTTTGGGGAAACTTAGCCACAGGCCAACAAAGCTTGGCGTCGTTGAGCCGAACTCATTCTTGCACTCACCCAGTATTCTCAGGATGCCTACTGGGGGCCAGGCCCCCTTCTAAACACCAGAGACATATCAGCGAACGAGAGAACCCCGGTCCTACCCTCTGCTCCTCCGCTCGGAACGTTGAACGTATTTATCTGTTCAGACTGTGAGCTCTAGACCGTCCATGCCTTTCATCCACCACCACGTACTAGTATCTAGAACAGAGAGTGCCACGTAGGTGGTGTTCCGTGGGTTTCTTGGATTAATACGCACGAACAGGAATTTGACCTTGAACCCTCTGAAAGCTTCATGAGACGCTTTGGACTCAAAGCCAATCATAATTTATCTCCTCGCTCACCCAGTCCGATGGGGGGGGGGGGGGTCTAAAGACGACGAGGAGGTGGCCGCAGCCCCCAGAAGCCGCCGTTCTGGTAGAGAAACAGAGTGCCGAAGCGCGGAGGTGCAGAAAGGGCTGGGAGGTGTGAGAACCTACAAATGTTTTGATGTGATCGGAGCAAGTGGGAGAGCGGCAGGGGACGAAGCTGAAGAGATAGGCGGGGTTGGGCACGAAGGACCCAGGGATGTGGATTTTTATCCCCACGGCTGTGGGGAGCAGAGGTGGTGGTGATGGAATTTACACAGAGGCGAGATCACGCTGGCCCAGAGTGGAGGAGAGCCTGGTCAGGAAGCCAGTGCTGCGGTCCAGGTGACAGCTGGCGGGGCCTCGATGTAGGCAGTGATAGCGGGGCAGGACAGGAGGTGACAATTTCCTGAGCCATGGGAGGAGAGCCGGCAGGACTTTGTGTTGGCCTGGACAGGGAGAGAATGTGGATTTCCCCTCTAGACTAAAAGGTTTGCCCAGCGGGGACTGTGGCAGGAAGTGCATGTGCTCGGTGGCTGGATGGATAAGAGGGGAGAAGGAAACGGCTCGGGTTTCTAGCTCGTGTGTTTTCTGTTCTTCACAGATATTTCACCGGCTCTAGCTGCCTGCATGCGGCTTGTAGTTTAAACCCTGCACGCCGACGCTCGAACTCTCTGCGGGCTGGTCCTGACCTGTCCTTGCCTTATGCTGCCTGCTCTGCCCCCTCATGTCCCAGTTTTGGGTCTCCACTCATGCCAGCCCCTCTGCCTGTAGGCCCTCCCCGCCTCGTCTCCGTGGGCCACCACCCACTTCAATGTCGCCTCTTCCAAAGAGCACTAGATTTCCTCCACCCTTGAAACTCTTACTCCGTGTCTTCGTATTGGCCTTAAATCTTTTTTTTTTTTAACGTTTATTTATTTTTGAGACAGAGAGAGACAGAGCGTGAACGGGGGAGGGGCAGAGAGAGAGAGGGAGACACAGAGTCCGAAACAGGCTCCAGGCTCCGAGCTGTCAGCCCAGAGCCCGACGCGGGGCTCGAACTCACGAACCACGAGATCGTGACCTGAGCCGAAGTCGGATGCTTGACCGACTGAGCCACCCAGGCGCCCCTGTATTGGCCCTAAGTCTTGGTTGGGTTGCGAGTGATGAGCTCCGGGAGAGTGACACCTTTCTCTTGCTCACCTTCCCGTTGCCTCCAGATGGAATGTCGCCTCCAGTAGGATTCAGGACCTCCTTGTCGAATCGAAACAAAGAGCCCACATGATGAATCCCTCATCTAGGAAACAAGGATATTATTGCTACCTACTCCTCAGGGTGGTTGTAAGGGCTTGGCATATAGTAGGTGCTCAATAAATGATACCATTCATTGGGGCGCCTGGGTGGCTCAGTCGGTTAAGCATCCGACTCTTGGTTTGGGCTCAGGTCATAGGATCTCGCGGTTTGTGAGTTCGGGGCCCCCCCTCAGGCTCTGTGCGCACAGTGTGGAGCCTGCTTGGGGTTCTCTCTCTCCCTCTCTCTGCCCCTCCCCCGCTGGCACGGTCTCTGTGTCTCTGAAATTAAATACATAAACTTAAAAAAGCGATACCAGTCACATCATTGTTTCTAAAAAGAGTGAGTTCCATTTGTTCTTCCCTAGCTTCATACCAAGCCTCTGCCTCCTCGTAATGAGGTTCAAAGGCAGTCCTTTGAAATTCATGGGAAATTGTCCCCTGGAACCAGTAAGTAGGGGACCACCGTTCTGCCCCACTGGGGCATTCCTTCACGGATCCCGAAGACCTTCCTCTCTGGAAGCTTCTCTTGCACACTTTGGGTCTTTTCTCGTCTGGCGCTGGAGGAACTGCTCAGCTTTAGATCCCTGCGTGATTCCGGGAAATGAGGTGCTTGGGAAGAGGCCCCTTCTTGTTGCAGCCCCTGTAGGTCAGAGCCTCGAAGGTCAGAGACAGAGCCATGAAGCAAGGAGCAGGAGGTGGGCCAGTTGGCCGGCTGTTCCAAAAGGAGCGAGCAGGCAACGGTGACGGTCCTTGAGTTTTTTATTTTTAAAATCAAAGTAGAAGAATTTTGTGAGTCCCAGAGGAGGCCTTTTGTGTCGTTTTTATTCTTAGGTATTTTTCTTTAGAATTTCCTCTAAAACTCTCGAGGAAGAGCTCACACATTCCAGATTTAGCACTTTAATGGGCTTTTGTTCCCGCCTTAATTTTTTTCCTTTTTAAAAATTTTCTCCTCGGGGGGGGGGGGGGAGGGGGGGCGCCTGGGTGGCTCAGTCGGTTGAGCGTCCGACTCTGGCTCAGGTCATGATCTCACAGCTTGTGGGTTCGAGCCCCGCGTCGGGCTCTGTGCCGACAGCTCGGAGCCTGGAGCCCGCTTCGGATTCTGTGTCTCCCTCTCTCTTCTGTGTCTCTCGCGTTCGCATTCTGTGTCTCTCAAACATAAACATTAAAAAAACCGTTCTTTTAATTTCTCCTCGGATTTTGAAGTAGCCATTTCTGGGATTACGACGTTTGCGAGCTCAGCCCCAGAATTTCTGAAACTCCCTTTAATTTCTGCGTGAGCTTAGGATGGTGAAATATCATGCGCCCTGCTGGACTCGGAAGGGGAGGGGAGACCCGTCCCAGAGACCAACCCTTGAGCCGCCAGGCTGCATGCGCCATGGCGAACCATTTAGGGGCATTTGGACCTGTTCTGTAGAATCACAAAGACCCTCAGTGTGATGGTGCTTGTTGAGGACCGTCTTGTTTTCCTCCCTCCAGGAACCTCGGACAAGTCTAACCTGGAGCTAATCACTCTCACGTGCACCTGTGTGGCCGCAACCCTCTTCTGGCTCCTGTTAACGCTCTTTATCCGCAAACTGAAAAGGGTAAGAACGGTTCGGATCAAGTTCTACGCTCCTGGTTACGTAAAACCCTAAAACGCTCGTCTCGCATCTAGACCCGGCCCTAAACACACGCTAGCCTCTAGTCTCCTTCCCTCTTCTTTCGGTCTCTGACCTGGGGAACACCCGGAATGAATCGTTAAAATGCCTCTCGAGGGGCGCCTGGGTGGCGCAGTCGGTTGAGCGCCCGACTTCAGCCGGGTCACGATCTCGCGGTCCGTGAGTTCGAGCCCCGCGTCGGGCTCTGGGCTGATGGCTCGGAGCCTGGAGCCTGTTTCCGATTCTGTGTCTCCCTCTCTCTCTGCCCCTCCCCCGTGCATGCTCTGTCTCTCTCTGTCCCAAAAATAAATAAACGTTGAAAAAAAAAATTAAAAAAAAAATGCCTCTCGACCGTCACCCGTAGTATCGAGAGAAGAAGCTCGAGCAGTGAATAGATGACTGTTTCCCAGGAACAGAGGGGACACCGTTGGTATAAAAATGTGTGGTAACACCTTTAAATTCAACACGAGACCTGCGCAGTCTTTATTTCCTTATTCTCTGCTAAGACGTGCAAAGGCGAATGCAAATTAAAGACTGTCCTCCGACTTGCCTCTCCTCACATTGTAGAATTACCAACAAGTGCACTGTGGTTCCGAGCTCTCGGAGCCCCACCATACAACCCAGTTCTTCAGTGGGAGGGTCAGGCTGGAACGCGGGACGTCAGATTTCTGTCATTGAGCCTGCAGCACCACGTGCTTCTCTGAAGTTCTGTGGGCTAAGGAGCCAACAGTCCTTCACCCACCCGTGCCTCAAATATTTACTGGAGAGGAGACTGGCTTTACTCCGTTTCACAGACAAATGTGAGACTGCCGTTAGAGGCAGCGGACTGGAAGATGTGTAAGGGGGTGGTCAGGCAGAGAAGGGAGGGAAGAGTGTTGCAGGCAGACAGAAGAGCCTGTGAGAGGCCAGGGCAGGGCCGGGACCCCGCGGGAAAGAGAGACTCACGGAGGCCAGCGTGGCTGCAGCATGGGAACTGGGTAGGAGGTGAGGCCGGAGAGGAGGGGCTGTAAAGCCAGGTGAGACAGTAAGAAAGGTAGTCTGTATTTTTTTTTTTTTCAACGTTTATTTATTTTGGGGACAGAGAGAGACAGAGCATGAACGGGGGAGGGGCAGAGAGAGAGGGAGACACAGAATCGGAAACAGGCTCCAGGCTCTGAGCCATCAGCCCAGAGCCCGACGGGGGGCTCGAACCCATGGACCGCGAGATCGTGACCTGGCTGAAGTCGGACGCTTAACCGACTGCGCCACCCAGGCGCCCCGGTAGTCTGTATTCTGGAAGTAAAAGGAAGCCTGGGGGGGGGGGGGCGTGAGGGCGAGGGCGGGGAGGGGTGTTGTTCAACAAAGGCAGGCAATCCTAAGTGTAAGAGATTTGCGTCTGGAAAGAGAATTTTGGCTGCTGTGAGAATGGACCAGGGGAGGCAAGAGTGAGTAGAGAGGAACTTTCGCCGAAGACTTTATAGGAGTCCAACTAAGAAATGATATGAGCTTCGTCCAAGTGATTAGGATCCAGAGCTATTTCGCAGGTAAAACAGAACTTGAAAAGCATCAAGGAGGCCTCCTCCGTTGCTAGAGACTTGCCCTTATTATCGTGTCATGTCTTAGGACAAGCTTTTTTATGTGGTGTCTCCGGTAATTCTTCCAAAAAATGCAAAGAGGTAAGACATACTATTATTCCCATTTTATAGAGAGAGAAAGTGAGCCTCAGAGAGGTAAAATAACTTGTCCAAAGTCACAAAGCTGGTTAGAGTGGGAGCTGAGTTTTGAACCAAGGTCGTCCGACCTTACCTAGACTTGTAACCAAAACCAACAAGGTGTCCTTCATAGCCGTTGAAATGAGAGGCGAGGATAGCAAGCGTCCTCCGTGGTGAATAGGCACCATCAGGAGCCCGCCGTGTGGAATGATGGGTTTTGAGATGTGACAGCTAAGGCCACACTGCTTTAGAAGGAAACAGAGGCCACACAGTGGCATTGACAGGGGAGAGACATCCTAAAGGGAAATGGATCAAACTTGCCAAATAGATTAGACCCGCCAAATCTGGAAGGCCCGTTTGGAGGCCACAAAGGAGGGACAGAGAGAAAAAACTTCAGAGAAAGTGAGGTTTAGAGAAAGAGTTTGAAGGTTGCAGTTGGAAGGAAAGCAGCAGAAAAATGCAGCCCACCACACTCCTCCCCACGCCCCAGATTAGGGGAGGAGCACAGAGGGGCAGAGTGGAAATAAAACTGGAAAGGTGAATTGGGTCTAAATTGAAGATGGCCCTAGTATTTCTAAAAAATCTGAAACCCCGGGGCGCCTGGGTGGCGCAGTCGGTTAAGCGTCCGACTTCAGCCAGGTCACGATCTCGCGGTCCGGGAGTTCGAGCCCCGCGTCGGGCTCTGGGCTGATGGCTCGGAGCCTGGAGCCTGTTTCCGCTTCTGTGTCTCCCTCTCTCTCTGCCCCTCCCCCGTTCATGCTCTGTCTCTCTCTGTCCCAAAAATAAATAAACGTTAAAAAAAAAAAATTAAAAAAAAAAAAAATCTGAAACCTTGAGTTCAATAAGAAAGGATGAGAGCAAGAAAGGATTCTCTCTCCAGAAGGGAATGCTTATAAAATTTGAAAGGTGATTAATTGTAGGAGGCAAGGAGATACAAGTCCTCAAAAACTATTTCCATGTGGTTTCTCTAAACCGCAAGTGAATTCCTGGTTGATACGGACTGGACGTTATCCTTTTAATCCCCACCCTGCAATAGGCCAGTGTTACAGTTACAGCTAATGTGGATCGTTGATTGATGCTTACTGTATACCACGCCTTGTTCTAACAGCTTGGCATGGATTATTTCCCATCATATTCACAACAGCCCTAGGAGATAAGGACTGTCATTATCGCTATTTCACAGATAAGGAAACTAGGTTGAGAAGGGTTAAGCAACTTGCCAAGGTTATGTGCTGGTCCGGAGTTGATCTGTGACTCAGATCCGGCCCGCCAGCCTCAATGCCTGGCCTCTGAAAGTGCTTAGCCGCGCAACCTCCATGCCAAACACCTAGTAGCTGCTCAGTGTTAGTGTCAATCGAAAGAATAAATATTTGCCGACTAAGGTTCTACGATCCCCCTCTCCTCAACCACTTGTATGATGTTGCCTCTCACCTGCCTGATTGAGATAAACCATAAAATTCCATAGGTGCCAGATGGGGAGATTGTCTCTCTTTGCCCGGCCCCTTGCCTCGCTCTCAACACCCCTCCCAAGCTCCCCACGCGCTCTCCGGAAAGCGAGATGTCCCTCGTTGGGCTCTCGCTGTCCTGTGCCCTTGGAAGATGGGAGATTGTTTCTCGTCGGATTGTTTCGACTGGACATGGAAAAGCGTACTCATAAAACCTCTTCCAGCGGCTTCTCTAGCGCACACCCGGCACGCTGGGATAGGGGTTTGTATTCCTTCCAGCCTTACAGACCCACACCATTGTCCGACAGGCTGGCCCCTACAAGACTGGCACCGATGGCAAATGTAGCTGGTGACGAATGTGCTCCACATCCTTCTCTGTTTTCCCCTCGTCGTGGAGGCCGGGCCAGTCTTTCTGCTTTGAGCGATTTGTCACACATTTTAGTGATAATTCCTGTGAGTAGGAGACCGATTGCAAGTGATGGATGAGGTGAGCTGTGACAGCCCAGGGCAGGGTGAGTTAGAGCTGAAGAATGTGGGCGAGCGTGACATGGTGTGTATGGAGAGGGTGTCCTCTCTCCTGAGCTCTGGCCCTGCTGAGGGAAGGGCAACGCAGGACGGGCCCGAAACTCATTGGAACGCAGTTGATGCGACTCCTCGGCGAGGCTGATCAAAGCCCACCTTATGTGGGCAAGCATACTTCCTTTCTGTCCTGCCCACAGAAATGCCATCATCAATTCTACACCGAATGAACAGGCAATACACCCACTGCTATGACTCTAAGACACTAAATGCAAATCCACTCATCTGTGATCTGAAATAAAGGATATTTTCTGGGCGCGATGTGCCTTGCCAAGATAAAATAAGGGCCTGAAGGGAGACACCCGCCTTGTTTGACGTCCTCCTGATGCGAAACGCGATCAGGACATGGCTGTGTTTGCATCTCAGACCCAATTTACCCCTTGGCCTTTGAAATAATCAACTTCTGTTTCTTATTGGAGGTAAATCTTACTGTGTTCTCACTGACGGACCCTACGGTTTTTCCGGGCAGCTGCAGCAACCAAGGGGCCAGGACTTCTGAGTAGATTTAAACACTTCACAGGAAATATGCCTCTTAACTGTCCCAGGGCTCCTGGGTTCACTTCGCCATTCTTGCGAATGCTGAAAAGCCTCAATCCCACTTGTCGCCTTGTGACGTATGCTCCTGCTTGTGCAGAGTGGCCATAGAGAGGTATTTTCAGTCAGTCGTTTGGAATGACGTTTATGCTTTTTTGGAGAAGGACTATCATAGGATAATTGTCTAAGAACAAGCACCCAGGTCACTGGAGAACCTGGGCGCGTGTTATCTGGGCAGCGCGGTGAAGCCAGTCTACCAAAAAGCCGCATGAGAACCGTAAGGGCTTGTTCAGTGGGAGTTGCACGCCCAAGTGTGACGTGCGTGTGCGTATGCAGAGGGGGACTTTCTGTATCCAACCACACGGTTTCAACGAGTAGCGGGTGTTGCCAGGTACTGTTTTAAATTGGGCATCCGGGTTTTTGTTTTGTAAGTTGTTTCCTTGATAGTGACGTCGCGATCTCTTTCTTTCTCAGTCTTCCTCGGAAATAAAGACTGACTACCTGTCGATTATAATGGACCCAGACGAAGTCCCCCTGGACGAGCAGTGCGAGCGGCTCCCTTATGATGCCAGCAAGTGGGAGTTTGCCCGGGAGAGACTCAAACTGGGTAATGTGTTTGTTCAACAGATTCCTAAACGTGCAAAACATGTGGTTTGAGGGCTGCAAAAGTCAACGAGACTCAGGTTCTACCCTCCAGCTGCTCACAGACTAGCAAGGGAGATGGGCACTGGGGTAGATAATCCTAACAGTGCTGGGACAGCAGTACAAGGGGACAGGGCACCTGCTCCTTCTCCGAACACTTTCCCAGCACCTTCTCTGAGCAGCAGACACCCGTCTAAGCCGCGGGGGTGCAAAGGCGTCTGAGTGTCTTGCCTCAGACGGTGAAGGAGGCAGCCACAAAAGGAGACAGGTGAAGGGCAGAGATGAGTTCCATCAGGAAGCTTACAACTACAGGCACCCTTAATGACCTTTTGGGGGACTTAGAAATTTGTAACCTAGAACACAACTCAAGATGGCAAGGAACAGTCCAACCAAACCTTTGGTGAACGCGTCGGTGCCCTTGAAGGCTGTGGGTCAAAAAACCCCTCTGCACAAATCCACAGATTAGATACTCTGAGTTTTCCTGGGTGTTCAGGATGTCCAGACAGAGAAGAAAGTGCTAGGGGTCATTAGCGTCTCAGGTTTGAAGAGCACGGGCTGTTGTTTCCCAGGTAACATAGATGCTGTAAACATCAGGCAACCGTGCTTTCCCTCAGCGCGCCCCCAAGTCCCCCCCCCACCCCTCCCAGCTCAGACATCACAATGCAAATCGATCTCCAGCCCTCAGTAGTACAAAACAAAAGGGGCCGCGATTACTCTTGCCCAAAATTTTTGGATAGTGGCTTCTGAAAAATTTCCAGTCGCTCTATGCGTGCCAGAATCATTAGTAATTGGAACTAGGAACCCAACTCGTGGACCCAGTGTTCCTGGATCTTGTCACCCTCGGCAAAAGAGCCTGTTGTTTTAAATTCAACTGCGTTGCCTCCCCTCCCCCCACAGCTCGGGCCTTGAAATGATTCCACTTAGGTTTCTTCTTACATGAGAAAGAATACTTGGCCCCAAGAGTATGTTCTGTTTGGCTTGGGGAAGAACATTGGAAATCAGTAAGAAGCTGGAGAGACAGGCAAAAGCCAGCAATGGCTGCTGATGGGTGGGTGGGTGGAAATATCAACTGAATTTAGAGTCGTTAAGGGCAGGTGGTACATAAATGAGTTCCTTCTGCAAGTCTAAATTATATGGCAGCTAGCCCAGCCCCTCAGTGACCTTGGCAAGGAACTGAGATAGTTTTCCCACAACCGTAAGCCATTCTCAGGCCACGTTGCTTTCCAGAGTTATTAGTCACCATCAGACATGCTTCTTCCTGTATAGGACAGATGAGCTGTTCATCCTATCTCTTCACTCCTTCGCCTGGTATCTATCCCTGTGATCTATATCACACTGAGGGACACTGCTAATCCTTCCACCAGATTTCCCCTGGGGCTCTGTGGGTTTAGATAATCCCGTTTCAGGAGATTCTCCTTGCTGAAGACCTTTCTTATGGATCTCTTCCTTCCTGGAGATGCCAGATGTCATGATTTGGCTCATGTGGATGGGAGTGTCTTTGATGGGTGAGAGAAAGGGTGTCAAGTCAGCTCACTGTGTCTTTCAATGCAGAGTGTGGCTGCAAGGGCCAGAAGAGGCTCCCCCTACTCGCATGGGGGCAAAAGGCCCAAGATTTTTTGGTTCGTAAGCCAAATACATGACAGAAAGTAATCTGAAGTAATGTCTGGCAAGTGAAAGTAACCAAGATTCTGTCTGGATGGATGGAGAGAAAAAGCTGGTTTGATGGGCAGAGTTATAATGGGGCTATAAACACACACAGAAGAATACACTGTGTGGGGAAATACACAGACAAGTCGCATCTGATTTTTTTCAGCTGTGTGGACTCTGTCGGTAACTATTAGCAGCGCTGTTGAGAGAAGTCGGAATTTACGGTACCTGATAGATGCAGTAGGAGTTTGGGTCAAAAGTGCTGCTCTCGTTGAAATTCCTGAAATCCAGGAACAAAAGGAATCTGCTTTGTTAGTGGTTCCTCGCTAAACGTCAGGGAGAATTCAGCCCTTACCATTTTATCACAGGAGGTGGGATAATGTCGGACAGTGCATCTTCTACTGCAAAATAAAGTCAGCATTGCCTAATATAGGCCACAACACAAGGAGTCTGGAATTTGCAAGTGGATGGCGCCTGGGCAGGTGTTGCCTCTTGGAAGACCAGCTCTGCGTGGCAGTGGTGCCTTGCACCCTCCCCGGAGTGTCCCCGGGGCCCTGGCCGGTCAAGGACATTCTTGGAGGAGGTTCCAATAGCCTTTCATTGTATGGCAGCGACCTAGCTCTTTCATAAGCCAGTTGGTGGCATTTGGGTAACACCGAGGAGGATTTTGAGGGAAAAGAAGGATCAGGCAAGGTCAAGCCTGGCTCCCCTGAAGCTGGAACAGTGGGTCCGCCAAAGGATTCCGAGGCATCAGATGATCAAAGAGCCCGTAATAGCTTCATGCTGTTTTATGAGGCAGCAGTCAGGCTTCCGAGAGAAAAGATGGAAAGGCCGAGGGAAGCCAAGTGGGAACGAGCTTATTCTCACTGACAGAAGCAAACTCCCCAGACACCAGTGAAAATGAAGTGTGCTGTGATGGCTAAGGAGGGAACGCGTGTGGGCTGAGGCCGTGGAAGGGAAAAAGGTTCTGCCTGCCCCCCAAGCAGCAAGGGTCTTCACGGTATGTGGAGAGGTGTCCCTAAGATAAGAGATCATCTTGATATTTGTCAGGCTCGGGACACTTTTCCTATTAGACGGTAGAAGGCACTGCGGAAGAAACACGTTCTTTTGCCCTAAAACAGCAAGGGGCAAGCCTTTAACCAAAATACACCGATCTTTACAAGTCTGGAGAAGGTAGCCGCTGGTACTCATTCTGTACGTGATTTCCACGTCCCGGTCCTGCACGGTCCACCCGAGGCACTTTTATTTCAACCTAGAGTCCCCATCCTGGTCTACTTCATGGACAATTTTAGCTGAAGGAGGAAGCAGAGAATCTGTCCCTGTCCATGGTGCGCACTCTAGGAGGAATGACCTTTCCCCGTCGCTGCCAGGGGCATTTTGACCAGAGAAAAAGCAAGTCGCGTCACCAATGTTCCCTCCTATCTGTCCCCAGGAGATAGATGCAAAGAGATAGCGACAAAGAGGCTCTTCCGATTACACTGGCAAACGAATTTTTCCTGTGTCCTGACTAGATGGCCTCGGGGGATTGGTAGTGAGCGGAAGACGCTAAGCAGAGGCAGGGGGAAGTCACCTATGTGACTGAGTCATCGTGCCTAAAAGTATAAAGTTGTAATGTGATAAGGAAGCAGGCAAACTTCACAAGAATCTTAGAAACATAACACGCAGCTATATCTTTTGGGGGGAAGGGATTGGAGTATAAGGACGGAAGGTTGGTTCGTTAACTCAAGGTGCCTTAGCAGAACAGTCAGATAAAGAGGACTAGGCTGAGGGAGGAGGGGTTGTGTTAAATTACCACTCTACCTACCGGGATTTACTTCTGACCAGAGGCATTCTGTTGGCTATTTTTTCCCTAACCAAGAACCAAACAAGAGTGACTTCTTTGGTTCACTCTTCCTTTTGCCATATCCTGCCTGAGGTGTACTTTTTCTCCAGGCTGTATTCAGCTACCTGTTTCCTGATGGTGCAAAAGAAAGTGGCCTGATATAAAAGGGGACTGAGGTATTCGGGGGGGGGGGGGGGGGGGGGTGCGCTCTTCACAGAGCATCGCCCTCGCGGTCTCTGACCCATTGGGGACAGGCGGGTTCCTCTAGTTACCCGTGACGGCTTTGAGCATCTCACAAGTTCCCAAATCGCTGCTCTTCATTCTGCATTAACGCACAAGGGGCCTCCTCTGCACCGAGCGCTGAGCTAGGTCCTGGGAAGATTCCCACGTGGTAGATGCCCCTCTGAGTCAAGTGGTCTCATTTCAGGGTGAGGAAAGAAACGTGTTAAAACAGCTGTTATGGCATAACGTCACAGGTCCCACGAAAGAAACCTTACTCTACTGCATTTGGCAACCATTTCTCTGCAGCTTAAACCAATTAACTACCAGTGGTCGGTTGATAGACTCGTGTGCTGAGCCACGAAGGCCTGTACATCATGTAAGGACGTGTTAGAATATCTTGGCTGGCAAGAAAGTCTGAGAAATGACTTAGTGATTTTTTTGTAGCTATGGAGCATTATGATAACCAATAGCAGTCACCCCCATTCTCTGTCTTCTTCCTTTCTGCTGAAAACAGATCAGAAGAGATGACCGTCAGAGGCAAGAAAAGGGGCTTAGGTTAAACAAAGGGAGGTCTTGGTAATAATGTCATTAAACAATGGAAGAGACCCCCGCCCCCCCGGGAGGATTTGGTGAAGAGGAAATTGGTCACCCACCCACACCAAATGCATCCTAGGGGCCTGGCCTAGCTGCAAAGGATAACGGCCCCTCAGAAGCCCCGTGAGGAGGTGGAAGAAAGATACCCCAGAAGTGTGTCCCTTACTTTGACTCTTTTGGGCTCAGTTCGTTGGAGATTCCATTCAAAGCTACACGGCTCACATACACACATAGGTCAAAAGGCACCTTCTTCCCCAAAAAGACTTGTCCTCATCCTGCTGGCTTCGCAAACAAATCAATGTCTTCTTTTCATTGCAGGCAAGTCGCTCGGAAGAGGGGCTTTTGGAAAAGTGGTTCAAGCGTCCGCATTTGGCATTAAGAAATCCCCCACGTGCCGGACTGTGGCTGTAAAAATGCTGAAAGGTATGGATGCTGTAGTTTGGCTTTCGGCCGACCCACTAGATCTCCGAAACACTGGTACACGTTAGCTGTGGCCTGGGAACAGACACAAGCTACTTCTGCCCAGGCCACACCACTGTCTTTACTGCTGGGAGCCCCTTGGCTTCGGGAGTTTTCTGTTAGGCCAGCAAGAGCGCTGAACCAACCCTGTAAATGAAACCATCCAGCTCTGTCCACGGGAAAATGATTTCTGTCACCTCCAAGATCTTTCTCCTCTCACATCTCAGGCTCGAAACTACCAGGGATTTAAGCTCACTGTAACCACGGGTTCAAGATTTCGGAGGGATCCACTAGGACATTCTAAGGGGAAATCAGCTGTGGGTTGTAAATCCCAGCGGCTTGGCTGGGGCTTGACCTAACTGTAAAGTGAAATGGTGAAGCCGGAATAATTGAGACCGTCAGAACTCTGAACTGTGTGATAGCGTCAGGTCCCAAACACAATACGTTTCCTCTTTAGAAATTTACATAGACGGATAGATAGATAATCTTTCTGGTGTTGAAAGACACAACCACTCAGAGAAGCCCCGGGGAAGTAGGGCCAAATCGCACGGTGATTCGTGATCACCCGCAAGACAGATGAAAATGAGAAGAGGGGAAAGCTGTATAAATCAGACATCTCAGGGATGCAGATGTCTTCTGAAGTATAGAAAAGACTTCATTTCCTCACTCGTGATGGCATTTTTATGTTACTTCAACTCGTGTTGAGATTCTTTTTTTTTTTTTAATGTTTATTTTTGAGAGAGACAGAGACAGCACATGAGCGGGGGAGGGGCAGAGAGAGAGGGAGACACAGAATGGGAAGCCGGCTCCGAGCTGTCAGCACAGAGCCCGACGCGGGGCTCGAACCCACAGACTATGAGATCGCGACCCGAGCTGAAGTCGGACGCTTAACCGACTGAGCCACCCGGGCGCCCCACTCGTGTTAAGATTCTAAAACCAAAAAGTAGGCCTGTTGCAGGAGCCCCAGGCAATGATACCTTCCACCTCAAAAGGCTGCCCTCGTCAAGCAAAGGCTCTGATAAAAACCCTCCAAGGAACCTGACAGTTCTGCTCTGAAAGCAGCCAGGGAAGGAGTCTCAAGGCCCACAAATCCGGACTTTTGTTCAAAATGGACAGCCCAGAGGATGGCAGGCCTTTCTGTGACATGCCTACATTCCAGCACGCCACCCCACACCCCGTGGCCCAAGCTCCAAGAGAAGAGGCATCAATATGCCCTCGTGTGAGAAGGCACCAGACTAAGTGCTTTCATGTATTAGCTTGAACCACAGGAGATTGCCATTCCTCTTCCTTTTCTCTCTGCAGCCTTGTGAGGGAGATATTATTTCCTCAGTTTGCAGATGAGGAGACATGGCCCAGAAAGGTTAAATCACCTCTGCAGGGCCCCAGAGCTCCCCAGGGCAAAAGTAGGGGTTTGAGTGCAGCGCTCTTACCCACCTCCCCCCCCACCACGGTGCTCCAGAAGAGGGGCTGTCTAGACCCGACCTCCGGCGGCCTGTGGCCCCCAAACCCTAAAACGGCCCTGATCCGAGTTATGGAGGCAATCTAATATCCACCCTTGAGCTAAGTTGGGACTCCATCTGGAAGCGTCTGCTTCCTCAGCTTGTCCCATTTCCCTGCCTACGACCACACATCATCGCCAGCAGAGATGGTCTTGTGCGCGCACTCGTCTGTTGTGGATCCAAGGTAACACCTGCCTGGGGATAGAGCAGTCTGAACGAGAGAGCTGGGTTTTCCCCTGTGCCAAGGGGGCATAAATGCCTGGAAGGACTGATGAGTCGGAGGAGGGGAATTCTGACTTGAAAAATTTGAAAGGCCGGCAGAACGTGGTGTATGTAATATAGAAAAAGCATACGCGGTGTCTTTATAAAATGCTTATCTTTTTAAAGCCATTAGCCTGGATTTTAAAACGATCGCCAAATCACCCACTCTGTAAAATCCCCCCAAACCATTTTCATTCAGCTTTCTTGCTTGAATTGGTTGGCCATCTGTTTCTAGGAGAAATTGAAAAGACAGAATGTCAAACAAAGGCCATGAGTCAGAAGCTCTTTCAAAGTTCCCTGGAGCAGAACCTTTAACCTTTTTGGGCCTTATGCCCATGTCTGAAATGAGAAGCGAATTCACGGTGTTTATTTTTCTAACAAATATTTGTTGTGCGTCTCCTGTTGAGCCAATCCCAACCCTGTTGGGAAGCTTCTAGAGTTTATCTGGTTATTAGTTAGAAAATGATCTGAAAATGATTTGTGCTTACGAAATACCGTCCACATCCTTTGGCCATTTCCAGGGCTGTTCTACAGACTTACTTGCACATGTGTAGAAAGATTACACATTGGCCCTCTACTACAGTGTTATTTGTAATGGGGAAAAAAAAAATAAAGAAACCACACACGAAAACAAAAAAAAAAAAACTGGAGGCCGTTCAAATGCCAGGAATGCTATTAATCAACTAACAAGAATTGGAAAAGTCTCTGACACATTAAAAAAGCAAATTAAAAAAAATATATATATATATTTTATGACTCATGTAAACAAAAAAAGACCTTTATGTGGGTATATATGTTTGTAAATACATAGAGAAAGGTCTACCTAGGGAGGTATGTGGTTGGAGTGGCTTTCACTTTTTACTCTATATGCATCATATTGTTGGAATATTTTACAGCAAGATTGTAGGACTTTATTGTTTAAATTTTGTAAAGTCTTACGGATTAACCAATAAGAAAGACCAAAAAAAGAAGAAAAAAAAAAAAAGAAAAGAAAAAACAGACAGAACAAACTTAATTTAGGCTTTAGACTCTGCTAATGCTTAGACTGATGTTGTTTATCTCTGAGAATGGAGTTGAAGGCAGATGCTTATGGATCCTCACAATTTGAGATAACCCTGCAGACTCCAGGGAGGAAAAGGTTATAGGGAGAAAATAACACATTGCAAAGATGTTTACAGAAGTGGCCATTCCACTCTTGCAGACCCCTGGTGCTCCTTCTTTGTAACTCTTCAAAGAGGGGAAAGTGAGAAAAAGAGGGGAGGTGTGGGCACATCCCCTGTCTGGAAGGTTCTTGCTGCGCCTGGTTCTGCAGAGCGGAAGCCTTTGGAAGGCGCTTTCACGAGGTGCCCAGCTCTGAGTCAGCGCATTGCTGAGCAGACCAGGTCCACCAAGAGGAAATGCCCAGTGACTAACCCCACCACTGCTTCTGGGGCTTACTGTAATCAAAAGGATGTTGGCTCAGGAGGGAGGGAGTAATGAAAACAGTCTGGAGACCTGGCCCTTCTGCAGAATGTGGGGAAGTTAGTGAAGCAACCGTCTGAGCATTGGCAAGCATGGGGGGCAGGAATGCTGCCTCCAGCGGAAAGAGCCCCATTGTCCTGTCGCCTTGACTCTTCCTTGTTTCTCACACAGAGGGGGCCACGGCCAGCGAGTACAAAGCTCTGATGACTGAGCTCAAGATCTTGACCCACATTGGCCACCATCTGAATGTGGTCAACCTGCTGGGAGCCTGTACCAAGCAAGGAGGTAAATGAGAAGGAGGGACCGCTCCCTCTCTCCATTCACATCCTAAGAGCAGAGTCTGACATGTAGCTCTTTCTCTTCCTTCCTCCTGAAAAATAGCCTCTCAGGTCAGAGGAGACAACTTGTCCACTTATAGAAAGGTGCTCCCATCCTAGAAATGCCTTCCCTGTACAGTCCATTGAAAGGTTCTAAACAGAAGGATTCCCTTTTAGACCCTTCCCATGGGCTCCAGGTCAAGTGAAGGGCATTTTTTCTCTCAGGACGTGGCCAGAGCTGAGGTAATGGACAGAAGGTTGAGTATTCCTTGAAGCTTCCCATAGAGAAAGGAATCACTCCTGGGAGGATCTCAGGAGGAGGCGATGCAGGGGACAACCAGAAGGGCCATTGCCTTCAGACAGGTTTTCTCCACTGACGCAAGCAGCCGGGATAGGGCTGTGGGGGTGACTGAGGACTCCAGCATGTTCCTGAAGACCTTTCGGTCTTCCCCTGTGCAAGGTTAGTGCTCGCGTGTAGATGTGTGATCGCCGCTTAAGCCAGAAAGAAAGATGCGAGACCCGTGCACATGAGTGTTATCTGAGCTCAACAAAAGGAGTAGAGGTGAAGGGCAGTTGGGTAGACGTACCTGTTCCGAGGAGCCGTGGGTACAGACGGCAGCCAAGAGCCGGGAGGCTCCAGCTAGAGACCCAGCCGTAGCCGGCCGCGCCTCCATCACCGTGGAGAACTGACAAGTGATAAGCCCTCTGTTTGGACCTGCAGGGCCTCTGATGGTGATCGTTGAATATTGCAAATATGGAAATCTGTCCAACTACCTCAAGAGCAAACGAGACTTATTCTTTCTCAACAAGGTAAGGAGCTTAGGGGTCGGAGGTTTAGGCTATAGCAGCTTAAAGCATGAGAAACCTCTGTTTTTCCACGAATGACCAAGCTTAGCACCCAATCTCTGCTTTTTTCCTTTTTTGAGTTTTCCTTGCATGCTAGTATGTCACACTTTTTGTGGGCAGTACAGAGAATAGGTAATCCCGGCATGTGCAGCGATAGAGGTTAAACTTTAGCAGCCGTCTACCTAAATACCTATCTAAGCATCTTGATCGGTTTTTTCCTCTCTCTCTCTCCACACGTACACACGCGCACGCACACATCACTTGGCGACTGGTTTCTTGAAAGGTGATGGCAAGTATAATTGTCTCCATTTTTGTAGAGAAATTAAGGCCTCAATCAACCGAGTGACCTTTTTAGTGAACGAGAGGCCAGTGATGGAGCCAGAGAAATCATTTCCTTCCCTTGCTCTGCCCTGACTCTGCCTTCCCCAAACCCTCACCACGCACGTCAGCTCCGCACACACACGGAGCCAGCCTGACGCACTAAAATAAAGCTACGTAACAAAAGGGACGCGAGGCTTTAAGTCCTGAAGGCAAACGAAACTTAAAAGATTATTGAATGGCGGAGAGGGTGTAATGAAACTTGGCCGGGGTGACCCCTTCCCCCAGTGTCATGTCCTTCTCTGGGCTGGAGCAGCTGGGGAAGCAATACTTCAACATTATTAACCGATGATCAGCAGCGTTGGTGATGAGTCTATGCGGGGTGGTGGTTTCACACGCAGACTCTGGAATCATGCATCCTGTCCGTCTCCACCGCTCAAAATCTGGGACCTTGGACAAGTTACTCAATCCCTCAATCTCAGTTCCCTCATTTATTCAACGGAGGTAATGACAGAACCCAACTCATGGCACTATTGAGGGAATCACATTTTGTTTTATTGAACTACGCATTCCCAAAGTGTTACCTATCCCTGTCATCACTGGCCCACCAAGATAGAACGAGAAGGAGAATCCCACCGAATGCCACTGATGTGTATGACGGATAAAGTGCCACACCTCCAAGAATTACACCCACCTGCCACGTGGACAGGCGGATAAGAACAACCAGACAACTGGCCGATTCTCTCATCCCTCCAACTCTGACCCAACCAAAGACATAGGTGGTCTGCTTGGAACCATATATACAAGAACATAGTGTTCCCAGTTTTAAATCACGCGCTCTAATAATTCGAATCTTGAAGCTGAAGGGGTACCTCACTGGCTCAGTAGGTAAAGCCTGTGACTTTTGACCTCAGGATCCTGAGTTCAAACCCCACGTGGGGTGTAGAGATTACCTCAAACAAAGGATCCTGAAGCTGGAAAGGATGCGTGTGGTCAGGTAGTTCACTCGCTCCCATGAGAGATGTGCCCAGAGACGTCAAGTGATTGGCTTACAATTCGCTTGACTTTTAGTGATTTAGTGATTCACCCTCCAAGAGGTGAAGTCGGGGAGAAAAATCCCAGTTCTCTGGACTCCCCCATGCAAAGCTTTTTTTGTGCCCTACCAGCATATACGGGGAGAGGGGGGAAGAGCAGGGGGCGAAGGGGTGGGGGGAGGGGGGGAGACCAGAAGACAAAGGGGAAAGTGGTGGCCTGGGCTGAGAGCAGTGCAAAGTCCCGAAGTCCTGGACTGGCTTCAGAAGAACTAAGGCAACGGCACACCCCAGGGACCCGGGCAGGGCGGGAACGTTCGGGTCTGTGCATCCTTTGTTTGGAAAGCTTTGCTTCCTACCCTGGCTATTTTTAATGAGTTGCCTCCCTGTTGGTGGAACTTCGCGTTTTCGTGGAAAACACATGTCCGTATTTCATATTCGGAAGGTAAAGGAATATAAAGAGAGAGTGAAGGGAAAACCCGAAACGGGATGTTTCATTTTCCAAGCGGATGCCCCAGGATCGGTGAATACTCTTTGTAATAAATGTCACCGTATTCTGCCAGAGTCCCGAAAGCTCGGTACCTAGACCTTTATTTATTTCATGGAGGCGGTTACCAATAAGCAAAGCTGAGTGGAGCATAGATTGGGAGTCAAGGAGGGGGTGAGGCAGCTCGAGTTTCTGGTCCCTGCAGACCCAGGTGCCCAGGCTGGGTCACCCCTGGGAGGATGAGGAAGAAGGCTGCCCGGAGAGTGTTGCCAGGGGCTGAGCCAGGAACAGATCTGTTGAACCCGTTCCTCCCCATACCCTTGCCAGTGCCGCTCCCCCCGCTGCCTGTGTGTCCCCAGGAGAGGCCTTGTAACCAATAAAATGTCAGTCCCCGATTGAACAGAACCAACTCTAACTGCCTCCGGGAGACACAATAACAAGGAATTCTAGTTCACCTGTTGTCAGGCACTGCGTACCTGTGCTGAGGCCTTCCGACCCGCCCGCAGTGCTCCCTGGCCAGGGGTCAGGAGCCCCGTACCCCCCCCCCCCCCACGGAGTCTGTCCCCCTCCGTCCCCCCTGTGGCTCCTTCCTCTGGCGGCTGTTTACTCCCACTGCGCCCTCTAGTGGAAAGATCTCTCCTACTTGGTGACAGTTCTAGGAAAGGCCACGCAAGGCTGCCTGGCTAGTTGCCCCCGCACCGGCTCGCCGTGCAGGTGCGTGAAGGGACCCCACCCAGCCCAGGCCCCTCTCCGCCCCTGGGTCGGTATAGCCAGCTAGCATCACCGCGCCAAGGTACACACGACACGAGCACATCGCCACAGGGTCACCGGGAGCTGAGCCTGCAGTGTCCCGGCTATGAGATGAATTCCCAAAGACGCTAGAAGTATTTTCTGGTTCCACGTGAACACCCCAACCCGGCACCTCCTTTCCGAGGAGTCCACCTACACGATAAGCTGATGGAGCTTTTCCAGTGAGGAAAATGGGACCCCCAGAACCTAGGTAATTTGCCCAATATCACATGGTTAATAGAGGAGCCAGATTACAAACCAGGGCGTGGATGTCCAGTCCAGGATGAGAGGCCTTTTCTGCCCTTATTAGGATCAAACTGTATCTTTGCTCTGAATGGAGGGGAGAAAAAGAAATGTTCACGTGCCGTCCTTCCCCAAACAAATGAGAGAAATTGAGAACCACAGCCTTCTCCCATTACCCACAGGGATTCTGTCAAGGGAAGCCCTACGTCCACTAGGGATTGACTTCTGTTATTCAGATGGTCTTTCACAAGATGGCGGGCGGTATGGAAAACGTGGTCAAGGGCATGGACTGGAGTTGGCCAGACCTGGGTCTTAGCTTTGCCATTTACCACTTGCATGTGACTTGTATTCCTTGACTCCTCTGAACCCGTTTTCTTCATGTATAAGCAAGAACTACTTCAGAAAATGGCTAGAAAGATTAAATAAGAAAACGTATGTAAGATTCTTAGTATACCGGCTCGCACAGAGTAAGCACTCAGTGAGCACCATTAATATTTCTTTATCCTGCCTAAGATGCTGTCTAGAAGCCCATTGAAAAGCAGAACCAGACTCTAGAAACCCAGGAAGAACCAGGCACCTGAGTGCCACAGGGCCCTTGCTACCAATTTGCTATCTATCCGTTCTGTGCAATGACATTCTCTCAGCTCAGGCGACTGCCAGCCTAAGGGCTTAGTTTCCTCATTGCTGTTCTGGAACTCTCTTTTTCTCCGTGTCCTTCTTGGTCTGTTCAAAGGATGCCGCATTACACATGGAGCCCAAGAAAGAAAAAATGGAGCCAGACCCGGAGCAAGACAAGAAACCAAGACTAGATAGTGTCACCAGCAGTGAGAGCTTCGCAAGCTCTGGGTTTCAGGAAGATAAAAGTCTGAGTGATGTTGAGGAAGAGGAGGGTAGGTATTAATTCCTTCCTGTCCTACAGTCTGAGATATTTTTACAACATACTGTGCATCTCTGAAATTTTTTTCTTATTTATCACCCTAATAAACATCCGTGGGAGACTTGAAGGGTAATGTCCTGAGGAGATAAGATTTGAATTAAGATTATTTACAGAGTTACTAATTTTGACGGGGAACTGTACAATTGTCTCCCCTCAGGGCTTTTTGTCTTGACGGATCATCCCCCGCCCCCATCCTTGGGTAAAATGGGCTGGAGGCCTGGAAAAATCTCGGATATTCATGTTGAAACTCCAATGCTCTTGAAACTGAACTCTGATCTGCTTGTTGGTTTGTTTTCTGTTTTGCTAACATTGTTCCAATAAACAGGGATTTGGTAGGATAACAAGAGCCATTACAAACAGTTACGCTTTTAATGCTTTCCAGATTCCGATGATTTCTACAAGCAGCCCATCACTATGGAAGATCTGATTTCTTACAGTTTTCAAGTGGCCAGAGGCATGGAGTTCTTGTCTTCCAGAAAGGTCAGCCTTGCCCTTCACTGTCTCTTTCTCTGCCAGGCCCGGAAGACGTACATATGGACACGCACTCATTTGTGCTATAAATCAATTGACTCTTCCCAGTATTTGCTTAACTTATGGAAATTTGTTGTCATGTGTTGTCATCAACAGATGCCTCAATTTGTCCTGATAGGACTGAGGAGTCTTGGATACCAAGGCATAGAACTTAACTCTGGGGGAAAAAAACCTCACCAGGTTTCAGATTAGACGAATGTGGCATCCATTCTCCACCTTGCCCTCCGGCATCTTTTCGGAACTGGCCAGAATCTCAGAATACACAACTTCACAGGAGAGCTTCTGTTAATACATCCCAGTGGGGTCCTCCACGGAACCTGCAGCTGGGTCACGATCCGACCTTGGCACCTCGGGATGAAAGGCTGGGCAGGGGGGGAGCGGGGGCTGGGGGCGGTTTTGCTTACTGGTAGAAATCGATGGCCAGCTTGGTTTACCAGGACGCTGGATCCAGGGCATTTTTTGACTTTGGGGCCATGGGTGTAAAGAAATGCCTTCGTGTTTATGGTAACCCCTTGTGCGTTGAGAGTCGCTTCCTTCATGGGAAGGAAGGATGCGAAACGGATCCTCCAATTAAGAGGAAAGGAAATCGGCCGGTGAGGTTAAGGAAATGCATTGATTACACAACTCTTCTCTTCTAGTGCATTCATCGGGACCTGGCAGCAAGAAATATTCTTTTATCTGAGAACAACGTGGTGAAGATTTGCGATTTTGGCCTTGCCCGGGATATTTATAAGAACCCCGATTATGTGAGAAAAGGAGACGTAAGTCGGTTTGATGTTTCTTGGGCTCACCCATACCCTCTCATCTTCAAACCACAGGTTCAGATAGCCCTGGGTAGATATTTACACGCTCCCTGAAAACCATCATGTGCTTTCTGTGAAGACATGCTGCCCGCGTGGCTGTGTCCCAGGGAGCCCTTGCGCGGGGCTCAGCAATGCCCCTTTCCCCTGGTCCTGGCCTTTCCCGGTTGGTACCTGTCCTTTGGGGCAGAACTTCCAGAGACCGCAAACCCGGGGAGTGTTCCGTGGGGCCCTGGTAAGACCATATCCTCACCTCCCCTTGACTCTTCTGGGAGTTCCCCTGAACCACTGGAAAGAACACCCTGGCCTCTTCCCTCAAATAAACCCGGGGGATTGATTCAGCAGGTGTGTATATCCCAGGAAGGGGTGGGGGAGGGTGTTGGTATTATCTTGCTGGGGAGGAAACAGTTTACCTCCCGTGTCTGCCCCCCCCCCCCGTCCCGGGGTGTTTTTGAACATGGTGTTATTTTTCACTTTGGGCGGGGACCTCCCGTGTCCTCTCTTCCCAGCCTGAGGGCTTAAGCCTATGTCTGGGCTCTGAGGATTGCTCCAGGCGTGGTTTTCCCACTTGACCAAGCACGCGGATCACCTGGAAGGGCTTATGGAAAGAGAATTTACTGAGCTCCCCACCCCCTCCCCCCCACCGGCCCCGGAGATTCTGATTCAAGGAGGCTTGGGTGGGGCCTGAGAATGTGCCTTTGTAACAAGTTTCTAGGTACCGCAGACACAGCTGATCCCAGGGCTATACTTTGAGAACCGCTGCTCCAACAGTCTCTTTTCCTAAAAGGAGAGCTTAGGAGCCCTGATCTGCAAAGCCTGTCGTTTTCTGTCATCTCTCTTTCAGCCCCTCTCACTTCCGTTTCACTGTCTCTGTCGTCCCTTATTTCCTGTCGAACCTCACCCGTCTCCAGTGGCGAGGCCTGAGGGGCCCCGGGTGGCTCCGTCGGTTAAGCGTCTGACTTCAGCTCAGGTCACGATCTCGCAGTCCAGGAGTTCCAGCCCCGCGTCGGGCTCCGTGCCGACAGCTCGGAGCCTGGAGCCTGCTTCGGATTCTGTCTCCCTCTGCCCCTCCCCCACCTGTGCTCTCTGTCTCTCTCTCTCAAAAATAAATAAAAACATTTAAAAAAAAATGTTTTTAAGTGGCAAGGCCTAATGCAGTGGGACCCCTGCTCCCCGAAGAGCAGGAAGATTCGTCTTCCCACTTGAAAACCAGCCACATGGTCTCCTAGAGGCGGTCTATCACCTTCCTTCCTTCCAACGCCTTTGCTCACTCCCCGGATTCAGTGACTTTTAAGATCATCTTTCTACATAGGGATGCCTTTCAAAATCCTCCTTCTTAAAAAAAAAAAAAAAAAAAAGCCCTGGAAATCATCAGTTTTCAGGATGTGTCCTCATTCAGGTCACTCTTTTCCAGGTCCCTGTAGAGCGCGCATGCTTTTTGTGGGGAGAAGGGCTTCTTCCAGAGTCATGGAGTGAGGACATGTCAGACACGTGGGAGGGGCTCACCCAACACTTACTGTCCCATTAGTGTGGCGCTGCACATTAGAAGGGCTTCCTCCATTCTAGGAAACCATAGCTGCTCTAGGAAATGATCTGTGGGCCAAGTGTTATCTGGGAGGTGACCCCGTGGGCACTTGGGTTGAACATGCTTTGTTTTCACGTCCTTCTGCTCAAGGCCCCCCTGCCCTTTTCTAGACTCGACTTCCTCTGAAATGGATGGCTCCCGAATCTATCTTCGACAAAATCTACAGCACCAAGAGTGACGTGTGGTCTTATGGAGTGCTGCTGTGGGAAATCTTCTCCTTAGGTAAATCTGGGGGAAGGGGGAGAAAGGGACCCGTACCGTCTGCCGCGCGTCCTCCGGGTAAATGCACCCTTGAGAACAGCATCTGAGAGACGCGTGGGTCCGTGTAGGGCTTCGGACCAGCATCACATCTGAAGTCAGGTTTAGCCAGTCTGACTGCTGTCTCTATCCTTGGCTCCTTCTCCTAATTTCTCGAAGTCTCGGGCTCCTAACGCCATGCCCCTCCCCTCCCCACATCAGCCACCTCTCAGAAGTTCTTCGGAAAGGCCCCACCAAGCACAGCTCAACCAGGGTTAGAGATGGGAGGCCTTTCTCGTGGCTCCGATATTAGCACAGCTAGCTCTCCACGCTGGTTTATGCAGGACGAACAATAGGAGTGCCGATCGTATTGGTTGTGCTTCCAGTAACATCCGCCATGGGTGGCTGGAAACCCTGTTCACGGCCCCAGGCACACAGATGTGCACAGAGCCCACGTCTGCTTGCGGACACACACGGATGCCCTGAGGCCTCCCAAGCGTGGGGTCTAGCCAGCGGTCTGTCAGACTTTGCCAAAACTCTGCCTTTCGGAGCGGCTTAAAGTCACCCGGTAACATCCCTGGTTTCCTGTAATGTGTGAAAATCATTCCCCTGCTTTCGATGACAGACACCTGCTGCTTTCAGTCCTTGAAAGCAGCTTGGCGGCCACAGTGGCCCCGCAGTGACACAGTGCCAGAGGCGCACGCCTCCCAGCTGCTTCCTACGGCACAGAAAGTGCAGACCAGCGAATGTTGAGACAGACGAGGTTCGAGGTCTGGAGCAGAGCAGGTTGGGAGGCGTCGTTCACTCCTGGCCCCCGCCAAGCGTCCCCCTAGAAGGGAAGGTTGTGTGGGTATTCTGGAAGGTAGAAGGCAGAAGGCAACGTCTAGGCCCCTCTGGCAGCCCCCCTGTCCGTGGGCCGTTCCCCCTCCTCCCCCCACCCCCCCCATTCAGCCTCGCCCTGGAGCCCAAGGCCCCCTTTCCCTCCCCCCCATTCAGCCTCACCCTGGAGCCCGAGGCCCCCTTTCCCTCAGGTCCCACACAGCAGCTAGTGTTAGTGCTTGGGTCCTGTAGGAGGTCAGGGAAAGTAGCGAAGGAAACCGTTCTCGCTGACGTGGGAATGATCCACGACTGGCCTATTCCGGGTCCCTTGTCATTTTAGAAAGAATCTCATTAACCCAAGGTATGAGTCTCTAATGACGGGATTTCTTTAGAGTTCCTTATGGGGCGCGGGGAGCCCCCACCCCACAGACTGGAGTAGCCACAGGACTGGCCTGTGGGCGTCGGACCCCCAGGCCCGTGGCCTCCCAAGGGTTTGCTGGGCTTCTCTGTGGGTGGTGTGGATGTGGGCAGCCATTCCGGTCCCTGGGGATTAACACCGGTTGCTCCCCTGTGGCCTTTCGCGCCCGGAAGCCACGACGCACCCTGTGCTTTCTCACACTGTGTCCTACAGGTGGGTCCCCGTACCCGGGCGTACAAATGGACGAGGACTTCTGCAGCCGTCTGAAGGAAGGCATAAGGATGAGGGCCCCCGAATACGCGACTCCTGAAATGTGAGCCCCCGGCCGCCTCCCTTCCCCATCGGGCCCACACCCTTCCTGCCGGCACACCCCAGAAAGGAGATGCGGTGCTGACCTTTGGGCTCCCAGCCCCGTTCAGCCACGGGGATGAAGGCCTAAAGGTCGCTAAGGTCCACCGTTCGCTAGAGACCCATGAGGGGGGTTTCACTTGGAATTCAGGGGAAGAGGGGTAGGAGAGGCAAAGGGGACTCTCCTGAACGAGGTAGCAATCCCACTCCGCGTCCTCCATACTCCATGGACGTGAAGGCTTCTCTGGACTCGTTTTAGGAGTGGGCAGCTGTGTGGAGCTTCTCGAGGGGGCTTCCCGCTTACCATCCTAGGACTCCAGGCCCCCCGGGAAGGCTATCTCCACTGTGCCAATGTTCGCCGGCCTCCCTGGGACGCTCTCTTTTCCTGAAGCTTTGTGGACGTTTCGCACGTGAAGGCCTGAGCGGGAATGTGATGACAGTTGCAGTTTTCTTGAGCTGCTGACAAGGGCCTGGGCCTCCCCAAGGCGGCACCACCTTTCCTGAACTGGCAGGCGGCCCTCTCGGTCCCACCCACACCATGGGGTCTTGTCAGAAGCCCCGGGATGGCCTTTGGGGAGAAGTCCGAGGGAACGAAGGAAGTGTGGGCTTGGCCGAAGTGCAAGGCTGCCGTCTCTTTCCTTCAGCCTCTGGCGACAAGGCTAGGTCAGACGCAGGACGAGGACGGGGGACTCGGGCCCATAAAGGCGGCGTCGGGGAGTAGCGTGAGTGCAGAAAGGAGCCGGGGGCACCTGTTCTGGTCAGCCCTGCACCGTGTCTGCTGGGTGACGGGCAGAGAGCTTGAGGCAGGGCTCCGTTCTGAGAGCTGGGACCGGAGCTAGGTCAGCCCCGAGGACGACATTCGGGCTGCGGGGGGGGGGAGGTTGAAGGTGTTGAAGAGGTTTTAATCGCTTGCTTCCTTTTGCTTGGTGGAGAGGGGGCAACCGCCAGATCCGATGTAAAATGAGAGGACTTTGCACTTGACGGTGTTCTAAGCGTCCCTCTCCCCACCATCCCCCGCCCCGGCCCACAGTTTCATCGGAAATTCCCAGAAACCTTGAGGGGCAGACAGGCAGATGTTATCCTCTGGATTTGATGAGTAATGAAGCTAATCCTCTCAGAAGTGATTTGTCCTCTGTCAACCAGGTAGCAGAGGAGACGTTTAGAAGCCAGTCTTTTGAACTGATTTCCCTGGCTCACGGGACTGTTAAATTAGAAAGATACCCCACATGCCTTAGAGAAGGGGTTTCTCTAATATGTCCACTGATGCTTTGAATATTTCCACTTTTCATATGATCTCATAATCACAAGACTGGTTCGCCATTACTAACCATAATCATAATTGCAGCCAGTATTAGGTAACGTCTAATATTTATTAACTAAGTAGTTATTTAGTGCTCAAGTGCCAGGCCCTGTTTTAAGTGTCGTTTAACATATATTAACTTACCTGATGCTCGTAACAACCCTCAACGTAGGCACAACTATTACCTCCAATTTACGGATAAGAAAACCAAGGCACGGAACATCTAAATGGTTAGCCACGCTGCCACGGAGGCAGTCTGAGCCCAGAGCCACAAACCTGCAGGGTCTAATATCTGTCCAGATTCTGGTTCAAAGTGACCCTAGAGGGACAAAGTCCTATCAGCTTTGGACTGAAAACCCCCTTGGACTTGATCAAAGCTTCCAGTCTTGGCAGGAGTCCCTCCCGGGTGGCACTTATAGCCCACGCGGCCTGTAGAGAAAAAGACGGCTCTCCGATGACGGGGTGTTTTAGAAACTCTGAAAGGCAGCAGCTTTGTGAAATGTTTGCTGGGCAGGCTAGACTTCCAGCCTCCAGCCACTCTCCAGCATTTGAGAGCTGATGTAATTTCCTTCTTGTGGGAGGCCCGGGTGGGGGACAGAGTGCAGCCCTCGGAACAGGCTTCTGTGACCTGAACTTGGCCTCAAGTGGCGTGCACTTGGGAGCCTGGGTGAGAGCTTGAGAAGGAAGCCCTTCCCCCAGCTGGTTTCAAGAAGGGCTCTTGGGTTGGGTGCAACTGGTGTCTCTTTATTAAACCTGTTTACTTAGTGATGGAAACCGTTCGACGCGGAGTGGCTGGTCCCTCGCCCAGGGCCTGTTGAATCAGATGTCTTTCAATAAGGAAATAAGCAAGGAATGTTTCCAATTTTTTTTTTTGAATTTCCCTTTGGTGTTTGCTGAGATGATTTGCGTTGGATTTTAGGCAAGAGGAGCGGAAACTAGAAATCAGAAACCAAGAATCAGAATAAAACAGCAAGTAGTTTGTAGGTGTTCCCTTTTGCTAGTTTCGGCGGAGAGGACCAGGGGAGAGTCCTCGCGGCAGCTCGCTCAGCGGTGAAAGGATGCTTTGCGGTTGTGGGGGGGGGGGGTTGTGCGGGGGCCCTGCATGACTGCACACCCTCTACTCTCAGGAACCACCCCTTCCCCCCTTCTATTTCAAAGCCTTTCTTGCTTTGCCTACCTTTTATAGACGATCTGTGTATGTATTTAACATCCTCCCAACAGCCTCCGAGATTGTTTATTGCTAGAAATTGCTTTGGATGATTAGGCTCCAGTGTGGGAAGGTGGGAGGGAGCAGGCCAGGGTTCGTCACAGCCAATGCAGGTAAACGTTTGTGCACCCGTCTCAGTAAATTAGTGGAATGTGTCGACTTAAAGGGAGATCGTACAAGACTGCAGACTGTCTTAGGCTACTTCAGACCTTTGGCCACTAGCAGGCTGACCCGGATTGCCGGAAAGGAGCAAGTGCCTTTGAGTCCTCACTCTGAGGCTGCCGGTCAGGGATAGTTAGGGACGCTGGGAACTGCGGCCCTTTCCTAGGTCTCCCAGAGAGAAGGGACAGTGGCCCAGAGTTAGAGAGCCTGTGTTCCCGTCCTCACTCCCAGTCTCCTATGTGTCTGCAAAGCGAGCCTCAGGAGGTCGACATTGGCCTTCACAGCTCTTGGGACCAGTTGACCCCCCACCGCACCCCCTAGGACTTAGGTAGAATAGATACAGTGGATGACATAACATGGGTGGGAGAGAGCCCGAATCATCTTCTGAGTACAGTCTTGACCCATCAGTTTGGACAAAGGCAGGAGAATTTGCAATTCAGACAAGACATCTTTGTGAGGGTCTTTGTCCCTTAATCAAAGGGTCTTTGAGGGTCTTTGTCCCTTAATCAAAGACCTGGGAGATCTACTTGCTGGGTATGGAGAAAGTAACCTCAGCTCCACCATCCAAGTATTAGCACAGCTTGCTTTCGAAGCCCAGTATCCACGGAGGGTGTCTGATGACCACATGGGGTCACTACTCCCCTGGGCACCTAAAGAGCCACACGCACCCGGACCGCAGTGTCTTGCCTCTCAGAATTGTTTTCGCTGACTGGGATTCTTGCCGTTAAGGCTTTGGCCAACATTGAAAGACAAGGGTACAAGACGGTCCCGTGGAGTCATTATTTCCTAGATGGAAACCCTGCCATCGATTGAGAGGTGTCTGGGACGGCTTCCTTTCGGATTTCGGTTCTAGGAAGAGCCGTGCTTCTTCCAAGTAACTGGTGTGTTTTTAACTTTTGGCTTGCGTGCATCACGTCCTCGATTATTCCTTCTTTTCACCAGCTGCCTGGAAGCTTGGAGCGCTGCCTCTCTCCAGCTACTCAGAGGCAGGACATAAATTCTGTGGTATCAGCATTGCCTGTAGTTTTTTTTGCCTTTTGTCTGATTTTCCCGTCCTCCTGATCGTGTTCTTTTCTCTTTTCGTGACCTGCCTATACTCCTACTGTCTGTGTTGGCCACCTCACGTATACTTTGAAACCAAAGAAGGATATCCCAGCTGGGAGAGGCTGGTGCAGACTGAAAGCGCATGTCTAAGAGGCGGCCGCGCGGGGGGTTCTCAGGCTTTTCCCAGGAACCCCCAGGTCCCAGCACTACAAGGAGTATCTGCAAGATGATTAAGAATTCATGGAAGGAAGCCTTGCTGTCTCGGGTGACTTCCTTATCAGTACTGGAGCGCTTACATGCCAGGCTCTGAGCTAGGTGACGGGGGTTGAGATGTGGTCCCTGCGCACATAGCGCCAACAGCTGGGTTCTGATCCCGTTCCAGATTCTGAGCACATTCAGCTTTTGATCCAACTTGGTCAGAGCCCTCTCTGGCCCAGATGACAGACAGTAAACTTCCCTTGAGGAGAGCAGAGCACCCAAGGAGCGTAAATGTGTAAGCCAGTCTGTGCAGGGGGCTCTGGCGTGTGTTTTCCAGGGACGGGGGCAGGCAGGGACCTGTATCCTCTCGACGCGGCCCAGAGAAGGGCCCAGTTACTTTTACATCTCAAAGGTCAGAGGAGAAGAATCATAGAGGAACCCTGTTGACATTTAAACCCCAGGACACGATTTGGTTTCTGTAATATTAAGACAGACGTTTCCCGACCTGTACCCAGTGCCCTGAGAAGCGTGGGAGGCCAGTTTGTAATGGCTGCTTTGAAATGCTGGGGTTGGCGGGGTGAGAGGGGATCCTCCACATGGAAGCAACCTGCTTGCAGCCCAAGGGACTCCTCATACTTGACACAGACTGTCACCCTTTGGAGGTGGCATGAGTCTCGTATGCAGCGCCTTCTCAACCAGTCTCCGCTGCTGAGCTCAGTAATGGAACTGGGGGGCCCTAGACCTACTACGTCCTTATTAAGCAGCCCAAGCCAGGGGCGCCTGGGTGGCTCAGTTGGTTAATAAGCCTCTGACTTCAGTCTAGGTCATGATCTCACCGTTCCTGAGTTCAAACCCTACCTCAGGCTCTGTGCTGATGGCTCAGAGCCTGGAGCCTGCTTCAGATTCTGTCTCCCTCTCTCTCTGCTCCTCCCTCGCTCACACACACACACACACACTCTCTCTCTCTCTCTCTAAACATTAAAAAAAATTTTTTTTAAGAAGGTCAAGCCAATTTCTTAAGAAATATAATATATATTTTCTTTCCAATACCTCTGCTCTATTCATGTAGAGCTTATGTCTTCCCCTCTGCAGAGACCTCAAGCCCTCCAAAAAACTTGGGTGGTGACAGGATCTGGAGGGCGGGGTTTGTTAGTCTGCCTTTCTAGACACGTTTCCCACCACCGGTAGGACCCCGGCCCAAACAGCCTGGGCGGGGAGGGGGGGGAGGGAAGGCGGGGGAGGGGTGCTGCAGGCCCAAATCCAAAAGTGAGGGCAAGGATCATAGGCCACAAGAAGAACTGTTATCTGTAGGACGATACCCATCACATCGCTGATGTGTGGGGCAGTCTACACCATCACCACTGCTCTCCAGCTATTTCTACCGTGCTTTCCCTCAACAGCTATCAGATCATGTTGGACTGCTGGCACAAAGACCCAAAAGAAAGGCCAAGATTTGCAGAACTTGTGGAAAAACTAGGCGATTTGCTCCAGGCAAATGTACAACAGGTAAAGCTAACCTAATCTAGAATATCAGAAGATATTCTGATACGCCTTTGAATGTAAGTCAAGGGGGGAGGTATTTTATTTGTTGTCTTAAGAGCTGTTAATAGCTGAGATCAGAAGCTAAAAAATAAATGTGTGTGCACGCAGAATTATCTTCCCCAAACACAAGAAAAATTGTGGACATGACATAGTGGAAGCTGGTATGTTGCACAGAAATAGGCTGAAATAGAAATCTGTACAATTAAAGCTCTGTCTTTGGTATTTTAGGATGGTAAAGACTATATCCCACTAAATGCCATACTGACAGGAAATAGCGGGTTTTCATACTCGTCTCGTGCCTTCTCTGATGACTTCTTCAAGGAAGATATTTCAGCGCCACAGTTTAATTCAGGAAGTTCTGATAATGTCAGGTAAGATTTCTTTCCTTCCTCAGCTTTACCTTATAAAATTTTCAGACAGAAAAAAAAGCTCACCTCCCAAATTCAAACACAGTTAACATTTTGCCCTATTTTGTCTCTGCGCATATACTCTGCATGTATGTGGTTCTTTTTGCCCAACTGTTTGAAAGAGAGCTTCGGGCGTTATAACGTTCTACCCTAAATCTTGTAAGATCTTTCTCCTGTTACATCAAAATTATCACACACAGAAAAAAAATGGTAGTTTTGTTTTTCAATGTTTATTTTTGAGAGAGAGACAGAGTATGAGCAGGGGAGGGGCAGAGAGAGAGGGAGACACAGAATCAGAAGCAGGCTCCAGGCTCTGAGCTGTCAGCACAGAGCCCAAAGTAGGGCTCGAACCCACGAACCATGAGATCAGACCTGAGCCGAAGTCAGACACTTAACCAATTGAGCTATCCAGGCGACCCTTGATAGTTTCTTAATATTATTAAATATTCAGGTTTCCATAAGTTCCCCAGATGTCTTTTATACCTTAAGAAAAAACAAAAAACAAATCAGCATCCAGTCAAGAACAGTACATTGCATTTTCTTTACTCTTATTAAAAAAAATTTTTTTTATGTTTATTTATTTTTGAAAGAGAGAGAGACAGAGTGAGAGCAGGTGAGGGGCAGAGAAAAAGGGAGACACAGACTCTGAAGCAGGCTCCAGGCTCTGAGCGGTCGGCACAGAGCCCGACGCAGGGCTTGAACCCACGAACCGTGAGATCATGACCTGAGCTGAAGTCGGACACTTAACCGACTGAGCCACCCAGGTGCCCCTCTTGACTCTTATTTAGAATAATCTTACATCTTTCCCCCCCCCAAGACTTTTTTTTTTTTTTTATGAGACCTTAGATAAAATAATTTGTTTTTCTTACTGGATACACTAACATAC
The DNA here is from genome assembly GCF_014898765.1 of Herpailurus yagouaroundi. Lineage (NCBI taxonomy): Eukaryota > Metazoa > Chordata > Mammalia > Carnivora > Felidae > Herpailurus > Herpailurus yagouaroundi. The sequence continues at coordinate 7,278,691 of NW_024412428.1, read as the reverse complement.
CATTCATTACTGTAGAGGAAAATTGGAGAAGGGACAAGGGAAAATGTATGGATTCAGTGTCTCCACTGGGTGCTGGGCGGGGGTCAGCTCTTCAGTACTAACGATTATACGTGTGTCAACACGTCATTACCAGTGGCTCTGTGTGTATCCCACATCAATGCCAACAGTCATATATGAATCAAACATCGCTACTAATGGTTACGTGTGTATCATACACATTCAGCACTGATGCTGTGCGTGGTCTGGGACTGTGCTGGGCTCTTTGTACAAAGCATCAATTCCTTTAATGCTCAAAACAATACTATACGGTAGATATTATTATTACCGTTACACAAATGGGGCCCTTAAGGCTCCATGGAAGATAGCGTGCCAAAACTGTGTGCCTAGAAAGTGGCGGAATAGAGTCTGTGACCCAGGTATTTTAACACTGCGTCCTTGTTTCCATGCAGTTAGGGCTATGTTTAGGATGTTTAAGACTATCCTGTGGGCCTTCTAGTGTCTTCATCTGCAGTAGGCACAACCCCAGAGCTTTGACCTCAGTTCAGCCAAGCTGGGCAGGTGACCAGGGGAGGCATAGCTAAGGGTTGGGCCAGTCTGAAAAGACTGACAGCCATCTGTGACAGGCCGAGAAGTCCAGTGACCAGCCCCGATTTGTGGTAATGGGTTACATGCCGGTGGCACTGCTCCTTCTCCGTGACCAGCCCAACAGGCTGCAACAAATGAATCACCCATTTCTTTTTAAAGACAAGAAAACTAGGTCAGACCGAACACATTCGCAGTAGCTGATTGTGTCAGAGATGAAGGAGGGAAGCTGTCAAAGTTGTTTGAGCCCTTTCAGGGGGTTGCTCAGCCTCCGACCAATGAAGCGCTCATCTAGAAATCGGGCCTTGCAGATGGTGACAGGGTTTCAGACTGAGAAACTCCGTCAGTAGGTGAACTTGCCCGAGGAAGAGCCAGATGGTGGAGATCTCTGCCAGCCTTCCTAGTGGGTCATCAACAAAAGGTCAGGAGGTAGTTATAGGGAAGACACACAGTTACAACCCATTTTTCCCAGTCTGTAATCAATCCCAGGACAGAATATACAAGACTAGCCATTAAATCAGCTGTGTGGCCTGGAGAGGTCATTTCATTGGTCTCCTCACATCCTTGGAGAAGTAGGCAGCTACACATTATCAAGTCACCCCCCTTTGCTGGGCATCATTTCTCTCCTCTGTAAGATACGGCGTTTAGACCACGAGATGACTCGGGTTTCTTCTGGGCCTGACATTTCCCCAGTTCCACCAGGGACTACAGGCCTAACCACTACTGAGTCTCTCCAGGGTCCCTATGGGATTTTGCTCAAAACTGTGCAGTGTGGATTGACAGCCGTAGGGGGGAAGTGGCCACCACTGTCAGGATTCCCAGGAGAACACAGCAGGAAAGTTCCAGTACTCTGGTTCATCTCAGCTGGGAGACAGTGCCCATAGTCCCCCGACGAATAAAAACTAGATGCATTTTCCTATGCTGATTATCCTTCTGCTTCTTCCTCAGATATGTAAATGCTTTCAATTTCTTGAGCTTGGAGAGAATCAAAACCTTTGAAGAACTTTCGCCAAATGCCACCTCGATCTTTGATGTAAGTGATGGGATTAGCCTACTTAGTGCACTATGGCAGGACCCTTTGCCAGACTCTTACCCAAACACAAGCTCCAGTAACCTGCTGGCTCCCAGTTCATAGGGGTCAGTAATGAGTGGCTCAGCCAACAATTTCAGGGGACAAGACTTAGCCAAACGGAGCTGATGTGAAAACAGGTAATTCTGTGGTTTGACAGTGACCTAGAATTCACTCCAGGGTCCAAGTCCTCACCTGGTCATAATTTAGTCCCTTGGGTCACAGTTTAGTCCATAACTCCATGGTGGGTTTCTAAGCTTCTTAGCTATCAATGATGGAACCCTGTCTTCAGATTAATGGAGGAATCCAAAGCCGTGAGTAGCTGGGTCTTCCTGATCTAACAGAAAGCTCTCTCATAAGAGTAGCCTACCTCGGCCTTACGTCCCTCCCACTAGGGTTCTAGAGGCTGAATAGCCATGTTCCCCCCCCAGCCACGATGGGAGAAGTAATCCGGAACAACCTGGCAAACCCAAGGCCCCACCCAGCTTGTACTTGGAAGCTCTGGGCCTTGAGGTTGAGAGAGTAAGGGGAGGCGAGGGAGAACCGGGCAAGGGTACACTTTGCTTCAAGACCCTTACACTCAAAGTGATCTCCAGGCCAGGTAAGCACGGTTGCCACTAAACGGGCTAGGAATGCGGAATCTCAGGACCCACCCACACTCCCAGAGTCAGACTTCGCACTGTCACAAAGTCCCCAGGGGACGGATGTGAACAGTGAAGTTTGAGAAGCAGGGGTGATGCCCACGTCCCATAAAGGGCCTGGAAGACCCGCCATGGTGTGAAGGTGATGGCCACAAACCCAGTGGCCTGGAGATTAAAAAGCACCAAAAGCTTCTCAAACGCACTAGATAAAGAGGAGAAAGTGATCAAAACATTTAAAAACATGACAAATAAGTCATACAAAAGTAGCTGGAAATTTTGTTTTTCTGCTTTGGTTTTAAGTGCTAGGAAACGACACTGAGCAAAACACGGAAGACTTCTCTCAACCTTAACCCCCCGCACCGGGATTCAGTGGGGACTGCAAGCTCCTTGGCTTGCTTAGGCTTGTCTACTGATGATCAAGGACACAAACACAACCCAAGGGAGACTCAAGGGTGGCAGGAACAAAGAGTCCACTCACTGGGAATGCTGTGTTAGCACAGTAAGGAACACCTGCCTAAAACCCGATGCTAAGGATGAACCAACGAGAAAATGGAATGTTGAAGGGTGCCTGGGGGCGCTCAGTTGGTTGAGCGCCGAACTTCGGCTCAGGTCATGATCTCACGGTTCGTGAGTTTGAGCCCCACGTCGGGCTCTCCGCTCTCAGCCTGTTTCGGATCCTCTGTCCCCTCTCTGGCTGTCCTTCCCCACCTTGTGCTCTCTCTCTCAAAAGCAAATAAAACATTAAAAAAGTCAATTAAAAAACATGGAATTGTGCTGGAAACCATGACAGCTGAGGGTCTGACAATTCCATAGGAGTCATAAGAAAAAAAACAGATTTTTAAACCATGTCTTCATAATTTCTTGGTTGTTGTTGTTCGTTTTTGTTTTGTTTTGTTTTTTTGTTGAGAGAGAGAGAGAGTGTGAGCAGGGGAGAGAGAGAAAGATCTCAAGCAGGCTCCAAGCTCAGTGCAAAGCCCAACATGGGGTGTGATCCCACAACCCTGGGATCATGACCTGAGCCCAAATCAAGAGTCAGATGCTTAACTGAGCCACCCAGACGCTCCAATTTCTCAGAATTTTTTGTGTGGTACACCTTTTGTGTGGCCACCAGAGAACAACATACCCATAGATGATAGTCATCTGCCAAAATTCGTTTTAGTGTATGTAGGCAATAATTTGTATAAAAGTTTACTATAAAAAATGCTCACCTGTTACTTGCAGTTTTCCCTTGTGTTTAAATGCATTTCCTTCCCCTTCGGGGAAGAAGGGCCTCCAAGTCACTGGGAATAACAGGCATTGCTTGCGACAAAATGTAGATTTGCCCCCTATGGAGAAAATGCTTTGTCTTAATAGGCAGGTGAGGACAGAGCTTGGGGTGACTTTGAGTGCGCAGCCAAGTGGTGTCCCCCCCCCCAACTCAGAGTGGCCCCCTCTGGGTGAGGCAAGAAGTGTAACCCTTTTTCCTCAACCCCCCCCCCCCCAACAGGATTACCAGATGGACAGTGGCTCTCTGCTGGCCTCCCCCTTGCTGAAGCGCTTCACCTGGGCTGAGAGCAAACCCAAGGCCTCACTGAAGATTGAGTAAGGAAATGGGGGGGGGGGGGGTCTTTTCTATGATCAATCGATGGAGGGGTGTGAAGGAAGATGCTGGGGAAAATGTAATGGGGACACTTGAGGGCTACTTGCCTCCCTGAACTACAGTGTCCAGGCATTGCAGAAAAGCACTATTTTCCCCCTCAGAAGGGCAAGAAGGAGGGTATAAAATCAGGGCCATGAGCACCAGAGCAGAGAAGGAAGCCTGGGATTTAAGAAGTGAAAACATGCAGAAAACTCCCAACAGAGACAGGCAGTCCAAACGCGTGAGGCACAGTGACTCAGTTGGAAGGAGCCTGACATGCCCACCTGTGAACAGTGCCTAAGTCAGATGGAGACGTGCTCGTGGGGGCGGGGAGGGGAGCTAGCCTACGATCACAGCCTCGGCTGGCAAAATCTGTACAGGAAGCGTCACAGCCCTGTTTTCCGGTAGTAAGACATGCCATCCCGAGACACCAACCCTTCCAAACGAAAGCTTGTTTCCTGTTGGATCCTGGCATTCCATCCCTACAGTGGCCGTCGGCAAGTACCGTTGGAATTACTTAGGCTCCGGCTTTTTATTCCACTGGCCCTGCTGTCACTTCAGCTTCTCTGTGCTCGTCTCTACCTGGGAAGAGCACCGGACAGGCAGACTATCCATCAGGGATTCCTTCCTTCCCGCGTTCAAATGCCTGCCCTGTCTACCCCAAAGTCAAGAACCTGACCGTCTTTTCTTCAGGAGCCACACACAAAACAGCTACTCAACCCTGCCACTGCAGTATAAGAGCAGCCATCAACAACGTATAAACAAGGAGATGTGGCTGTGTTCCAATCACCTGTATTTACAAAAACAGGTAGCCGTGGCCAATGAGCACAAGAAAAGATGCTTAAGGTCACGGGTCATCAGGAAAATGCAAATCAGCTTCACCCCCCACTAGGATGGGTAGAACCAAAAAGTTGGAGGTGGTGAAAGTCTTGTGCGTTGCTGGTGGGGATGTAAAACGGTCTGGCCACTTGGGGAAACGGTCTGGCCGTTCTTAATCAAAAAGGTTAATTAGAGTTACTCTGTGACTCAGCAGTTGCCCTCCTTAGGTACACACCCACCCAACAGAAGGAAAACTTAACGTTCACACAAAAACTTGTACACAAATGTTCGTAGCAGCATCGTTCATAATGACCCAAAGTAGAAGCAAGCCAAATGTCCTTCAGTTGCTGGATAAAATGCAGTAGACTCATACGATCGAGTATTATTTGCCAATAAAAAAGTACGCGGTACTGATACATGCTACAACGTGGACAAACCTTGAAAACGTTGTTAAGTGAACGAAGCCAGTCACCGCCGACCACATGCGGTAGGCTTCCATTTGCATGAAACGCCGGGCGCAGACAGATCTGTGGAAAGAAAGTAGACCAGTGGTTGTCTAGGGCTGGGGGGTGGGAAGTGTGGGAGAAGGGCAATTGGCTATACTAATGGGTATGGGTTTTGGGGGATGACAATGGCCTGAAATCAATTGTGTTGATGGTTGCACCATCTATGAATATACTAAAAACCATTCGGCTGGACCCTTTATTTTTTTTAATGTTTAATTTTGAGAGACAGAGACAGAGCGCAAGAGGGGAGGGGGAGAGAGAGGGAGACACAGAATTGGAAGCAGGCTCCAGGCTCTGAGCTGTCGGCACAGAGCCCGACACAGGGCTCGAACTCACGAACCATGAGATCTTGACCTGAGATGAAGTTAGATGCATAACCAACTGAGCAACCCAGGCGCCCCTCAGCTGGACACTTTAAACAGTGAACTGTATCTCAATAAAGCTGCTTAAAAACAAAACAAAGCATGCAGGTGACCAGCCCACAGGTTGTAGTTTGCTGATCTTGATCTAAGTCAAAAGATCGCTCCAAATGCCTCTCTGAATGATATAAATCCAAAGGGTGGGAACATGGCCAGGCAAACATCTGCATAGTTTCCTGTTAACATAAGCACAATGATGATCTCAGAGTGGAGTCCCCTCAGAGGGTAACAGATTAGGGGACCCTCACAAAGAATAAGTATACACAGGAGGAAAGGAAGCAGGATACCACAACCTTTTGTTTCCTACTTTGGAACACTTACCTAGATCTTTGTGAAGGAAAACTATTGCACCCTCCAGAGATTAAAAATATAGATAATGCATGTTGGGGAGCCTGGGTGGCTCAGTCGCTTCAGGATCCAACTCTGGGTTTCGGTTCAGGGCATGATCTCATGGTTTGTGAGTTCAAACCCTGAATCGGACAGCACGGAGCCTGCTTGGGCTTCTGTCTGTCTCTCTCAAAATAAAAAAAATTTTAAAAAGAAAATGCTGGACGTGTTAGTCCAGAACCAACCTAACTGTGGTGGCGCGTCAGGTTTCCTCATTCTCATCCCAGCTATTAAGAAACAAACGTGAGGGCTCCCGGGTGGCTCAGTGGGTTAAGCATCTGACTTTGGCTCAGGTCATGATCTTACGGTTCGTGAGTTTGAGTCCTGCTTGGATGAGCCCCTGCTCCTCTCTCTGCCCCCACCCTCTCTCCCCTGCAGGCTTACTTGCATCCTCTCTCAACAAACAAACACGAACGGACAAGAGAAGCTTTTCTTTCTTGTTTATCTATCTTATGCTGGGTGCAAAATACAGAACCAGAAGCAAATTTCTCCTTTGAGCCTTGCTAGTGACAGAGTCCCGTGACTTAAAAGCTTTCCAGAACACAAACATGATGGGGAGACAACCGCACTAACCTTTTTGTATGAAGCTCTATTCATTTCTTGATGCTGTTGTAACACGCGATCACAAACGTAGTGGCTTAAAGCGAGAGAAACGTACTCTCTTGTAGTTCTCGAGGCCAGAGGCCCCAAATCAAGGTACTGGCAGAGCCACGATCCCTCTGGAAGGCCGAGGGAGAATCCATTCTTCACTCTTCCCAGCTCCTGGTGTCTCTGGGCATTCCGTGGCTCGTGGCCACGTGTCTCTGCTCCACCTTCAACCCCCCCCCCCCCCCCCGCCTTCTGCGTGTGGCTGTGCATCTCCATCATCCTCTCTTACAAGGACACACGTGGTTGTGCTCAGGGTCCGCCTGGATAATGCAGGCTAAGTTCCTCTTCCGCAGATCCTCAGCTCCACCACCTCTCTCACCCTGGAAGAGAATATTCAGTCCTTTGCCATCTCCAGTGCCATTCACAGGTTCCAGGGATTCTGGGGGCGGGAGCATTTTTCAGCCCACGATGGTGGCTGACTGGTCCAAGGACAGGGGAGGGCCACGTGTGTCCTGGAGGGATTTTCCACCCGAGATGACGGATTTGCGGCATCTGGTCACACGGTCTGCCGCCCCCCGGCCAGTGGAAGACGTCATTCTGCCGAGTGCCACCGAGCTGGGAGTAGAGGGGCAGCGTGCAGCTTTAGGACAGAGGGCATCTGCCCGGAGGTGGGGATGGGGCTCAATAACCGCCAGCTGTAGAACAGCCATGAGCAAATGACCCGGCGGGAGAGAGCGGACAGACATCAGTGTTTGTTTCCAAGAAATCAATTTTGTGCATTTGTTTTCTTTTCTTTCCTTTCTTTAGCTTGAGAGTAACCAGTAAAAGTAAGGAGTCGGGGCTTTCTGACCTCACGCGGCCTACTGTCTGCCATCCCAGGTGTGGCTACACCAGCAAAGGCAGGCGCAGGTTCACATACGACAACTCCGAGCTGGAGAAGAAGATTTCGTCCTGTTCTCCTCCTCCAGACTACAACTCGGTGGTCCTATATTCCACCCCGCCTGTCTAAAAGTTCGACACGTAGCCTTATTTCTAGAACCACACGAGTATTTATACCCCCTGAAAACTAGCTTTTGCCAGTAGGACACATACATACATGTACACCTTTACCTTTCCACAGGAGCAAGCTGCCTTTTGTGATTTTTTTTAATAAGTGCTTCTTTTTCTTTTTGACTAACAAGAATGTAACCCCAGATAGAGTAATAGTGATAAGTAAAGAACACCACTGGTAAAGCCTCACGTTAATTCAGTGTGTTAGAGAGACCCTGACTTCCAAGCCCAATGACTTACCTGCTCCTGCCCCCGAGACCGCAGGGCGTTCAGTGATTCAGGAGATGCACCGATCATGCGAGGCAGCATGGACTCCACGGGGCCAGCCACCAGCAGCCTGGAACCGGGAGGCAAGGAGCCGTAAGCCGGCCCGCGCAGTGTCTCTGGGGTCCTCTAGCAGATGCAACTTCCGGGGAAGGAGGAGGAGAAGGGAGAAAGGAAGAAGCGAGCAAGGAGGACAAAAGCACTGGAGAGAATTGGCGCCACCCTGTATGGGGAGGGAGTAGGTGAGGGCTGTCCCCCATGACACTGCAATGGCTTCCGGACCCGCACCAAACCCGGTCCACACTGAGAACCCACCTTGGGGAGCAGACAGGACAGAGACACGAGGGGACATTTTCTGGATTCCAGCAGGCAAGTAAAGGACAAGCAATTTTTTTCTTTTTGGCAACTACAAATTTTAAAACGTTAGCTGTGGGACTGGATCTATGCCCATTCCCACATACGGCACATTTTAAAATTTCTAGCAACGGAGCGTGGTGCTCAGATCTGAGCCTGGACTGCAGGCCCCTCTAGTAATATACACTGAAAACTCACCCTGAGCTCGGCTGGCTCCACGGGCACCATGGCCTTGCACTTAGATTGCTCAGAGTAAGCTCACTGGAACGGGTTTGGTCTGTTAGGGTTACCTGTGGGGCTTTAAGCCACATTTTAAAAGTTGTCAGATTCTATTTTGAGTATTAATATATAATCAAGACACTTTTTTTTTTTTTTTTACACTAACCTGTTTTGTCCAGTTAGTTATAAACGGAAGCTGAGGAGGATGAAAACAAAGAGTCCTGCGGAGGGTTTCCTCTGTACCAAAACCAGGATAGGTGGAACGAAAGCGGGATGAGCACAGTAAAAACCCCATCTCTTTACCACCCAAACCAACTCGCGGGAACAGTTGGGGCCCAAAGGAGAGGAAGCCAATCATGTTTCCTTTTTCATGGGGATTCTACAACCTCATGCTGGTCTACTGGAAAGATGTGGAAGAGTATTAACCAATGTTTATTAAGCACTTTATGCTCCTGGAGAAAAAAGGTGATATGTAATTTATGCAAGATACTTTTAGAATTGGGACTCAGGATATTAGTTATTGAGCCATCAATAGGAGAAAAGCCTCTCTTCATCTGCTTTGGCCCTTGCCTTGGGTCTGAGAATGATGGAAATAGGGAGACAGGGTACAAAAGGGTGCCTACTCTTCAGGGTTTAAAGACCCTGGAACTCTCAGCAGGCTCTGATGCTGTGTATTTAGGACGTATGTACCTTCTAAAGCCAGTCAAAGCTGGACAGGTTAACAGTGAATTGCTGCTTCTGGTAGAGACGAGTGTGCTTCCCTTTACGGCAAGTAACTTAACTCTAGAACCTGAAATATAATAGGAGAATCTTTACTTCCTTCCCTGTGTGTCACATTCCTGTGTCAAGGTTCTTAGTCTAAAGAGACAGGACAGTCAGCACACCCCAAAAGGAAGGAAGCAGGTGCTCCAGTGGGGATTCTGCTGGAGAAGCGTCTGGCCAGCAGAGAAGTGAGGCAGGCCTCTCCACCAGGACCCCAGTCCAGACAAAATCAGGCCAGGGCCAGAAGAGGGGAAAAGCTTTTTTCTTCCTCGTCTTCATGTGCACAAAAAGCACCTGTGACAGTCGGTGATAGTATCAATCAGGTAACCAGAAGGAGGTTCAACAGGGAAAAGAAAAGAAGACCTCAATCAGCTTTGCCGATTTTTCATATCCGATAAGGATCCAGCAATGAGTGAAAACAAAAACCTTAACTATACGTACAGTATCTTAATTTTGATAACCTAATTAATTCTTAATTGTTCAAAGACCCTAGTAATATCATCTTTCCAAAAGAAAAAAAAATCTTCAGAATTTATGTTAATTCAGCTGCTTCACAGACTCAGGTTTAGAGCCTGCGTGAGTCCATTGGTCAAGATGGTTCCGTCTAGAGTGTTAACACAGAAAGGAAAACGGAAGCTCGCAGTCATGAGTCCACCCAGTTGCAACGTGCTTGCCACAGACTGGTTCTTTAACCAGCACTGGACGTTAAACACTAAAAACTGAAACACTCATTAAACCATGGTATTATTAGAACCATTTGGCATTTATGGCAAACATAGTTGGCACAATCCTTTCAGGATTTGTGAGAGCATGTATGTGTCACAGTGTGTGTGTAACCAGTGTGGGTGGAACGGGACTGAAACCATATGGAAGTCTGTATCTAGTTAAGTCTAAGAAGCGATGCTCAGACCTTGGTTTTAGCTTGTGAAACAAATTTGTCCAAACCCTGAAAAAAATGTTATGTAGGTCTTCTAGCTGTGCCTGGTTTCCCAGCCCGTAAAGAATGTCAAACACGAACAGACACTTGCCAGTCCCTTTTCATTGCAAAAGGAGCGCAACTTGGACTGACAGTGGTAGTAACTGTATGTGTATATACGTGTGTGTGTGTTGTGCGTGACTATTTAAGGAAACTGGAATTTTAAAGTTACTTTTATACAAACAAGAATATATGCTGCAGATATAAGTAAGACTTAATTTGGTCCTACATCTCTAGTCACCATGAATGTATTTTGTACGCTATCTTCATATAATAAAGTTAACTTCTGAAAACATCTACCTGTTTTCTCCAGTTTGCTTATACGTGAGAAAAAAAGGTGTGTGGGGGGAGTCACAGGTTTTTCCTTGGGGGTGGAGGGCCGGTGTCCTGGGGGATCTCCTTAAATACCAGTAGTGAAACACAGCACAAGGAAAATCCAGCAAGCCCTCTGAAGAGAGGAGCAGAGTTTTCTCTCAGTACCACAAGATGCTGCTCTAAACCATCAGGGTGCTGTAAACAGTAAATCAAAACCACAAACCAGGCACATCGCCCAGAAAACAAAACACTAAAATGAATACAATTAGAAGTGAAATGTACAGACCGAGTACAAGCACTGGCTGCAGATGGAGGTACCCTCAATGAAAGAAGAGGCGGGTTTTCCCCAACACTAATTTTCAGCTAAGAAACGATTACCATAATTACAGGATGTGTGTGCGCGCGCGTCTGTGTGTATATTAGAGGTCGTACGCAGGAAACCATACAGAATAATTAGGCAGAAGCCTGAGACACGAGAGCTTCCCTAAGAAAAGTACACTAGCCACATACTGTTTTCTGTGAATTACGTCGTCGACACAATCATCGCCAACGGACATGGAGTAAGTGACCAACAAATTGTCCTCCTAAGCGGTCATACCGTCACCTTCCTGAAAACATCATGCAGAAACTAGATTGGAGACATATGTGGGAAAACAGGTCTACTTTTTTGGGGACAAAGGCAAGAAAAAGAAAAAGAAAAAACGACCCCCCCCCCGGGGGGTGTGGGGGTGACCGAAGAGGGCATACGGCGTTTTATCTTCGTGAATCAGAAATCCTTTAAAAACAGTATCGGTTTTCATAACAGAAGAGTAAAGTCACTCATTTAAGCACATGATTTGAAGAATGCTCGAGGAATTGGTTCAGAAATTTTCTCGTGACTCTGGAAACTCACAGGACATTTGGGAATTGGTTTTGTTTTCCCTTTTCTCCAGCAGAAGGATCTCCCAGTAAGGTTTATCGGACTCCTCAGTGTTAAACATACTACCAGACTTCTGGGTTTCACAGGCCAGGAAATTTTACAAAAATATCCTGGGTTCCAACGCAGGGATGACTAACCTTCTATTTTCTCAACGAAGGATATTTTAAGGGAGAAAAACACAAAACCAAAACAACCAGAGGCCACAAATTCCCTGTTCCTTGAGCTGGGTGTGGTACACAGGTGTGTTCACTTTGTGATAATTCATGGAACTATGAACTTATTTGCAAGCTTGTGTGTATGTATGTGCGTACTATTCTTCGATACAAGATTATTAAAAGGAAAAAAAACATTTAATGCCACAGTTTTCACAGATGACCGATTTAAGAGAGTATGGGCTTCCTCTCAGACGAAAATATATTAACTTCATGTGCCAGCAACTAGTCTAAGTGCTTTGAGGAATAAAACTCAATTTCCAAAGCAATCCAGTGTGATTGGTACTATTAGTTACACCCGCATCAATGGGAAGACTGAATGAAGTAATCCAAAGAGCACTTCAAAATCTCACCATCACATCTACCACCGGCCTGCACCTGTAGTCACATGCTCTGCCTTCCTTTCTGGATGGTCAACCCAAGACCTGTCCTGGCACGCCTGGATTCCTTCCTGTACTCAAGGACACAACTCCAGCAAGTCACTGCTCCCTCACCCCCCATCAATGTGTCCCTCTCCCATCAGATCACACAAACATGCTATTACCCCTCCCATGTTACAAAAACAAACAAAACCTTTCATCCCTACTTGCCTCTTCAGCCACCGCCCCATTTCTTTATTCTTTACAGCAAAATTCCTTGATGTAGTTGGTCTCCATTTCCGAGTTCACCCCCTCAAGTACTCTGAAACCCACTCAAACCTGGCTTTCAGTGTTACTCACTGAAACCGCTTTTGATAAGGTTACCAGTGACGAGTGACCTGCAAATTGCTAAATGCAACAGCCAGTTTTCAGTCTCAATTTTTGTTGACTCATCCATTTGACACTTATTCTTGAAAATACCTTTTTCACTTTGACTCCAGGACATCAAACATTTTTCTTCCTATTTCACTGGTCATTTCCACCCCTCTTAACTACTCTTCTCTCTTCTCTGACCTTTGAGCACTGACTGTTCCAATTACCCCAGGGTTCTGTCCTTGGACCTCTTTTCCTCTCCGGTTATACTAACTCCCTTCATGATCCCAACCAAGTTCAGGGCTTTAAATGACATCTGTATAATGACTTGCAAACTACACATACAGAGCAGATCTCTCCAAACTCACTTGTATGCCAATATTAAATTGAGCATCTCTTAGGCTGCGGCAGACCGTGTTTTCCAAAAATAGTGGCGACCACAATCTCCCATCTCACGTGACCTTTGGCAACATGCTCTTGCCACTTCCCCATCGAATTCTTCTCCCCTACAATCAGACAAGCCTTTGTGACTCACTTGCGATCAACAGAATGTGGCAGAAGTGACACTGCACGGCCCCAAGGCCCAATCAGAAAAGATCATGCCCTTTCCACCCGAGGCTCCTGGTACACTCACTGTCCAAAAGCTCCCGCTAGAGACCCAGTGGCCGTGACTGGAGAAGCCTGAGCCACATGGTGGGCCCACGTGTAGGTGCTTCCACGGACAGTCGCCAGCTGAGCCCAGCCTTTAAGTCATTCAGTCTGGGTGCCAGATCGGAATGATTTCAGCCCCCAACCACTGAAATTTTCCCAGCAGAGGCCCCAAACATAATGGAATAGAGAGAGATAAGCCATCCCAGCTGTGCCCTGTCCAAATTCCTAACCCACAGAATTCCTGAGAATAACAAAACGGTTGTTGTGTTAGGCCATTAAGTCTGGAGTCACTCATTAAAAACAGCCAGTAGCCACAACAAATGCGTAGTAAACATCTTAAACTGAACAGGTCAGACCAAACTCCCAATTGTCTTTCCTCGCTCCTGTGTCCTTCTTGCCCACCCTCCAAACACACCCTTTTCTAGAACGCTCTCTTCCAATTTAATAGAATCCTCCGTCCTGCCCAGCAGAGGGTCAAAATCGGAACAGTGACTCTGACTTCTTTTTGCACTCCATATCCAATAACTGGGACATCCTTTTGGCTCAGTCTTTAAAACATATTCAGAATCAGGCACGTGGGTGGCTCAGTCGGTTAAGCGTCCCACTCTTGATTTCGGCTCAGGTGTTGATTTCAATTTGTGACATCGAGCCCCGTGTTCAGCTCTGCGCTGACAGGATGGAGCCTGCTTGGGATTCTCTGTCTCCTTCTCTCTGCTTCTCCCCTGCTGACCCTGTCTCTAAAAATAAATAAATAAACTTAAAGAATAAAAAAAGGGACGCCTGAGTGGCTCGGTCGGTTGAGCGTCCGACTTCAGCTCAGGTCATGATCTCACAGTCTGTGAGTTCGAGCCCCGTGCGGGCTCTGTGCTGACAGCTCAGAGCCTGGAGCCTGCTTCGGATTCTGCGTCGCACAGCCCCTCCCCGCCACCGTCCCTGCCCCGCTTGCACTCTTTCTCTGAAAAAATAAACATTTTAAAAAATAATAAGTTAAATATATTCAGAATCCAGTCACTCCGTGCCACCTCTACCGCCCGAGTCCAAACCCCATCATCTTTCACTTGAAATATCACGAGAGCTTCCTAACTAGTAACCAAAGTGATCCTTTTTAATTGTACCAGGTTATTCTCCTCACAACCTTTCTTCTCTTTTCCATGTAAGCACCAACATGGTCTTACAATGCTCTACAAAGCACTGCCCCCTTCCCCATTACCTGATTTCACTTCCTACTTAGTCCCATTGGCCCTTACTCCAGTCACATTGGCCTCCCTGCCATTCCTCAGATATGCCCGGCACATTCTCTGACCTAGAATTCTTCTCCTTCCCATATCCACATGGCTGGCTCCTTGCTCAAATACCACCTTCTCCATAAGACCTCCTACCCAGATCATCCGATCTGAAATTCTAGCACCACCACATTCCCCACATCGAGAGTTGCAAGATTAGACAAACACAGGATAACCAATTAAACTTGAATTTCACACAAATAACTTTTTAAGACAAACATGTCCCACGTAATACTTGAGACCCACTTAACGCTAAAAAAGAAACGGCCCGTGGTTTACCTGAAATTCAAATCCAGCTCCGTGTTCTGTATCTTTGTGCGCTCAATCTGGCAACCCTACCCACGTCCTTTACTCTACTCTGTTTCCATAGCCATTGTTACCTCTTAACGTTCTACGCGTACTTTGTCCTCTTCCTGCTAGAATGGAAGCTCTGTAGGAACAGAAAGATTGGTCTGTCATGGTCAGAGTTGTTCTGTTGATTCCTCTAGGGCAGTGCCTGCCATAGAACAGGCATTTGGTAAATATTTCATGAATGAGCGAATCCAGTTCATTCGCTGCACTGAGCGGGATGTCAGAATCTTGTTCTGGCAAGCCGGTTTCTTAACCGCCACGCGTACTGTGTTCAACGAATTTTAAGGACATGAGTTTTAAAGGTCTTTCTTCACTGCCCCTCTTGCCCCAAACTCGTACAGAAGGACATTTTACAGACACCTTGTGCACCTTGCGAAAGGTAGGAAAGGGGAAACACCTGTTTTTGACCATTCAGAGCACAGGACGTGAAAACAACAGAGCCATTTTATCCCCATTGAACAGATGTAACACTGGCCTAGCTTATGCAGTATTTTAATGTGTTTCATGTTTTCTCTCAAGAAATCTAAATCTAAAAGATCCCCCCAAAACATCCTCCATCCTAGGCAGACTGGTCTCCCTTCTTCCCCATGAACCTACAGTGGTCATTTTGACTTGCCACCGCATCCACTGGGTTTTTTTCTTTTTCGAGACCCTTCTAACACTTATTCTCGCTCTTCTCCGAATTTCTAAAAGCAACTCACTAGTTCCTGCAGCTAAAAATAAACCCTCCTTCCTCTTTAAGTACCCCTCAATTAGGTCTCCAGTCCCTTATCACTTTCTATTCTGTTTTTCAACTTTTCACTTCAATACAGTACAGGAAATAACCACAATAAACACTAAGTACTCAGATTCAACAAGTATTAATGTTTCTGGCATTAAAAAAAATCTACCTTTGGGGTGCCTGGGTGGCTCAGTGGGTTAAGCGTCCAGCTTCGGCTCAGGTCGCGATCTCGCTATGCTATTCCTGAGTTGGAGCCCGGGGTCAGGCTCTGTGCTCAGGCCAGGCCTGGAGCCTGTTTCAGATTCTGCGTCTCCCTCTCTCTCTGCCCCTCTCCCGCTAGCACTCTTGTCTGTCTGTCTCGCTCTCAAAAATAAACAAACATTAGGGGCGCCTGGCTGGCACAGTCGGTTAGGCGTCCGACTTCAACCAGGTCACAATCTCGTGGTCCGTGAGTTCGAGCCCCGCGTCAGGCTCTGGGCTGATGGCTCGGAGCCCGGGGCCTGTTTCCGATTCTGTGTCTCCCTCTCTCTCTGCCCCTCCCCCGTTCATGCTCTGTCTCTCTCTGTCCCAAAAATAAATTAAAACGTTGAAAAAAAAAATTTAAAAATAAATAAATAAACATTAAAAAAATATTTAAAAAAAGAAAAAAAAAAAACCAAAAACGAACCTACCTCATAGTCTGAATAATGTTTCTGGAGGACTTGGGGGGAAGGGTACTCTTCACCTGTATAGTAAATTACCCAAGTACTGAATCAGAGGCTAGCCATATCTTCTTCCAAAACTACACTGTAAGCCATGTGTTTTATAGAAATGTTTGGGTAGAACTATGTACTTTATAAATAGCAAGTTCTGGTGTCTGCATTCTCAGTACCCAAAATAGATCCAAGTAGGCATTGAGCAGATAGCTGGTAAACTAATGAATAAACCTGCCACCAACAATTCCTCCAAACACACAGGAAATGTTCGGCCTTTTAAATCCTGGACATAAGACAAACTTAACCTCATGAAATGAACTGGTACCCCCCAAAAGGACAAACTTCTCTGTAATTCTTTATTAAAAATATTGCTGTACACATAGAGACTGAAAACAGGATTAAAGATGAATAACCCATATTGGGGTCATGACATTAGAACTTAACATACTGGTGCTTTTAGGGAAGTTGTTGACATCCAAACCACAGAACCAAGGTCAAAAGCAAAATACAAAGGTACCCTCAAAAATATTTACAATGAAGTAAATACACTAACAGAATTTAAAATAGGTACAAAAAATTGAAATGACCAACGTTACATGATTTCAAGGGTTGTCCTTTCTGTGCTTTGATCTGTCATAACAGGAAGGTGTGGGAAGTCTGTACCCTTAATTTGACTACTCTCAGATATTACAATCTTCCTATGAATTAAAAAGACTAACTTTTAGACAACCTCTTAAGTGGAATTACACTATGGAAAAGAGGGCTCCCCCAAAAAACACCTAAGCAGAACTAATAAGAGTTCTACTGGAAACCATTCCCAATAAAAACTAAATGAAAAATAAATATAAAACAAAGCTTAAAAAAAAGATGTATTACCTGACACCAACTGTTTTCTGGCCGACAATATTTACTCATGAAAACAGATCAGCTGTCCACCTTTATATTCAAGCCAAGTCCTGAGGTTACTAGGGGCTGAAGCAAACTAGCACTTAGGATGCAAACATTCTTGGGTTTGTGATTTGAACCTGCCTTGCAGAGGGAAGTTTGCTGGTCGATACAGGATGAGAAATTCAAGCCCTATTTTACCCCTGCCCTTCCTTATTAGCTTTCACAAAACATTGGTCCACAAATTAAATTTTCAAAAAGTTCCCAGACCCCAAAACTAAAATAGATGATCCCCTTTCATTTTCAAAGAAAACAATATTGGAAAAAATCTCCAGCCCGCTTATAAATTAAGCATTTCATATTTTCTTCTAGAATACAAGTAGTTCTTTTTTGTACAAAAGAATCACAATATGATTTGTCAAAAAACATATAAAAAGACAGCTGCTCTTCCTCAAATACATGAGCTAATGATAAAAGACTTTTGCATGTTAATGTCTCCAAGTTCTGGTTCCTTTTACATAAAAAAAGAACATTATGGTGGCAAATGTTAATTATCCTTTGAACAGTGAACATTATGTTCTCGTAAAATCCATCCAGATCAAATGCAGTAATTGATTTTCTTTTGAACTCAACAACTGATGCTACCCAACGTGGACTCAGACACACTTGTTAAAATGTGGAAAGCATGTCTTTAGTCTTCAAAGCTTTCAGGTGAAGAGAGGTGTTTTTTTCTTGATGCAAATCTCAAGGCAGAGAAAATCATTTTAAAGCTTATAAAAAGTGGACAGAGAAATATTAAAAACTTCTCTGAAAACTACAAATGTGAGCAATTATTAAAATTGAAGACCGTAACATCAGTTGCAAGTGCTTGGAAGTCTTTCCTGACCTTCTGAGTTTCCACGTTTTCTTCATAGTTGCATGGTAAGCACCCGGTGCTAGTAAAACATTCAGTGCTGGGAAAGGAGACAGAGTCTTCATTACTGTGTTTTTGTGAAAGAAAACTCCTATGTATTTGGCAGTCTTCAGTATCAAAGAGTAGGTGTGTCATTAACTAGAAATTCCACGAATACCCAAGTTTGGCAACAACTGCACGTCCAAATATTAAGAAAGTTAAGAGGAGGAACATTCCAAACTTCTGAGATTGACTTATTCAGGAATATCCCACATAGTGAAGTTATTATCAAAAGTACTATTACTTTGGGCTAAGCAGTGACTGCAAAGGCACAGCAGATTGTTATCCCTCCAGATTCAGGCTGTAAAACTTCAGAAAGCTCTCGATGCCAGACCACTGCTGTGTTTCGTTCACCTTCCGAACAGTGTCTCTGTGTCTGTATCCAGTGTAAAGTACCATAATAAAGCTGTGGTTCCAAGAACAGAACTTTATACAAAAAAAGCAAACTGGAAATAATCTAAAGCAATATACTCCTGAACTTCAGGCCTTGAACGCAATTGACCTTTTTCCCCATTAAAAAAAAAAAAAAAAAAAAAAAAAAAAAAAAAAGTTGCGTAAATGTTAAGTATGTCTGACGAGCAGGGAAACACCTTTTTAAGAAAAGACTCTGGATGAATCTGGAGCCCAGGGCTGTGTGTGCTCCTGTGTGTAAGTTCCTGTGTATCCAATCCTTAGTCATAAAGCATTTAAGTCTACTAATAGGGGAGTTCGTATCCCACAATCCACTGGTCTCTCTTTTGTCTGTTCTTAAAAACAAAAAACAAAAACCCAAAAATCTCCACTTGAACTAACAGCGGTGGCATACAGAGCTTCATCCAATACTCTTACAAGGATTATACACCATACAGTGCTTCTGTGAAACCATTTACCTGGTCCATTACGTCCGTCAGGGCAACCCATCCCCCAAAGAGCAAATTCTGCAACCCTCAGTGACACAAATGCTGCCCATCGTTGTTTCCCAAAAACGTCCTTGCAAACAGTTTCCCTTAATAAGTAAGTATACAATGTGGCAAAAGTTCCAAGATCAGAAAAAAGTCTTTAAAAAATTAAAATTAGTGCATATACAAGTGGAAAAACACAACAGCTGGAACGCCATCCACCTGGTGGCGCTCCTTGATCTAAAGTATTCTTCACAGATCCGGCCCCCATGGCAGCCACAGCTCTAGGCTAAGTGGGACATTCTTCCTTTCGAGTAGCGGTGTACCTGACTGAAGTGCAAGCAGCCTGCTCATCTCCTGTCGGGTTTCCCAAAGGTGGAAGGAGAGGATGAGACCAGTTCAGCTGGAGTGCAATTTTGCTATCGGGTAAGGTCCTCAGCCGACGTGTCCTGCGTACTTTTTCAGCCAATACTACAACTGCCCATTGGCAGCTGCAATCAGTTCCTGGAAAGTGTTTTCAAAGCAGCGCTTTAAGTCACTGTAAGTCACCACAAGTACGCTCTTCTCGTCTCTGGAAATGAGGCTTATTTTTTCTGGCACGCCAGCATCTAACTGAAACAGACGGAGACACAAAATACGAAGTTCATACCAGGCAGAAGACAGTCCCCTTTATCTATTTTAGGACAACTTTTGCCACACTGACAAATATTTTAAAAATTTCTGTGCTGTTCCCTTCTAGATACACACGCTCGTCAGTGTGCACACTTCTCCACTGGGATGTTTTTTAAGCAGTCCTGTGTTTCCACCGAGCTTCCACACTTCATACTTGTTTGCATTATATTCCATCATTTAATTATTCCCCCAATACTTTCCCCGTTTTTGTCGTTCTGTTTTGTTTTGTAAAGTAAGCTCCACGCCCAATGTGGGGCTTGAACTCATGACCCAGAGATCAAGAGCCACATGCTCTACCAACCAGGCCAGCCAGGTGCCCCAATATATTCCAGCTTTTTGGCACGACGAATTCTAGTGCGACGGACCCACTCGTCTACTTAATTTTTTTTCTTCCGTGGAATTACTTCCTTAGGAGAAATACTTACAAATATCAACAATGAGCCAAAAAGTACAAATAATTTTATAGCTGAACACATAGGGCTAAACTGCTTTCCAAAGTATCAGAAACCACTGATTTATGAGTTGTACCAATTTACAAGCAGCTCCATATCAAATGCACGCCTTGATATTTTTATTTACATTTTCAGGTATTACCAGATGTTTTCACACATTTACGTATGTTACTTCCACTTGTGGGAATGCCAGTTTATGCTCTTTACCCATTTATCTGTCAAGATTTGGTAGTAATATTTTAATGAGGTCTTTATAAAGCATTTATACTAATCCTTAGTCCATCAAATAAATTATCTTGTTAGGTTTTCCCTTTTTTGGGTTAGTTTCCAATGTACAATTTCCTTCCTTTTCACTAATTCATTCATTAAAATGTTTACAAGTTACTAATTCTGAACGTTCAAACTTTCAAATCCCTTTACCAGCTTAATTTGTTGTAATCCCCACCAAAATACGCTATGTAAAATTTTAATTTTTAGATCACCAATATGGCCATCCACACTTTTTAATTTGTTACACTCTTCCCAAACTTAGAAAATTACCACATTTTCAGATTTGGGATAAATTTTATTTACTCCTAGTTATTTTATGAAGTCAAACAGAATTTTCAAGTTTTTAATTATCCTCACATTCATTAAATAATCTTCACTTCAGATACCTATCTGTCCATGGCTTGATTTCACAGGATCTAGCTGTCAGTTTAACTAGCGCTACGTATTTTTAGTTACTGGTGCTCTGATAACATGGATACCATTTTCTAAACTCTGGTAGAATTATTCTCCACTCATTGCTTTTAAGAAAAATGTTTTCCCCTTAAGGGAAAGGGCAAACAAATACATGTCATACTAGATTAGTTCAATGGTACATTCAGTCTGTTCTGTCTTAATGTCGATTATTGACAACACTCTCTTTAAAGGGTTTTAAGGAAATTCAAACAAGGCAAAGGAGTGCTTAAAAACAAAAACCACATTCTCCCCGAACAGTTACAGCACACTGAACACGAACAATTCTACACCATGTGCCATGAGGCACTTTCTCCTCTAGTACTTGTAATTTAGGGACAGTTTAGACCAGGGGTCAGCAAATAAACTGACCAGAGGTCAGTTTCCATAAAGATGGCCAGACAGTAAATGCCTTAAATTTCAGGGCCGCATACAGTCTCTGTCACATATTCTTTTTAGTTTTGCTTCTGCTATTTGTTTTCAGTCTTTTGAAAGTGTAAAAAAAATTCTTAACTTGCAGGCGCTACAAACAAAAACAAAAACAAAAACAAAAAAAACCGCAAACAAAAACAAAAAAACAGGCTGTCTGTCTGCCCAGTTTGCAGACCCTTGAGATTTAGATATAAACCTACATACAAAGACTAATGTTTACTTCTGGAGACCCATTCTACACTCTGTAATTCCAAGTAATTCATAAGGAAAATGCATTCCTTCCTTCCTCTGTGAACCGTTTCTCTCCTAGCCCTTTCAAAAACAAAAGTTCACCTCTCCAGTGAATTTATGACGTGTCTCCATCTACTTAGTTCATGTCATCACCTAATTCTCCACTTAGAACACTGGGCCTACTGTGCTTTTATTATTGCAATATTGTATTACTATGCCCACAGTGAACAGTAAATGAACAGATAACATGTAGGGACATCCAACATGAGACTCACAAGAAAGCAATTCAACATAAAATTTTTGTTTTTCCCACCCACTGCTTTTGTGACGTTTTATCACAATAAGAAGATCCACGATGAAAAAGTCTATAGTTATTCATGAAGATGTCAAAAAGGCCTGCCAAGTCTAGAAACTGTTATTAAGTAGATACACCTAATAATTATTAAGAAAATGTCTTTTGGCTACAGAGAATACATCTAACTTCTTAAGTCTCTTAGTATTTATAGAAAACACAACTTTGCATTGTGATCTTAAAAATCCAGATACAAATTACCTTGTTAAGACAAGAAATGATATGACTGAGGTCAATCCAAGGGGCACCCGCTTCTGTCACCTGATGGAAAAGATGATCCCTAAAGAGTTTCAACAGATAACGGTCTCCAGTCTCCGACCAGGTAGGATCCTTCTGAAACCTGGGGGAAGGTAATATTTTACCTCAGTAACTCATGCCGTATGCCACATGGCTATGTTGATTCTTCAGACTCAACACTAGTTTGATTGTTTTCTCTGATAAATAAGTTAAGTACCGTTTGTGTGTCTGTGTCCGTGTATGTAGTGTTTTACGGGTTTTTTTTAATCCTCCAAAAGTTATAGGGAGTCTAAAAAAATTGGCCTTTTTCAAATTTTATGTGCCAACTGCCAAATATTAAAAAAAATAACTTCACGGGGCCCCTGGGTGGCTCAGTCAGTTAAGCCTCTGACTCTTGATCTCGCCTCCGGTCTTGATCTCACAGTTCCTGAGATCGGGCTCTGTGATGACAGCAGGGAGCCTCCTTGGGATTATCGACGTCTCCCTCTGCCCCTCCCTTGCTTGGGTGCTCTAAGTAAATAAACAAACTTTAAAAAAATAATAATTTCATAGAACATGAAAGTACATGAAACCCAGTTTCTATTTCTTAAGGGTAGCCGACCCTTCCACACTCCTATTTTATAATCACTTCCTTAGGTAAATGGAGGGAAAAGAAAAGGTCTTTAAAAATCTTTAGAAATAAGTTGAAAGAGATTATTCTTTTCCTCTTCTCGCCTTTAGGATATAGAGTAGAGAGGTAAGATCAGATCTTCTACTTTACTGGCAGCAAAAAATAGAAAAATGTTTAAGGAAACAAAAAGCGGGTAGATTTTGGTTTCCTACCATCACGAGCGGATGTGAGAACGAGCTGTGAAGGACCAGAGAACTGACCAGACGATCAGTTAGTGTCCAGTGACCTCTGGAACTTACGATCTAGTGAGGAAAACAGATGTTCAAAGAACCAAAACATGTTTTAAGTGCATATTTTGATAATGCCGTTAAGAGAAAGGGAGACGGTACGGAACGTGAATTCACCTAGGAGGACAAAGGCGGCTCTCCAGAGGAAGCAGTGGATGTTCCTCCCAGAGGAAGGACACCCTAGTCAGAGGCATCAGTATTTGCAAGGACAGAGCATGCCGCACTTCAGAAACTTAACAAAGGTTGGTGTGGGTGGAAGGGGCTGAGGGGAGGAAAAGAGAGAGGCCGAGAGGGGGACAGAGAGTAAGAGCAAGGAGGCGGAAGAGAAAAGACCAGGGCAAAGAGGGACAGAAGGCAAGACAGGGGAGAAGAAAATTAAAAGAAAAAAAAAGACATATCTGAAGCAAAGATAAGAAGAGAGAGATCAGGCTACACAGTCTTGGTTAAAAAACTAGGTGTTTTCTAAGAACGAGATGGAGGGGCACCCGGGTGGCTAAGTCAGTGAAGCATCCTTGGTTTTGGCTCAGATCACGATCTCACAGTGCGCACCGACAATGCAGAGCCTGCTTGGGATGCTCTCTCTCTCTGTCTCTCTCTCTGCTCCTCCTTCCCACACGCTCTTTCTCTCTCTCTCTCTCTCTCTCTCAAAGTTAATAAATAAACTTAAAAACAGATGGGAAGCCCACCATTTGGGTTTAAACACAATCCTAAGAGTTTTGCAAAGATCGCTCCAGGGACTGTCCATTAAAACGCTAATTAAACACATCCATTTATCTCTGTTTCCTCTCAAAACCCCACCAAATTGGCAATGAATGTCTAATAAAGGATACGACAAACGCACAAGGACAAAGCGATCAGAAGCAACAAGAGAGGAAAAACCCACGAAGAAAAACTGGAAAGGTGAAAAACAGGCCGGTGAGTGGTATGGTGAGCTGACCTGAAGAAACTGACCGCTGACGCTACAGAAGGCACAAGAAGGGGAAGCCACAGGAGGGGCCATCGCCGTGAGGCCAGGCGGGGAAATCTTGAGGGACAGACTACTGAAAGCGAGTAGGGGCTCAAGGTGGACACAGCAGAACGGACGGAAAATTCCGTAAGTAACAAGTAGATCACCTCGCTCCCGTCCCTGCCTCCATTTCTGCTCCGCAGAAATTTTCCAGAAAAGGTACCGGAAATCTCTCTAGACGGGGTGAACAAAGACGCTCCCGCCCCGGGGTGCCAAGAAGAGCAAGCGATGGCAGGTAAGACCATCCAGTCAACCCCTCGTGGCTACTTGGCCATCCAAAGCTCGACCACGAATTTATACCACAGACAGAACGTTGGAAGGTTACTTTCCGGATGCTAACTCGCCCAAGGGAAATTCCGACACTTAAGAGTACACCAAAAACAAAAATTATACATCACGGCATCACACTGCTTTACCACACATTCTACAATCTCCGACACCACCAGGAACTCATCAGTAGCTTTTTAGATGAAATTCTTTAAATTTCTTTAAAATTTTATTTACTTAGCTTTTTAGTAATTTCCACACCCAACGCAGGGCTTGAACTGACGACCCCAAGATCAAGAGTCGCATACGCTTCTCACTGAGCCAGCCAAGTACCCCCCAAAAGATTACTTTCAACATGAACACATAGCCAGGATCAGAAATCCACTGGAGAATGAAACAGAAGAAACTCATTTCCTATGAGACACTGCAGGGAACAGAACAAAACTTAGAACAACAACAACAACAACAACAAAAAACCTAACCAAAACCTGTAATTGAGACTCTTGCACAAACAAGAATTAGATGCTGTAAGACAGAAACATTTAGAGAGGGGCGCCTGGGTGGCTCAGCCGGTTGAGCGTCCGTCCAACTTCAGCTCAGGTCAGGATCTCATGGCTCATAAGTTTGAGCCCCGCATCAGGCTCACAGCTGCCAACACAGAGCGGGCTTCTGATCCTTTGTACTCCACTCTCTGTCTCTGCCCCTCCCCCGATCATGCTCGTTCGCTCTCTCCCTCCCTCTCTCTCTCTCTCAATAATGACTGAACATTAAAGAAAAGCATTTAGAAAACAGAAAGTTCTTGAAAATTAAAATTATGACAGCAGAAGCTTAAAAATTCGAAGGATTGGGAAAAAAACCTTTATTTTTAGACAAAGTAAGTTGAGATAATTACCTCAAAAGTAGAACAAAAAAATACAGTACAGAAAACAGAAGAGAATATTAGAAAATTAATGACGATGGTCTAATATCTGAGTAACAGGAATTCCAAAGAGAGAAGCTATCAAAGAAACAATGAAGACAACTTCTCAGAGCTGAAGGACCTACCGTTTCCAAGATTAAAAGGGCCTGCCCACCCTGCTGATTCATCAGAATGAATAAAAAACCCTACACCAAGGCATTTCACTGTGCATTTCTGAACATCAATAAAGAGAAGATCCTAAAAGCACAGAGGAAGGGGAAGGGTTTGAAAAGAAAATAGATTTGAATCTGGAAGTTAAAAGACAGTGGAGCAAAGCTTCAAATTCTGACAGAAATTATCACTACTATTACTTAACTATGTACTAGAGATACTAGCTAACACAATCACTCCAAAGCAACTGAAACTATCGAAATTAGAAAGTAGGAAATGTAACTACAATTATTTGAAGATATGACTCTGTATCGGGGAAACCCAAGAAATCTAGTGAAAAACTATCCAAACACTAAGGTATCTGGGCACAAATTTTACAGAAATTGATAAATTTCACGTGTACCGATAATAGGCAATCTAAGAAGAAAGAATGGCAGGGGTGGGGGGAAGGGAGGGGATTCCCATTTACAACAGCAACAAGAAAAAAAATACCTAGTAAACTTAGTGTGCCACAACAACATAAGAACAACTTAAGCACTGAAGGACAGACAGTAAAGTAGGTGTGAATGAATTCAACGATATATACCATTGTCGTGGTTACGAAACTCAACATCTACAAACACATATGCTCCTTAAGTTTAATAATAAACATGTCATCTTATAAAATAAAAATACCACCAGGTTTATAGATTTTTTAACTAAAAAAGCTGATTCTAGAATTTATACAGAAAATTAAACAGTTTTAGGAAACAACAAAAAACAATGAAATGAAGCTGAGAAAGAATGAACTACCAGATTTTAAAATGTCATCCAAAAAAAAAAGTTAGTCATGAAGGGGTGCCTGGTTAGCTCAGTCAGTTAAGCAACCACGCTTGGGATTCTCTCTCTCTCCTTCCTTCCCTCCCTCCCTCTCTCTCTCCCTCTCTCTCTCTCTCTCTCTCTGCCCCTCCCCTGCTCACTTGCTTACTCACTCTCTCTCAATAAATAAGCAAACATTAAAAAGAAATGACAGTCATTCAAACATTAATGTGAAAGAAGTACTGTCTTAAACCAGTGGGGAAAAGCTAGACTATTCGATAAATAGCTTTTGGGCCACTGGAGAGTCTTCTGAGAGGGAAGGGTGGGGGAGCTGAATACATACCTTATATCCTATAAATATTCCAAATACATAAAAATTTAATATGGGAAGAAAATAAAACCGTAAGTACACTAGAAGAAACAATGAGAAAATTCCCGTAGAAAAGGCCTTTCTAACTATGATTCAAAACCCAAAAGGATAAAAGAAGTTTGATCAATTACACCATGTATACAAATGTCTGCATGGAAAAAAAAAAAAACTGAGCGGTCAAAAGAGAAATGACAAATTAAAAAGAAAATGATCAAAAAGGACAAATCTCTCCAGCTCCTATAAATCGACAGACAATTCAACTGGAAATAAAAATGAGCCAACAATACGAACAAAGAAAAAAAAGGCAACAGAAACAGATCAAAAACATAAAAATGACAAGCAACATGCTCATTAAGAGTAAATACAAAATAAAACCGCACTGAGATTCAATTTCACATCCATCAGGTAGACAAAAATCCACAAGCTTGAAGAAGTACTGTTGGTAAAAGGCTCTCTGCAAGGGTTTACGGTCACATATCCACAGACCTAACAACCACAACTGGGTCTATCTTTATGCACACGTACAATTAAGTATGCATAAGTCAGTCCCTGCAGCACTGATTATACCAGCAAAACAGTAAAAACAACTCAAATGCCTACTGATCAGGAACTAGAGCAATAAATTACAGCATGTCCACAGAATGGACTATTACATGGCTATAAATTATGGAGGCATAGCATGGTGGTTCAGAGCATGGACTCTGGAACCATACTGTCTGGATTTGAATTCTGGCTCAGATGCTCACTTATTATGTGACCCTGGAAAAGGTATTTCACCTCTCTATGCCCACACATCTCTGTTAGTCGAGAAGGCTAATAGTACCTGTATCACAAGGTAGTTACGAGGATTGAGTTGGGACCTATTTGTAAACTATTGAGAATAGTGTTTGGTATACACTAAACATACCTAAACAAAAAGATTTCCAAAATATAGTTAATAAGGAAAAAGGAACATACAGAACACTGCATGGTTTACAATTTGTATATATTAAAAAGTGAGGAAGGGATGAAAGGAATTAAGAATGTATCATTGTAACTCAGGAAGAATATAAAATAAAGATTAGTGGGAGAAAAGGGAGAGACTGGGGATGTAACAGGTATGAGAGATTTTTTTCCCACTGCAAACCCTTTTCTACGTTTTAAAAAACTGGTTCATATTAACCTATTCAAAATTAATAAAAAGAATTTTCCAAGGACAGTCTAGAATTTTATACCCAGTTATACTGTCAATAAGTGTAAAAATAGAATAAAGATATTTTCAGACTTACAAAGACTCAAAAAACTCACCTTTCTCAGGAAGCTACAGGAGGATGTGCTCCAATAAATCAAAAGAATAAATCAAGGAAAAAAGCAAGAAACAGGGTATCCAACACAAAGGGAGAGACAATGAGAATTCCCAGGATAATAGTGAAGGGAAGCTCCAGTTCTAAAGTGTGAGTGTGAGCAGGCTTAGAGCTCAACCAGCCCAGATAGGAACAGAAGGACAGAGGCTCCGGGGGCAATTTCTCTAAGGGGGAGAAAAAAAAAGGAACTGATAGGTTACCTATTTTTGACCATATGGGAAGGTGTTTCGTGACTCTGGCAAAAAGTCTGGAATAAAGTGGTGGTCAATATTTTCTCATTTGCTTATTAGAGTTCTATAATAAGGCAATTATTAACCCGAGGAAAACAAAAATCAAAAAACAAAATACAAAAGAAAGGAAATATAGTCATGGTTTACTCTGTGGTGCAGCTATGAACAGTATTTACCCCGTTATACTAATGTCAACACTTTTAACTCAAAACTTATGGGTTCAATGGTAGGATGTGAGTGAGTGAGTGAGTATGTTTGGTTAACGAAAGGGGGTATGAAAGATAAAGCCTCATCCTACACAGGACAAAGTCATTAGCTGAGTTAAATACTTAAAAAAAAAAAAAAATCAAGCAATAGTATCATAAGCATATTATTTTTAAATAAAGAGAAAAATGCCAGAAGAAACAACTTGAAGGGTTTTTGGGGGTTTTTTTGTTGTTGTTGTCATCTTCTCTTCATTTAGAAACATTATCAGGGAAAATACAAATGGAGTTTTGTAACTGTGAAGAAAGGTAAGTGAATATGAATTTTGTCGTCAAAAACAAAATCCCTCAAGCGGTATTTATGTGTCACCTATCTCTATCAACAGAGGTAACATTCCTGAAACAGAACGTATACTACAGTGAAAGTAGCTATAATACTGTTCAACCTGTCTTTGACAGTTACTATTTAGTACAGACGTCAACTCTCCTTCTTTCTTGAACGTACGATAAACTTGAACTTACAAATGAGGCAGAACTAAATGACAAATAATGAAGGGTGGCAAGGCCTTTCCAGTGTCACCGATATGACAGCTGTATGTATTGTTTATGTGATGTTCTTAAATAGAAGATAAGGGGCATGCAACAATTAGACATGTCTGAAATCTCTAATCTGACTAAGGTAAACTGAACTGAGCAAGCTTCAAAAAGGAGACAGGGTAGAGGCAGTACTGACAGTCATAAAATGTCCCCTCATGCACAAACCACAATGGAGCTTTCTAACAGTCTGTTTTCTGTATGGGTATGTGTGTGTGGAATCCCTAAGAACAACCACATCTAGGCTGTAGTTAAAAAACAGCATCCTAATGGCTACCAACAGGCTTAAGGTCACTTCACATGAGAATTTTTCTCTTTCCAAATAAAACCAGTAAGAATCAGGTATACTCATTCTTGTTAGTGCATTTGATTGAAATCATATTGTAAAATACTGTAAATCCTTACTCCGGCCTCTCATTGATTGTTCCCAATTTTGCTAGAAGCCTAAACAGTCTTCCATTTTGAACCTCCTATAAGACATTTTAAAAAGAGAGAGAATGTTAATATTCCAGCAAAATTTTATGAACCTGGTATCCTACACCAATATTACCTTTAAACCGTAAATCCTAATATCCCCACCTTTTGGTAATCATTTTGAATGTAACATGTCCATTTCATTCGATATTAATACTCAAGATGATCATGCAGCTGGCCATTTTTAAGAATGGTTAAAGTTACATGGGAAAAAAAAAAATCAAGATTCTGTCAATTAACTGGAGCAAAGCCACAAACAAAAAGCAGAACACAAATGCCCAGAGGACATAAGAAATTAAAAAAAAAATTTTTTTTAAGTTAAAAAATATCTGTAAACAGTCCTAGCCAATTCGGCACAAAAATTACTGTTTTCTAACTCTTTGCACATACAGATGTCATTGTATATATCTTTTTCTAACTCTTTACCTTTGCAAGGTCTTCCTCTATGACATCATTTCTCATTTGAGCAGCATCCAACTGAGTATAAAATCGAGCACCAATCATGGGCATGATGTCATTTACACTTCGCATCCTGTTTTGGTCAGTCAACAAATACCTAGTGAAAATAAAGAATCACCTGAATGCCAAATGTGCAATTTAATTTTTTTTTAATTTTTAAAAAATGTTTTATTTATTCTTGAGAGAGAGAGAGAGAGCGCGCGAGCAGGCGTGCACATGCATGAGCAGGGGAGGGGCAAAGTGAGAAAAGGACACAGAACCGGAAGCAGGCTCCAGGCTGCCAGCACAGAGCCCGACACGGGGCTTGAACTCACTCACAAGCCGTGGTGAGATCATGACCTGAGCCAGAGTCGGATACTCAACCGACTGAGCCACCCAGGCGCCCCTCAAATTGTGCAATTTAAAAAAACAAACACAACACACAAGCACATAGCTATCGCTGCTGCCGTCACAGAAGTGTATACAATTTGAAAAGATTTTTTTCATCAAGTCAACCTCACTTTTAAGCGTTGATGATTTCTCTGGGAAATTTTAAGAGCCAATGGAAGAAACTGTAAACATGTCTCTTTCTCTACAGCTTTGCTATTATGAAAATGAAAAAGGGAAGTTGAGTAGGGTTACACTTCACCATTTGCATTCTCAAACCCTTCCTTACAATAGTGGGACACGAAAAGGCTGTTACAAGCTTTTTTGGAGGGGTGAAATAGGGGGCAGCTGTAGGTGAGGTGAAGAGATTTTTCCATTTGCTCTTCAAAATAATTTGTGTGGGGGTGCCTGGGGGGCTCCGTCGGTTGAGCGTCCGACTTCGGCTTGGGTCATGATCCCACATCTTGTGGGTTTGAGCCTCACACTGGGCTCAAACAAGGTTCCAACTTTTTAGAAAGGTGTCCTCTGCTCTACAATGTCATTTACCAGTTGTCATCATCTATTTATTTCTGAAAAACTGTCACGCACTAACATATATCAGAAGAGGCCAATTTCTCCTACCATTACAACTGAGGCCAAAAAAAACCCCCAAAAAACCAAAAAAATCCGTTTCAAAAAGCGACCTGCTAGAATACAAAGATGATCATGACCTATTACTGCCTATTCTGACAGGTGAGCCGTTTCCTAGCCATCCTTGGGACGGGAGCCTCCCGCTCTCGCACTCTCTGCTTAAAATTCTATCCCATTTTCTTCAGGGGACTTAGCGCTACCTGCCAACATCTTACATGTTTCCATGTTTGTTACCTCCTCCCCATTAGGGTGGAAGCTCCAGAAGTTGGGGGGTTTTGTTCATCTTGTTCAAGGTATCTTCAGGGTCTGGCACAGGATAGGCATTCTTTTGTTAAATAAAATCCTCCTGTTGGTAATCTATGCCTTAGCTATTTATCTGTAACTACTGACATATTTACATCTTGACTACTTAAAGTTATTACAAGCTTTGTGACTTTGGCAAGTTACTTTACCTCTCTAAGCCTCAGTTCTGTCATCTCTAAAATGGAGCTAACTTATAGGGTTATTGGGAAAATTCATTTGTATCAGTTAGAAAGTGCCTGATACATGGTTTACCGCTCTATAAAGTTGTTACTTAGTATGCAAGTATGGCTTTTTAATTTACTTTTGATTAAGGAAAATTTCAAACATTCATAAAAGTAGAGAGAACAGTATAACAAATGTCCATGTACCCTTTGCCCAGTTTTGGCAATTATTAAGTATTAAGTATGGCTGGCTAGTTTGTAACATTTATATCCTTTACTCTCAACTTTTTAAAAAGGAAGTTTGGAGATTACTACTTTGAGATGTTGCAAATGAAGGCTAGGAATTGCTGCTGTGAAAATACGTGGAACAAATATTTTCACTTGAAAGAGAAATCACGTGAGTATTCCCCGGAAGCAGGCAATCACTGGCTTCCGGTGCTCGGTCACAAGCACGGCACTTATGCCAGCGTAACAAAGTACAAGTGGGCAGCCCCATCCTCTGGCCCTCAATTTCGTATCCGGAGCTAGTCCAAAAAGAAACTGAATCCTCCAAGACTACACAGAAAAATCAGAAGGAACAGCTGAAGACTAAGGCACTGAAAAGGACCAATATGCTCCAGCTGCTTCTAGAACATAACAGAAAAAATTTCGAGAGATACCGTAGCATCTGTTCTCTGCAATCACTGCTAATGACAGTAAGAATTATGGCGGTCCACGCTCTGGAATTCCCCGATGTTAGATGCGTCTGAGACAAGGAGAAGTCCCCCTGCGGTGACAGGAGTCCACAGTGGGGCTCTCCTAAGTCAAATGCATTTCAAGGACTTCTTGGGCGTCTAGAGATCCTGGAGTAGAAGCCTGGGACCCTTACATACATGCTTTCTGTAATGGCTGTTTTGGCCACAGAATCTGTAACTGGATTGCATCTGAGGTTTATTTGTGACAGCTCGCACAAAGAGAACAACCACTCTCTAGAGCAGCACTGTCTGACAGAATTTTCTGAAATGATGGGATATATTAGCCAGAAGCCACATGAAGCTTTTGAGCTCTTGAAATGTGGCCGGTGCAAGATTGATTTCTTTAACTTTATTGTATTTTAATTAAACTAAGTCATATGTAGCTAGTGAATACCAATGCAACCTCAGTGGGTACCCTCTGACCAAACATTTAAAACATCGGTAACTAAACACATTGGTTCACGAATTTATTCAAGGAAATATACACTTAACAATAAAAATAAAGAAATTTAAAGTTGTTTAACTGTGTTTTGCCTGATTTTGAACAGTAGGAACTAAAATAATGAATAGAAGCTCTATCAGAAGGCCTGTGTGGACGCAAAGCTGTCTCATCTCCTACGATCGTCATATGTGTTTAATTGTATATCACAACTTACAGAATCAGGTTCTTCAGGTCAGAGGAGTAGTTGATTGTCACCAGTTCCATGGCTTTCTGTAAATTCTCTCGCTGAATTCCTGCCAAAGAGTTGCAAGCCAAAGCCAACACAACTTTTCCTAATGATATCAGATCTGCTTGCTGACATGAAAGAATAAATATAACTTTTAATTTTTATTTTACACGTACAAATTTAACACAGTGACACTACTGCCTGCATGGAAAAGGCACCTTTACAAAGAGGCTGCAAAACTCAGCACAGGGCTCTCCGATAGTGGTGCCCAGAGTCACCCGGGAGCTTGAAGGGGCTTCCCGGGCCTCTCCACCAGAGAGTCTCATTCGGTAAGTCTGGGGGAGCAGGCCCAACATTTTTAAAGCACCCAGGTAATTCTGATAAATGTAGTTAGGGCTATGCTCTAAGCAATTCATATGCCAGCTACAGAATTGTTGCTTCAAACTTTTAAAAAAAAACTTATTTAGATAGAGCTGACGTTCCTAGTATTAAGGCTGGTCACCACATATTCACCTGACTACGATCGTTACAATCTACAATATGCCCCTCTCTCGCTTTCCATCATCCCCAAATACAGTGGGAGTTTGGAGAATTATTTGAAGAAAAGCTATTCCATCATTCAGAATGTAACAGAACTATTACCTGATTTCAGGGTATGTTCTTCAGAACATCGAGAATGCTGCCAGCCCCAGTGACATCCCTTCTGCCCTTATTTCCAAATGGCCCATTTTTACTCACATTACAACAGATCTTTGAGCTCTGTAACCACCTGGTTTCTTTTTCCTTCTTTTCTTTTCTTTCTTTCTTCCTCTCTCTCTTTCTTCTTTTTCTTTCTCCATTTACCTATCTATTTTTTTATGATTTACCACTGTGAGGCTTTTGCTCTAAAAGGATTTTCAAAGATAGCTGGCTACATTGAGGTAAGCTCTCTATTACCTGTCTAACTCCAGGAAACAGAATGGTTATCCCCAGTGGCCCTTCTTGGCAGGTAACTATTAATAATTTTATGCCTAGGAGAACGGAATAGCTCCGAGTTAAATAAAATCATTTGAAGTAATTGTGACAGAAAACTTCTGTAAATCTTCAAAATCTGAGACCTGATCTCAAATATCGGATACATTTACTGAATACTGGTCTAGTAAAAGGAGTTTTCAAAGCTAGCTATACATTAAAATCACCCGAGGAGCTCAAAAACATCAAACAGAAGAAGTAACCCTGTGGCTATCCCTTCACTCCAATTCTGGTATTATTAGTCTGGGTTAAGATCTAGGTATTAGTGTTTTTCAAAGCTTCCGCAACAGTTCTGATACTGAGGTCATGATGGAGAACCACTGGTTTTGTGGAATGTTTATACATAGTATAGTCGCAAAACAGGCAAATATTTCAAGACAGTCACTAATGAAACTTTAGCACTCTACAGCTATCCTCAACATTTTACCCAAATAAGAACGTATAAAGAAGCCAAACTCCATTACTAACATTAAAAAGTTCAAATTCAAAAATTCATTCAGTACTAGCATTTGTGAATTTGACGCTCTGAACAGGAGACCCTATTATAATCAGTGGAAAAACGGATTAGAAAAACTACTTTGATTCTATTGTGGTACGAGATGCCAAGGATTCATGTCAAAGAAACTTTTTAAAACTTCACTTGTGGTACAGACTTAGGAGCCCAGAAAGGGAGGAGGTAGGGTGGCACGGGAGGGAGCACTATTGGTGTTCGATCATTTCCGTTCTCGGAGGGGCACTGCCATGAATGAACTCAAGAAGGATTCCCCTCAGTCCTTCTCAGGATCGAGTAAAACATTCCAAGTGATAGTAATGAAACCATAAAAATCTTGGTCAAGACAAATTGGTACATGTAAATGCGAACTGTAAATTTCTCTAAGTGTTTCAATCCCATATCCTCAGCAAAGCAAACTGAAAGTTGCTATTATTTATCAAGTGTCTGAGCAGCATGTACCAACACACAGCCTCCCAAACCCTTAAAACAACAGAATTTTCAGTTTAGCCCCACCCTCAATTGATGCTGTAACTAAACCTCCCACCTAGAACATTCCGGTATTCCCTAGTATGAGCCAGGAAAACAAAAGTCCAAGACAGCCGAAGGACTGGATGGGTTTTTAAAATAAGAACATCTGATTTTTGAGTGTGTCCCACCGCTTTCTAAAGCTGACTCAAGGTGGAATACGCACGTTTAGAAATAAAGTCTATAGGTCACATAATCCAGATTAAATTAGAACGGATTTGTTTTTAAGTAAGAGGTTAATGACGTCCTGCTTAAAATTAAGAGAGTTCAACATCATAAAAGCCCAATAACTCTCCTTTCCTTATTTGCCAGCTAAATAGTTTTCCGTTTGTTATTTTGCTTCTTACCTCCATCTGGTTTTTCCCCCCATTTGTTGAATTCTGGAGGTTTTCCCCCCACTCATTTTCAGTTTCTTCCTGATTCTTGATTTCTTGATTTTTCTGATTCTATCTATGGCTCTACTTATGTCCACTTTACTGAAAGTCAGTCTCTATTCACGTGTCTGAAACAGACTATGAAAAAGAGACTACAAGAAACAATGCACTCCTTTCTCACGTACCCTCTTCTCCGTAAAATCACAATCCCCCACTTGGGACTATCTTTAATTCTCTCCTTTACCTTCCTATGTAACCTGTGTGAAAAATCTTCCCCACAAACATAACCCACCCCCCAAAATTAAGGAAAAGAAAGAAAAAGAAGGAAACCTGAGATATCCTTTTAGTGCTGGAAAATAAAGGGAAGGTGACAGCTGGCTGAAAGCAGGAGGCAGCTCCTAATTGGCCAATCAACTGCCCCAAGTGCTTACTGAAGAGCTGTTTGTTTGGAACTCTGGGATTACTTTTCCTGCAAAAGAGTGTTTCAAGGTGGCTACCTATCACTAATGTAACTGAAACGATGTACCTCTACAAAGAAAAAATGGGAAATGATACTGAGATAGTACTCACAGAAAACCAAAATCAAACCAGCCTTATACTAGAAATTTTTTTTTAAAAAAAAAGAACTCTATTCAGAAGAGACAAGAATGACATAGTGTAGTGCTGAACGTGTAAAAAAAACAAAACGGCAAGGTGTTTCGTCTTTCAATGTCGACGTGGGGTTTCCAGATTCTTGCAACAGAGTTAGATGACTAGTTCCAAACAGTGTCTGATTTCTCCTCCAAAATTTTCCTGGATGTATATTTTAACAGCCAATACTTAGTCTCTCTTGGAAGCACAGAGATCAAGAAGAAAATTGTTCAGAGCCAGTCAGGCACTAGGTGGAAGACAGAAGAAGGAAAGTAGCTAAGAACCACCTAGAAAAGAAAGAGGAACAGAGCAAACCCCCTGAGGGAGAAAAAAGCAGTCAGATTCTTCTGTGCGCCGCCCACTAGATGGCGCTACCAACCAGGACAGCTTGGCTGCCGCCCAGTTTAGCTGGGGGGAGGGGGGAAGATGGGTCGCGTCCGCTTCCAACCCACACAGCTCAACGTGATGAGCGTGGCTCTACCTCTCGGGGACTACACTGTCCCCGGGCCAGCGGCAAAAGAGGTTTACGCATGAACTGGATCACTAGGCATCACTTAGACTCTACTTCTCATTCTGTCTCTTCCTTTTTGTTCAGAAACTTTGGCTTATAATTCAGCGAACTAAAATCTCTCAAAGATTTATTTTTTTTATTTTTATTTTTTTTAAAACGTTTATTTATTTTTGGGACAGAGAGAGACAGAGCATGAACGGG
This sequence comes from Herpailurus yagouaroundi, assembly GCF_014898765.1. Classification (NCBI taxonomy): domain Eukaryota; kingdom Metazoa; phylum Chordata; class Mammalia; order Carnivora; family Felidae; genus Herpailurus; species Herpailurus yagouaroundi. Next base: position 7,242,431 of record NW_024412428.1, on the reverse strand, counting down.
GGAGGGGCAGAGAGAGAGGGAGACACAGAATCGGAAACAGGCTCCAGGCTCCGAGCCATCAGCCCAGAGCCCGACGCGGGGCTCGAACTCACGGACCGCGAGATCGTGACCTGGCTGAAGTCGGACGCTCAACCGACTGCGCCACCCAGGCGCCCCTCTCAAAGATTTAAACTAAAGAAATTGCAACGAGAAGGGTAAAGAAAAGGTAAAGTGTTTTTCTCCTGGACTTTCCACATAATTAAGAGATGCTGCCTTATATCAGACCTCTAAAGGTTAGTAAATGTTGAGAAACACCAAAAATTTCTTAACACAAAAAGAATGAATAATACGGTCTTAAAGTGGCAGCTGCATATCCTCCAAAAAGATGGGAAGTATTGCAATACAGACGAAATGACCTGAAATATTTACTTTATGTACACATCACCTGCACAGAGCAATTAAGGCAAAAGCAACTACACTTAACGTTCCTTGCAGAGATAGGCTCTTATTCTCTCACACCTTGTATTTATCAAGAAGTATGAAACGAACAGCTAAGACGAAGAACATAGAGGGGCCTAAACCTATGCTAGTATTATGACTAGACTAGAACCAGATTCTGATCGTGTAAAAGAAGGGAGTACGCAAAAGAAAAATTATTTAGAACATGTCGATACAACAATATTCCTTTGACAATATTTCCAAAATGTGTGGATTGGTGGTGGGACAGTATCTAAGAGTAAAAATAACAGCTGTGATTTTAACACATGAAACAAGTGGGAAAAAAAGTAAAATGTCACTGAATATGATCTATTCGCCAATTACTCTGTTTTAATCTATGTTGAGGACTTTCCCGACCACATAAACATATTTTCCTCTGAACGCTTAGTCTCTGACACTGTCGTTAACTCTCTGCATTCCAACTGATAAGGACTCTGCACTACACACGGCAGTGATTAAGAAATATATGTTCAAAGCTGACCTAGAGACACCCCCAGAATACACTGAAATCTAGACTTAAAAGCCCCACTCCCAAATAAACAAAATCTTTAGAAAAAAAGCCTGACGTTGTTAAGTGTCCATGTTCACTCTTACTCACCTGGTACTGCGCCATTAATGCCAATGGATTATTATTCTGACTGTTATCAAATGTTAAAACATCAAAAACTCCAACACAATTTACTCGCAACCTTTAAAGACCAGAGAATTTAAACAAAATTATTAAACTGAGATTTTAAAAAAGTTCAGCATTTCCTATATTAGGAAGGATCTCAGAATCTTATGTAGTCTAACCTCCTATCCTACGCCCATATAACCTCTTTCAACCGCCATTTTAGAGATGAGGAAATTAAGGCTCACAGATACCAAGCGATAGGCCTATGGGTGTAGAAGTCAGTAACTGATAAGGCCAGGACTGGACTGTTACACCTTCGACTACCAGGTGAGTGGTCTTTTCACCACACCAAGCTGCTACTTTATCAGTGATTCACGAAAGAGAACTAATTAGCTTTCTAACATTTACTGAAGATGTATTAGGCACCATTCACGTGTATTGATCATTCAGTTTTACATGTATTAGTCATTTAATCCTCTCAATAATCTTACGACAACAGGTACCTCGTAACTGTGGAAAGTAGAGATACCAATAGTCTTCTATGGTTGCTGCACACACAGAAGTTACAGAATTTGCTCAGGATCATACAGACAGCAACTAAGGAGACTCGGTATGATGAACCCGGCTAACCAGGTACCAGACCTTGAGCTCTTTATGTTATGCTGTCCAAAAGAAGTCTCAAAATCACAGCAACTCAAATAAAACTCTGGTGAAGTCAAGGGCTATGCTCCTTAACTTGGTATCAGTGGTCCTCAAAGCACTGGACCCAATGAGCAGCAACAGTATCACATGAGAACTTGATGGAAATATAAATTCTCAGGCCCCACTTCAGATTCACTGAAGGAGAACTCTGGGAGTGGAGCCCCATCACGTGTGCTTATTAATGAGCCCTCCAGGCAATTCTGTTTCATGCTACAATCGGAGAACCACGGTTGTACATAGAAAAGGTATACTGATATCACTTCTACATCCAGCCCCTGACCCTAACTATGTATACGTCCCAAACTTTTACATGATTCCTGGTTAATGACCAGGCATTGTATTCTTAAGAATTCAGCATTTTTTTTTTTTTTTAACTTACAAATGGACTCAAAGTCACAGCAGTTCTTCTGGATGGAATATACGAAAAGGTAGAATTAAACGAATCATCATGCTTTGTTTACTAAACTGTCACAGGTTAGACGCTCAATGAAGAAGCCAAAACTCAAAATGGTGGTACCTTGTTTTGCCAGTTATCAGAATCTTTGTTGGGTCCATAACTCGACACGCCAAACCTGCTGTGTGAATGGTACGCAACGCAGAACTCAGTTGGACAATATAGGCCCAAATAAGAGATTCTGGCAATAATCCGGCATGCTGTCTGGGTAATGGTCCATCATGTTGACCTATACAGCAAATAAATAAAAAACGACACCTTTTAAGTAACCCACTAAAAGACTAAAGAAGTCGCACCAAAATTAACAAAGAAAATCCATGCATCATGGCACAACTTGTCAATATATACATACACATAAAATTTAAGTTCAGTCTGTTAGTAAGAGGAGACCCCCAACTTCCTATTCATGAGATTATACCTTTATGCTGTCAGCAGCAGCACAACTCTCACTGAAATGTTTTCTGTGAACCTTGTAATTACTGAACAATAAAGAAAATTAAAGGATTTATATTTAATGTGAACCAAATAAATGTAAATTCTGATTACAAACAGGAATGATGGATATTATTTTACTTAAAATGTGGATGATCCTGGCCTATGTTATTGTTCAGGCAGGTGAAAACTGCTCATTCTATGCCTTGAAAGAAAAATAAAAGCCTCTACTATCATTGACGCTGAATGTTTTCTTACTCTCCTTAAACTGCTCGTCTCCTCTCTTACAGCCATGTCAGTTAGGATGACATCCGACTCATAAAAATATAAATGTAAAAACCTGACTATCACTTATGTCTAATAATGAAACACAAAAATAATCTGATCTACCATGACAGTAATCATTTTGATTCTACCAACTCTTGTTTAAGTGCTTCCTCTTCTTTTGTAATGAGAGAGAGAGAGACACACACACACACACACACACACACACACACACACACACACACACAGAGAATCCTAAGCAGCCTCCAAGTCGGCAGAGAGCCCAATGCCACTGCGGGGCTCGATCCCACAATCCTGGGATCATGACCTGAGCCAAAATCAAGAGTCAGATGCTCAACCGACTAAGCCAGCCAGGTGCCCCTCAGTGCTTCTTGATACTATTTTCTGGGTCACTGTCAAGCCTTACACATCAGTGGAAAAGGAGCCACATAAATTTAACCCAGATTTTCTAATTCTTTCAGGGAATATGACCCCTTATAAATTCAATTCAAGTGTTCTTAGGGTTGTAAACAAATTTTTTGTGAATCAGGCATAAAAGCAACACAGTTAAATGGTTAATTGTGGAGATAACAAATAGCAGAATTTCTGGCTTGGGATAAAGTTTCCAAGGAAAAGCAAATACAAAATTGAAAAGTTGCTCTCCCTCAATTTAGACAGATTAAAGATAGTACAATCTGGAAAACAGTGTCCGAAGTGGCGCTAGTGAGAACTGCCAAGACATCGTCAAAGAGGACTATGAAGAGTTTAAATAAAACTATTTGATAAATGTGGTAATAAGGAAAAGCAGTATTTATAGCCAACAGTGTTTTGCTTGCTCTGAGCCAGATTCTGTCTTTACCTGTATACTGTTAACAGCAGCAGAGTTACTTTACCCACGTTACCTCACTTCAAACGTTTTTTTTTTTAAGTTTATTTTTATTTATTTTGAGAGAGAGGCAGAGAGCAAGCAGGGGAGGGGCAGAGAGAGAGAGAGAGGGAGACGGAATCTCAAGGAAGCTCCGCACTGTCAGCACAGAGCCTAGTGCGGGGCTCAAACTCACAAACCACGAGGATCATGACCTGAAGCAAAGTCAAGAGTTGGATGTTCAACCGAACGAGCCACCCAGGGTGCTCCTTCTTATCACAACCCTTATATAGTATGGTATGATTATTATTTCCGTTTTCTAAATTAGTATATTTCTTATAATACAAAATTTTTTAGTTTGTGCTAAGTGAAAGAGTGTAAGAAAACATTAGACTTCCATCTATAGCTCTCCAAAATTATAATTTATCTTTTAACAGTTATAAAGGGAAACTAGAGAATTGCCTTGGAGTAGAAGTTGCTACAAATTAAAGGACGTATGCTATGTCCAGGGAAACTACTAGCATTCAAACAATACCTTTAAATAACAGAAAAAGGAGTGATTCGTGTGAAAATGTAAACATTTCAAAATGTATCAAATAGTCAGTTAACACCAAAAATAAAGATAAAAAAAAAAAAAAAACTGGAAAGGAGTGCTAATATTCATGGTTCTCAACAGGGGTCCATTTTGCCCCTCTGGAAACATTTGGCAATGTAGGGAGGAGCTATTTTTGGTGTCACTACTGGAGAAGGGGCCTGCTACTGGCATCTAAAGGATAGAGGCCAGGGACATGGCTAAATATTGTGGAATGCACAGACAGCCCCCACAAAAATAATTATCCAGCCCTAGATGTCAACAGGGCTGAGGTTGAGAAACCCAGCTATAAATTAAAGCCAACAGTCATTTCACAGGTGCTACTACTAAAATAAACTTGAACAACTACAGCTATATCCATCTATAGGAAAAGTTATACCACATCCCCTTCAACAAAATTATGTATGTGTCTAAAGATGACACGGCAAAAGAAAAAAAAATGACCACACCATATGACCCGATTTTTAATGCCAAACAGCCATGTAACCACAGCTTTCTTCTTCCAACTGTCAGAAAGCAAAGTTACAAGTAAACAAAAGTAATATTTCGTCCACAATTCAAATCCTTAAAGGAGTCACAATCCAAAAGAGAATATACTGTGGACTCACATCTTTCTTCCTCCTTAATTTCTCTCAGTATGTGAGTCAAGAAAATCTTTAAAAGATTAAAAACTACAGTAAAAAATGCAATGCTTTAACTGTACTTCAATTAGTAAAATTTTTTAAGAGACTTCAATGCTTTTTCCCTGCCCCCAAACAAGAAAATGATACATACATTTTCCTTACCCAAATACCTAATTAACAAACATCTCAAAATGGATGACCTACCTACTTTGACTCTGAAGCAATTTACCCTCTAATAAACATTTATTAGAGCATAATTACAATATTTTGGTTCTCTTAAGTACTGGAACTATACATATTAGAAAATATCCCATTAAAGTAAATGTTACCTGAAAATTTATTTTGAAGATTAATTCCTTAAGTAACATGCAGTCCTACCTTTTAAAAAAACTTGTTTAGGGAAATCACTTCATAAATGATATATAGTCACACTGGGCTATAATAAGAGAGTCATTAAATTATATCCAGAAAATACAAAAGTTAGGGGGAAAATACTTATAACAAATGAAAGATGAAATGCTACAATGATATAATGAAATGATATAAAGAAAAGGAGGGGCGCCTGGGTGGCGCAGTCGGTTAAGCGTTCGACTTCAGCCAGGTCACGATCTCGCGGTCCGCGAGTTCGAGCCCCGCGTCGGGCTCTGGGCTGATGGCTCGGAGCCTGGAGCCTGTTTCCGATTCTGTGTCTCCCTCTCTCTCTCTGCCCCTCCCCCGTTCATGCTCTGTCTCTCTCTGTCCCAAAAATAAATAAACGTCAAAAAAATAAATAAATAAATAAAAGAAAAGGAAACAATGTGACAGGAGACCAAAAAACAAAACAAAACAAAAAAACCAAGACTGGAAAGACATATACCAAGAGAAAATGTGGTTGTACTTTGGGTGGTGAAGCTATAGGCGTTATTTTCCAAAATGCCTTTATCCAGAAAGCTTTGTAGTTTTATTTTATTTTTTTAATGTTTATTTATTTTTGAGAGAGAGAGAGAGAGCAAGTATGAGCGGGGAAGGGGCAGAGAGAGAGGGAGACACAGAATCTGAAGCGGGCTCCAGGCTCTGAGCTGCCAGCACAGAGCCCGATGTGGGGCCCGGACCCATGAACCTCAAGATCCCGACCTGAGGCCAAAGTCGGACGCTCAGCCGACTGAGCCACCCTGGCGCCCCCAGAAAGCCTTGTAGTTTTAAAAGAAAAAACCAAAATGTTTAAGAGGAAAACACTTTCACCACATTCTCAGTTATTTACATTTCAGACACCTCCACGAGTCTTTCACACCCTGCCTCCATACTCAGCCTATACACACAATAACTCTATTTCCCAGCCGCTTATGGACTGGCTTCGATTCTTTGAGACGTTTCTTTTTTTAATGCGCTATGATCACAGAAACAAATTCACGTGCACTTTAAAATAGAAAACCACTCTTCCACAGAGCAAAGGCATTTGTCAAAATGAATCTTGCTTGCGTGTCTTTCTTACCCCACTTTCTCTTTGTGAAATAGGCATCAGCATTAGGGTCATTGAAGTGTCTGCTCATCATAGTCTCTCCTCCCGCATGGAAATCATATGCAAACACAAGGGCTTAAAATAAAACACAAAACACTCATTATTGCAATCTGGCTTCAAGTAATGAAGCCCACAAAAGCAGAAAGACAAGTACAAATTACTCACAAGGCTCTGCAAATGCTTTAGTGGTAAATACTTCACGCAAGGTTACGATATTTGAGTGCTGAATTTTTTTCCACATATCGACCAACACCATGCACTTTGTGTTAACGAGACGAAAACCTATAAAAGGAAATTTTTTCTACTAAACTGCAAATGAAATCCCTCCTTTATTCCATCAGAATCGTGAAGAGAAGGCCATGTGATATATCATTTATGAGCTACTAATTTCCAAATGAAATAACAAATTTATTTATTATCCCTTATACACATATTAAATAAATAAATACATGCGGGAATATTTCAATAATCTTAGCCTCAACCATATGCTTCAAAGAGTGGCTAACTTATCTTCCGTACCGTGTATCCTCCGAAGGCAATACGGCAGATCGTCTTTGCTGTTTACAGCTTTGTAGCAAGATGTGATGTATCCAAAATTACTTGATTTCTGTATCCGGTTGGGCGGCGGCAGTGGTTCTAGAGGGAACAGGCTATGGTAGCTGTCAACTTCTGTAGGGACTGCTAGAGTAATTCGTAAAAGACAACTTTAACTTGCTGATATGCATAAGTCTCTCAGAGCAAAAAAGAAATCGAATTTACCATAAACCATGGGTATCAAAACATACTTTTGAATTCTGGAACAGTGTCAACACTCATAACAATTCTATAAAAGAAAATGGTTTCATTATCAATAAAAAATAAGCATTACAGAACAACCAAAGAACCAGATTTCATACACTCAGAAAATTTTTTTAAAATTTCTTACATAGGTTTCACACCCAGCCCAGGGCCCGACACGGGGCTTGAACTCATGACCCTGAGAGCAGGACTTGAGCCGAGATCGAGAGTAGGATGCTAAACAGACTGAGCCACCCAGGCGCCCCTTGAAAATATTTATCTTTTATAGCACCACACAACTTTTTGTTTCTCAGTTATTAGAAACAATTTGTGTTATCACTTATAGGTATTAAACATTTCTGATTTTGATTTTGCTTCTTAAAACACTTTGGTTTGCACAAAATATATTTAGACAATGGTGTTAAGCATATGAATTCTTGTTTTTTAAAACATACAGAAATTCAAAACAAGTAACATTAAATTGGAGAGTGTGTATGTGTAATGTATCTGTGGGTATATGTATGTATAAATATGGCAATCTATCAAGACTTTCAACCATTCAGTGGAACAGCACTGTTTTACTCCCTAGTAAAACATAAAAGAAAGAAAATGAAAACAACTTTATCCTCATGATTTCCACGTTCTTCAAAGCAAGAAAAATTATGTTTAAGAATAGCTAGGATAATGCATTGTAATTGGCTCATGATACTCTAGTCAGGCATTTAAAAAACTATTTATCTTGAATCCCAATCTGTTGTTTCTTATAAGGACTAAATAGGGGCGCCTGGATGGCTCAGTCAGTTTAAGCATCCAGATCGATTTGGGCTCAGGTCATGATCTCACGGTTCTGTAAGATCAAGCCTTGCATCGGGCTCTGTGCTGACAGCTCAAAGCCTGCTTGAGGTTCTCTCCCTCCCTCTCCCTCTCCGCCCCTCCCCTGCTCACTCGTGCTCTCTCTCTCAAAATAAATCACCATTTAAAAAAAAAAAAAAAGACTAACTGCATTCAGTGGTTGGTTTCTGTAAAGAGTACAGGCAATTTGCTTTTCTTTTTAAAGTTTATTTATTTATTTTGAGAGAGACAGAAAACCAGAGTGGGGGAGGGATAGAGAGAGATGGGTGAGAGAGAATCCCAAGCAAGCTCTGCACTCTGAGTGCAGAGGCCGACACGGGACTAGATCCCACAAACCGTGAGATCATGACCTGAGCAGAAACCAAGAGTCCGAGGCTTAACCGACCGAGCCACCCAGGTGCCCCTATGTTTTCTTCTTTACCGCTCCCTATTTTCTGATACATACATGCATCAGTTTTGCAATTCAAAAAGAGGAGGATTTTTTTAATGCTTCAAATACAACCAAATTACATTTCCCAACGGAACAGCTTCCATTCTCCTAAATGTCTTGAATGACTTAGGAATACTCAAGAGATTTCAAATGAAAAGCAGGTAAGTGAACATGCACAGTACACACAGAAAACCTTCTAGAAAGAACACAGCAAGAACTTCAACAATGGTAACCTCTGAGTGGGAGCACTGTTATTCTCTTTACACTATGCCATACTTCCCAAACTTTTTACAATAAATATGCTTAGCACTATTTTTAAAACACGTCAATAAATCTCTTTCTAAAAAACACACAGACTAATATGACTAACAATTTTTCACTGAATGCCTGTTAAGGAATACAGGTTAAAACCCTAATCAGAAAACTGTAACTCCAGAAGACAGGCTCATAATGGCCCTTCCGCCTTTGCTAAATTGACATTCACCATCTCTTTGTTTTCAAAACAACCACAGGAGACAGAACTCTATTTCATAAAGAAAATAAGGATCACACATCTAGAAAGGGAGTTGGGATGCAAACTCAGGGCTCTGATTCCAGAGTCTCGTGCTCTTAACCCCCAGACGGCATTTTGGCCAGAGTGCAAAAAACAGACACTGATTCAAACAGACACTAACTTTCAAAACAAGGTCACGTGACATATTCTACTGAAATAAAGGCAGTACAAGGGAAGTATACACACAAGGAAATGCAGCTGCAACTTTGCCCATTTATCTTTTATTTTAACAATCAGCGTAATTTCCACAAACAAATGATGAATAAATTTTGTTCCCTGGTTATTTCATGAGGAGCATCTAGTAAGAGAAGTAATTAATTTCAAATTAGTGAAAAGGTAATGAGTGCCTACTCATTAATGAAATACAGGTTCTTATCAAGACAGGTTATTAATCAAAACAGGTTATTAATTTTGATTAATAAGGTCTTATTCAAGACAGGTCTTAATCAAGACAGGTTATTAACTTATTAATACAGGTATTAATGAAATACAGGTTCTTATCAAGACACTAAGAGAAAAATAAAGGACAGAGATCTATATGGAAACATAATACAGTACAAGGAAAACAGCTATTAAAAAAGTACAACTCACCATGGCACTGGCTCTTAAACTTCAACACCCTTCAGAGTCACTGACAGTGATAACGATACACAGTTTGCTGGGCCCCATGCCCAATGTTTACTTAGTTGGTCTACAGTAGGGCCCGAGAATTTGCAATTCCAAGAAGTTTCCAGGTAATAATGAAAAGATGCTGCTGGGGCAAGGACCACATTCTGAGAAGCACTACGCATGGAAATACCCAGAAGGAAGCCATTCTCAAGGATCCTAGAAAAGATCTCACAGAGGATTTGGTATGTGTACTACAAACTGAAGGATGAGACTGCTCACAGTGATACTCCACAACGAGCGAACGAGCACTTTGCTTTGTGGTGAGGGAGTAAACAGAACCACCACCGCCACCCAGGCCTCGATGCGTATACCGTGTTCAGGAACCGTGAAATCTCACGCGGGGGGGAGAGCAGGGTGTATTACAGAAGAGGTACAACGTGGAGAAAAAGCTGAGGGGGTTCTGTTGGGACTGGATCAGAGGGGAATATAAATGCTAGACTGAGGACCTGCAATTCACTACGCCAAGCAGCGGGGTCATAGCACCAGCGTGTGACAAAGAGATTGAGGGAGGGTCACAATCAGCTAAAAATTGTACTAACTCCTTTGTCCCTGTGTGCCCTTTCAAGCAAGGCTTGTCGAATTCTCTGCGTCGCGGGGTGGAAAAACTCGTGCTTCAGTGGAAGACCATGGAGTATCCAATGGATGGCTTTTCGATGTCTGATTCTGATGCCATGGAAGGTATTTTGCACCTCTGTAAACTGCACACAGGTAACTGGCAGCACTGCAGAAGAACGCCTGCCTCCTCCGTGGAAAAGCCAGTTTGCACACGCATTTCGACACCCCTGAGCTAGTAGTAACAGGTCCTACAACCGGCTCCCTCACGACTTAAATAAAATCTTCAAAACGTTCATTTTTATGTCTGTACATATGGTGTTACCTTGTTTCAGAAAGTCATCTTTGAACACTACATTTCCCAGTCTACCCTGAAATGATCGTATGCAGCCTGATATTAACCTTAAAAAACCGAACGTTTCCACTGATAGGAATACTCACTGTCGTTTTGCTCTTCGTTTCCAGCTCAACTTAACAAATACATAAAATTAAGTATGAATAAAGGGAATAGGGGGTGCCTAAATCACTGTTAGGCCATCAAAAGTCAGACTAGGGATACCAACGTGTAAGATTATGGACAGAGCTGCATTCTTCACGTCAGCCCCAAGTTTTAGTCTGGGGTCCAATTCCACCAAGTAATAGTAAAAACAGTGATAAAAAATAAAATGAAATGTTAGTGTCTTTGCTCTATTCAACCCTACCTCCCCTCGAAGGACATATAAAATAATAGGTCCAATCTAAGATATCGAATGTCTGAGATTCACTACGGTTTCTCAACCTTGGCCCTACTGACATACCAGACTGGATCACTCTCTGTTGTCAGGGACTGGTCTGTGCACTGCAGGGTGTTCGGCAACCCACTGGTAGCCAGCAGCACCCCACCGCCAGCTGTGACAACCAAAACCGTTCCAGACACGACCAAATGACCCGTGATGGGGTAACCACTCCTGGTGCAGAAGCACTGATCTACAGGAAATAAATTATGACTTCAAACTTGAGAAGTACTAATCTGGTGGGAACATGAGCTATGAAATGGAAAACGGAGAGAAAAAAGACAGCAAGACCAAATATTAATGCATGGGTCAGCATGAGATGAAGATTGTAGTAAACAAAAGACATGAAAAAGATCAGTTAGAGCAGTGACCCCCACCCCCCCAAAAAGCATTTACTAAGCCTTGTGGAACATGGGGCACAGAAGCGGATTAACCATAACCTTTAGTCTGTGACACTCAGATCACTGGCTCGTGTCTACATAAAGCCTGGTTTTATGTAGTTAATTATTCTTAACAGCAGAATAAGCATCTGCAAACTCAGTACTCATCAGACCTTTAACTTACATCTAAATTATGGTTCTCTTTACCAACCTCTGCCTTCCTTCTCTCACTTCCTTCCTTTTTTATATGGCTGCATTGAACATAATATATACATAAGCATATACACATACATTTACATAAATGTAAATATATGTATAAATTTTGGTTAACTTTGTAAAAAGGTAGTATGCTGTATATGGTCTCTTGCAACTCACTTTACTTACTAATCTTCTTCTGGATTGTTGCAGCTCAGTGAACTTCCTTCCCTTCAGCTGCTGTACCACCTTCCATTAGCTGACAGCAGCACAGTTACTCTGGATTGATCAAAGTTTCTGCTATTTTGAGCGACAATGTTATGGATACTTCGTCATACATTTTGCAGCTGAAAACGTATAGGAGTTTACCTGTTTCCAGGAGGAGAAGTGCTGGATCACAGGTTCACCCAACTTATGCTCCCTACAGCAACGCACCAGAGAGCCTGTGGATCCATATCCTAACACTTTACACGACTGCACTTCAAGATGGCAGCTTACCTGAACTTTCCCTAATTGTCAGTGATGGTTCACATCTCGTCATACATGTACTGCTCATGTGAATTTCCTTTCTTTATGTGCCTATTCCTATCTTTTGGCCATTTTTCTGTTGAGTTTTTTATGCTCTTACTGAATTGTCTTTCTTATATTCTTTGTCAACCGTGTAAATATCTTCTTCCAGGTTTTTTCTTTACCGTGGGTATCTTTGGATTGCTTTTCATTCTAACTTAGTAAAATTTAGCAGTATTTTCTCTAAGAGTCAGCAATCTTTGCCTCCTGTAGAAGAAATCTTTCCCTACTGATATGTTAAATCTATTCGCTAATATTTTATAGTATAAAAAGCTTTTAAAGTTTTGTACACAAGTGCCCACCCCCTCGCTTTGCCCTGGGCATTTCTTCCATTTGGCTGTCCCTGAGCTGTAGCCTCTACACACTAAACCAGCAACAGGTCCTAAAGTGAATCACTCTAGCAAATTACTGAACTGGTGCGGCGGGGTGTGGGGGGAGAGTGGTGGTAGTGGTTATGGAAACCCCCAAATTGGTAGTTGGTCAGAATGTGGGTAGCCTGGGCACCCCACCTTGGCGGGCATCTGAAATGGGAGTAGTCTTGTCAGACTGTGCCCTTAATAAATAATCCGTTAGGACATGAAGTAAATGCCAGAAGTATTATGAGTAAAAACAGCTCATATGCTTTGACTGCAATTATACTGCATCTATACATCAGTTTAGGAAAACTGACATCTTACTCATTATGTCTTCCTATTTATAATATAATATTTTGGGGGCACCTGGGTGGCTCAGTCGGTTGGCTGAGTGTCTGACTTCGGCTCAGGTGATCTCACGGTCCGTGAGTTCGAGCCCCGCGTCGGGCTCTGGGCTGATGGCTCAGAGCCTGGAGCCTGCTTCAGATTCTGTGTCTCCCTCTCTCTGCCCCTCCCCCCTCATGCTCTCTCTGTCAAAAATAAACATTAAAAAAAATTTTTTTTTAATATATAATATTTTGCTCTAATTATTTATCTTACTTAATATCTCTTAGTAAGTCTCCCCCATTGAGATCGCACACATCTTTTGTTGCATTTATTCCCTAGCTGCTGATAAGCTGAAACCACTGTAAGTAGCATCTTTTCTTTTAATTATATTTAAGTTACTGGCTACTGGCCTACAGAAATTTAACTGACATATATTAATCTCGTATCCAGCTATTTCCTAAGCTCTATTATAATTTCAAGTTATGCCCAGCCTCTGGTCATACGACTTATACATGATTGCGGTCATAAAGACTGGAAAGGCAAAAATAAACCTACTTATTTTTCTTTTCTTCTTTTATCCCAGCTAAGACCTCAAAGACAATGTTAAATAATTAAGGAAAATTCCAACCTGAATACTTTAAAGGTTATGACAGATCAGTTCCCTGCCCATCTAAACTGAAAAGATGGGTGTTAGGGCATAAGAGCTACATATTATTCCTTTTAATTCTTTAGCAATCAAAAAATGCATAGTAGACTATGTTGAGTCCTTGATTACAACCACGTGCTTTGAGATTATCTCTATGGCAAATATATTCCTACTGCATTATTTATAAAGTTTTGCTAAATTATACCAGATTTAATCTTGCTATATACAGAATAAGCTAGGCAAAGAGATTTTAATGTACTCTGAGAAACACTGTGGTACAGTCAGAAAAACCTAGCTTTAAATCCTGACTGACCAGCTGATTACTAGCCATCAGTGCTAAAGGCAAATTACTTAGCCTTCCTGTCAACCTCAGTTTTCCTCATACGTAAGAGGGAGAGGATAATATTCGTGTCAATGCCATAGGATTTTTATGAGGAAGAAAGTAAGACATAAAGAATCAGCACATTATCTGGTACACCGTAGTTTCAAAAGTAATAATTACCTTCCCCGTCTATTTAAGTACCCATACTTTATCAAGTTTCAGGAAACAATATTCTAATGCACAATGAGGTAAATCACCATGAATTTTAAAACCACCAACTTTTTTGACAAACTAGAATACTGTCACATGGAAAACTGAAATGGACTAGATGATCAGTGGCATCTTGGAACTCTTCAAGAGTAGATTTCAAATAAATACACTCATAAAATTGTAACTAGCTGTTCAAGGCATAAAAACATGTACATCGAGATCCTAATAACCTTTAAAAGGAAGGATGAACCAACTCGCATTTTACCTGGCATATCTGCTTGGTCGATTTGAGCCATTGTTATTAAATGCCTGTTAATCAGCTCCTAAGAAAAGAAAACAAGTATATTTACATATAAACAGAGCTTCTAAAATCTGATTTTCTTATTATAAGTAAATAAGTATTAATATTTTTTCATATGCACACTTTTTTTTTTAATTATTTTTTTTTCAACGTTTTTATTTATTTATGGGACAGACAGAGACAGAGCATGAACGGGGGAGGGGCAGAGAGAGAGGGAGACACAGAATCGGAAACAGGCTCCAGGCTCCGAGCCATCAGCCCAGAGCCCGACGCGGGGCTCGAACTCACGGACCGTGAGATCGTGACCTGGCTGAAGTCGGACGCTTAACCGACTGCGCCACCCAGGCGCCCCTTTATGCACACTTTTTGATGTCGACAACATGAAATGACATTTCTAATAACGATAAAACGTCTAAATTCCAGGCCTGGAGAGACCTGCCCATAATTAAGGTTGGGGTTAAGTAGCTATGCTTTGACCCAAAGCACGTAACTATAACTCTGTGGCTGAAGACAAGGCCTACCCTAAGCTCGTCAATAATTTATTCATCAACATTATACTGGTACAACTTCTGTGAAATAACATTTTTTTTTCTGAGATTATAAGTATAAAATGAAATTCTACGTATCAAATAATATCCAGCTGTTTACCTAAAAAAAAAAAATTATTTTATAAAACCTACTTTATAGAAAATATTAAGCTCTATTACTTTTAAAAAAATTTTTTAAAGTTTATTTATATTTGAGAGACACAAGGGGGGGGTGGCAGAGAGAGCCGAGAGAGGGCGGTCGGGGGAGGGGGAGAATCCCAAGCAGGCTCCATGCTGTCAGCACAGAGCCGGACACGGGGCTCGAACTCACAAAACTGAGATCATGACCTGAGCCAAAACCAAGAGCTGGAAGCTTAACTGACTCAGCCCAGCCACCCAGGTGCCCCAATATTAAGCTATTTTAAAATGAGGTTTATTTCTAGGCCAAACTACTTACTCTCAACCTCCAGATATTAACAAAAAGTGGTCTGAAGGTTAGAGACCATTTCAATGATTTATATATTTCAGAGACCTTTCAATGCACAGGATACGAAGTGCAAAAAGGTGGCCCATTTAAGTAGCTATTTATTCTGTTTTACGTCCTAACACATACTGATCTACAAATTTTCTTGAAAAACGGGTTTCCTTAAATAAATATGCCAATTAGGACTCATACACTCTACATTCTAGCTGCTTTAGTGCATTCAGCATGTTTGATCACATGATCTCATTTGAAAAGAGCTCTGTTCTTTCTCTGGCTCCTCGTTACAGCACAACAGCCATTACGGATTCCCCCCAGGAACTCTGAAAGCCTACCTGTCGGAGTTCGTCGGCCATGAAGAAGGAGGGTGCATTTGCTTTTGGTTGCATGTAGGCAACATGAGGTGCAGTTGGAGGATATATGTGGTAGTTTGGAAATACCTAAAAAAGGCAGGGAGGGGGGAAATGTAATAACCAACCTTTCTCACTCGATAAGCTTTATCATTGTTTCGGTAAAGCTGTAAGCTTTAAATGACAGCGATAGATAAACGGATACGTTTTCATCTTTAAATCATAGTGAACTAATAAGCACCTTAGAGGACAGCTGTTGTCAGGACACTTTCAGAATGAACTCAGTTTATACAAATAATCTTGTAGTAATCAATTTAAAAGTCTGACGAGAAAGGAAACATTCCTTCGGACACAGTAAAACCTAGCTTCCAAGGAGAGGCCAAAGCTGCACTTTGGAAGAGGTTATGTAGTCCGTCAGCATTTTTTAAAGCAGCGGGAAGAGAGAAGAAAGCCGGTGACAGAGGTGTTTGGATGCGGTCAGATAACGAGGTAACCCTGCCCTGGCTCCCCAAAGAACCACCCCCTTGCAAGGGCTTTTCGTGGCCAACCTAGACAGACTGCTGCGTCCACACTGGTAAGCACCTCACACTGCAACAGTGAGGAGGACGGACCGACGGACTGACTCTGGGTCTGGTCCGCGGCTCAGGCGAACGGAAGAGTGAACAGTCTATTTAAATATCTTCAGAGCAAAACTATGGCAAAGTTACCGAATCTGCTTCAAGCCTCTTTGCTTTCATTTTTCCGAGTGGACTTTTCCCCACCCCCTGGCTTCTTCTCTTCTGCCTCTGCCTCTCCTTCCTCTTCACCGGCCCCTGATACAAAATAAACGTACATTCTAAACTATCTTTTCCTTTTTCCTTTTTAAAAAGCTGAAACAAAAGCTTTGTTTTTCGTCTTTGTAAAATGAATTCAGCTGATTTCTGCTGCCCTCAGATAATTATTCTGCTCTGGATCTCAACCAGGAAGTGGTTTTGCAACACCTGTATGTATGGTTTCCTTTAACCTATATCCGCAGGGAGAAGATTTCCTTTGTCTTGCCTCGGTTTTCTTACACCAGAGAGCACAGTTTGGCTTAATTAGCTCAAGTTCACCATGAGCACATTTCTAACAGTGGTCTGAAGGGTAAAAACATCATAAAAATGTGCCCTATGTAATCTCTACAAAAACAGCTGAGAGAGTTTTGTGACAAAAGAACCTCTTTATAGATTAAACTAAACTACTTTCTACAAATATGCTATAATAAAAATGTGAATAATTATAATAAACCCCCAAAAAAGGTAACACATTGATGGAATTCTTACTTGAAAGAACCAAGGAAAGTCTCTACTCTACCTCAATTATTTGACCTTCTGTTCGGCAAGCTGTTCTGTGATAATTTTTGAAAGATCTCTGACCAAAAACAAAACAAAACAGAACAAGACTATTAGCTATTTATTAGTTTTTGAAACATTTTACATAATTTACAAGTACTTCTATAAATGTTTTCACTAAATTATTATCCCCATTTACAACTGGGGAAATGGTCTCAGAGGTACTAAGATTCAAAAGTCACAAAACAATGGCAGGACCGGGAGGGACTCTTAAAAAAACATAAAAGAACTCTGTCATCTTTCCGTTCAAATTGCCTTTTAGTAAACCATTAATCAAAATAAGCCATTAGTTTAACTTGTGAGATCAAAATCTGCTTACTAAAATCCAGGCATACTTTTCATCGAAACCTATGCTCTGTAATTATGTCAAATGTCTACCATTGAGATCAGTTCTCCTACCTTAATGGAACTTGGCTTTCGAACTCACAAGCTCTTCATCCACCACTTATTTCACCACACCAGTTAAAAAACAATTTTTTGACACAGCCAGAATGAAGCAAAGAGATACAATTTATGGAACATGACGACACTTCCCTCTGCCCTTTCCCCTCTCTCCCTCTGCGTTCCTTCGGTAGCTCTTTCTTCATCCACGATCAGGGTTTCCCCCGCTGGGCTTCCTCCTTCCTTACCAATAACCCACACTGGAAGCCCCTTATCATCATGTGTCCTCCACTATCCAGAGATCTAGAGATTAAATCATTGCCTCACCTGAAGCAAGAGTTTATCATCAGTTTGTTTTTAGTGACTACCGTAAGAAACCATCTACTTTCTCCACGTTCTTACCAGACGTAAAACTACGTACAGCTACAAACAAACGCAGCAAACAACTCCAGCTAGCACCAGTACAAGGTAACCCCATGAGCAAACGTGCCATAAAGTACTCAACTAGAGCCAGAATATAGTCTGATTTGTGATTAAACCCGGTTCTGTCTAAACTGGAGTTATTATTAATACAGAAAGTTTACTCTGAAGAGATAAGAAGAGGTCAGGATCATCGTCTAAGTTAGAAAAGTAAATACGTTTTCACATCACAATAAAAAGATGCAAGGGGGGGGGGGGACCTCCTCACTAATCTCATTATCAAGAAGGAACTGCTGTAAGACTACTCTCACTTCTCCCGTCATGTAGACATACCATTCCAGTTAAAGGTGCTGGGGTTGTGTCTGTATAGAAGTAAGTCGTCCCACCGACAGTTTCCTTTTGGATCACCTGACCAGAAGATGGAGTCTGAGAAACAGGATTATTAACAGATGCAGAGGCACTAGAAGGCACCATGTAATTTGCTGGATTTGGAGTGTGACTTCTTCTTCTGGGCGCAGGAGAAGTATGTGGAGTGATCTTGGGAGAATGAAGAGGAGAAGATCCGGCAGACAAGGACATTCCTGAAGAAGACGTAAAAATGTTTCTTAGGAGCAAAAACTGGTTTTAGAGAAAAAGGTCTGGAAAATAAAATGCAAACATTCATTTGGAAGAAACATCCTCTTTAGCAAATTCTTTAAGTGCAAAAATAAAAGCCATGATTTTATCTTGGTTTGTTTTAGAGAAAGCTCTGATGAAAGCAAGTGTAAAGACGTTTCTTTTTTTCAAACATAGCCATTTCCAAATAAGCTAGGAAATTTATTGCAAGAATAGTCTCCTCCATATCAAGGTTTACATGAGAAACTTCAATAGTAAGAATCCTCGGTAATTTAACAAATTAATTTTATGGAAAAATGAGAAATAAGCAACTGGGACTCTCAAAAAGCCTTTTTATAAGCCTTTAATAAAAGCCTTTCTTTCATCAAGGGTTCAATTCCTTTTTGGCAAAGAATCATTTAAAACTATGGCTATTAACACAAATACCACCTTATCCTCCAGTAGTATAGTTTTAAAAATCAAACTATTTAATGAGATTTACTAGATTTCTTTTGGCCAAATACAGTTAACAGAATGGTTTGAAAAAGCAAAACAATGAAGTCTAGTCTCAGCTGAAGTACATGGCAGCTTACACACTATTACTTTTGAATCAAGCAGTACACTGGTTTTATGCCTTTTGTCTTTCAACTCTAAATAGGCACACGCTAAAACGAATGAAAACTTCTGCGGATGTGTGCCCTGTAGTATTAGGTCAAATGATGCCACGAGATTTCCGTGGCAGTTTTATGCAAACACAACTAGAAGAAATCATTATATGTAGGGCATCCTCTGTGAGGATTCTAATGTGACGAAAGGGAAAGGACAATTGTCGTAACCCTTCAGGCGATTCCAACTAGCCGACAAAACAAGTCCAGGTCACATGTAAAAGACATAAAATGACTTACAAAAACACTCCACTGTAAATTAACATACTGCAAACTACATGCATAAATGCAGATGGAATGCAAGTTAATTAAAACCAGGTAGAATCAATCAAAGGCTTAATGGAGGTGATCAGTTCTGAGCAGAGACTGAAAAGAATTTCTAGAGCTATAGGTACACTTCTTTAAAAAACTCAGCTTACTCCCCGAACTACTGTGTGGCCGCGGGGAGTAACTAAAACACACACCTTTAAAGTAATATGCCACCTCACAATGCAAGAAAAAAGTTTACCAAAATGCCTCTCGTCGGAGAAATATGATTAACAGGGACATGAATTTCAATTTTGAGAAATTCATAAAACACCAACACTGTGTTTTGGACAGATGTAGGTGGACAAAAATAAGGTGAGAACTGAGATAACACTTATCTCTACTCGGGATAGCCCTTTCCACTTTCTAAAGAGCCTTAAGGTAATTATTCTGATTTTCTGAGCAACTAAATGAGTTAGGAAGGCGAGGCAGGTCAAGTTACAAGCACCACAGTACAGAAGTCAGACATGAAGAGGTTCTGACTTGACCAGTGTGACATTTGTGCAAAGTCAACAGCAAAGCCAAGACTCAAAGCCAGGTCTCCAGACTCCAAATGGGACAGTCGTACCGCTATAATACAATGTCTACTGCACTGACATGAAAACAGGCCGGGCATTCTCAAGCGTGTCTTAAATGTATCTAAGAGAAACGCTAAAAATCTAAACCCCCGTTTAAAAAAACCAGTATTTATAAGGAAACCAAGCTACTATATTAAGATATAAGCTTATTTTTTTAAAAAAACTGTTCCAGAGTTCTCTGTGTTTTCTTAACTCTGTATTACACATCGAATTGCAGGTTAATCCATACAGCAAAAAATTGAATTATTTAACTATCTTTGAAAGATAAATACTCCCCACTTACCTAATATGAAATGCATTTAAGAGTTTTCCTAAGCTAGTATTCCAAGTCTTTCCAAGACAAAATTGGCCAAGTCATCAAAGATAAGCGAACGTGTTTACTACCTTTAAGTTAAGTAGCAGCAAGAAATACAGCCACCAATTCTTGAGCACTTTCCACGGGGCAGGCACTAATAAAAGTACTTCATATACATCAGTCTGTTCAACCCTCACAACAACCCTGTGAGGTAGGTATGTCATATTCACCTCACTGCAAAGGAAACTAACATTAAAAAAGTTTTTAAGCTTATTCTAAGGACAAATACAGGTTGTTAAACAAAAGAATCAAGACTCAAACTCCGATCTATTCGATTCCAAAGCCTGTGCTCTTAGTCAATATGCTCTACGGTCACCCGGTTCCTAAGTCCTGTACTAGAGGGCAGAAAGGGGTCCATTACTTGAAGTAGTAACATGAGCAACTACATAAGCCACGTGGGGTGGCGGAGGTGCAGCACGGGGTGAAGGGAAAAATCTTGACACCAAAGTAGGTGTGTAAGTGAGACAGAAGGTACACTATCTCCTGAAGCCTCAATACATGGGGAAAGATTACCAAAAACAATCTGTGGTCAATTAAGAAGGAAATTCATGCACAGAATTTAGAAGTTATAAGTAGCCAGCTTTCTATGAAATTGTCAATGTTGTAGCTGTTCTAAAACAAAGTTACAACACTGACATTTGCCTTCACGTATCTGAGCTGAGGCAGGTAAGTTATTTAAATACATTCAAAAGAAAGCATGTACACTATGAAGTACAACCACCCATAGGGGTAACAGGATATTTAAATGCACAGGAAGCTAGAAATGAAATGAACCCCAAATTACCGAAACATCAAACCTAGCCACATAAGGCACAGCTTTGTGCCACCAGAATGTTTTACAAACATGTTAAAGAACTGAGTACAATATGCACATAGCTGCTCGAAGAGAGGTATTCTGTACTTTCCTATGAAGACAATAGCCACAACTCACTCACTACCAACTGCCCATATACAAGACTAAATTACAAACAGCACAAAGGAGTGGAACCATACTCCAGAAATGAGTAGTTAAAAGTAAAGATGAATGAAAACGAACAGGTTTGATTTCATCTCTCTCACATGTAAATACTCCTTTAGAAGTTCGCTCTTTCCATATACAGGGGGAAGGCCTACTTGTAGTAATTCCCACACCAGTGCCTTGCTGTTAACCGGTACTCGATCACCAGAACTCTTAAGCAAATATAGAAACCACTGAGGATACCATTAAGAGACAATATGGAAGAATGGAAATTTGTACTTAAAAAAAAAAAAGATGATTCAGAAACATTTCATTTTTGTATTTATGTTTTGTGTTACTTTTTATAATTTATTCTTAAAATGACAATTTGGTGACATCATATACAATACCTATGCACTATAATTCATTAGGTTAAATGCAAACTGTGATACTTGAGTCGGACCTGTTAAATTAATTGCTTCAGAACATTTAAAAACATCTTTTCTTAAATGTATCCCAATTCAAATAAAAGTGAGGAAACCATACGGAAATGCTCACCAGAGGAGTTAACCAGAGCAATTAACAAAATAGAAGAACTAATATAAAAAACTTCAAGGCTACTTCATGGAGTCAAACTATCAGTGTTTTTGGATGACATGATTCTATACTTGGAAAAAACACAAGAAAACCAACAAAAAGACTCGTAAATAATGAGAGAATTCATTACAGTAAATGTAATTACAATATTAACGTATACTAAATGAACAGCATTCCTAAATACAAACAACCAGTTAGGGCAATATCGTTTCTGGGAAATCAGATCCCACTAACATGATACCGTCCCTTCAGCCCCTACCGAAACTGTGAATACACAGAACTACAAGATAAAATACAACCCAAATTTAAAATATACCTAAGGTCAAAAGAACAACAACAAAGAACTCCAAGAACAAGAAATGAAAGAAAAATCTGGAATTAAGAGGTTATACTGCGAAAAGTCTGAGGAAGAAACCCTGGGCCAGATATAGTCTCTAACTGAGGCTTTAATGCCCACAGGAGAATATGAAATATGGCCTTCAGCCCATAAAACATGGGGAACAGAACCCAAATCCCAGTGTGAAGCCAAGGAGTCTAGAAAAGCTGCACCACCAGTGAATGTAGGAGGAGAAAACTTTCTACCTACTGGCCAACAGAGGCCAAAAAAAAAAACAAAACAAAACAAAACAAAAAACAAAACTTGCTTGTGGAAGAGAGAGATGAAGGAAAGGAGCAGACCGGGGTGGTATCCAGAGAAAAGAACCCAATGCCTGTATCATGCACACGTATAAGAGGGAAAATTTCCAGCAGACTTCATGTGATAGGAATCCCAGTGAGAAATTCACATGAAACTTGCACCGGCACTGGACGTCTGCATGAAGCAAACACCAACTGCTTTTGATGAGTGCTTCTACAACCCAGAATACACAAGGTCTGCCCCCCAGAAAAACAATCCCACTTAGAAGAACTCTCAAAGAGCTGGAATGCACAATATACTTGAGAATTAATTCCCTGAGAAAAAAGGAATCTCAGAAAACAGAACCCTGTAAACGAAATAAAACAACTAAAATGATTAAGGACATGAAAGAAATGACAAGGGGCGCCTGGGTGGCGCAGTCAGTTAAGCGTTCGACTTCAACCAGGTCACGATCTCGCGGTCCGTGAGTTCGAGCCCCGCGTCGGGCTCTGGGCTGATGGCTCAGAGCCTGGAGCCTGTTTCCGATTCTGTGTCTCCCTCTCTCTCTGCCCCTCCCCCGTTCATGCTCTGTCTCTCTCTGTCCCAAAAATAAATAAACGTTGAAAGAAATGACAAACATGAAAAACAGGACATTTGTTCTTAAATAGAACTAGACTCTTGAAGAGTAAAAAATATAATCACTGAAATTAAAGGGGGGAAAAACTCAACAAATGAGTTAAATGGCAAAGTAGACACAATCAAAGAGAGAAAAGATAAACCAGAGATGGAACTGAGGAAATTACCTAAAAGTAAAACTTGGAAAATATGAAAAAGTAGTTAGGAGACACAAAAGGTAGAATGAGAAGGCAAATTTCCTGGAGAAAAAAAAGAAAGAATATTGGGGAGACAAAGCAATATTCAAAGACAGGATTTGTGATTTTCAAGAATTAATTTACCATATAAATCCTAATTGAAGAAATCCTGAGCAAGAGATCTACACAGAGTAAGTAAAAACAAATCTGTCAGTCAACTGAAATTGTAGAGTGACAAAGATAAAGAGACAAATCTAAAAAGCTACCAGAAAAAAGACAAACTATCTAAAAACAAAATGAAAAACTCCCAAAAAACAATGACATCAGCAACATTAAACCTGCATCAGCAACAGCAACATTAAACAATGAAATAATATAATCAAAGGAAGGAAAATGAATGGTCATATATTTTAATTTATTTTTGAAAGGGGGGGGGGGCGGGGTGGGGCAGAGAGAGAGAGAGAGAGGGAGGGAGACACAGAATCCCAAGCAGGCTCCAGGCTCCAAGCTGTCAGCACAGAGCCCGATGCGGGGCTCAAACTCACGAACGGCGAGATCATGACTTGAGCCAAAGTCAGACGCCCAACCGACTGAGCCACCCAAGCACCCCAAATGAATGGTCATATTAAAGTTTATACACAGTTTGCAAATGAGGGGGACAATGAAGACATTTTTATCTCTCACATCTCCTTGGTGAAAGAACAATTAAATGATTAACTCAGTATAGAGGTAACTCCTTCTCCCTAAAACAATAGAATATCAAATTATATGGGTAAATCTGAATAAGCACTGACAGCGAAAGAAGAACAATTAATCTGAGATAGATTAAAGTCAAAGTATAATTAAGATTCTAGGAATTATAACATTAAAAAAGGGCAGAAAGAAGCAAAGTCATTAAAAATCCTAATAATATCTTTACCTCCTTCCTCTTCCACAATTTCATACTTAGTAAAAGCAAGCATGGTAAAATTCTAGGGGTGACAACTACACAAAACAGAAACATAATGTAAAACATCCAACCTCTACCTCACACCATATATAAAAATTACCTCAAAATGGACCAATAACCTAAACACAGGAGCTAAACTATGAAACTCTAAGAAAACAAGCATAAACCTTCAGGATCTTCAGCTAAGCAATGGTTTCTTAAAATAGGACACCTAAAGCACACATAACCAAAAGAATCAAAAGTAAACTGGATTTCATCAAAATTGAAAATTTTTTGCACTCCGCAGTAAACTATCAATTAAAATATTTACAACTCATATTCAATAATAGGCTCATATGCACAATATATAAGGAACTCTCATGACTCAACAATAAAAACAAATAACTACACTTAAAAATGAGCAAAGGATCTGAATAGACATTTTTCCAAAGAAGACACACAAATGGCAGATAAGGGGGTGCCTAGACGGCTCAGTCGGTTAAATGTCCAACTCTTGATTCCAGCTCAGGTCACGATCTCACGGTTGGTGAGTCTGAACCCTGCATTGGGCTCTGCACTCAGGGTGTGGAGCCTGCTTGGGATTCTCTCTCTCGCTCTCTCTGCCTGCCTCCCCCATGCACAAGCGTTCGCACTCTCTCTTAAAATAAATGAACTTTAAAAAACGGCAAAGAAGCACATAAAAAGAAGCTCAACATCATTAGTCATTAGAGACATACAAATCACAACCACAAAACCACTCATACCACTAGGATGATTATAATAAAAACAAGACAGTAGCAAGTATTAGCAAGCAAATGGAAAAACTGAAATCCTCAAACACTGCTGGTGGGAAGGCAATGTCATGTAGTCACTTTGGGCAACAGTCTGGTAGCGCTTCAAATGGTTAAGCATAGTTATAATATGACCCAGCAACTCCACTCCTAAGTATGCTACCAAAAAGAATTTACAACATATGTTCCTGCAAACAGTGGTACATGCATGTTCGTAGCAGCATTATGCATAACAGTCAAAAAAGAGATAAAACCCAAATGTCTATCAACTGATAAATGTGTAAATAAAATCAGATCCATCCATACCATGGGATATTATTCACCCATAAAAAGGGGAAAAATCTGATACGTGCTATAACATGGATGAACCCTGAAAACATCGGTAAGTGAAAGAAGCCAGATGCAAAAGGCCACTTATTTAATGATTCTATTTCTATGAAATGCCCAGAACAGCAAATCCATAAAGACCTAAAGTAGATTAGTGCTTTCCAAGGGCTAGGGATGGGGAAAATGGGGAGTAACTACTACAGGTATGAAGTTTCCTTTGAGGTAAAGTGAGGAATTGTGGAACTAGATAGTGATAATGGCTACACAATTGTGGATACGCTAAAAACCACTGAACTGTACATCCTGAAAGGGTGAATTTCATGATACGTGGTTTATACCTCAACACGCAACAAAACACAAAAATCGAGGTCTACACGAACTAGAAATGTACAGGGCTTATATAAAGAAGAGATTAAAACTCTACTAACAGAAACAAAAGGTAAACTGAACAAAAGGAAATAAATACCTGTACCTATTTGTTATAGAGACTTCAATACTACCCTTAACTGATCTAAAAACATAATGCTAGCTCAATATAAATAATTTTTTAATTAGCCAAACCAATTATATCTATGTGGAAAAATAAACACTGAGAATAGCCAGGAAAATTATTAAAGAATATTCAGTACAGAGGAAGAATTAAGAAAAAGTAGAAAGAATAAAGTGTGATATAAGAGCACAAGATAGTAAAAAGTGATAAAAGCTACAGTAATGAAAATGTTTGCTAAAGGTTCATATCAATAGTGGGTCAATACAATAGAACAGGCACAAAACTGGACCTCAAATACATATGAAGAAGTAAGATAAAGCTGGCATTTCAAACTTCAGGGGAGGTGAGGACAGCAGTCAGATAAGACAACTTCCTAGCTGTCACAAAATGACAGAATGAATCCAGATATAAGCAAAGATGGCTATTTAGATAAAACAGATAAAAGCAAGTGGTCTTTTCGTTTTTCAGGCAAATATTCTGACTGAATATTTAAAGAGTTTAAAAAGAAAAGTACCTCAAAGAATATTTTTTAAAATATTATGAAAACACAAAATGCAAAAGTCAAAAGAGAATTTTGATCAATTTGACTTCCTCAAAAATAAATTTCCTACACAACAGCAAAAAAAGATATTTCCAACATTTCAAAAAGGGCTAATTTGCTTCATATAGTTCTTAAAATTAAGAAAATAGAAAGCAACCAAAAGAAAAAAGAAAAATTACACTACTAGCCAGTTTGTAGACAAGAAATTTAAATGCCTCAAATATTTAAAAAGATGTTCATATTCACTGACAATTAAAGAGAGGCAAATTAAAACCAGACTCTTTACTGGCCTCTTCTCAGATTGGCAAAGATTAAAAAGTTTATTAAGACAATTAGTAAAAAGATGGGTGGCATATAAATACTGTTACACTTTAATATCAGTTGTTAAAATCTCTTTTGGAAAACAATTTGGCAATATCTGTCAACTGAAACTTTTTAATTGACATGATAATGGTAAATACTTCAAACAAAGTCATAAAATGAAAAATAAAAAGCTGTGAACTCAATAAAAGTGGCTATATTTGTCTTGCTCAGCTTTTTGGCCCACAGGAGTCACTGAATAAATGCCTCATGAGTAAATGTTAAGAAAGGTTACTTTTAAACCCTTTCCAGGAAAAAACAAAAGTAATTCTTTTTTTCTTTCAGAGAAGTTTAAGAAAAAAAAAAAAAAAAAAAGATGTCCTTTCAGATACAAATGCATCTGAGGTGCCAGGAATGAACTCTCCCTAAATATGAAAACATTAGAAACATTCCTTTTAAATATAGAATATGACAAAAATGTCAATTATGACAACTCCTATATAATACCATATTAAAAGCCTTAGCCAATGCAACAAAACACAAAAAAGACTGCAAAGGATGACACAAAAACAAGACACTCGGATCAACTGAACAGAACAGAGAACCCAGAAATGGACCCACAATCGTATGGCCAAGTAATCTTTGACAAAGCAGCAAAGGATATCCAATGGAATCAAGACAGTCTCTTCAGCAAGTGGTGCTGGGGAAACTGGACAGCGACATGCAGAAGAATGAACCTGGACCACTTTCTTACACCAGACACAAAAATAGACTCAAAATGGATGAAAGACCTAAATGTAAGACAAGAAGCCATCAAAATCCTCGAGGAAAAAGCAGGCAAAAAACCTCTTTGATCTTGGCCGCAGCAATTTCTTACTCAACACGTCTACAGAGGTAAGGGAAACAAAAGCAAAAATGAACTGCTGAGACCTCATCAGAATAAAAAGCTTCTGCACAGCGAAGGAAACACTCCACAAAACTAAAAGGCAACCGATAGAATGGGAGAAGATGTTTGCAAACGACATATCAGATAAAGGGTTAGTCTCCAAAATCTATAAAGAACTTATCAAACTCAACACCCTAAAAACAAATAATCCAGTGAAGAAAAGGGCAAAAGACACGAATAGACACTTCTCCAAGGAAGACATCCAGATGGCCAAACGACACATGAAAAAATGCTCAACATCACTCATCATCAGGGAAATACAAATCAAAACCACAATGAGACACCACCTCCCACCTGTCAGAATGGCTCACATTAACTCAGGCAACAACAGATGTTGGCGAGGATGCGGAGAAAGAGGCTCTCTCTTGCACTGCTGGTGGGAATGCAAACTGGTGCAGCCACTCTGGAAAACAGTATGGAGGCGCCTCAAAAAATTAAAAATAGAACTACCCTATGACCCAGCAATTGCACTACTAGGTATTTTTCCAAGGGATATAGGTGTGCTGTTTCCAAGGGACACATGCACCCCAATGTTTATAGCAGCACTATCGGCAATAGCCAAAGT
Source organism: Herpailurus yagouaroundi (assembly GCF_014898765.1). Taxonomy (NCBI): domain Eukaryota; kingdom Metazoa; phylum Chordata; class Mammalia; order Carnivora; family Felidae; genus Herpailurus; species Herpailurus yagouaroundi. The sequence continues at coordinate 7,214,127 of NW_024412428.1, read as the reverse complement.
ATGGAAAGCCCAAGTGTCCACCGATGGATGAATGGATAAAGAAGATGTGGTATATATATACAATGGAGTATTACTCGGCAATCAAAAAGAATGAAATCTTGCCATTTGCAACTATGTGGATGGAACTAGAGAGTATTATGCTAAGCGAAAGTAGTCAGTCAGAGAAAGGCAAATATCATATGACTTCACTCATATGAGGACTTTAAGACACAGAACAGATGAACACAAGGGAAGGGAAGCAAAAATGATATAGAAACAGGAAGGGGAACAAAACATAAAGAGACTCTTAAATATGGAGAATTAACAGAGGTTTACTGGAGGGGTTGTGGGGTGGGAGGGGAGGCTAGGGGCATTAAGGAATCTACTCCTGAAATCATTGTTGCACTATATGCTAACTTGAATGTAAATAAAAAAATTTTTTTTTTAATTTTAAAAAAAGACTGCAAAGGAAGAGATAAAACTATCATTATTTGCAAGTAATTGTCCACATATAAGAATCTATAAAATATTAGAAATACCAAACCAACATACAAACATGCATTATCTACACACTAAAAATGATCAATTAGAAAAACTGTATTTTTTAAAGACACCAATCATAATACTACAAAGTGTCTCAGAATACCCAACAAAATATATGTTAAGACCTAAACGCAGAAAATAGTAAAACTTTGTGGAAAGATGTTAAAGGAGACCTGGAGAAAGGAAAGAAATGGAGAGATAGTCCATGTTCATAGATAGGGAGACATAATGATGATGATTCTCCTCATCTATTTTTTTTTTTTTAACATTTATTTATTTTTGAGAGACAGAGACAGAGCGTGAGTAAGAGAGGGGCAGAGAGAGAAGGGGACACAGAATCTTAAGCAGGCTCCAGGCTCTGAAATGTCAGCACAGAGTCCGACACGGGGCTCAAACTCACGAACCATGAGATCATGACCTGAGCCAAAGTCGGACCCTTAACCAACTGAGCCACCCAGGAGCCCCTCTCTTCAATTCACCTAAAGATTCAACTCCATGTTGCTTCATGTATCCCCAAGTCTCCAAAGCTGCCTCCTCCTCTGGGACATTAATCAACAATCCTCCTTGCCAACACCAAATTCTCTAACCCCCATCCTCATAGTAAATTACAATTTGGCCTTATGAAAAATCTTCTTATCCTATAAAAATATTTTCTTGATACCCATATTTTATAATTATTCCCATCATTTTGTACTTTATATTTTGTTCCAAGTACTACACAATTTAAACTGTGTCTTTGTAGGGAAGAACTGTGCCTTAATCCTCTCTTCTCTATATTGCTAACTACACTTTGTAATGGCACCGTTCTTAGAACACAAGAAATTCGTTGAAAATAAATAGAGAGGTTAAAGTCTCCTCTTTTTGGTACCAACAACCAAGATGCTAAATAGAGCAACAGCCACAATCAGAAAATGGAGAATGCCATCACCAAAATTACCTGCATAATACAAGAAGCTGGGAGGAGAAAAATAAATGTTTATGCTATCGAGTGGCATAGATGTTGACCATCACTATTTGAAAGCAAATACAAACCAAGCCACAAACCGTTACGAAAGAAAGGAATTTGAAAGAATTTGGGGTGAAGGACACTCTTCTCACAGAACAGTCTGATTATTCTAGCATTAGTCTTTCCAGGTCAATGTAGGGAAACTAATCAGTAGAATCTACTAATTCAGTAGATTCCTACTGAATAGGGAACTGGGTAAACCTAGCTTACTAATAATTTTAACAAAGTTCCAATAACCAAACTAAATCCCCAGTAATAAATACCCTGTATGACTACACTGTAGAGAATGGTTTAGATTAGAAATTATCAAAATATATCTCATATTGAACAGATGAACTTGAAGGCAAATAGAAGAAGCATTATCTTCTTAACAACAGACTCATTATTTGGGGCCTCATCCAAAAGAAAATCATACTAAGGAATTCATTTAATAATATCCAGTAATAGAAAATACAAAGTCACTATTAAAAATACATTCCTTAATTTATTCATTTCTTAACCAAATTCCCCAATCACACCCCCCCCCAAAATAAAATCATGCAGATATAGCCCAAAACACAGACACTAAGTTTTTACTCCTAAACTCTTAACAGAGTCTTAAACATACTAACAATACATTCTTTTTCTTTGACTTTGTTGACGATTTTAAGAATGGGTATAAAAGGTCAACTCCAAAATAAGTTCAGAACACTTCTCCCCTCTTGTTCTTCCAGTGTTTCAGACACAAACTTTATTTCTTAGTTCATTTCTATCACTAGCTGTTCTTAGCAGAAAAAGAAAGTGAGTTTAAGTATTTAATTGTAATCATTTAACAACTGAAGTTTGGAGATCATGGAGTTTTTTTTGCAATTTGATGATCTGCAATTTGCAACCTGTCAAACAAATTATTTGCAATTGCAACTTGTCAAACAAATCCCCAATATACTCTAAGTAACTATACTGTATGCAAGACAGATTCCTACTGAATAGAACTTTCTGAAATAAAATGTTAATAGTTACAGAATACCGTAAGAAATGCACTCAACACTCCATAAGGGAATAATTCCTATATAAATAAAATGCTTTAAAATAGAGTTTCTCCATAAATTTAGAAACAAAGATCCTTGACTGGGGGTCCCCAGGACCACCCCCCATGTTCAGAAATTCACTGGAACTCAATCAAAAGGATTCGGCATATAGTTGCACTCAGGGTGAAGATTTATCACAGCAATGTAAGAAGCATGCACATCCACAGCTCAAGGAGACACACAGGTGGAGTCTAGAGGAATTCATGTGTAGGTTTCCTTAGGCTCTCTTACTCTCAGGAGGGTTCACACAGCTCACTACTCCTCCAGTAACACACGTACAATCTATGTGTTCAGAGAAGTCCATCAGAGACTCCGTGCCCGTGGTTTTTATAGGGAACTGATGAGAGGCAGCCTCTGCCTAACACATACTAGAATTCCAAACTCCCAGAAGGAAAGCAAGTGTGCGGCATAAACCGAACTGTTCACACAAAGAGTCTAGGCACACTAAACCACCCCAATCAGTTGGGGAACAATGGGAACGCTCCTCAACCGCCAAGTTCCCAGACATCAGCCAAGTGCCAACCATGCAAGCAGACTTTTTTAAAGATAGCAGTCTTTAGCCTGCTATGGTAACTCACTTCTGCACAGACACCTTGAACTGCCTCAGCATAGTCACCACTTTTTCATAATTCTGCTCTATAGTGGAGTGGTAGTATCCACTAGTTTGTATGTACTAGTACGTACAGAAAAATACAAGAGCAAATATTTTCTTATCTAAACCTCTGCCGCAGGGAAGGAACAGGAGAAAAAAAGGTAAACCCTAGGACAAGGGCAGTGAATTTCACTCCATTTTATCCATACATGTTTAGAAAAGATGACATATTAGTGATGCACACTCCATGGCTAGGAAATGCAGCAAAAAAAAAAACAAAAAAAAAATTAAATGCAGCTCAAGGGGCTAAACCTATATGCTTCCCCAGTTCCTATCTCCAAGTATTTGAACTATCTAAATATATACACTAAATGCTACGGCTTAATATAAGATTTAGGCTACTAACATTAAATAAAAAAGACTTTGTAAGATTATTAGTGAAGCCATATTTTAGCTTCTAATACGCTAAAATTATAGAAACCATTCAAAACGTTTACTTATTTAAACATCAGAAGAATATGAAACAACACTTTATTCTTAGTAAATAACTAACAAAAAGAGTTGGACTCAGTAATCCTACAGAGGAGCATCTAGGCTATGATTTGGTGTATGCATCCTAAAAACAGCTGCTTTCAATTTCAATAGCTTAAAAACGATTCACACATCCACAGACTTTATCCTAAAAACTCTAGTTCTACAAAGTATCCTAAGAAATTATCCTAAATCCTGAAAGGTATTTATAGTTAAGATACATGTATACATATAACAGAGTGCATATATGCTGCTTTTTAAAAGATAACATTATGATTCAACTCTTTAGTAGAGGAAATAACTTTTTAAAAACTGAAAGGCAATTTTAAGACTAGAGAAAATACTATCAATCAACTGAAGTCTATTAAGGTGTTAGGAATGGTTTTAGGGGAAAACAGCTCACTGTAAGTGATGCTTTGTAATATGAACTAAAATTTTTCTCATGACATAGTTTTTGATCCAGTTAGGAAACAGAAAAGCTATCTGAATAATTAGTAACTTTACCTAAAATAAATCAATTTCTTTTAAGTTTAAACTTTGAATGACCTTGAGCATAAGCTTGTTTGCACAAATATCAAAGTCATCATCCATCATCTATTTTGCCCTATAGTAAAAATATATACATTTAAAAATCCTAAATTTAGAAAAATCCCTGGTCGATTTCTGCTTCGTGATAATCACCCCACTGAGTCACCCTTAAACTCATAAATATCTTTTTAAGATAATGAAGAATCTACTTAATTATCTACTTAATTTTAAAGATAAATAAGAATCTACTTCATGAACGCAGCAATAGTTTGAAGAGAATGTTTTATCACTTCCAATTTTTAAGCCAGAAGTAGACTGAGCTTTCAGCCTCTTTTTACAAATCAGAAGACAAAGGCCCAGAGTAGCTCGGTGACCTGTTTAGTCATAGAAATTCAGTATTCCTAGAAATGGAACTAGAATACAGGCCCCTCACGTGCTAACAGAGCTCAGTGTAGCACTCAAGCTGTTGAATTTCACCTAAATTTAAATCCCTAATGGCTATATAAAAGTAATAAACCTAGGAGGAAAAATTATAGCATAAAAAAAAATGTGATTAAAGGCAGAATTGTCAATTTTCCACTCTGTCAAATATAAAATCCTAAAGGATGGGATCAGAGTACCACCAATTAAAAACATTTATCTGTTAAAGTTTCTGGAATTCTAGAATAGGCCTCAGTTATACCATCAGTCCTAAAGCTTTAGGCACTGTGAAAAGAAACAAGTGACCATGAAGCCACGTATAACTGCTACGGACAAGAGTGACTCAGAAGATCCTTGAATTTAAAGATGAAATTAGAATTCAGGGTTTCTGAAGAATCCTAGTAATGTGGATGTATGGGCTCTTTTATTCAAGATGTTTTAAAATTTATGTATCTAGTGACATTAATTTTGCTCCCCCCAAAACCTATTATTAACCCGACAGGATACATTTTATAATAGACGGCATCTTAGAATCCAGGGAAATATGGTAAATCCAGATCACAGTTTTGGTCACTTTTCTGCCAAACAAGGGGACTAACAGCAACTATACTTCAAGATCTTGCCATCAAGTAAAGAAAATATTTTACCAAGTTTTAATTTGGGAACATTTTACCATCACCGTTAAGCCACAAACTCAGGTGAGAAAACTTTCAAATCAAGATATAACTGAGACAACCATCATACAAGCATGCGTATATTTAAAATGTGGATCTAATCTTCAAATAGACTGTACAAAATAAAACAAACCAGCATCCAAAAAGCAACAGGATTAAGAAGTAACAGCTAAGATAATAGACTTTACTTTTTTCCCTGGAATCATTTCATCATTCAATCAAACCAAGCTTTGCAAATAGTTATCAAAACTGGCTACAAATGTTCTTAATTAAAAGTACCATGCATTAAGGTCAAAACAATCCTGCAACTAATGAACCTGACATTGAACTGTTTAAAAGCTCACCATCAATAGCCAATTTTCCAAACTCTGACATGATAGATGTTCAGTTGCACTTCTAGCCTAAATAATAAAAGATATTTAGTAGTCAACTTAAATACTGGCCAGTTGAAATTCCCACTCTTCTATAGATTTTAAGTCACACTAACTTTCCAATGGCTAAAATAAAATGAATGTATTTGCAATCTTAAACCATAACATTGTATGTGTTCCCACACAGATGTACCTTTGGCCAAAATATTCTCTATGACATGTCACATCCTGTTTTTAAAAGCCTCCAAAAAGATAATCCACAGTATTCCTGCTTAATTTATTTGCCTAGAATATCAGGATAAACAAAAATTTTCTTTCTGTAGCTTAAGTCCCTCAGTGTTTCAGATTCAAAAATCCATTTAATCAAACATTCCCATTTCCTCAGATTGATACCAAAAAACATTGTTAACTTTTTAAGGTAAAAATTGGTAATTATCAAAGCATATCACAATATTAACCATAAACCAAAATAGTAATTATTCACAGATCTAGTAAAATATACACTAATCAAATTAAGTTCAATTTAGTCCTATTAGTTTCACGCCACAAATGCAAACTACCTTTGCAAAAATGAAACAGCCCAAATGCCAAAAGGTTTACTTGAAAGAAATGTTTATAACCCCATGTGAAAAAAGGGTACTTGGATTCATACTCAGCAAAATCCTATGCTGACCTCGCAGGGTGTTCTAATTCTTGCTGGAAACAAATAGCAGTAAAATTTCTATACTTTAAAAAATTGTTCCATGAAGTGTGGTGACAAATAAAAACGGAATCAATAAGGATATTGATGTTAATTGCCAGAACTGATTCCTTCACAAACCCTGTTTTCACAACAGCAACCCCTTGTAATTAGGGGAATTAAAAGTTGCTGAACTCAACAATCCCTTCAGTTAAACCAACAGACCCCTCATAGAGCTGTCCAACGCTGCCCAAACTATCCATCCTTTAGTCGAATCAGTCAGTTTCATGAATTGTAGGATTTATCTTCAAGTCCAGTGCTGACTCAGAGGGTAGCTTGTTCCCTAGAGAAAACAACCAACAAAAATCAGAACAGCTACTGCTCATATGCTCTTTCAACACCCAAGTGGAAAGGACAACTTATTGGGTCCAAAAAATAGTTCAACTTCCTTTCAACTACAGGAGTAGCCAATAAACTGAAGGCAGCTATGTGCCATAGGCAGGTCTCGGTTAAAGCTTTCACTCAGTTACAGCAAAGGAATGTTAAACAGATTAAAAAGCTTACATTTTCTCAGCTATCACACAAACCATAGGGTTTCTCACTCAAGAAGAAATTTACAGGGTATATAAATGAAAAGTATTCCAAGGGCCAAAGCTGTTGTTTTGTTCTAATCTGTGAAGAGCTGCTTTCCGTGTGTGTGTGTGTGTGTGTGTGTGTGTGTGTGTGTGTGTGTGTGTAAGAGAGAGTGTGTGAGACAGAGACAGAGACAGAGAGACACAGAGACAGAGAGAAACACAGAGACAGAGAGAGAGAAGTGGGGAGAAATTAAATGTCTCCACCCAGAAGTAGTCTACATGTCTTAGGGCAGCTTTGCTTAATGACATACATAAAAAACTAGTGAAGTGTTACAAAATTCCTTAAATGCAAGATCCTCAGTCACTAGTTAGAGAACATATTCTGAATCAAAAGATAAAAAGAGTAACATGTTCTGTCTCAAGACTTGTAATAGTGGGTTGCCCTATTATTTCTAAAACCAAAAAATCAACACGCACAGCTTTTGCGCTTCAAGATATACCACAACAAACCCAGGGGGCCTTTCCACTTCAGGAGTCAGGGGTTTTGTCTACAAATAGTATGCTATTATAGAAGTGGGAGGGAAAATACTCAGTTTAGAAAGGCAGCCAGAGAGCTCAAGCTAATTTCAGAACACAGAAATGTCATTTTGTCCTTTCACATGAATTAGATTAAAAGATTCTCGTAAAACAAATGTTAGTCAAGACTGTCTCCAGAAAGAATCATGAAGGTGACAGATAAAACTTTTCATTTTTTAAAATGTATTAATTCCGTTATTTATTCAAGTATGGGAAAAAAATTCAAATAAAAAAATTTCCCTGGTCATTTCCAAGTTGTAGTGTGAAAATTCTTGATTCTCAACCAAGAATCTCAGTACCTGAGAACTCAGATGTATGGAGGACAAAACTGGTAGTTAACTACACAGTGCCTCAAAATGGTGCTCATTCACATACAAGCATCCGACACTTTGGTAATTTGTGGAGGTTTTTTTGCTTTGGTTTGGCATTAACGTCTTACTGATTCCTCGCTTTCCCAGCCTTTCTCAGAGAAGAGTTAAGCCCTAACGAGCTAAAACACTCATTGCACATCATGAACAGTACCTGTTGTATACTGTCCTTGGGAGAATGCACAAAACAGTTACTCAAATCATTTTCTGTATTCTGTGGTTCAGATGAGGAATCTCAGCCGAGTAAAGTTCCAACCCTCCCACCTTCCTTAAGTATGTACGTGTTAAGTTTTCGCCTATTGAGAAATCAGGCCTTCTGGGCCGGTGGTTTTCAAACCACCTTCATCAAGTAAAACCCTAGGCTTCCAGAGAAGCTCCAGGGTTGTGCAAATTTTGATTTGAAATTCTTTCATCTATTTTTTTCAGTATTTATTAAATCGATAATAAAATCACAAATGCAGGTCCAAATAGTGTGCATTCATTTTTTAACATACTAGAGATTATCACCAACATACTTAATTTGTGTTGGGTTACAACATTTTCATGGAGACTCCAGAATAAAGCCTCTCCTGTCACCTTTCTCTCTCTCCATACACACACACACACACACACACACACACACACACACACACACACAGACGGATTTTTTTATTAGGAAGGTGGTGACTCTGCAGTAATCTTTATTAAAATTAAAATATAGAATAAATTAAATATAGAATAAAATATATAAATATATATTAAAATATATAATTAATATATAATAAAATATATAAAATAAATAAAATATAATAAAATTAAAATATAGAATTAAAAAACATAGAAAAGGAGATTAAGGTAAGAAGAGTAATTATTCCTTCACTCACCAATTTCAAGCTATTGTGTTCAACCAAGTACCACACAGACTTGTTATTCTCACCGAAGAACTTCAGGAATACATTTTAAAACCCAGACCCTGGAGGGGCGCCTGGGTGGCTCAGTCAGTTAAGCGTCCGATTTCAGCTCAGGTCAAGATCTCACGGTTTGTGAGATCCAGCCCCACGTGGGGCTCTGTGCTGACAGCTCAGGGCCTGGATGGAGCCTGCCTCTGATTATGTATCTCCCTCTCTCTCTGCCCTTCCCCCACTCATGGTCTCTTTCTCTCTCTCTCTCAAAAATAAATAAAACATTAAAAAAAAAAAAAAACTTAAAAAAAAACAAAAAACAAAAAACACCAGACTCTGGAAAGCCAGTGTTATCACTTTAATAATTTTTGGTTTGGAGATGGTATATAGACTTCCCAAGCGTTCTGCTGCTTTAAAACAAGGTTTGAAAACCACTGTTCTAAGTTCTAATTAAGGTTTGGTATTCTAGATTCACAGGCGCCCTGGGGGCAGAAATGGTAATTAAGACTTAAGTTTTTGATGCCTGCTGAGTCGCTAGTTCCTGCTGTCTGTACTCCAAACCACCTTCCCAGTCTTACCTCCTACTGGGCTCCTCTCCCCACCTTCCGACAACCCTCAAAAAACAATGTGTCAAAGTTGGGAGTGCTAATGGCAAACAAAATTGGTAAAGATTTTAAGAGAGTGTTACCAGGTATTTTAAATATATGGAAAACTGATCTACCTCAGTGCCATTTTTCATTAATTTTTCTAAATTCCTGCCCAATCTGACCTTTTCCACTTGCCTAGTAATTTTATATTTTTAAAGATTTTCAGTAATCTCTACACCCGACGTGGGGCTCGAACTCATGACCTTGAAATCAAGAGCCACATGCTCAACTGAGACAGCCAGGCACCCCTTGCCTAGCAATTTTAATCTTCAAATGAAATCCTACTCTTCTGATATTTCAAGATGAAATCTCACATCACAGGCACTACACAAATAGCAGACTCCAAAGATACTTCTTTGGAAAGATAAGTGAAAGAGAAACTCTGCATAACAAAAGCAGTGACTGAGAGCCTAAGGTGGAGACCAAGAATTATCCACAACATCTAATGATAGTAGTTTAAAGGGTCCTGTGGAATCACTACACACCAGCACCAACAGGTACCAACACACTGCTTGGACGCACAGCTTGTTTTAAGAAAACAAAACAAAGTGCCAACTATTTAAAAACAAAAACACCCTGGCCTAGAGACCCTAACTTAGCCTCTCCAAGGAAACTCTATGGACTTCCTCACAATCAGAATTTCAGGGTGATGCCTTAATGCCAACAGAAGCCTGCTCCAAGGCTATGCTCCCAACATCACACCTGAGATTTTCTTCACATCTATTCAGTCTTTACCTATCAGACTGAAGTACTTTTTGAAAGTTCACTAACGTCAGAGCATTTCTAGATTATGCTACTACTCAACTGGTTGAAACAAACAGGGAAAAACAAACAAAAAAACTTCACAGATTCTCAGCTGTGTTTAAAATGTTTACAGCAATCATATCCATCTTTTAAAACCCATCTCTGGGGCGCCTAGTGGGCTCAGTCGGTTGAGCGCCCGACTTCAGCTCAGGTAGTGGTGTTGCAGTTCGTGAGTTTGAGCCCCGCGTCGGGCTCTGTGCTGATAGCTCAGAGCCTGGAGCCTGCTTCAGAGCCCTCTCTCTCTGCCCCTTCCCTCCTCATGCGCCGTCTCTGTCTCAAAAATAAACAAACATTAAAAAAAAAAATTTTTAAACCCATCTCAAATATTTCCTATTCCTTGAACCTTTCTTTTCTGAACACTTTCATTCAAACCAGATAGAATCTCACCTTTTTTCAAATTTCTGGCATTTTGAGCTTTTTTTTCTTTAGGAGTAAAAAGGTAGATGTCAGAATCTCCTGTGACATCTCTAAAAACTCCAGATGTGGAGTTTCTCATTCAGTAGGTCGCAGATGGGGACAGGGAAGGCTGTACTTTGAAAGCACCACAGATTCATCTGTAACTACATATGAAACACTTACTGGAAACACTGCATGAGACTGAGCAATGAGCAAGGTTTCAGAAACTCAAGAAATAAGACCCAGTCTCGATCTCAAGAAGCTCACACACACTGTCATAAGCCCATTAACGTGCTCAAAATTTTCCAATTTTCAAATTTACTCCAGGTCTCCATGTGTGATCACAATAATGGACAAAATGTTAAAAAGGCCTCCAGAAGCATTCAACTTTAGTGGAGAAAACATATATAAAACATAGACAAAATTTTTTAAGTATATTATGAGATACTCAAACACTCGAGAAGCAGAGGGATGGTATATTTTCGTAATGACCAGAGAAGTAGAAATGGCTTTGGGGAAAAAAGAGGCATTTGACCTGATCAGTTAAAAATAGGCAAGACCACAAGAAACTGAAAAGCATTCCCGGCAGAGTAAGGCCAACGCAAGGGCACAGAGATGGGGCAAAAAAAGCTGAACACATTCAAATACATATTCAAATACAGATTCTCAAACATATTCTCTCTTTATAACAGAGACCCTCCCTCCATGAGGTAGAGTTAAAAGGATGAGGCTTATTCAATCAGAAAAGAAAGCAGCAGTCTTTAAATAGTAATCTTCCATTGTTTTAATTTTTAAAATATTCACTTAGCATCTAAACATTGTTCCTGCCACAAGGGAGTTTATGTTCCAATGGCCATCAAAGAGGACCACTCATCCTAATTCAAACAAAAGCAAAACTTCAAATTGTAATGAGTCCTGACAAGCAAGGAAATAGGACAAGATGGAAAATAATGGTGGGAAACTTTGTTTACATTAGTCAAAGGCCTTTCTTTGTGCCATTTTAGCGGACACCTAAGAGAAGAAAAGAACCAGCCCCAGAAAAAACAGGTGGAGGAAGCAACATATGCAAAGAGTCTGAGCCAAAAAGAGCCTGAGGTACGTGAAGACCAGCAAGGCTGGAACGGGTTACACACTGGGGAGGAGCAAGGGGGACGTTTAGAGAAGCGCACGACATGCAAATTATGTAAGCCATAGTAAGGAGCTGGGATTTTATTCTACTGACAATGAGACGTGACCTCATTTATATTTGAGATTACTTTTACTTTTAAATAAGAAATGAACTGCAGGGACAGACCAATTAGGCTGTTTAACTCAAACACCGAAGAGGCGGTGATGGCCTGGTCCAAGGATGGAGGCAGTATACACTAGAGATAGCATATGCGAGTTGAACTGACTGGATTACTAATCAACTGGCCGTGGAGAGTGAAAGGAAGAGAGCACAGATGCATGCTAAGCTTCGTACTCAAGCATCTTTCAGAACATGATGATAGATTTACCCAACTTCCTGTAAGCCTGAACTCAGCAAACAGAATGCAGGATAACCAGAAGAATCAATAAATTCTGAAATGAACTGAAGTTCAAGAGAAGTAAGTAGGTATTCTTCTAAAGTAATTAAGAGATTCTGAAATGGCTTAGCTAGCTTAAGAGGAAAATGAAGCTGGAAAAATGAATTAAGCAGTTTAGGATCCTGGCTACCTATAACGTTTTACAACATTATAAAAAGTATAAATTCACATGCACACAGATAATACCTCCATAACAGTCACACCCAAATTCCAAAAACAGAAAATTTTAAGACAATGTTATTTTAATTATAAATGTTATGTGACTCAAAGTATCTGAAGGAGGAAAAAGTCCTCCTGCTCTACCTCCTGGTAAAAAGACTAGCATTTCTCCACTGTCCCTAACCCCCTAAAGCACTGGTTCCTAACCAGGAAGAGACATGAGAATTGCCAGACAGGCTGTCTAAAAACAGACATGTGCAAAATGAGAAGGGAGAGGGAGGGAGGATCTGAGTGAGAAACCGGAATGGCAGGTTTAGGGTGAGTCTCGGTCACATATTTTTTAAAAACGCCCTGGGAAGTGTCCATACACATCCTCAGTTCATCTTTAAAAGACTAACACTGACTCAAGCTAATTTTCACACAATTTTAATTAGTAGCTTTTTTTTAGTATTAATGGCTCAAGTCAAAACTCCCAAGTGTCAATTTCTCAAAACTTAAAAAACTGGTAAAATGTGTTATTTATTTTACCAAGTTTTAATGCCACAAAATTAGAAGTAAATTACTTTTCATGGGATAAAAGTTTTAAATTACAAATTTATTCTTTTTATACAAATACAGACAGAACACTTGAGAGCGCTCTCATCAGGGAGATTAGGTAGACAAAAAAAGACTATAAATCTGATTTTTGTTAGTGAAATGATGAGAACCCACTACACCTCTAACCTGATTTCACAACATCCTGAGATAGCCCTCAGTCTTCCTGCAGGAACAGATAAAATGTCCAATCCACAAATTTGCAACATACAAAATGCACACAAGCCACACAATATACCTCTCCTCCAAAAGGAGTCACAATTCCAAGAATAAGACAGTCATAATTTCCAAAAATTAGGAAAGCATGCAATTGAGCAAACCTCAAATTCCCTCCTTCTCTATAGAAGAGATTAAAATGTATAACCAATTTTTAAATAATACTATGTGAGGTAACATGAATAAAATGGAATATAAGCATTTCACACACACACACACACACATACACACACACACACACACACACACTGTAGAACTATAAATCAGGCAAGGAAAGAAAACTCCACCCTGTATAGTGTCTTTTATTCAAATTGTCTACGTATGTAAGTTATTAATAGAATTTCTCCCACTGTTTTCACTTCACAATTACTAAAAGCAACCATCCGAAGTTACTATCTATGATTCTTCCAATTACACCAATATATCTGCCTTTATTTACAATTACTGGTTGTAAATTCTCATTTTCTAGTTTAACAATAAGCATTCTGAATATCTGTTAACCTACTCAAAACGGGTAAAAAAAAAAAAAAAAGAGAGAGAGAGAGAGAGAGAGAAAACAGTATTTTAACCTGTAAATTCAGGTAGAAGTTTTGGACTGGGACTAACCTAAAAACTCATTCTATAAAAGATAGGAAATATGTACACTCACAGACCTACATATTATTACTTAATAATAGGGGCATGATTTCACCTTACACCTTACAGATATATTATTTTCCTAACAGATTACACCTTTCACCCAAGATAATAAAAGCAAGTATTTTCAACAATTTTGTGGATAAAGGTTATACGTGCCAGAACTCAAATTAATAAAAGTGAGTATCTTACCTAAAAACTTACTGATTCTTTTTTTTTTTTTAACTTTTTAAGATTTATTTTTGAGAGAAAGAGAGAGAGTAAGTGAGCGAGTAAGTGAGCATGAGCAGGGGAGGGGCAGAGAGACAGGGAAACCCAGAATCCAAAGCAGGCTCCAGGCCCTGAGCTGTCCACACTGAACCCGACGCAGGGTTGGAACTCACAAACCATGAGGGATTGTGACTTGAGCTGAAGTCAGAAGCTTAATGAACTGAGCCACCCAGGCGCCCCTTACTCTGATTCTTAAGACATATAAGCTCTAAATTTGTAGATATTATGTTTTTATGCCTAGGGAAATTAAATTCCCAGTGAAGTCTGTATTTCATAGATTTTTTTTTTAATGTTTACTTATTTACTTTGAGAGAGGGAGAGAGAGCAAGAGAGCACGTGCACCCGAGCAAGGCAAGGGCAGGGGCAGGGGCAGGGAGGAGAGAGAATCCCAGGCAGGCTCCACTCTGTCAGCGCACAGCCCAATTGCAGGATTCGCTCCCTGGAGTCATGAGATCAATGCCCTCAGCTGAAACCAAGAGTCACAGGCTCAATGGACTGAGCCATCAGGCAGCCTCGTAGATTTCTTTTTGAATTGAAGGTAGCAGAGCTTCACATCCTACATGCAAATACATCGCACATAGAGTGGACCAGAATCAAATCATCGGCTACCAATGAAACTCTTTTTAAATTTTTTTTTCCGTTTTTTATTTATTTTTGGGACAGAGAGAGACAGAGCATGAACGGGGGAGGGGCAGAGAGAGAGGGAGACACAGAATCGGAAACAGGCTCCAGGCTCCGAGCCATCAGCCCAGAGCCCGACGCGGGGCTCGAACTCACGGACCACGAGATCGTGACCCGGGCTGAAGTCGGACGCTTAACCGACTGCGCCACCCAGGCACCCCGAAACTATTTTTTAAAAAGTATGACGAAACAATTTTCTTCTCTTTAAGTCCAAAATCTAGACTCATGGTAAACTGTACTTGGATTCAAAGAACCTCTAGTACTTGGGGTATACCTGATTCTACTCTTATTTTGCCATCCTTCGGTACCTACCTTAAGCCTTCTAATATACTAACAGTAGAAGAAACCTGAATCTTGTTTTTAAAGACTCCATCAAAAAAATTTTTTTTTCATTTAAAAATTATTTGAGTAAGACCATGAAGACAGCACATGTATTCTTTTTCATTCTTTTAAGAAGTATATAAAGAAACAGCAGTATTTTTACTTGTAAGAAAATATAAAGAAAAAGCACAAAATGTTTCTCTAACTACTGAATTACACTTCAGTTATAAAAATTATATTTGATTAAAAGTACAAATATTTTCTCTTCATTACATTACACAATAAAAAAGTTTCAACACACTCCAAAAAGCTTTCCTTATTATGTTTTTTTTTTCTTTTTTTATCATTTATTTATTTTTGAGAGACAGAGCATGAGCGGGGAAGGGGTAGAGAGAGACACAGAATCTGAAGCAGGCTCCAGGCTCTGAGCTGTCAGCACAGAGCCCGATGCAGGGCTCGAACTCACAAACCGTGAGATCATGACCTGAGGGGAAGTCAAAAGTTTAACTGACTGAGCCACCCAGGGGCCCCCTTTGTTATTATTTTTAATGTAAGTAACCTTTAATAGAAGCCATACGGATCAAGCCAAAATAAATATAACTCAGTTTCCATCTGTGGTTTTCTCCTAACATCTAGAAAATTTTGGCAAGTGATTTATATAATCGTACTTCATTTTGACTGATTATATATATACCTGTAATAAAAAGTACCTGGACTACCTGGCTATTAGAAACACTAAAAGCAGTGAAAAATCTGTTAAGTACCCTACAGCTGCCTCACAAAATTTATTTAATCTCATTTGCCAAAGTTAGGAAAACACAGTTGAGTTCCAATGATGAATTCAACCCGAGTGCCATCAGCTACATACTCTTACAAATTTGATGGAGACCACAGCCTGCACACCTGTTTGGTTTCCCATGTCTACACACTGTGTTCATCCGTTTGGCCTACCTTCAGCCTTACCTCTAGCAACAGCCTTATTTCCATGAGTTTTCATTAATTAATTTGACAAATATCATTACAATATAGACTACGTGTAAAGTAAAGTATCTAAACCTCTAAAAATGTGAATACCTTATCCACGTTTTCAAAAACCACTCTTAGGCTATGAATTGTAATTTTAAGAGCTATATACTATAGTAGATAGCCTGTATAGTAACTCACTTTGGTATAGGTTAACTTGATTTGATCGCTATACTATTTGAAGAAACAGAACGGTGACCTGCCTGTTCCTAAACCTGGCCAAGTGATCCGAAACAGTGGGACCTTCCCTAGCCTCTACAATGGTGGCAATCTTTTAAATCATAACACTTAGATTATTTAAACAAAGGGTTAAAACAATATGGGGAGAGGGCAAATATTTCATAACAAACCTAACTTTTCTGGATCAAAAGAACCATTTTTTTCTTCCCGATAGCGAATGTCTTTGAATAAATGGTGTTTTTCATCCATAGTGACAAATTATGTTTGCACTGTTTACAAACAAGAATCTTACTCCAAGACAAGTGTGTCTGCTTCTAAAAAATTATAGTCACAAAAATAATAAGATTAATACCAGTTACTAGAATTTTAGCTCTGGGTTTCTTTCCAATGAATAAAAACTAATGCCAAATTTAAAACAAAAATTGAAATTTGACTTCAAGAAAATGTTGTGATTGAATCAATAAACATCTCTCTTATTTCTCTAGCATAAATAACAATTTAGTTGGTCTCTACATAAAAACTTTAAAGCATACATACTAAAATGCAATGTGTAAACAAAAGATATCTGATTACTGATTCAAGATCCATGAGGTTTAAAATTTTAAAGAGCCATGGTACTTATGCTTTTCATTTTTCGGGCACTCTGAAAAATTAGATGTATTACAATAATTAACTTACAATATTTTTGCCCCATTACCAATACTAAAGTGGAAGAAATCCCCATTGCCCACTTTGTTTTTTTATTGTGTTTATGATCTTGATGAGCTTCAGAACCCCTGTAACAATTAACTCAATGGATACTTATCACTTCAGTCATCCAGAACATAGTCGTGAGCTAGAAAAGCAAAACTAGCCTCAAAGGATAATTTAAAGCCCATATACCTTATTCACAGGCAACAATTCAAGTCCCTAAGTCCGTGCGTTTCTTTTTAAGTTTATCTGAGAGACAGAGCGTGCACATGTACATGCATGGGAGCTGCAGACACATGAGGGGGGAGGGGCAGAGGGAGAGAGAGAATTCCAAGCAGGCTCCCCGATGACAGTGCAGAGCTCAACGCGGGGCTAGATCTCACCAACTGTGAGATCGACCTGAGCTGAAGTCAAGAGTCCTATGCTTAACCCACTGAGCCACCCAGGCACCCCTCAAAGTCTTTTTCTTTGAAAAAAAAAGTAGTAGCATCAAAAAATGTATGTGTGCTCTCAGCCTTCGGCCCTTTCCTTCCTCCTAAAGAAAACAAAGGGGTTATAAGAAAAAAAGGAGAGGGGCGCCTGGGTGGCTCAGTCAACTGAACGTCCAACTCTTGATTTTGGCTCAGGTCACGCATGATCCCAGGGTCATGGGATGGAGCCCAGGGGCTCACTGAGTGTGGAGGCTGCTTGGGATTCTCTCTCTCTCTCTCTCTCTCTCTCTCTCTCTCTCTCTCTCTGTCTCCACACCCCCCCCCCCCTTGTGTGCACTAAGGGGAATGAAGACGGCATAGAGCACTAAGAGCAGTGGTTCTCAAAATGGCTTCCCAGGAAAAGCAATCTTATCAGCATCACGTGGAAACAAATCAGAAAAGTCAATTGTCCAGCTCCCCCAGACCTATGAAGTCAGAAACTCTGAGGATGGGACTCGGCAAAGGTAGGTTTTAACAGGCACTCCGGGGGGATCGTGATGGGCTCTCAAATTTGAGAACCACTACCCTCATGGTAGAGATACTGAGAGCACCACACCGTCACCAATAAAAAGCCAGTAAGAACTAAGTGGTTCAAATAAACTTGCCTGAGTTGTCCATTCAGGGCACTGAACTCAGGCACTTTAACAGACTCAGTGAGCAAGAAAAAGGCCCTACCTTCAAGGAGTTATGGGGGTGAGAGGACAACGGAAAGGGCAAAGAATCTGAGTCATTGCGTAACTTGAAACAAACTGCTCACAAACTCTGATACCTGAAAGGGTATCAATTGTATTCTGGTTCAGTGCCTTCACCGAGGCACACGGAGCTGACCAAGAGTCACCAAAAAAAGGTAATAGTTGATCTGAAGCAACAAAGGACTACAAGTTTTAGAAGTCTTTCCGTGAAAAACTGCTGAAGATCTCAAGTTCTGACAATTAAAGCTTCTGATGGGAAAAAAATCAAGTATGCCAGAAAGCTTCATTGCTGTCATGCTAGATAAATCACTTATTGTAGCTTCTTTGCCAGTTTCCTTAAAATAGATCTCAGAGACGCAAATAAGATAATGCCCCCAAATGTATACGCAGGAGACAACCAGGATCAACTGTTAAAATTTTACATCCAAAGGCTGGCGAACGTAACCGCACTGCTTAGAAACACAGAAGCTCCTGTTTGGGTGGACAGTCATCACAGGACACGAGACAGTTTCCAGGCTTGTCCCTGCAACTTCCCACTGATGCTCCTCCTCTCCCAGCTGACTAGAGTGATGCCTAGAAACCACTTGATCTGGGTCCCTGACTGACTACGTGGAAAAGAGCATCTCGGATGACCTGAATATCTGGCCTAGACTATCACAAAAGCAAGAAATAAATATTGGTCATATAAAGCCCTTACGGTTCGGATGTTTGTTTCAGCAGTTAGCCTACCACCACCCCACAAACAGTGGGCAATAAGATTACAATCCATAGTAACTACAGCCTAGAGGGCAGTTTGGGGGACAATGATTGTATTAGCATCCTACTCATCTGTACTGTTTTCTTTAAGGTCAGAAACCCCTCAAAGGGAGCGTTAACGACTAGTTACTACTTATAGGAATACTAATCTAAAATCTGGGAACCGCATCTAAAATACAGGAAGATATTTATGAACTCATGAGGAAGTATGTCATTTCGGACATATCAATGCGTAAGAGATTCGTGACTAAAAAAATCCGGAACTAATAAACATCATCACCATAAACATGCAGTCCACATCTGAGTGTTTGCTAGTATTTATGTTGAGGCTTTACAAGCCTATGTGCACTGGGGTTTTAAAACAGATACATCTCTTAATTCCTCTCTTTTCTAGGCCCCTTCCCACATGCTCTACTCAGACTGTACATCTGAATGGCAGAGAAGAGTAAGAAAACAGATGGATGACTTTCATATATGAATTTGACTAGTCAAGCAGAGAAGGATCAGGGAAAATTCAAGATACAGAAGAGGCTGCGGCCATTCAAGTCGTTCCTGTAGAATTAGGGGATTACTCCTAACTAGACATATAACACACGGCACGGTAATTTTATTCACACACACACACTCTCCCTCGCGGAGTACCTACCAGCACCACTGAACCAAAAGGTTAAAGAAGAAATGATCCTGAGCTCTCGACCTATTTGAATTAAAGGGACAAGGTTGGGAGGTGAGAGGCCGACTTGTAGCTTTCTACATTCAGCTGGGAATCAGGACTGTTCTTGGGCATTCAACTAATCTATGTTCTCTCTGCCTCAGTTCATCCAGAACCATTACAAAACCCTGATTCACCAGATGCTAATCTTACGCTACTGAAACAAAACTCTCCTCATCTCCCCCTACAATACAAACGCAGCCTTGGTGGGATTTTCATGTACACAGACCAGGTCAAGGAAGTCCGATGCCTTTTAAAGTCCCTGTTAGGTCTAGTACAGAAACCAAACTCTTCTCTCCTTTTGCTACCTGCTACCTCTGCCCCATCACTGTGTTCATTTTTGACTCCTTTTAGTGTACCTATCTCCTATAGATCCACGTGTCACAAAACAATACAATTTTCCACTAGAAAGACTTTTAAAATCATCGAAAGTTACCTTCTCATAGAAATGAAGGTGCTCAAACACTGGGATCAAAGGGTGTGTGCCAAAAGCCACAAAGCTACTTTACTGTAACTAGCGCCATGTTCTAAGGGCAATCAAGTCATGATCCAAGGAAAGCGGCCAAAGAGCAGCAGGGACGTCGCTGCAGTTGTAGATTACTGAACTTACAATGGAAGGGAACCCCGGCCCACTCCCATCCAGCCCCTACCCCACAGGTAAGGGACAAGTCAGCCAATACATGAGATTTAAACAGGAAGTCCGCAACAGGAACTCTCAAACCTAACAGGAGGTATTAAGCAGGGATTCCCCAACCAGTAGAACATCTACTGGTAGCTATTAAACCTTACCTGACAGGTCTCCAAGCCAGCTGCAGCAGCCACATCCCCCTCTGCGCCATTAACGTCTCGCCTCAGTTTCCTGAAATTCCCAACTGGGAAGGGAATATAGGCCCGCAGGCACTCCCAACCCAGTTATGGCTCTACGGTTCTACTGTTAGTAATCTTCCCTGGGACATCACCATCTGTAGCATTATACATGCATACAAAGAGCAGTTTCCATCTAGGACGAGCTCAACATTACAGGCCAATGAAACGGTCCTCTTCACAAAAACCTCAGAGAGCCCTGATCTTAACTATATATTTTTATTTCATTTTTTAATATACAAAGTAATCCCAATTAGAACACCTGGAAAGCTTTGAGTGATTCTGCTGAACATACCTGAAAAACAAAGTCGTTACAAAAAAATGGAAAACATGCAATATAAAAATAATACTTTTAAATATTTTCACTGGTTTTAGCACCTCAAAACACAAAGTGACTCTAGTTCTGATACAGTCAAACTGTCAACAGGCACACTGCTGTTCTCATAGGACCATTTGCATCTATATTCTCTCGAACATTTGCAGTTTTAAGAAGTTTTCAAAGACGTTTACGAAATCATTAAAATTCACTGTATTTGAGAGACACTGACCAATGAAAACATTTCTTCTCAAGACAAAAGTGAAGCTTAAATGAGTAAGCACCTCCTAGGCACTATCTATATGCCTAAATTTGTGCTAGGTAAGAAATGACATGGCCCTTCTTAAGGAATCTGTAATATGCTTAGGAAATCCAGATTGATATTTTTACAAATGAGAAGAATAGTTTCATGCCAAACTACCTCTGTTGTTATTAAGTATAAAAATAATACAGAGAAATCAGTTCAGACTGAAATATCAAAATAAAATCATGGTAGATTACTTGACTGACCCACAGAATCCATTTAATAGTAGACTTCTGGAAAACAATTATAGGAAAACCTACTCAGAGTAACATCCTATAAAAACCATGGTGATGTTTAAGAATTACATACATATTTTTTATAATTTTATTTTCAGTAATTATACCATTGAATACAACATAAAATAGTCTAAAATGATAGAGTATGAAGTTTTTAATGCCTTCAGAGATTTCAATGTAGAGCCTAAGATACACAGCAAAATTTTAAATATGAACTTAGGTATTCACCACTGGCAAGACCAGAGTTTCAACCTATTAGCAGAGTTTCCTATTTTCCCAAAGGTACACACACTTCTTAGCTGGGTATCAGAGTAGTGATACAGCTAACTGAGCACACATATCTGTGGATTTAACTTTATCCACAGAGTTCGTAACTGCTGACCTATACAATTTGTTAGTTTTAATAATATACCCCAGCTTGTCCTCTCTCTTGTTTTTCAGTCATACAAACTGATCAGTTATATGGACACACACATACATATAACTCGTCCCAAAAAGAAAATACCTAAAAGGACTATCACGTAGAAAAGATTTTGACTTACTCCATTAAACACAAAGAGAAAGAACTAGGACTAGTGGACAAAAGAGAAGACAGAGTTTAGTTCAGTGTTCAGACATCATTGTCTTTTTTATTCGAGCTTTTCAAAAAAACCCTGAGCTATCTTGCTTGGCCAATGAATTCCTTACTACTTTAAGTGACAAAGCAGAAGCTAGATGATAACCTGTCAAGAAAGTCACTTCTAAACCAGCACAAGGCTCAATTCTATCAACCCCAGAAAGTTCCACCTAGATCAATGACCAGTGTCAGATTGTTCCAGAAACCAACTACTACGCAAATGAAATGAATTAAGCCTCCATTTGTTCGTGTATGGTATGAAATGCCACAGAGCTAATGAATCACAGAACTTTATCATTTTTTAGCATAGAACTTTAAGAAAAAAATCTTCTTACTCAAACCTTTTGACGTTACAAAAACTATTCTTGCTTAAGCACCATTTGATATATTTACATAAAATTATATATATGATGTTTAGTATTTTAATAAATGATGAAAATGTGTTAATTTCCCCTTTTCCTTTCCTGTCACCTTCTTCCCCCATACACTGACCAAGCCGAAGAATAAAGAAAACTAGCTAATTTTATCCATCAATTTGGCACCCTCATTTCAAAAACCTAGATCTAAAAGCTTATTTTCTTGAGATTTTTCTATAATACTACAATATAATGTATAACAAATGCAATTATTTAAAAATGGTAAGTTTGGTATAATAATTAAATGCTTCTCCCCAATCAACCAGCTGACATTTGCCATAATAATTCACAATAAAATATATCTAATAGTCCAAAAATCTGCACCATTCTCATCTTAAAGAAATGAATTATTTGAAAATCCTGAAAGTCAGGTACGGCTCTCTTCGTCATTCATAAACTGCTGATGGCATTTCCAAATTCAAGAACTCCCTCTGTCCCTCCCAAGTGTCCACATGCAATCAAGGGGCTCAAGAGATGCTCAAATCCGGACTCCCAATTGTGCATTAAACCACCAGATACACCAGCACACTGCCCAGAAACGTATGCTCCTGTTGGTACCTGTCTTAAAATCACTTTCAAATGGACTGGAGTTAATACTGAGGCAATTAAACTTGAAGTGCAGCAAGATTTAGATTACTCAGCCTACTATCAAGTCAAGAAATATACTCTTAGGAAAAATTGATTCAAAAAGAGTCAGCAATTAGCTCTCATGACAAGATTATTTTTCATGGCACAAAAAAAAACATAAACTATCATTTCATGCACTTAGTGCAGTCATATTTTCATTTCTAAAGATCTATTCAAAAACTTCACCTAAAGCAAGACCTACTGGGAAAAAAATAGATCTTTAACTGTCACTTTCGAAATCTTCTGACTAAAATACAGTCTGGAAATAAATTTTGCTAAGTGTGTGTTAAGCCGGCGGCTCTTAACTTTCAGAAGGTTGTGCTTCTCCCAGAAGAAAAATAATACATCTTGTGACCAGAGAAAAATACATGTTTCGAAATAAAAATATGCATATAACTGTAAGGGTTCTCAAAGACAATGAAGTCCAAGTGGAGCACCCTAAACCCAAATACTCCTTTAACAACTATTCATAGAAGATACTTAGAATGTACCTAGCTACTGTTCTTAGGTTAAATGTGCATACAACAGCTAAGCCTGTAGATTCTCAATTTCTTAAAGGAGAATAAAATGGCTACGTGTACAATTCAATGGAAACCTATGTGTGCTGTACATTGTTAGCAATGTAACTACCCTTTAAACCCAATTAGTTCTGAATAAATTCAAATAACTTTTGTATAAAATTTTACTTCGTATATTAAATCTTTTTCAAAATGCAAATCAGGTTTTAAAAGTGATGAAAACACATTTTAAAGCAAAGAAACTTTTTCACTCCAGATCTACTGTGTTTCCAGGCATGCTTTTATTCCTTCTAATTTGAAGAAATTCAAATCTAATTACCTACTTAATTTTGTTCAAACATTTTTACATCTTGGGCCAAAAGATGTATTTAAATATGTATTTTTTTTTCACCTATGATGAAAATGACATTGCTATAGTTTACATTTGTGTGCCAAAATTTTTAAGGGTTCATGTTTTTTTAGGGGAAAACACAGTAACTTGACATATTTTCAAGGGCAATCATTTCTAAACTAGAAATAAAAGGAAAATGAAACTTTATAAACTGAAAATTATTAACAGATTACATCTACAGTAGACAAGTAGCATCAGAGATAAATTAAATCACCACTAAGGTAGATATATAAGCTCTACCACTTTTTTGGTTCTATAATTTTAAAGTGGAAATACCAAAATCCTTTCCCAGGCCTTGAAAAAAAGAACATTTGTGGGTAAGAAGTGATGGAAGACACTGGAGGGACACGTAATTTTTTTCTCTTTGTTCATCTCCAGAAAGTGTTAAGCCATTAACTAAAAGGAGAAAATATGAAGAAATAATAAATGAAAAACCACTCATCATTCCAGTATTTGTGAAAAATACTTTAGCTTATTAGTTAGTTGATTTTCATTTGAATGAAAAAATAATTTTTAAATAAGAGGTATTCAGGAACACATTTAATATGATATACTGACCCATTTCCAATGGTTCCAGACAGGAATTACTTTCATTAATAGGAAGTAAAATGACCTGTTTAATGTTAGAGCTATATAGAACAGTACATAGTTTCCCAGTTAATTTAACATTTTAAATTAATTAATTTCATCTTAAATTTAGGTTGTGATACCCAATTGAGACCAATGAAACACCCACCTACACAAAAGTTAATACCTACTAAAGAGCTGGAAGAAGTACCACAGCATTAATAAAATTTTTAACTGAAGGCTTTCAAGATCTAAAATTTTCTCTGACATTTTAACTCTTTGAATATTTAAAAAAGGCCTATTTTTTTTTTTTAAATGGTAAGCTTGAACTAGTCTGATCACAGGTGTGAACAAAATATTTACTTTTGAGACAAGAGAAGATGTGTTGTTAGGCCAAAATAAATTGGCACTTCATTGAGGGAGTCAGTGTTTTCTGACTGGCATACGGACACCATTCTTGTGGGTGCTTTATGAAACACTGCTCAGAAGTCTGGACAATCTTTAAGAAAGTTTACGTGTACAGCTGACATGTAGATTATGTTCATGTCAACAATGTGAACACACCTCAATGGGAGAAAAATCATAGCACATTACTTACAAGTAAAACTTTTAGGCTACCAGGGATGTTCAACTGTGACACTGCTCTCTATGGAAGAAGGGAAAATGTTTACAAATTCAACTGAACCTAGAAAGAGCCAAAGTAGAAGAAAAGGTAAGGGGACAGGTGAGGGGGAGGGAGTTGAAAGGGAAGGGGAGAGGAGTAGGAAGAAAGACAGCGAGAGAGAAAAAGGTGGCAGAAGGAGGCTCTGATAAAAGCCTCGCAACACAAGGTTATTCCGCCTCTAAGTGCACTCGATACTTTATACGCTCTGTTCCATAGAATTATCAACATCTTCTCTCATTCTGCATCTCAAAAAGATCCTTGATTTCAATGGCGGTATCAAAACCAATGATCCATCTCACTAACTGGATTAAGCTCTGGAGGCAGAACTAGTTCCAGGCTGATCCAGGTGGACTTTTTGGCTTCCATTAGTATATCCATAATTCATTTTGTTTCTGTTTTTTGAAACATTCAAGGCTAAGTGGTCATTATCCAGCATAGGTTCTAGAAACATAATCTGTGTGAGCAGTTCAAACAGTTTATCAACACAACATAACCCACTTTATCACTTAATATAAATTCAACATAATTCTCCATACCTTGGTTTCCTAATTAAGGTACAGGGATGATGTTATTTATCAAGAAGTTTTTCATATTGTTATATTAAAGTAAATGTTAATGTGATGGAGTGCAAAAGTTGCATTAATTTTTAAAATGAAAGAGGGGACTTCAAAGAAAATGGTTCACAAAGGGTCACTGTGAACTACACCTCAGGACCCCTGGTGTACAAACACATTTGCTCAAATTCTTCTGCCATTATGGGTAAATGTGGAAAAAAAAAGTACGATTTTCTCTACCTTGATGACCCCTAATGCATTTCTTTCCTACTACTGTTTATACTTCACCCAATTTAAAACTACTACAATAGGTTTATAATCAAACACCGGAAAGACAATACATCTAAACTTACATTTAGAATGATACAGAATTATTTTTTAGAAATTTCCTATAAAATTAAGACTTTGAAGCATATATACATATGAATATTCTATTCCTGATGTTTTTACAGAAGCTTTTGAATGAAACAGCATTATTACTGACTTTAAAAAATAGGGAAATACTACGGTCCAAGTAGATCTTTTTTATAAGAAACCATTTTCTCCTTTAAATTTGTGTGCTTTTACACATGCTCATATATAATTTTTGTTCATATTTAAATTTTGCTTTAAAATTTTCAACTACAAATTTGATCTATGGTACCAAAACCGACAACACAAAACCCATAATGTGTCCAAATGTGAACCATTTAAGTATACAATTTCAGTTCTGATGAACTAATAGCAAATGGTGTTTACGGATATGTTCTCTGGAACTCACTGGAAATAGTCACTCAACTTACCTGGTGCTAAGCCAGCAGCAGCAGGACTTCCCAGGGACGGGTGAGAGAAAACTTGAGAGAAGGCAGACATATTTGACTGGGACACGTTACTCAGCCTGGAGGTTGATCCTCCTTTAGGAATAAACTCGCTTGCAGTAGGATTTGGTGTCTATTTAAAAATCAAATATAGTAAGTTAACACACTTTAAGCCCAAAAAAGACATTGAATCTACTAGGCATTATTCCACAGTGCTTTATTTACTGAGTAAAAGATTTTATTGAAAGGACTTATAGCATTTCTAAGTTCCACATTTTGGGGTGGTATAATCACATTTCTTGAAGGAAACGTTTCAATCAAATTTGAGGATTTTAATCACTGCAGTTGCAGAATTTAACCCAGAAAACGTAAAATTTGCCTTGATTGTCCAATACCCATCATACCAAACTATTCTAACACATTTTAGAGAAGTGGGAGGTTGAGACTACCTCAAAACTGAGCAACAAGTTTCAAGTTTAATGTCTTTAAACCACTTCTACCAGGATAAAGGTCAAAAGTGCCTTTATTCCAGAATTAATCATTTTCTTTTTCATAGGTACTTAAGGTATTTCCCCAATAATATAGTGCCATGTATTTAAGTGAGAGTACAGCCAAGAAAGACATTTAAGAACAAGGAAAATATGGGAAGAATCAAGATATAAGAAAAATGTACCAGAGGCTCCAATGCTTTCAATGCCTACAAGTATCACATGTAACTTGTTAGATTTCAAATATTTTACTGTGAGATCACAGGCATATTTTACAGGGAGATCACATGGAAAAAAATTTTTCTTCACAGTTGTACTATGCTGCAACAGTTTAGATATTCAATGGCATGGTACGTTTGGCTTTAACAACTACTGGAACATTCATTATGAGACTGTACATCAAATTCACAAATGGTCTCTATCTTGTCCATGAAGAACAAATGAATATCCAAAGTATTTTTCTGAAATGGTGACCATTTTGAATTCTAAATGCCTAAGCATAATAAAGACTCATTAATGATATCATTTGAATTCAGCTTTCAAAAGGGTCAGCCAAGGAGATAATTTAGTATAATTCACACTTCGGCCCACATTTTATGTGTACATACAAACTAAGTTTAAAACACACTGAATCATGAATTTAATTACTTAGAGAATTTAATTACGCAAAGCATTTAATCACTTAAAAATCTTTTAGAACTGGTCATTAGAATGTAAAAATGCATTCCCACAGAAGGCAGAAAATAAGACGACGGACTAATTCCTGTATACCCCAAGAACAACTTCCCTATTCAGCAGGAACGACACTTCAACCTGATAAATTAGAGTTCAAGTGATTAGATTTGGAAGATTACGGCCAATAGGCTGACCTAAATTTAAACTCTAAGACAAATGAGAGTTTACCAGTTACATACCAGCTAACATTAAAGTGATAAAATGTAGAGAAAATGTTAATCTGGGTTTAATTAAAACATACTAAAGAATGAACCTCTTTTACTGCCACATCTAAGACATGAAATGCTGAAGGAAAAAAAAAAAAGGAAGAAGAAGAGGAAGAGGAAGAGGAAGAGGAGGAGGAGGAGGAGGAGGAATCAGACCTGATCCAAAATATATTTTCCAAAGGGAAAAAAAAAAAAAATTCCTCTTCTATCACTTTTATATATTTATTTTTATTTTTTAAAACTTCCAAAGTCTAAAGTTTTCGAAAATAGTGGCATGTTCTTTAAAAGTATGATCAATTCCTTAATTTCTGGGGTAGAAAAGAAGTCCATGCATTTTACCATGCACTAATCCCTAGTTACAAGGGAACACATGGCTACTAACAGGATCACTTCAGAGCTCTAACAATGTGTTTCAGTTAATCTTAAACCTATTTTAGAAGGTAAGAGTCAAAATAAAAGCAATGTGTATCTTGGTAAAAGAGTCCAGAGTGCCTAAAAGAGATGGAGACATCAGGACTACAAGATTACTCAGAGACAGCAAATTCCGACAAAGAAAATTTCATGTGTATACAAAAACTTTTAGCGGCATACTCCTGAGAAATAGGTATTACTCATTTTCCATGTCAGTTAGACCTTATATTTACTATGAAAGACTACCTGATTTCAAAGCTGAGCTTCTCTAAATTAATTTAAATTCAATTAATTATTTTAAATTAATTTTAAAGCCGACTTTGAAAGGATTTCTTACAAAGGAGAAAAGGATGAAAATAATCATTCCACCGTTCCCAAACAAATCATATATAAAATGCCATTCTAACAAATGAGAGAGTCTCCAAATCTATCATAATAGAAATTATTTAAATTAATGTTAACTATTAAAGTTTACACACTAAACTGCAACCTTCAGAGATTCAACAGTCACAGTGGCAAAAAAAACGTACCTCACAGTGAATTTTAATTAAGAAGTGAAGAGAAAAATCTAAGATCTTCCCTCCTTTCTCTTTCCTGATTTAAGATGGCAAGGCAATTCCCTTGAGTGGATGGGGTGAGAGTTGGTTTTATTCAACTCTGAGTATTTGAGATTAGAGAAAAAGTAAACGGATTTAAATGGCAGAAAAAACAATTACACAGGATTTAGGTGTAACACAAAAAAACCCACTAAATTTAGGAATAAGAGAATAGAGCTATTATTATTAACAGACAATGTACATTCTTATAGCCAGATCAGAGAACTATCAGAAATATTTCAAGTATTAATTAAAAATTATAATAATAATGAGAATACTTTTTATGATACAATTACTTAAAATAACTACCATTAAAGGATAGATTCTTGAAATGGCTTTAATTTGGGGGGGTTAAGGGATAAAGATGGGTTTTATAAAGTGACAGAACAGCACAGGAACTCACTTTGAACATGTTTAAAAAAATAATTTTCTCAACAGTAAGGCAAAACTGGTTAACTAAAACCAGTATCACCTTAAAATGAAATATCTGTTCATCAGAAAATAAACAGTTTCTTTTAGCTTTAGGAGGTGAAGGTTGCATCTAGAGACTCAAGGACTTGGGTTGTAAAAATTTTCTAACTTCAACAACACTGAAGAGAATAAAAAGTTTTATTACTCCTGCTCTAGGATTTACATAATCCTTACGTAACTATCCAAATATGTTCCTGTAGTATCAACTTTGTTTTTTCATATACAGATAATTATATTCATAATTTTATTTCTAATTTTTATTCATATTTTAAACCCTGATTTTCAGCAAACTTTAAACAGCTCTAAATGCACACTTGAAAAAAAATTTTTTTTAGTCAAGTAAGACTCTGGGAGAATTTATCAAGAAAAATGGAGTTTTAGGTTCTCATATACTTAAATTTATACTGCAACTTTCATGCCAAAAACAACAAAGTGCTTTTTATAAATTGACACCATCCCCCAATATTTACCTGTAATCCCTACCTGTATTCTCTAAACAAAAATAGACTAAATCGAGTCCTAACCTTTAGCTTCAAAAGCACTGTTGTAACTATTTTAAAAGATTTTTAATTTTTTTTTTATTTGGGGGGGGGGGAGGGTAGAGAAAGGGAGAGAGCGAATCCCAAGCATACTCCCCACCTCTGTTAGCGCACAGCCCAACACAGGGTTCAAACTCACAAACCCTGAGATCATGACCAGAGCAGAAATCAAGAGGCGTAACTGAGCCACCCAGGCAGCCCTGTTATTATATTTTAAATAAAACAGTAATTAACATTTCAATGTAGACATCCCACCCAACCAAAATGATAGAGTATTTCCTTAACTTACAGGGTTTTTCACAAATGAAGTAATTTTCTGATGAGGTTTCTAACTCAGGTTTTTGTTTT
The DNA here is from genome assembly GCF_014898765.1 of Herpailurus yagouaroundi. NCBI lineage: Eukaryota > Metazoa > Chordata > Mammalia > Carnivora > Felidae > Herpailurus > Herpailurus yagouaroundi. The sequence continues at coordinate 7,183,861 of NW_024412428.1, read as the reverse complement.
TTGTTTTTTTAAGTTTATTTATTTAGAGAGAGAGAGAGCACATACAGGGGGAGGAGTAGAGAGAGAGGTTACCAAGCAGGCTCCACACTGATAGCATGGAACCCGAGGCAGGGCCCGAACCCACGAACGGTGAAGCCAAAACCAAGAGTTGGACACTTAACCGACTGAGCCACCCAGGCGCCCCAATTGCTAATTCGTGTGCAACACAATTTTATGCTTTTCTACTATTATAGGATTCCATGGAAACTGCTACTCTTAAAGTAAAATTCAGATTTTTAAGACTCTGCTGGACTCCACTATAAACAGAACACTTACTTAAGACCACAATAAAGCAGTCCCATAAATTAAGGGACTAATTTAATAAATAGTGCAAAACAAAATGCAAAGTGCCACCATTAAAATAGGTTTTTAAAATGTGGTAGAAAAACAGGAAGATTATATTAAATGAAAATAGAACACAAACTCTTACGTACTGTTTCATTGCAAATATGTCAAAAAGGTCTGTAAGAAAGTTACCCTAAGGTGGTATGATGTATGATAAGAAACCACTACTGTTCCTGAATATTGGTCGGATTTTTAAAAATTACATAATAAACCCATAAAAACCCATAAAATACCTTCCACGATACATTCCTTATAATGAACGCAATTTGCTTTACTTCTCTAATGGCTTAAGTTTTTATCAGTAATCTTTCTACTTTCTGAACGAAACATGACCTACTTTTTCTTAACAGTTGTATTTAGATATAACTGACATATAAACACAGTGCACATTTTCTTAAGTTTATTTATTTTGAGAGACAAGCACGCACAAGTGGGGCAGGGCAGAGAGAGAGACAGAGACAGAGACAGAAACAGAGGAGAGAATCCCAGGCAGGCTATGCACTGTTAACAAGCGATGTGAGATCACAACCTGAGCCAAAATCAAGAGTCAGGACACTTAACCGACCGACTGAGCCACCCAGGTGCCCCTAAAACTGCACATATTTAAAATATAACCTCTTTGCAACTCTGGTCATAGGCAGAAACCAGGAAACAATTACCCAAATCAAGATAATGAATATATCCATGATGCCCAAAGGTTGCCACAAACTTCGTTTGAATTCCTCCCTCCCATTCCTCTCTACTCCCCTACTTTGGTCACGAGGCAACCACAGATCAGCTTTCTGTCACTATGGATTAATCTACCTTTTCTAGAATTTAATATGAATCTTACATACATATACATGCAGGTTTTTTTGCGAGCTTCTTTCACTTGGCAACATTAAGATTCATCCATGTGATTGACTCCACCAATATTTCATTCCTTTTTTACTGCTAATATTTCATAATATCCATACACCATAATTTGTTTATCCTTTCATCCAATGGACAAAGGTGGTTTCCAGTTTGGGGCTATTAAAAACAAAGCCGCAAAGAGAACGCTCAGGTGCAAGTCGTTGTGTAGACCTATTTCATTACTCTTGGGAAAGTGCCCATTAGTGAATGGCTTGGACACACAGTATGTGTATATATAACCTTTTTAGAAAATTGGTATGGGGGCACCTGGGTGGCGCAGTCGGTTAAGCGTCCGACTTCAGCCAGGTCACGATCTCGCGGTCCGTGAGTTCGAGCCCCGCGTCGGGCTCTGGGCTGATGGCTCAGAGCCTGGAGCCTGTTTCCGATTCTGTGTCTCCCTCTCTCTCTGCCCCTCGCCCGTTCATGCTCTGTCTCTCTCTGTCCCCAAAATAAATAAATGTTGAAAAAAAAAAAAAAAAGAAAAGAAAATTGGTATGCTATTGGGCACCTGGGTGGCTCAGTTCGTTAAGCAACCGACTTCAGCTCAGGTCATGATCTTGCGGTCTGTGGGTTCGAGCCCCGCATCAGTGCTGACAGCACAGGGACTGGAGCCTGCTTCAGATTCTGACTCCCTCTCTTTGCCCTTCGCTTGCTCGCTCTCTGTCTCTCTCTCTCAAAAATAAACAAACATTAAAAAAAATTTTAATTGGTAAGCTGTTTTACAAAGTAGTGCTACTATCTTAATATATCCACCAGCACTTTGTGGAAAGATCAAGTTGCTCTACATACTCGGGAACATGAGCTTTGGTCAGATTTTTATATTTTAGACATTTTAATAGGTGTATCTCATTGTGGTTTTAATTTGCATTCCCCAATGACTTACTTAATGGCCATTCTGTATCTTCTACTGTAAAATGTCTGTTCACACTTTTTGACCATTTTTATTGATTTTTTGTTTTCTGTTGTGGAATTTGACAGTTCTGGATAGAAAGCCTTGGTCTACATGTTATACAAATATTTTCTCCAGGTCTATGATCTGTCTTTTCATTCTCTTAACAGCAGCTTTCAAAGAACTGTGGTTCTTAAATGTTGACGAAGTCGTTACACCTAAGAAATACCTGCCTAACCCACCAAAGTTACAAATATTCTGTTTTCTTCTGTTTTAGGATTTCATGTTTTACATTTAGGTCTAAGATTCACTGAGTCAATTTCTATGAAGCGTGAGGTAGGAGTCTAATATTTTTGCACACACTCAATTATTCTAGCGCTGTTTGCTAAAGAGACTCTTCTTCCTCCGCCCAATAGCCTTTGCTACTTTGTTGAAAATCAACTATTTATTAGCAAGTTAATTTCTGGACTTGATTGTGCTCCACTGATGCCCATCTATCTTCATGTCAAAAGCACATCATCTTGATGACTACAGCTTTACAGTAATTCTTGAAGTCGGATAGTGTACATCTTGCATCTTTTTGCCTTTTTTTTTTTTCTTTTTTAGTTTGGATTGGTTCTTTGAATGTTTACATGAGTATCAGGCTAAACTTATCAATTACTATTACATAGCCTGCCGAGGGGCGCCTGGGTGGCTCAGTCGAGCATCCGACTTAGGCTCAGGTCACAGTCTCACAGTTTGTGAGTCTGAGCCCCGCATCAGGCTCTGTGCTACCAGCTTGAAACCTGGATCTTGCTTGGGATTCTGTGTCTTCCTCTCTCTCTGCCCCTCCCCCACTCAGGCTCTGTCTCTGTCTCTCAAAAAAATGAATAAACGTTAAAAAAAAATTAAATACCCTGCTGAATTCTAATTGACAGTATACTGAATCTGTAGATCAATTTGGTAAGAATCAACATCTTCCATCTTAACAATAATGAGTCTTCATGTTATATGTCTCCTTTTATTTAGGTCTTAATTCCTCTCAGGAAAGTTTCAGAGTTTTTAACGTACAGTTCCTCAGACTTTCTGTCAGATCAAACCACATTTTGTATTTCTGGCACTATCATAAATTACATAATTTTGAAACTTTCACTTTATATTATTTGTTGCTAGTGCATATGTACCAGTTTCCTGCGGCTACCGTAACAAATTACCACCAACTCGATGGCTTAAAACCCCAGAAATGTATTTTCTCCCACTTTTTGGAAGCCAGAAGTTTAAAAGCAAGTTGCTGGTGCTCCCCTCCAGACGCACTGGAGCAGAATCCATCCCATGCTTCTCTCCTAGCTTCTGGCAACTGCTGGCACTCTTTGGCATTCCTTGGCTTTACCACATCGCCTGTTTCTGCCCCGGTCCTCACATCCCCTTCTCCGGTGTGCAATCTTCCTCTGCCTCGTCTTAACCAGGATGGACCTGCCGTTGTTCAGGGCCCACTTAAATAATTCAAGACGGTATCACCGAATCCTTAACTTAATTATACCTGTAAAAGACTCTTCTTCTAAATCAAGTAGAATTCACAAATTCCAGGCAGGGATTAGGACATGAACTTACCTTTTAGGGAGACCAATTTGGGCTGAATTGGTTCTTCTTTCTCTAGTTTCTTAGAATAGAAGCTGAAGTCATTGACCTAGGAACTTTTCTTGTCTACTCTAGGCATTTAATGCTAAAAATCTACCTCATTAGTGTGTTAGCAGCATCCCACAACTTTTAACATGGCTTCATTGTCATTCACTTCAAAATGAAAGTTACAAAGCAGTTGTGCTATTACAAAGTTGTACTGAACTTTCTACTTCCCCTATTTCTTCTTTGCTCCATGAATAATTTAGAGGTGTGCTGTTCAGTTTCCAAATACTTAAAGATTCTCCAAAAATCTTTGTTACTGATTTCCATTTTAATGCCATTGTGGTCAGAGAACACATTTGTATGAACTGAATCCTTTTAAACTTATTGAGACTCGTTCCGTGACCCAGAATTGGTCTTAGTCAATGTTCTACGTGCACTTAAGAAGAGTATGTATTTGGCTGTTTGTGGGCAGAGTGTTCCATAAACGTCAAACTGACAGAGCTATTCAAATCTCCCATATCCTTACTGATTTTGTCTTTCTTCTAATACTCAGAGCACTGAAATCGCTATCACTGTTTGTCTACTTCTCCTTTCAACTCTATTAGTCTTGGTCTCATATTTTAACCCTCTTTTATTAGGTACATAAACATTTAAGAGTGGTACATCCATGCTCTTAATGAACTGTCCCTTTATCTAACAACTCTCTTTGTTCCTGATAATATTCTCGGCTCTGAAATCTACTTTGTCTGATAGGAGTATAGCTATCCCAGCTATATTATATGTACCCCATACACCACTATACTATATATACAGCTGACTCTTGAACAACATAGGTTTGAACTGTGCAGGTCCACTTACACATAGATTTTTTTGATACAGGACCTGTAAAATGTGTTTTCTCTTATGATTTTATTATTTTCTTTCCTCAAGCTTACTTTACTGTAAGAATATAGTATATCATACATATACCATACAAATGTTTATGTTATCGGTATGGCTTCCAGTCAACACTAAGCTACTAGTCATTACACTTTGGGGGAGTCAAAAGTTACACATGGATTTTCAAATGCATGGGGGGTTCTTACCCCAACCCCCATGTAGTTCAAGGGCCAACTGTATTACTATACTCTATATAGTACGTATACACTGATGTGTAGTCATACATTACTATTACTATAATTACTGTTGTAATTATAATTGTACTACCTGTTATAGTGTACAATATACATGGATATAATACTAGTAATAAACACGCACATTAGTCTTTTCTGACTAGTGCATGGTAGAATTTTAAACATATGTTTGTCTTTAAGTCTAAAGTAGGTTTTTTGTCAGCTTCAAATAGTCGGATCTTGTTTTTTTAAATCCAACCTGAAAATCTCTGCCTTCTTCTTGGGACATTTAGGCTATTTACATTTAATGTGATTATTAAACCTATCTACCATCTTGCTACCCTTTTTTTAATTTGCTCTATTTGTTCTTTGTTCCCCTTTTCTTTTTTCTGCCTTCTTTTGGGATTAACCGACTTTTGAGTTTTCATTTTATTGCTTCTCTGCACTTATTAGCTGTAACTCTCTGTTCTTATAGTGGTTGCCTTAGGTTTTATAATACAGGTGTTTAACTTATCACCAACTATCTTAGTCTGCTAGAGTCATAACAAAATACCATACAGGAGTGGCTTAAACAATAGAAATTTAAGTTCTCACAGCTCTAGATGGTGACAGCCTAGGACCAAGATGCCCTATTAACTTGGTTGTCAAGTTTTGTTGCGCTGTCTGTATCGTTTCTTTCCCAAACAGATAAATTATGCCACACCTATCCTTTTGATACTGTAGATATTTCTGAAGCATCAAATCATGACATCTATTCTACATTCTAAATATTTCTCAAATTCAACTATTTCCACCCGTGTCACCATCAGTGCCCTCCTCTACACCACCGTCATCTCTTCTCAGGTTTACTGCAACATCATCCCTACTGACCAACTAAACTCCAGTCTTGCTCACCTCTAATCTATCTTTTACTTTTCAGCCAGGATAAAAGAGAATAAAAGAGAAAAGCAGAGAAAAAGAAAAGGAAGAAGAGGAGGAAAAAGAGGAAGGGAAAGCAGGAAGAAAGGAAGAGAAGGGAAGTTTTGCTTAATGTGTTTACTGATGAAATCCATTTAGAGTGAACAGGTCAAGTCTCCACTGTTCTTGACATAATTAAGTCAATTAAAAAAACAAACAAACAGGAGATAAAAAGTTGATGTTAATCTTAGCCTTATCTACTTTTTCTAAAACCTACTCCAATCTCCCATCTTCACTATTATTGTTCCCTATTTGGATTTAACAAAAGAGCCTAGTTGGGACTAATTCCAAAGATTTATGCCCAAGGGGTGTGGTTTCCCTGGCAAAGGTGAATTACTTGGAATGGTAAAAGAAGGGACGCTGATAATGAGGGAGAAAGGCAGGAATTAGCAAGTATTTTGCCTTGATAAATTGTATGTAAAAAGGCATAAAAAGATGAGACCCACAGGCACAAAGAAAAGCCCTATTCAGAGCTATTTTTACCAGTCTTCAGTGTTCATAAGTCATACAGGATAAAGAGGAACGGGGGGAGGTGGAAAGGAGAAGTCAAATAGCTAACTAGAGCCTCCAAGTTCACATTTCTGTAAGACTTTTTTTTTAATTTAATGGGTTGTTATTTCCCCTTATTTCAAGCACATCCAAATATGGTCAATTTATATTTACATTTATATTTATTATCAAAATATACTTAATTTCAGCTGACCTGCTCAAGACCAGCAAGGTTTCATCCTATAAGTTAACAATTAACATCTAAAATATTACTACTATTGTGAAATTAGTCTAGTATCTCAATTTCAAATTTTTCTGAGGCAAACTGGTAAACATCCCAATAGAGGAAATATGATTTTCTAAATAAATCAGAATCAAATTGGTGAAAACTGTGGAAGAAAGTTGATTACTAATGCTTCCAAGAGATGTACTCCAGTGTTGTTTTAAACAGAAGTTCTCAAAAAAAAATTTTTTTAATAAATAGATAAATAAACAGAAGTTCTCCTATTTATAATTTGACTATCTTTAGAGTGAAGTAACATCAGTACATCAGAACCTACCAAATGAAAATCAATTAGTAATAAGGTTTGTACTAAGATAGAGTTTAATAAAACATTTCAGAAGCTCAACAAAAGTAATTATATACATCTTGAAACAATGGGAATGTAAATTTTCAAAGATACTCATTAGTTTATCCTTTACAAAGGGCATCATAAACAGGTAATACCCTAAACACTATTCTTTTTTTTTTATTTAAAAAAAATTTTTTTAATGTTTATTTATTTTTGAGAGAGAGACAGAGAGAGAGCGAGCAAGCCAGTGGGGAAGGGGCAGAGAGAGAAAGAGAGGGAGACAAAGAATCTGAAGCAGGCTTCAGGCTCCAAGCTGTCAGCACAGAGCCCGACGCAGGCTCGAACTCACGAGCCATAAAATCATAACCAGAGCCGAAGCGGGACGCTCAACCGACTGAGCCACCCAGGCGCCCCAACCTAAACACTATCCTTGAGAATAGTTTGACAATATGTATCAAAATGAAAAATAAGCATGCCTTAGTACTCTGAAACCTAGGAACTAAAGCTAAGGAGAAAATCAAGTATGGGCACATAATTTTTGTACACATAAGTTTTGCATGTAATTTTTCAATTTATGATTGTTTTTAAAAAGGAAGTAACTAAAATATCTATCGGTAGCCATTCAGTTATGTGGGATTTGGTACCTACAATAGCATGTCGCCATAAAAATCATGTGAATTGATTTATTTTTATTTGCCACGGAAACAGGCCCACAGAGTAAAAATAAAATACAAATCAGGCTACAAATCAGCAATTATACTAAGTAACTATTTCTGTAAAATGGTGTGCTTCTGTCTCAGAGGAAGGGGAATGAAGGAAGACGTGTACGTGTGCATGTGCACAGGCATACAGGAAGACGTGTATATGTGCGTGTGCACAGGCATACAAAGGATGGTAAACATGTTCACTAAAATGTTAAGGGAGCTCTTATCTCCGGATGGTGAGGAAACCGGAGACATTTTGGCTTCCTTCTTTGTACTTCTCTATGGTATCTGATTTTTTTTCCCATAAGTTTATATGTTTTACAAAAAAGTTACAGAAAAGTTTAAGATTTATTCATCATAAAGCCACTTACACAGTTCCCTTTGCTTAGAGTTATCATCGCCACCGAACGGCACGACGATACACAAGCATTCACACGGTATGCGATATTTCAATTGATACCAACAGAATCAATGTGCACAAAAAAAGCAAAATCGGTGTACGGTGGATAGAAGAGATTTTCAAACAAAAACAGATGAACCGCTCCTCTTCCACTTGAAACCTATTTGTTGTATGTCAAAGTCCCCCAGTAGTAGTAATCATTAATGGTCACAGAGGCGTTATTACCTAGCTCATTCTCAGTAGTACTCTCATTTATGTGTCAATCATCTCAAGAAACCTTAAAAACAAAAAAATCACTCTCCCTAAAAAGAGAAAAAGACCTATTCAGGTCAGTTAATGAGTAGTCCAGGAAAACAAGACCATCACAGCATTCCATAGAGTCAAGAATTACTATATAGCTATAACTGTTTTCTATATCTATGTACAGCTTCTATCCATACATATATAATACTAAAACTTATTTGCCACATTATATAGTAAGAGAAATTTACTTAGAGGCATTTTCTCTAACCAAGAACTCTGCCATACTCAATCATCAGATTCAACATTTATTAAGATTTTTCAAACATTTTTCTATAATGATATTTTTTGTCATGAAACCCTACCAAAAAAACTTAAGACAATGCACAAAGCATTAAATTTCAGGACTAACATCAGGTCAAATACTATGAATCACCAATCACTAATCCAGGTTCATCCATTCAATTATTTCAACAGCTAATACATAGAAGATACAGTGTTAGGCAATGTGCTAGGCACTGTGGAGAAGAAAAACATAGAAAACACAGGCACTATGCTCTAGAAGCTCACAGACTGGCATTTCACAGGTACAGAATGTACACTGAACCCAACTCCATAATCCCAGACGTTCAGAACATCCACATATCAATATTAAGTAGAAGCATCTACAGTGTGCCTTTAGGACAGGTTATACATCCCTTAATTAGAACGATGTAAGTGCTAGGGAAAAGTGAACAAATGCTTCATGCTGACTAATTAGGTCAAAAGATGATATGCTTGAAATGAATCCTAAAAGACAAGTTTGCAGAGTCAAGACAGAGAAAAAGACACAGCAATCAAAGCAATGTTCAAAGACAATGTTCTAAGGCAGAGGCAGAAAGAGCATGGTATTCAATAGTTGAGTAGGTCTACAGCAGTAATCAGGAGAGAAAGCAATAGGTATAGCTTGGATACATTCCTGAAAGATCTGGATTTTATTCTAATGACAAAAACAGATGACAAAGATAAGAAACAAGATCAAATAATCAGTTAGGCAGTGGTTTGAAAGTTAAGACCAGAAGCAGGAAAGCAGATAATGTTAATCTATAATAGTAAGTGTCCAGGTAAGAAATGAAGGTGGACCTAAATTATAACTCAGTGATGTTAAAAGTGAAGACAATTTCAGGCAATTTCCTGAATTAGTGGCAAGTCAGTTGGGCATCTGACTCCTGATTTTGGCTCAGGTCATGATCTCACGGTTCATGGGATTGAGCCCCACGTTGAGCTCCATACCAAGAGCACCTGTTTGGGATTCATATTCATTCATTCATTCATTCGTTCATTCTCTCTCTCTCTCTCTCTCTCTCTCTCAAAACAAATAAACTTAAAAAAAAAAAGTGTCTAGACAATTTCAAAGTAGCCCAATCAACGAACCCTTGTTGGCCAAATGATATGACAGATAAGGAAGATGGAAGAGGCAAGAAAACTCGTAAGTTAGACAACTGGGTGACATCAATAACCAAGACAGCACAGAGTTGTGAATGAGTGTGTCCAGATGTGTGTGAACAGGTTTAAAGGAAAAGATGTGATATTCATTTTAGACATAACGAATTTCCATAGTCTTATGCCGTATAAATGAAGATGTTCTGAAGAAGCTAGTACTTACAGTGAGTGTAGAGGACAGAGAGGATAAAAAAATATATACCTGGAAGTCAACTATGAGTAGGGAGTAGCTGAAGTCATGAAGATGTGCTGAGATCCCCAAGGGGCGCTGTGTGAGGTAAATGAGAAGAGAGTCAAGGACAAGAGCTTAGGAGACTTCCTGAGGCCAGTACCACAGACAAGAGGTCCTCAAGAGACACTATGAAAGAACAGTCGAAGAGCTAAGAGAACAAAAGTTTCAAAGAAAGAGGAATGGTCAACAATGTCAAATGGAGCAGAGAGAGATCAAGCAAGAACTGATACTTCTGGTAACCTTATCAAAAAGAGTTTCAACAGAGTCATGAAAGTGAACAGCAAAACACTGGGGATTGAAGGATGAATTACCAGTTAAAAAAAAAAAAAGTAGCAACAATAAGCAGGAAGCATTTCTCAAATTGTTTTGCAGTTTCTCAAACAAGTTGACCCTAGAACATTTCCTCACGTAGCATTCCTTACCCTTGGGGTCCCAGAGCAAAAGAAACTTAAACATGGCATGTTCACAAACTATCAGGAAGAAATCACTGTCGAGGGAGAGACTGACTACAACTGAAAAGGGATAAATAATAGAATACATTGTTAGAGGCAATAAAGATAGGCTCTGAAGCATATAATAGAAGAACACCTGTTTGTCTGACACAGGAAGAAAAACAGGAAGGGTATGAATGCAAATGCCGTATACAGGTCAAAAGCTGCCACATGAGACAATTCATTCTCTCTCTTTCCCTCCTCTGAACAACCCAAGTCACTTAGTCAAAAGGAACAGAGAAGGGGTGAGTAGGTGTGAGCAGAGTGTTAACGGTTTGGAATAGCAGCTGTAAGATAAGAGAAAAGAAGATCTGAGATCAGAAAGCAGTATGTACATACTAATGCCATTTGAGCTGCACCACAGTTCTAGAACTCTTCAAAGTACTGAGGAGCCCTGAGCAGAGACAGGTTTAAGCCTCAACCTCATAAAATTCCAACCCATTCCATCTAAAGCCCAAACGATTCCATCTCCTAGGGCCTAAAGTCTGGAAATCACCGGAAATAACACTAAAACTCAGCAAGAAACTAAAGACTGAAGTATATCCAGTGAGGTTCCAAAACCTCTCTGGGATCTTAAAAGCACCAGTAACAAGCAACAAGAATTCACAGGAGGATTTGTGGGCCAAAAGATTTTAATGTGAGCATTCTTCTACTTAAATACTTCTTACAAGAAATGCCATTTAATCAGACCACAAGGGGGGCAAATGCCATCAAAAGTGATGTTGACAAGTATGAATCTCCCTAATACACCCAACAGTCCAGCCGTTCTCATCCATTTATATCACTTCGGGGGTAAGCTAAAACAACAGTAACACTAATAATTTGTGATCCATATTGAGACAAAATGAATATGACTTTATTTAACATGTCATTACTTTTAAGTAAATCTTAACCAGTAACACCTTGAGGACTTTACAAAATCATGCACTTCCCCTTCTTTTACTCAAGTTGACCCCTAATTCTTTTGTTTTTAATGTTTGCTTATTTTTGAATGAGAGCGAGCACAAGCAGGGGAGGGGCAAAGAGAAAGGGGGGCAGAGGATCAGAAGTGAGCTCCACGCTGACAGCAGCGAACCCGATGTGGGGTTCAAACTCACGAACCACGAGATCATGACCCAAGCAGAAGCCAGATGCTCAATGGACTGAGCCACCCAGGAGCCCCGACACCTCATTCTTATGGGAAACATGGGAGCACACTGTTATCCCTTCCAAAAAAAAAAAAAGCATTTTTAAACTAATTTTTAAAAATATTCAAGAGTATTAGTTAAAATGTGAGCCTCTAAAAGACAATTAATGTCACTGCCTCATTACACACACACACACACACACGCACAGAGCCACACACATCTGAATATAACTGACAGCACCCTAAATAAATATAAACAAAGTTTAGAAGCGATAAGGTGCAACTGTAGATATGGAAATTTATTTAATATTCACCATGGGCTTGGAAATTTGAATCCTCATAATTCTGTAAGGTAGGTGACAGAATATTTCAATCCTAAACAACAGTATCTGAACTAGAGAATCACTGTTCTAAGAAAAAAAATTGAAATTCACATACACCTTTTGTCAGACAGAGAAATGGGTAATCATCGCAGGCAAAGGCTAAGAAAAGATAAAAGAGAATTCACACTCAGGTGAAATAAAGTACTCCTGGTGTGGAATCTCCAGTAACCTTCCATCCGCCATCTGCTTGGTGTCCGGGCGAAGATGGTGAGCAAAGTACAACATGGAGAAGCCCTGTAACTTCACAACAGTGTCAAGAAGTAATTAAGACTACTGCCAGGCTCAGGAGATAGAAAAGTATCAAGAATACTTGGACAATGTTAAACTTTTGCGTTTCAAAAAAACAGAAGATCCTCGGGGCGCCCGGGTGGCTCCGTCGGTTGAGCGTCCGACTTTGGCTCAGGTCATGATCTCGTGGTCCGTGAGTCCGAGCCCCGCGTCGGGCTCTGTGCGGACAGCTCAGAGCCTGGAGCCAGCTTCGGATTCTGTGCCTCCCTCTCTCTCTGCCCCAACCCACTCGTATTCTGTCTCTGTCTCTCTCAAAAATAAATAAACATTAAAAAAAAAATTACAAAAATAAAATAAAATAAAATAAAATAAAATAAAATAAATAGAAGATCCTCTAACATTTCAACAGAAATCACCATCCTCTGTTCTAAATCAGTTGTGATCGTTAAAGTAAAACATGGTGGCCATATAGCCCAGAAAACCCATGATCAATTTTTTTAAAGATATAAAAGTATTAGAATACCACAAAACTGCATACATTGCCTAATAAAAGGAAATTAAACAGTAACATTTTGAGACAAGATACATTAATGGTACAAAAATAGTAGCAAATACATGCTCAGACTCAAAATATTTACAGTCCAGTGAGAAAAGGCAAACAGATAGAGAAGCTTAATATAAAACAGAATGAGATAAGTCTTAACACCAAGTATCATAGAAACAGTAAAAAAAAAAAAAAAAATTTTCTTTGAGGTGTTTAAGCAAGCATTCACAGAGAAGGTAGCATTTGAGTTAACTCTTGAAGGGAAAAGGAGGAAAGATTTTTTTGTTTGTTTTTCAGATTCGGTTAATAATAGCACAAAATATAAAGATACAGAGAAGTGACAACATATTTCATGTTATATGAGGTATGAAAGATTCAAAATGATTAGAATTTAGGAAGTGTGGATGGTTAAAGAGAGATAGCCCTAGATAAGCAGAACAGATCCTGAAGGGATTTGAGAAAAATTATTCAGAAGATACACTTAGGGTTTATATAAACTATGTCAGTAGTGTTAAAAAAGGAAAGAAGAAGATACTGTAGAATTTTAAAGAATACAGACTACAGGCAGACAACATAGTAGAAAAATCTCAGATTTACAATTTAATAGACTTGAGCTAGGAACCCTAGCTCTATCACTTATTAACAACAAAATTTTGGGGGGTGCCTGGCTGGCTCAGTTGGCAGAGTGTGTGACTCTTGGTCTCTGGGTTGTGAGTTTGAGCCTCATGTTGGGTGTAGAGATTACTTAAAAAAAAAAAAATAATAAAACCTTTAAAAAAAAAAAGTAAGGTTTTTCTAAATTGCAACTTCCATTATTTGTCAATTGGGGATGATATGTCATTACTGTAGAACAGCCTTAATATGATGGCAAATACATTGCCCAATGTATTATGTGTCAATTAATGGGTAGCCAAACTTCAGCAGTTCCCTTCTTATACCAAATGGCAGAATGTGAGAGATGACCAGGAACAAGTCAACACATGTTGCCTCAGTGACTGGGAAGATGAGGAAGTCATTTACTAAAGAAAAACCACATATTGAGGAGGGCATCTTTTGGGATGAACACTGGGTGTTGTATGGAAACCAATTTGACAATAAATTTCATATACTGAAACAAAATAAAAATAAAAAATAAAAAAAAGAAGAACCACAAAAGGATCCGCAGATGTGGAGAAGAGAAAAATGCACCGAGTTTTAGACATGCCAAATTTGCAGTGATAATGGGATACGTATCTACATGCAAAGATAGAAAGCACAAAAAATCTGGGTCTTGAACTCAGTAGACGGTTCTAATAGAAATAAAATTTTAAGAATTTTAAGCGTACAAGGGAAAGCAAAAAACAAGCGAGCCAAGAAAAGGAGCTCACAAGGAACCACAGGTGAAACAAGAGTCAAGACTGCAAAGAGGAAAGAGTTTCAAAAACAGAGAGGTGGCCAGCAGTTCTAAGTGCTGGATCAAATGCTGTATTTGGTAATTAAGAAGATCTCTGACATTCTACGAAAGCAATTTCAGTGAAACTTGTAAAATGCCAAGTTGCAGATACTGAAGGAATAAATGGGTGGTAAAGACATCAGAGAAAAGAACAGAAGCTATTCTAAAGGTCCTCAAGGGGAAACTCCACAAACATAGTACAGAGACCTGATGTACGTCAAAAGAGCCACATGTAAAATAAATTTAGCCTCCATCAAGCTACAAAAAAAACCTAAGGAAAATAGTATCGTTGATTCTCTGACGAGCATGTTTTGTATTTATACATTTTTTTTTTGTATGAATGTATTAGAATGAAAGCATGAATCACTGTTTTATAAAAGTCGTGGGTTTGGTAAACAGGCTCTCTCATATCATGAGATTCTTGGTGAAAAAGAAATAAAAAGATTGCTAAGTGCTAAAAGATGGGGGATCATAGAGCTCTTGAAAGAAATCCAACACTGAAGAGAATAAATGCAATTATGAATGATTCAGGTGGAAACCTTCAGACTTCAGAGAAAGTTTCTGTTGCTGTTTTTGATTCAAGGTTTTTGTTGGTTACCTTTTGTTTTCAGAAATTGAAAAACTTCTAGAGGTGTTAGGTTAAGACCAAGAAATCAATGTAAAGATGTTTCCAGATCCAGACAGAAAAGTAACTAAGTGTCACTAAGAATCGGATGGAAAGGTGAGGAAGAAGGACTAACTTTACAAATACTGCAGTTATGCAGAGGCTACAGCCCATGTCCAGTATGCACAGTCTATGGATGCACTCTCACCTAAAACAAAGGTCCTCCTCAGAAGTCCAGTTAACTAGCTAGGTCATTAAATCAATCACAGCTCTAATACATTAGAGGGTATATCAGAGAGAGGGAAAGAGATTTTTAAAGTCTACAAACATGGGTGAAAATGCTCGCTTCTCTACTGGCTACTATTTAACCTTAATGTTACTTAGCTTCTCTGAAGATGTTTCTTCATTTAACAATAACATTGGCGTCCTAAACTGTGAGGAACACCAAAAGGGATGATTTATGTAAAGAGCTCACCACAGTGTCTGGCACAAGGTAACCATTTAAGAAACAACAGCTGTAACTACTAAAATGAAATATAAATTAATATTTCTCTGACCGTAGGATTGAGAAGACCTAAGATTTAAAGGAAAGGAAACAGGAAAGATTAACGTATCTGGCTACGCATTTTTTGAGTAAATTTTTTTATGTGAACAAATAGAAAATGTTAAAAAGCATCATATAAAACTAAAACAAAAATGGTAAAAGAATGGATTTACATGAATTAGTTTTCTTCACACAACAAAAAGATAACCCCCCCGCCAAAAAAAAAGAAAAGAAAAGAGGCTGACCTGCTCCTTGCCCTGCATAAACACCACCAGGTGCCCAATGTAGGAACCCACAGATACAGTAATGGACACTAAGTGGGTATTTTTTAGTACTTCAACGTGTCACTGATACTGGGAGGAGGTACCGTCCTTCCGATGTTAGACCAAGCTAATAAGGCATTCCTCATGTCCTTAAAGGAAAAGAACTATCTGCAGCATAAAATAACAGTAGTATTTGAAATGTGAGATTCAGAGAACACCAATCTTTTGCACATTGAAAGGTTTGTCTACTATAACCCGTTTTAACCAAACAGAAAGCATAATTCTAGCATACGCTCTTACAGCAACCTAACGGTGTTTCGAGCTGTGCTCGAAAGAGGTACCTCGAGACCGTCACTGGGATAAGACGGGCATATTCTGGAGAGGCCGAGTGGCTCTGCCCGTGCACGACCAGTATCACGCCCCACAGCCCGCACGCCAACTCCACCTCCACTCGTCTCTGTTCCTGTCTAGTTAGGGTGCAATTTATTTTCAGACTTTCTTTTTAAAACTGAAAAATAGGGGCGCCTGGGTGGCGCAGTCAGTTAAGCGTCCGACTTCAGCCGGGTCACGATCTCGCGGTCGGTGAGTTCGAGCCCCGCGTCGGGCTCTGGGCTGATGGCTCAGAGCCTGGAGCCTGTTTCCGATTCTGTGTCTCCCTCTCTCTCTCTGCCCCTCCCCCGTTCATGCTCTGTCTCTCTCTGTCCCAAAAATAAATAAACGTTGAAAAAAAAAATTTTAAACTGAAAAATAATTCTAACCGTCAACATCGAATCTCTCTCCTACCAATCTCAAAGATAAAAATTCAACGAACTGTACTGCTATTCATTATTGCCAGATTCAAAACTCTCCAAGGAAATTTTGAGGATATTATCCTGGGGACCCTCCCCACCCCCCAAAACTTTTCCTTACCTTTAGGAAATACTATGAAAACTTCACTTGGGGCAAATGCTATGTTTCGCAATATTTTTGTAGTAACTTGTTTATTTCTATGCCCAAGGGAATATAGATATCGCTGTGGTATTAATACCGAACAGACCAAAGTATCGTGGAACCCCTTCATAACACAAAGTGGTGACAGAAATAAAACCGAGTTGTTAACTTTGTTGTATGTTTTCTGCATGTGGTGTATGTATGTGGGCTTACAGCCTCTGGGCTAGCAACGCATTAAAAATACCCATGTATTCTGAAAGTTTGGGGAGAAGGATATTCGACTTCCACCTAGACTGCATGCAGGTCTGATTAACAGGTCTGTATTATACCATTACCAGTGTCATTAAAGGAGAATATAATCATTATTATCCAAATTACAATTGAATATAATTCAAACCTTTCCCCTGGTACTTCAGAATCTTACTGAAAAGCTAACCTTTGTGATAAAATCCATTTTCATTATTCAGCAATGATAGACTGAAATGTGCCTGCCACAACTCTATGACAACATACTGTCGAAGCTGGTTTTAGAACCAACACGTAACAAGTCATTTACATACAAGTTTTATTTAGTAGTAAAAAATGTACAGAAACACAACATATGAAGCTTCCTGTTATTGAGACTGCAAATAAATGAGACTTCTATGATAAATTTTATAACGACTTTTGAATACAGTACCCTGAATAACTGTGTATGAAATATAATTTGAACTCATAACTTAACAAAATCCAAAAGGGAAAAACTAAATTTGATAAAAGAATAGGAAAATAACTACAAGCAGAGAAAGCTCAAAAGCCACCACAGAAAATCAATGAATTGGTTAACGGGCCACTAAACTTACTTCGATTTAAAAAAAAAAAAAAAAAAAATCACCTAAGGATATCAACTAAGCCATCCAACCTTCACACCCACCACCCACACAGACACAGAAAGCAGCCAAGATATTCACTTTCAAAAAATGTCTAATAAAATTATTTTTACCTGTAAATTGTTTTCTGTGACTCTGTTCCACCAAACCATATTGATGGGTACTCCTGATTTACACCTGTCAGCAAGGCAGCCAATAGGGTTCTTTGCTTTTCGTGCCTTTGATCCCATCGGAACTAGCCTCTCCTCCAGCATCCCCAGGCGATACTTCCTTGGCTAGGAAAAAGAAGGAAAGAAACCAGGCCACTCCTAACATCCCCCACACTAATCTAAACTAACATAACTAACATATAGAGGATAGCAGGAATGGTGGAATAGGAAACAAGCAAAATTTCTAAGATACTCCCTCTAACGTCCCTATCACCACCCACCATTTCCCACCCCCACCCCCAATACACACCTCCAAAATAACCCACAGTCCTAACAGGCTGAACAACAATATGATATAAAGCAACAACTGTTGTAGAGATATACATTATAATCCCATTTTACCCAACCTTAATGAATAGAAATTACCAGCAAAGTTAAATGCTCTACACAATTTTTTCCACTGGCACTTACCTATTCTCACTGCAATATGAAGAAATGCTTCAAGGGCACAAAATACAGGTAAAAATATTCTCCAGACTCTTATCTTTTTCTGCTCCCCATTTTGCTACCTTATTTCCTACTGAGGAATTGCCCCCACTTCAAAGCAGCAGCTAATTCCTAAGAAATAGATTTGTTTTGAATTGATTTTTTTAATTTTTAAAATTCTATGCAGGTTAAAGTACAAGTCATTATGTCTGAAGTGGGCATTCAACTTAAGGTACTCAATGAAATCATCTCAAAAATTTTTTAAAAAACACACACATTTCTTGGGACTTATAAATACCAGTAATGTGAACAGACTGATAACTGAATAGCTTGTCCAATAAAAGCATAAATTCATTGGCAAACATTGTCATAAAGTTAGCAAACAATCTTAATAGTAGTTGGCGGGGCTTTTTTATACGTGAAAGTTAATGGTAGTTGTCACCATCTTACCTCTAAATTTGCACTAAATTACATCTCAAGGGAATTTGTGTGTGTGTGTGTGTGTGTGTGTGTGTGTGTATTTTTTTTTTTTTTTGTATACATATTTTTCCCTTTAAGGAATGCTGGTATATTCTTAGGGAAGGTGACTAATTTAAGCCTGAAAGAAGAAAATCTATGTTTACTCACTGTTCTGTCGTAAGTCTGCTGAAGCAAATAGTTACAATTAACTTTCTTCAGAAAAAGTGTCATGGCCAAATACATAACATATAATTTTGGCTAGTAGAGACAACCAATTTGAAGAAAACACTTGATTTCTAAATTTCAAAGTAACCTTGCAAATAACGCCTATGGGAATTATTCTATGCAAATTAGATTATAACTACAGAGATGGGCCTTTGCCAGTGGTCTTTGATTTAAGGGGAAAAAAAGTAAACTTGCATAAGAAAGACAACTAAACTACCTACCAACCCAATAATTATAGCAGTGGATAAGTGTTTCATGAGGCTAACACATTTCCACCTCTATGCAATCTCACACCAATTCAATTACCCTTCGTGTCTACAGCACAAGCAACTTCTGTGGATGAAAATAAAAATGTACTCATCAGAATATTATAAACGAAAGAATTTTAAAGGAACATATTTCTAGTAACACAGCTCACAACTGTAAGGCTTTGATACGCAGCAAAAATACTGTCACCTTAATTAAGCTTTCACTAACTTAAAACTTCTATTTTAGAAAATGTCTGGCCTAAAGATTATCCTAATTATCAAAAAAGTTCAACACATCAAAGAATATTTACTTAAACAGAATCACAACCTATCAGATAGGATTTACACAAGGCACCTAAATTCCGGGCACATATTTCAAATTCAGACTTGCTTTTGAGCTGGTTATTACAATTGGTGCAATTTATTTCCTTATACCGGTGCACTAAGCAACATAGAAAAAAAGTATTTAAATAAATCCAAAGTAGCATTCTCCCTTCCCAACAGGTCTCCTTCTGTTTCTTATTTTTCCGAAGAGGAATCCATCACTTCTCTCCCCACCCCAACCCTCAAAAACCTGTAATTACCCTAACACCCTTCCCTCTTGAATAGAAGATATCCCCAAAAATGTGCCATTACAGATTTAAGTTTCTCCAATAAGTAGCAAGAGATTAAAACTTAACCTGAAAGTAAAACCTTCTACGTGATACTGAATGAAAAGACTTACGGTATCAGTACCATTTAAATTATCATGAGAAGCAAAAGAAGACAAAATGACATCTGAAAAGGGATGGCAGCCATAGAAAGCACGAGGGTGAGGAGAAAAGACCACATGTAGAAGTCTCACTGCACAGGACATAAATTATAGTAAAATCTCATCTGTAAGCTAATTCCCAAATTATCTTGACTATCATATATCCCTTGAAGAACACACATTTCCAACTAAACATCTAAGAGATCTTTTTGTATCAGGACCTGTTCTAAATACTTGGAATACAATGATGAATAAAACACAAACCTTTCCCTCAAAGAGGATATAATGTGGTAGGTAACAAAGT
>NW_024412428.1:7158534-7158868 GCF_014898765.1 Herpailurus yagouaroundi | reverse complement strand
TTTTTTTTTTTTTTTTTTTTTTTTTTTTTTTTTTTTTTTTTAATATAACCTCTTCTAAAGGCACCTGGCTGTCTCAGTCAGAAGAACATGTGCCTCTTGATCTCAGGGCCGGGAGTTTGACCCCCACATTAGGTGCAGAGATTATTTAAATAAATAAAAATAAAACTTGAAAAACAAAACCTCTTCAGGAGTGCCCGGGTGGCTTAGCTGGTTAAGAGTCCAACTTCGGCTCAGGTCATGATCTCACGGTTCGTGAGTTCGAGCCCCAAGTCAGACTCTGTGCTGACAGCTCAGAGCCTGAAGCCTGCTTCGGATTCTCTCTCTCTCTCTCTCT
>NW_024412428.1:7079850-7158434 GCF_014898765.1 Herpailurus yagouaroundi | reverse complement strand
CTCTCTCTCTCTCTCTCTCTCTCTCTCTCTCTCTCTCTCTCTCTGTCCCTTCCCTGCTCACTTCTCTCTCTCTCTCTCTCTCAAAAATAAATAAACATTAAAAACATTTTTTTAATAAAATAAAAACAAAACCTCTTCCAGCTCACAGCTGTCGTCCCTAAATTAATGAAATGTCCTAATATTTTAGCATATTTGTAATTATGAGAAGTAAATTGGAAATTATAATTTCATTAACGATTGGTGGGTAATCTAAACTCACTGGGAATAAATAGACCCCCAAATTGACTAAAACCATTTGAATTTTTTAAATCAAATACATTAACTAATTTCCATATAATCATCAAGACAGGGAACTACCTCTACCTAATTTACTATGTGGATTTTAAAGGCTCCTACACTTAATTAATTTAGAATAGTAAATCCAGACCTACAAACCACTGCAGCATGGGCTCCAATCATCTTCCCCGTGAGTAAGACACTTAAAAAATCAAAAACAGAGTAAGCCAGCTTCAAAGATTATGTTGTATTTTGTCCCACCATTCGTTACAATTGTGGGCTATTTGTGAAAACATACTAGGTTCCTTAAGTTTTCATTGTTCAAATAAAACCAAGAGTAGGACGCAATGGGCAAGCGAGTCCACTAAAAAACAGACCCACTGTTAGAGACTCGGGGGCAGGAAAACATCTATAAATGAAAAAGCCCTTTTAATTTGCGAAGTCAATGTACAGGATAACAGGATGAAAACAGGATGCCCTAAGTTATATCAAATACAGCAAAACAGGATTTACATACACACACAAACATATTTTTAGGCTCTACCATGAGTAGTCCCCCAATATTCTATGCATATGTTTAAGGAAGCTTACAAAGCGGTTATTCCTTCTGTTCTTAAAACCTCCAGATTGTAACGGAGTTCTACGCCAACAAAAGCAAGACCAGTGGAGTACTTCTGCTAAGCAAGGCTACATTTAATTTCTAAAGAACTGGAACACCAAACTGCAACTTCTTTTATTCTTCTGGTTTAGAATGGAACTGAATATAAAACGTAGAGAAAGAAAATACCGTGCCCAAGTTATTTTAAGTGAATCTGAGGAAAGGTGTTTTCCTCTAAGTCATGAAAGTTATTTCCACAAGAAACTATCAACTGTAATCATTTTATAACTGTAATCAAGTTTTACAATGTATTCCAGTACTTTATCAAAAGTACCCATGATGCTAAACGCCTGATCACTCATTAGCAGAAGGTTCCCTTTTTATTTATTTACATTTGTCCCCTGGCTTCAATCTTGAAATGAAGCAGAATATCCTCAGAGATGCTCTTTACTAGATAGAACTGAACCTAAATTAAAGCAGTGGTTACTCAAAAGTAATCTCACACACATTCAGAAACAGATACACACGTTTTAGAACTACAGAATCATAAGCAACAGAACACTGGAACAACAACTACCACGTGGCAAGCACAAGGCACTACGCCAAGCACTTTATACCCATTAACGTATTTCATGCTCACAACTCTGTGAGACCAGCACAACCGTAAAGCCCGCTCCACCGATGAGAAAAGTGAGGCTATCCGAGGTTAAAATAACTCACCTACAATCCCACAACTAACGTAAGGTCGGGCTCCAGAGTTTGCACTCGTAACTGTGATATTCTGCCTCCAATTTGAAGAAACCTGTTCCATATTCCTTAACATATTTCAATCTTAACCTTATTCTAGCTAATCCTAAAATAGCCAAATACAAACTCCCGAATGAATCAATCTCTGAATCTACCTGGCATGGACGGGATCGATGAGAAACAAGAGCTACAGAGGCTCCATTCAAAGAAATAAAATCAAGCAGCTCCCTCTCCCCATTTCCAAAATGCAGGGGAAAACATCCTGGGAATTAAACAGAGTTGGGGAGGGGCACCCGGGTGGCTCAGTTTCTGACTTCGGCTCAGGTCACGATCTCGCGGTTCGGTAGTTCGAGCCCCACGTCGGGCTCTGTGCTGACAGCTCGGAGCCTGGAGCCTGCTTCGGATTCGGTGTCTCCCTCTCTCTCTCAAAAATAAACAAACATTTAAGAAAAAAACAGAGTTGGGGAAATTATGCACTTTGGGTTCAATTTAGCTAAAACTTAGGCTAGAATGTTTGTGGATGGAAGTTCTAAACTCACCTTTACTAATTCATTACTGACCCCGACTTTGTAGAAAATAGAGATGAACCACCAGCAATGCCAAGCAGCTGAAATCAGCTACTTCACTTTGTAAACACAATGACCAGAGCAGAGTAAAAAGAAGCCAACCACATAATCTCAGAATGAGCTACTAGTTCCCAAGTCCAGATAGACAATGCACCATGGTTTTACCCAACTATCATTACTGGGTTAAGAACTAACTCAAAACGCCCAAAGCTAAACCAAGAGAATGACTACAGCCCAAGAGTATTACACACTGTATATAAAAGGCACGTTGCCTCAGTTCACATGTTTAAATACGGTATAAAAGTGTCAAACATCAAACCACCACTCACTTCTTAAAAAAACAAAAAGAAACCAAACAAAACAAAAACAACCTCCAAAACGCAAATCTGCCACGAGATCTTTTATAATTCATCGGTAGAACAAAATTTCCTTGCAGTCATAAATTTGGAAGATTCTTTCTTGCCTCAACAACAAAGGCCAAGTGGTCACTGCCCACAACATACCAATTAAACTGAAGTACAGAAAGTAGTACATGGTTGAACTCCTAATTTGTCACAACAAAATTTAATCTGTTCTTTCCAAAGCATAGCTTTATCTCAACACAATCCTGGAAGTCAACCTGGAGTACTCTTTATTTTGCAGGAAAACAAAATTAACTCTTTCAAAACTGAGTCCTTTCCTGTAAGAACTATCATATTTCTAAACAAGTTTGAATCTAATCTTATTTACACAGCATTTTAAAGAAAAGAATAAATTAAGACTGGAGGTAAAAACAATAGGAAAAATGTCACATTTAAATCTGACAATTAAAATGCAGAGAAGATGAAGAACATATCCATTTGCTAAGGAACGTTAACTACTATAGATCATTAGCAATAAAACGACAATACATTAAAATTACAAGAAAACATCGACAATCCCTTCAATTGAAAATCACTGACTCGGCATACAGGGAATTACCATGTTATTTTAACCGAAATGAGCTTAATATTTTGTTCTTTTTAAATGTACTTAGTAAGGGATAATCAGAGTCTGTGTGACATTTCAAAAGTGACAGCGTAAATCACTTGTGAAATTCAAGACCAAAAACAAAATGGGAGACTGAAACATCCACTAGAAGAGGCCTAAACCTCTAACATACATAGAGCTTACAACGAATTTAAAAAGAATAGCCTAATAGAAAAACGAACCAAGGACATTAAAGAAACACCAATGACCAATTAACATAAATGAGTAGTTCAACAGCACCAGTAATCAAATTTAAACAATGAGGGGGAGGGGGGGTTGCCTTATACAGTAACAAAGATGCGAAATACTTTTACATCTCTGTGTTATCAAGTCTGTAGGAAACCAGAACCTATCAGTAGGAATGTAAACATGTACAACATCTCTAAAAGGTTATCTGTCAAACATCAAAAGTTTATTTTTTTTCAAACATCAAAAGTTTAATTGTGTGTTCCTGCCCCAGAAACTGTGTTTATAGAAATTTTTACTGAGAATCACATAAATGGAAAAAGGAACAGGCATAAGGTCAATGTTTTACCTCTTCCCCTGTATACTACCAGTAGCCTCTTTCCACTACCTATTTTTCACCTTATCAAAGACTCATTTCACCTTTCTCATATTGCCCTTGCTAGAAAGACTTTGGGTTTTCTCTGAAATATAAGTAATTATTATCTATATTATTCTAGGTAAATTACTTTCTCTCTCAAAACTTCCATTCTCCAGTTTTGTAAAATGAGAAAAATAATCTCTCTCCAAGACCCGTTGGGATGATTAAATGATACAAAAGATAAAACATATTAACTTATGAAAGAATTATGTAAGTTTAACACATTACCTGGAACAGATACAGAAAATCACTATCAATACAAATAAAATCAAGTTTCTATCCATCTCTCACTACATCATGAGAAATCCCCACGTGCATTTTCACCAAACTGGAAGCACGTGTTCGAGAAGCTAACGGCTATGTGGGGAGGAGACACAGAAAAAGTTGGGGGAGGGGGGTCCTGAACACCTCACAGGAAAGATGGACATCCTCAGAGCAGCTATTGGAGACCCCTATTTCCAGTCGCAATTATAACACAGTCTAATCCACAGTGAGCAGTAACAGATTATCTATTTAGCTACAGTTAACAATGTATTAGTACAACTACCATTTATCGGGCACTTCTGGGCCAGGAAATATTTTTCGTCTAGTCCTCATAACGCCACATAGTAGGCACTCAGCATGATTACTGTTTTCATCTTGCGAATGGAGAAACGCTTCACTAAGCCTAAAGACACAAACATAATCCGTGAAGAAATGGAGAATCGATTCAGACTGCCTGGCATCCAACTCCAAACCCTAAGACTTCCAAGCATTATTCAACACCACTGGGTTATTACTACTCCGACTGTTTGCTCTTTGAGAGAAATGAAAACTCAACAGGAGCTCTGAGTAAGCTATAAACGGGGACCATGGCATAAGGCGCCTCCCTACCTGCAGGGACTTGGATCTAACAACTCTACCAGTTGCCATAGGGACTCATGTGCATCTCTAAATCTACGACCTCACCTACCTCTGGCTTAAGTTGGGAGAGCACACATTCCCACAGCTTGGCAAGTGGAGATGAATGGAGGTTTCATCTACGCCAGTAAAACAAGAATAGCGCTGTTTAATTTGGAATTCTAAACACAATTTTCCATAGAAACATTACTCATACGATACTCATGGGTAAATGATATTGATGTGGCTGATCTGCAAAACCTAAATACTAAGCAAAACAATTCTTGAGAACATATATAAAAAGGTTAACAACTGTGGTTTTACGGGTGAAGTTTTATATTGTCAATTTCCATTAAGACTTCCATTTCAATTTCTCCATTTTCTCGTCCCCTTTTATTTTTCCTGAGATCAATACTTGGCTTGATGTTCCAAAATAAGCCTAAGCCGCAGAAGGATCAAAGAAAGATTTACATTCCAAACTTCCTCTGCTATAATTCTATTAATCTCTCCAAATTTACTTTAGCTTTCTCCAATAAAAGAACCCTACCACAAATAGTCTCCAGTTTCCTTGTAACTCCATAGTTTGTTCCCTAGATTAGAAATAATATAAAAGTCATCTTTTGAAGACATTAAAACAGAAAGGTTACAAGAAAAAATTTAAACGTCAAATTAATCAGAAAACATACTATATCGCCAGTAAATTTTGTAATACAGACGGGTGAGAGAGGGAGATGCATGCTCTTGAGGTAGAAAACAGTGGGAAGGAGGTCTCAAACTGAGATAAAACATGGAAGGAAGCAGAGAAAGTATTGCTAGTCAACTTCTCCCTCAAACAGAATAATCCAGAACTGGACGTCCAAAATCTACACATCCTCACAAATAACACGTCCTCACAAATAAACCATCAGCAGATAAGCCAAACCCTTTTGGTCCCACTTCCCTCATCCCAGCCAAGAGCTTTAAAATCAGGAGAAATAAACATGATACGTTAGAAATCATTGTCTCCTGAGTCCAAAGGCTTTAACTTGTTAATTAAAACCTTAAAAAGCTCTTCTCCCATTGCTAGAAATAAAATGCAAGTGCCCAGGTAAAACCGCGTGTTGATTGAAACAACACCATAAAGTACAACTAAAGCAAGAAGTGTAAATGACAGTCACCAGAGCCTTCTTTGCTGTGGGGGAGGGAGGCGGTGAACGCGAAAAGGACTCTCGATGACTAAAACATGAGGGCAAAGAAAGGCTAAGAAAGAGATACACAAGGGGAAGCCAACAACGCCAAATACAAATTTTGAAGCTTCTCACTCTGCTTGGGCATTGTCTCAATCATCTGTGGTCGCCCTGCATACAAACTCACAGCTTAGCAAGAATACCCAGCAAGACATCATAGTGCTGATTCACTTCATTTATGCATATCTGTATTCCAACATCTAACTCTGTTATAAAGATACTCTCTTCCCAAAGTATCCTTACCCAAAACCGTACAGCTCTATACTTCACACTTGTGATTCACGGTGACTCTCACCCCTTTTTCTGTTACGCCAGTTTGCAGCTTGATCTCTTTTGCTGTTAAGGTTTCCTCGTGTATTAATCTCAAATACATTAACTCCCATTTTCAACAAAACCCCTTCTCGAGTGTTTTGGGGGGCTTATCTCTCCCTCAGAATACACGGCTACAATTCACTTTCTTCCACCACCACTCCTGGCCAACAATGATTATACACACTTTCAAACAACGGTTACTTTTCCTATCTATCATATTATTTTTATCTAATGTAGAAAACAAATCAGTGCTTCTCAAACATCAGTTGTGAAAGATCATTTTTTTCATAATTTCCTATATATCATGGTTGTATACTTTTATAAAGTAAAAAGGAATTACCAGAAAAGTGAGCACATATTTGGATGTTGCAGTATTATCAAATTATTACAGAAGTTTCTAAAAAGGTATTTCCAATCTTTTAACTTCCGTCTCCACAGACAGGTACCAGACGCTTCAGGGACTGGCGCCGGTCCCTGGACATGAGCAGTAAGTACTGCCCTAATGCATACATTCTCAGTACACGACTCTTCAGGAAGTCTTTCACATGCCTAGCAACAATAAAGCAACCCACACAAATGGCAATGAACCTGTTTAATACTGTTTTCCACATCCCACATTTTACTTCAGCCAGTCCCTACAGATACAGGGCCTCCGGTCATAGTCTCTTAGCTTGTCGATGATAAAGAGGATTTAAAAATTTACTGAAGATCCTAACTCTCTACTTATAATCGAGCAATATCTTCTGATTAGTAAGAGTCTTTCCTCTCCGTATTCCACACCTTCAAAAACCACAACTCAAAACATCTTTTCTCCATAAACACTTCTGCATCTAGAGAATTCTCTGCGATTTGGCAATCATCAGACATTTACGTTGGCACTAATTAATATGCCGTCTCAAGTAGGTTCATGTACTGCCTTTTCAATTAGATTTGAGAGAAGCAGTCAGTATAAACATCATTCTTTTGCAATTTTCCACATAGCACAGAGTAAGTCTGCTTACAGTAAAAGCAGTGGTCTGATCTGACCCCGAGAATTCTCATGGTCCCCAGGCAAAAACAGCAGCATGCCTGGCCTAGGGACTGGCCTGAGATTTCCAGAAAATAATTTAGCTATGAAACACAGTAGTGGGTATGGCCTAACTTAACTGTCTGTTCCCTCCAATATCATTATGAAATAAAAGGTCTCTCAGTAATCATGACAGCCTTCTAAATCAACTTAGAATTATATTTACATAAAGTTGAGTTACTTCCACTAAAACGACATCATTAAGCAGACATTGAGAATTACTACGACCAAAGAAAAAGTCTACATATGCCTTCAATTTACAAAGTGTAGCATACAACACTCTTATGCTAAGAGTTTTACTAACACAAAGAAATTTTAAACTTTCTCAATTCAACCATTAACAATTTTAAAACACACGCAACCTGTACCAACAGACTCCTAACTATACAGTCCACTACGGGGGAAAAAAATCTATGTCCCTACATATTATTTTAAATGTAAATGGCAAGAAAATATGGTCCTTCAAAGACCTACCACTATGTGAACCCTGAATTTCTAAGTAGAGACTGACCTGTAGGTCCTTTCAGTTTAGACAGACAGTGAGTTTTAGACATGAGAGAGACACCACAGTCATTATCCAGGGCACGTTTGTCATTTCATGGACGCACACACTGCAGCCGAGGAAGCTGGCCCAAGGTCACAAAGCTGGAGACGCCGGGCCTCAAAAGTTGCAGCACCGTGCTCGTTTCACCACGTTACTCCACTTCCCTTCCAAACGTTGAGGTCAGATTGGTAACAACATTTCCTTCTACTACTTTCCTACACTAAAATGAATTTTAGAAGAATGGACACTATATCCTCCTTTTTCCAATCTCCAGGGATTTTTACTGTTTTCTCAAAAATGAGTATCGGCAGCTCTCAATCACATTTCAATTTTAAGGTACTAAAGCCTCATATTAGGAATACTTTCAAGTGTTTGTTTGCCATGCTAGTCTTACTTTCTACTCATACGTCAGAAATGCTACTTATCACAGTTAACTGATCATCAAAAATGCAAAAAATAACAAAAAATAAAGAGGTGAAAAGGCCATTAAGGGGACTCCTCAGACTACTGAAGGGCTTTTTATTTTTTCCTTAAACTAAAAAGCTCCAGATACTTTGATTTCTAGCTTTCACCTGCTTTTCAGCATTTTACGGTTTCCTTCCACGTCGCCAGGCTTTGTCTGCTGTCACTGCTCCCTACTGTCAGTTAGCCAACCTGCGTTCAATTCTATTCCACTTCTACTATGTGGATTCAAAACTACACGCTCCAACTTAGAAGACCAGTATGTAAAGCAAGAGTAAACGTGCTCTCGGTGACAGCATAAGGAAATGTATAAAATTAAACCCACACATTTTAGTTTACATTAAAAGTAGTTCATAATTAATTACCTCCTTGTTCTTATCTATTGTTCAAAATGGAGATAATACTAGGTACATAAAGTATTAAATATCATTTATACCTGACGCCATTAATTCTTATCTTGAGAATATCTAGTCTTCTTGAATTTCCTTTTATACCACCCTCTGATCAAATGCTTCCTAAAACCATCTTAAACTTGTATCAGTTTCCCAAAATTAATATTCTTTTCTTCCATTACTTAGGAAACTGAATTAGTTACAACACTGTAGTAATTTCCACCAAGATTTACAACCTCCTGAACATCTTTAGCTGCTACTGATCCTAACCAAAAATATCACCTTCTGTAGATTATTATTACCATTAACATGATGATTCTCCGTAAGACTCAAAGGCATCAAACTGTAATAAAATCTTCACTTCTACCTGTCATAGAAGTAGCCCTATAAAATACTTCAAAATCTATGCCCGACCTATCACCCTCGATGTCAAGTAAAATACAGTTACATTTCTGATATGAGAGATTTTAAACTGTTTTTAAACAGTTGAACCAATCACGAAAAGTTGAAGATTTTTAAGTTTGCCCCGTAATGAGAAGTTTAAATTAGGGGAGAAATCTTTGAAATTTAGACAAAGCAGTTAGGAAATGAAGTTAAAATATGATTAATGTGCCTGTAATGGATCACATTAACAGCAACTACAACATTAAATTTGATGTTTTCTTAAAAATAGAATACATTAAGGTAAAGAAAATGAGGAAAAAAGAGAAGGATTTCATTCCTTCACATAAAACATCTCTATTTCATGCACAGAGATAAATAAAATTCTACACGTATGAAATATATACCAAAAAATAAAAAATAAAAAGGCAAGCAAAAGCAACGAAAATATCACAGTCCATTAAAAGCACCTCCCCAACTTAGGAGAATATTGACCATTATATTATATAGGTGATGACCCCAATATCACTTGTATATTCCATTTAGTCTCACATAAGTTTCAACTTCACCTACCTTTCTTCTCTGAGAGATGTTGAGGGCACCAAAGTCATTAAACAAGGATGAAGCAGGTGAAGTTAGAGGATCTGGAAGGTAAGTTACATAAGTTTCCACACAGACAACTCAGGCAACCCACAAATCTAATAAATGTTTAACCTGAAAACATTCTTAACAGTAATAAAAAGTCATATACCACAGTAATACTTAAACTCAATGCCTCATATACAGTGGATGTTCAAATATTTTCTAAGTAAAAGAAACACAAATTAGAGGATACTTCTTTCAGTCAATACTTAGCCAATTAAAGTATCAGCTAATACTTTAATCAGAAGCTACATGGATTAGGGTACATCTGTTTGTTTAGAACCAAAAGAAAAATCAAACAGAAAAAAAGAAGAGATGGCTGTTGACCTTGTTATTAGGAATGTGTGTTTATGAAAGAAGTAAGTCTACCATTTAGTAAGTGTTTGTGTATGTGAAACCAAATCATGAGAAAAATTACAAAGGGCAGGGAGGTGGGGAGGACAGAAAGCCATGCTCTGAATGACTGGACTTGAATTTTAACACTTAGGCCAGGCCTTAAAACCATCTATGCAATATTCTATCTTTTTTAAGTTTGTCACCAGATATTTTATATTCTTACTAAAAATATAAGTAAATTGAGTTTTTAAAGAGGGAAATATTAAATGTTTCAAAATAAACATGAAATTTAAAGATTTTATAGTTTCAAAGTTCTATTACTCTGTTCAGAAGTTACAAACAAAAGTATGTCTCTAAATGGTTTTTCCCTTAATAAATCAGAAGAGTTTCTGAAAAGGATACGTGACACACATGGAAATCCTTACCTTCAATTCTGAGCTCTAGTTACTCTTATGTTTCTCCTTAAATGATCCATGAAATTCTAGAATCTATAGTAACTGTTCTTATTTACAAGGACCTACTAACTCTCTTCAAAATGCAGTATAGACTGCTGCTTAATTTCTCCAGTTTCGACTGCCTGAATTTTCATAGCTTAGTCTGTCATTAGAATTAACAATTTAATATATGTACAGAAAAAGCTAGTAAAATATTTTTACGTAATTTATACATTCAAGGCACCTAAAAATAGGTACTATTATGCAGAGTACTAACACTCAATTGTTACATATTTTTAAGAAGCTATTCTTGAACATTTTTTTCAACATTTATTCTTTTTTTTTTTTTTTTTTTTTGAGAGAGAGCGAGCGAGCGTGAGCGGGGGAGGGAGAGAGAGACAGAGTGGGAGACACAGAATCAGAAGCAGGCTCCAGGCTCCGAGCTGTCAGCATAGAGCCCGACGTGGGGCTCGAACTCACGAACTGTGAGATCATGACCTGAGCTGAAGTCAGACGCTCAACCGACTGAGCCACCCAGGCGCCCCCTTTGAACATTTGTTTTTAAAATAGAATACAGAAAGATACTTGGAAATTCCATATTAAAAACCTTAAAAATGACCATGATCTTGCAAACAGTCACTGCATGTCTGTTTCCGAAAGAAATAAAATATAAGCACAGATGCATACACATAGTCCAATATTAGAATACTTTTTTTTTTTTTTTTAATTTATTTTTGGGACAGAGAGAGACAGAGCATGAACGGGGGAGGGGCAGAGAGAGAGGGAGACACAGAATCGGAAACAGGCTCCAGGCTCCGAGCCATCAGCCCAGAGCCCGACGCGGGGCTCGAACTCACGAGCCGCGAGATCGTGACCTGGCTGAAGTCGGACGCTTAACCGACTGCGCCACCCAGGCGCCCCTAGAATACTTTTTTAAAAACTTCAGTAAATTATGAAAATAAGCAATAGAATTCAATTTATTATGATCAAGAAACACTCCTAATTTTAAAGTGTATCTAATGCCATCTTAAGTATATGAGTCTACTTAGCTAAGTATTACGTATGTAAGTATATGTATATATGTATACAAGTACACATATTTTCACACTCAGACATAACCACTACTTGGAATTTATGGAATCCAAACAACAGTGATCTCTCTAGATCATTCTTATTCTCTTCCTTTATACATATTCATAATTTTCAAGACTTCAAGGTTTCTCCAATGAACACACTGTTTTAGGATCAGAAATACACACATATGCATGCACGCATACGTACAAACACACAAAAGAGAAAGAGAGATCCAGTCTTACCGTGGCCTGCATATGGCTTAGCACTGTCATTCAGAAGGCTTGGGGAGCTGCTACTGTTAGTCACTCTCTGCAAAACAAAATAGACAAACATTACATCACTGAGAACAGTCAGCCAATTCAGACGAACTCTCTGCTTCTTCCCCTCCGATCCACTTCTCACATCACTGACACTCTAATCTGACTATAAATGTTGCAACATGGATTACATTAATTCGTGTAAAAATGTCCAAATACTCTCTACGACACATCAGATGAAAATTTTACTCACTAGCCAGATATTTGAAACCAAAGCTGCACACCTATTTTGAATTGCACTTCCATATTATTAGCTTGGGCAACGCATGTAACTATTCAGCCTCCCGGTCTATAAAATATAAATTTCAACATCCATCTGAGAAGACGTAAAAGTCAACAAACGCTTTCTAATAGCCTCTCCCGGTGTGTATTAGCCTTCATACACCTTATAGATTCTATAAAATTGGGCTATTCTCGGTTCTCTAAACATGTTCATTGCTTTCTTACACTCCATACCCTCTACAGTCTCTCCATCCTGAAAGGCCTTCACTCCATACCCACAAAACACAGAGAGGAGTGAAAACTAGTCTCTTTCCATCTGTCTTCTACATACTCCACTGTCCTCCCACCCCATCCTACCCTTGAAAGCTCACACAGACTCCAACTGTATCCCACCAACCTCATCAATTCCGAAAACCTTCCCTCATACTCAACAAGTTTAGGAATAAATGAAGACTCTAGACGTCCCCTGACACTGGAATAAACTTCACTGTTTAGTGCCATGTAAATTCAGACTAAGGATACCTGCATCAAGGGATACTTTGTTTCCACTGGGCTTCCAAATCCATTGACTCCAATGAAGCTGGTGCTGAAATAGGAATCTGTGAGACTTGTATCAGTTAAAGCACCTCCATCTATTCCAGGAACTGAAAGAAAAGGAAAATTCAAGCATTTTAATTATTTTGTACTGTACATCAGTACAAAATACTGATGTAGTTTCTGTGTCTCTAATAGATTTTAAAGTCTCAAATCTCTGTCACACTTCCTTTTATTTATCTGTTCATAACAGAAGGCAGGACCAAATAAAATTGGCTCAGCTCTAAACATTTGTTGAACAATGCTCAAGCTGACGGACTTTTTTCCCAGAGATAGTATTTTATTTTGTATTAGTATGTAAGCACCACCAAACATAACATGAAGAAACAAACCACACTTGCATTTCATTTTCTCAAGTTTTCTTTCTTTAACTTTGCAAGAAGACAGAATACAAACACTGCAACTGAATCTTCAGAGGAGAAACAGATGTAAGTTTCTCAGGACTGTTCTCTCAATACATCTTATGAAACAGACCAGCAGTCTCACATTAACGCATAATTCAGTAAAAACAATTCTGCAGTATAGCAATAGGATAGAGTTCAGAAATACAGACAAGCTGTTGATTTTAGGATAGGTTAATACAAAATGATTGTTAAGTAGTATGACAATCCATCATACATCCACAAAGTAATGGACAATATGGTTTAGATGCTACCTCCTGGTAATTACTTGGAATGTTGCTATTTTCTAAGCTGATAGTTAAGTACAAAACCATATGCTTTACAAATCAGCTAAGCTCCAAGTAGGATTGTCCTCTTCTGGGCACAGCCTCTGAGAACCAGTGAAACCACTCCCACCCCCAACTAAGCAAACTAAGAGAATGCTGACAGTTGGATGTAGGGTGCTATGATCTGAACGTCTGTACACCTGCAAAACTCACATGCTGAAATCCTAACCCCCAAAGATAATGGTATTAGCAGGCAGGGCCTTTGGGAGGTGCACAGGTCATGGGAGTGGAGGTCTCAGGAATGACATTAATCTTCTTTTTCACAAGAAATCCCTAAAGACCCCTCGTCCCTCCCACCATGTTAGGATACAAGAAGGCACCCATTTAGGAAGCAGGAAGTGGGTCCTAGCCAACCACCACATAAAATGTGCCAGTGCTATGATCTTGGACTTTCCAGCCCCCAGAACTGTGAGAAATAAATTTCTGTTGTTTGTTAAGACATCCAATCCGAAGTAGTTTATTATACTTCAGACAGACTAACACATAGGGATTCCTTGGAAAGCAAACTGAGATCATTTTTCTGGTCTATTTTTAAGACTTATTTCTCAAAACGTCCACTATGAAAATGAAAAATGTATTCCTAGAAAAAAACATAGTATATATAAGGTTCTAGCCATCTGCAATTTCAAACATCCACCGGGGTGGGGGGGGTGGGGGGCCTCGAACTGTATCGCCTGCAGGTACAGCAGAACTACTGTATACACCCAAAGGAAACGGAATCGCTATCTTGAAGAAATGTCTGCACCCCCATGTTCACTGCAGCATTATTCCTAATGGCCAAGGCACGGAAACAACCTAGGTATCTGCTGACAGATGAATGGCTAACAAAAATGTGATACATATATACATATGCATAAAATGTGATATATACATACACACATACATACACAATGGAATATCACTCGGCCATAAAATGGGAAACCCTGCCATTTGTGACACCACAGGTGAACGCTGAGGGCATTATGCTAAGTGAAATCAGTCAGAGAAAGACAAACATAGTATGTTCTCCCTTATATGTGGAATCTAAAAGGGCCAAACTTGAGGCACCTGCATGGCTCAGTCAAGCGTCCAACTTTTTATTTCAGCTCAGGTCATGATCTCATGGTTCGTAAAATCAAGCCCTGCATAGGGCTCTGTGCCGATACAGCACAGAGTCTGCTTGGGATTCTCTCCCTCCCTCCCTCCCTCCCTCACTCTCTCTCTCTGCCCCTTCCCTGTGCATGCTCTCTCTGCTCTCTCTAAATAGATAAAGTTTAAATAAAAGGGCCAAACTCAAAGAAATAGAGTAGTACAGTGGCTGCCAGAGACTGGGGAGTAGGAGAAATGGGGCGATGTTGGTCGAATTTCCGGCTATGACATGACTATGAGTAAGTCCTGGGGATCTAACGTACACCGTGGTGACTATAATTAACAAAACTGTATTATATAATCGAAAGTTGTTAAAAGAGTAGATTTTAAAAGCTATTACCACACAAAAAGAAGTTAATTATGCGAATGGTAATCATTTTGCAACATATATTCATATCACATCATCAAGTTGTACACTTTAAACTTAACAGATGTTACAAGTCAATATCCCAATAAAGCTGGGAGAGAAAAAAAATCCATACATATACTTCACTTTTCCTGTTTTGGAAGGAAGAGAATGGGATGTCACACTTCAAGAATTAGTTACGGAAACCACTAACCTACGATACATCATTCTATATACATCATGAAGGCCCTAACTTCCTATTTATTTTTTTTTTCCGGCATCTAAAGAATTTACTTTTTTTTTAACTTTATTTTTCAAAATTTACATCCAAATCAGTTAGCATCTAGTGCAACAGTGATTTCAGGAGTGGATTCCTTGGTGCCCCTTACCCAGTTAGCCCATCCCCCCTCCCACAACCCCTCCCGTAACCCTCAGTTTATTCTCCATATTTATGAGTCTCTTCTGTTTTGCCCCCTCCCTGTTTTTATATTATTTCTGTTTCCCTTCCCTATGTTCATCTGTTTTGTCTCTTAAAGTCCTCATATGAGTGAAGTCACATGATTTTTGTCTTTCTCTAACTTCACTTAGCATAATACCCTCCAGTTCCATCCATGTAGTTGCAAATGGCAAGCTTTCATTCTTTTTGATTGGCGAGTAATACTCCATTATATGTGTGTGTGTATATATATATATATACATACATATATATATACACACACACACACACACATATATACATACATATATATATATATAGGGCACCTGGGTGGCGCAGTCGGTTAAGCGTCCGACTTCAGCCAGGTCACGATCTCGCGGTCCGTGAGTTCGAGCCCCGCGTCAGGCTCTGGGCTGATGGCTCGGAGCCTGGAGCCTATTTCCGATTCTGTGTCCCCCTCTCTCTCTGCCCCTCCCCCATTCATGCTCTGTCTCTCTCTGCCCCAAAAATAAATAAAAAAACGTTGAAAAAATATATATATATATACACGCGCACACACACACACACACACACACACCACATCTTCTTTACCCATTCATCCATCGATGGACATTTGGGCTCTTACCATACTTTGGCTATTGTCAATAGTGCTGCTATAAACATGGGGGTGCATGTGCCCCTTCGAAAAAGAATACCTGTATCCCTTGGATAAATGCCTAGTAGTGCAATTGCTGGGTCGTAGGGTAGTTCTATTTTTAGTTTTTTGAGGAACCTCCACACTGTTTTCCAGAGTGGCTGTACCAGCTTGTATTCCCACCAACAATGCAAAAGAGATCCTCTTTCCCCGCATCCTCACCAACATCTGTTGTTGCCTGAGTTGTTAATGTTAGCCATTCTGACAGGTGTGGTTTCGATTTGTACTTCCCTGATGGTGAGTGATGTGGAGCATTTTTTCATGTGTCTGTTAGCCATCTGGATGTCTTCTTCGGAAAAGTGCCTATTCCTGTCTTTTGCCCATTTCTTCACTGGATTATTTGTTTTTTGGGTGTTGAGTTTGATAAGTTCTTTATAGATCTTGGACACTAACCCTTTATCTGATATGTCGTTTGCAAATATCTTCTCCCATTCCGTCGGTTGCCTTTCAGTTTTGCTGACTGTTTCCTTCGCTGTGCAGAAGCTTTTTGAAGGTACTAACTTTTTAAAGTTACTAAGAACACATATGCTACATACCTCATGGGATGCACAAGGAGAAAAGCCATGTGGAGTACTTTTTAAGTTTAAATTACACAAGCATAAGACACGTTAGAGACTTTAATTACCAAGACTAGATAATTAAGTACTTTTCACGCCTTCAATCTCTTACTTTTGCAGTCCACCAATACCACGTCTACAGTATAATAATTTGCAACCCAATGGAAGTAAGGCTTACTGTTTCTGTGAAAGCTCTATTATCATCTCTATTATTACAACATATCTGTACAGAATAATAATCAATTCAACAATCACTGTGTAAATATGAACTGCAGTCTGAATGACAACTGCAGCAGGGTTGATATTTTATTTTGCAGCTAAGCAAACTGATTCAGGGAGATGAGAAAGCTTGTGCAGTCACAAAGCTAGTAAGTGACACAACAGGGATGCAATGACAACCTCTTGATTGCATGAAACTGCCTTCCAGTTTTTAAGAAAGGGAATTATAAATCAAAAAATGAAATTTCAAGCCTGCAGTTTTATTTTTTTTAACGTTTATTAATTTTTGAGACAGAGCGAGAGAGTGCACGAGCGGCAGACGGCCAGAAAGGGGGAGACAGAAGATCCGAAGCAGCTTCCACACAGCAAGCAAGATTCATGACCTGAGCCGAAATCAAGAGTGGGTAGCTTAACCCACTGAGCCACCCAGGTGCCCCTCAAGCAGTTTTAAAACTGCAAAGTCTTGATGTTAAGACATTCAAACTTTGAACCAAAGGATCTTACAGTGCCTAAAGAATCAGAACTTCTACAACTGTCAGCAGTAACCCTGCCATGATTAACATATAAATGTGTATGATAATAAGCCACTTAAAAAAAAAACAAAAAACAAAAAAACCATCCTCACGGCTTAACTAAATAAATGTTCTCCTTCATCTTCAGTCTTGTCCGTTCTTGGTGAAATGGGTTTAACTTTCCAAAAAGATCACAATAAATCAATGCTACCCAAAGGGAATTCTAAAGTCAGTAAATTTGGAAAATGCTGAAAAAAACAAAAGTAAATCCATTCTTCACTGCACAACTTCTCATAGCATTGTGTCCACAATGTGAACTCTTGACAATTCAAAATGGAGATATACTTCCCAAATGTACTTGAGAGACCTTTCTCCATGGAGCAGCTTGAGAGCCTAGAGTTCCATAGAACAGACTCTACAAAATGTGATCCCCTGACAATACTGAGCGGTTTTCCTGCGCCAAAGAAGACATCACAGACAAGATGCGGGCAATTCTTACGCTAGGTGACGAAATCCAAATTTCTTAGTCCAACATTAAAAAGCACTCAACAATCTGTTCTCAACCCATCATTTCCAAAAGGTGCCAGGTTTGAGTCTTAGTTTTGCCACTTACTAGCCACAAAGTCTCAGGCAAAATACTTAAAAAATGTAGATTATGCCATTATTTGTAAAGTGAAAATCATACCATCTACCCTGCAAACGTCAATGAAAAATTATGAAAAACAATGAGACAGTATCTGGTAAGAATCTTGATGGTTTGTATAACTATAATATAACCTACTAAAAACTGACTGTACAACTTACAGTGACTGAATAAAGCACATAAATTATATTTCAATAAAGCTATTTTTTCATAAATCAGTGGAGAAAAAGAGGAATTATCCAATAAATAAACTTACAACTGGGTGTCCAGGGGCCCCTGGATGGCTCAATCAGCTGAGCGACCAACTCTTGATTTTGGCTCAGGTCATGATCCCAGGGTTGTGGGAACAAGCCCTGGGTTGGACTCCACGCTGAGTGTGGAGGAGCCTGCTTGGGACTCTCTCTCCCTCTCCCTCTGCCCCTTCCCCACTCACGCTCTGTCTCTCTAAAAACTTAAAAAAAGTAAAAAATTAAAACCTGGGTATCCATCAGGGGAAAAAAAAACGAATACAGATATTTCCAAAAGACCAAAGATTATAGTGTAATAAAAGTAAACACACACACACACACATCTATAAAAAGGTCTTTACAATAATCATAACTTTATTGAACTCTCTCCTCCAGTCAAAATGGTATACTCAACTGTATTTTGAAAGCCTACACTTTACATTATGAAGTACCATCAATTCCTACACACACACACACACACACACACACACACACACACACCCCTAACTCTATGTTCTTCAAGACCCAGATATATGATGAAAAGGAAAACAATCCTTGGAATTAGAGCCACGGAGTTCCAATCCTACTTTTACCACTCACTAACTAGCTCTATGACCTGGAGCAAACATCCTCTAAGTGTCATTTCTTCATCTGGAAAAGAAGGCAATACCAGCTCACTCACAGGCCTGTGGTAGGGACTCAGAGCAAACAACCTAAAAGCAAAGTGCCTCATGTCCTGTCTCGAGGGATAATCATAAATGTTTTTTCCTCTTCTGTCTCCAGAATGCATTGCCCAATTATTCTAAGCTGTTAAAACCTCTACCTCTTCAGATACCATTTATCTATTTGATTATGTATACACACACACACACATCTTTATATAGAATATATTTTTTTATATATAAAATATAAACTTTGACCTTTTATTGCTATCTTCAACTATTTAAACCTTTAAATCCTTATATGTTTCTGTATTATCTACTCATCTAAACTACCTGTTAACTGAGAGTTGGGACTACTTATATTTTTTTGGTATTCCCTAATCTACTAGCACATTTTTATGAACATTTACAATTAAATCCTTTTTGAAAATTGGTATTTTTAGAAGTTGATAAAAGATGCACTATAGTGTGAGTTTCACATCCAACCTTCAGAAACCAC
Source organism: Herpailurus yagouaroundi (assembly GCF_014898765.1). Lineage (NCBI taxonomy): Eukaryota > Metazoa > Chordata > Mammalia > Carnivora > Felidae > Herpailurus > Herpailurus yagouaroundi. The sequence goes on along the minus strand of NW_024412428.1, from coordinate 7,139,104 downwards.
CCCATACAAATGGTATTAGAGCCTCCAATTTTCCTGATAAGGAAATTAAAACTCATAGCCACCAGGGGATGCAGGCCCAAGAAAAAGGGGCTCTTTCACCTACTCAGCAGACACTCGCACCAACCTCCTGAGCAAACACAACTGCCCGTGAGATCTTCTCAGCCAGTTGCCAATTATTGCCCTTGGATTATTTTTAAGTAGGTTCCATGCCGACGTGGGGCTTGAACTCAAGACCCTGAGATCAAGAGTTACATGCTCTACCAGGGCGCCTGGGTGGCTCAGTGGGTTAAGCGTCCGGGTTCCAAGTTCAGCTGGGTCGTGATCTCCTATCCTACTTCATGGGTTCAAGCCCCACGTCAGGCTCTGTGCTGACAGTGCAGAGCCTAGAGCTTGCTTCAGATTCTGCCTGCCTGTCTGTCTGTCTGTCTGTCTGTCTCTCTCTCTCTGCCCCTCCCAGCTTGGGCTCTGTCTCTTTCTCTCTCTCAAAAATAAACATTAAAAAAAAAATTTAATAGGGGTGCCTGGGTAGCGCAGTCGGTTAAGCGTCCGACTTCAGCCAGGTCACGATCTCGCGGTCCGTGAGTTCGAGCCCCGCGTCAGGCTCTGGGCTGATGGCTCGGAGCCTGGAGCCTGTTTCCGATTCTGTGTCTCCCTCTCTCTCTGCCCCTCCCCCATTCATGCTCTCTCTCTGTCTCAAAAATAAATAAAAAAGGTTGAAAAAAAATTTTTTAAGAAAAAATTTAATAAAAAACTCAAAAAAAAAAGTTACATGCTCTACCAAATGAGCCAGCCAGGCACCCCACCTCCACCCCCGTCCCCTGCTTCACTGTGTATTTAATCCAAGTCTCAGCTTCCTCCCCTAAAACAGAACAATAACATCTACTTTACAGGTCTGCTGTGAGAATAATTCAGTGCACTGGCATGCTTGGGTGATATTATGTGCCTAATGGTTACTTCTTGTGGTTTTGTGGTTATCATTTGTATCCATATATAAACCTATTTGTAAAAGTTATCTTGCCTTTTCTGATGAAAAACTAACATGTTCTTTGTACAGAATACATTAGGGGAAACATTTCATGTAGTTTTTTAAAATTTTAATATAAATGACAAAACGGTAGCTTGGAACATTTTAGACATGTTACAAAACCCATAGGAATTGTCTAAAAGATAAGACTCGAATCCTTGGGGCGCCTGGGTGGCTCAGTCGGTTAAGCACCTGACTTTGGCTCAGGTCATGATCTCACAGTTCGTGGGTTCAAGCCCCACATCAGGTTCAGTGCTGACATCTTGGAGCCTAGAGCCTGCTTCAGATTGTGTCTCCTCTCTGCCCCTGCCCAACTTGTGTTCTCACTCTCTCTCTCTCTTTCAAAAATAAACAAACATTTAAAAAGTTAAAAAAAAAAAAAAAAAAGACTCAAATCCAAAGCAGGTGACTGAGCAAGATGTATTGGTCAATTTGAAGGGCTGGACTTCCCTCCGAAGCTCACAAACAGAAAAAGTGCAAGGGGAATCTGAGAAAAATAGTACTTAATAGCTATAAACACTGTATTTCCAGTCTTCATGGTAAAGTTTCTGTGCAGAGCCATAAGAGATCAATTCCACGTTTCTGATCCTCCTCCTAACTCTGAAGTATCACTAACCAACATCGGTGATAACTAGGGAAGCAAGACCTTAGCACATAGCATCAATCATAAGTCAAATGTAATTTCATATGCATTATCCCATTTTTTTTTACCCACTCAACAAGCTGAACTGTGTCCTCTCAAAAGAAATGTTGACATTCTAACCTCAGTATCTCAGAATGTGATCTTAATCTCAGTACAGAATCACTAAAGATGTAATCAGTTGAGATGAAGTCACTGTTTGGGGCACCTGGGTGGTCCAGTCAGTTGAGCATCTGACTCCAGCTCAGGTACATGATCTCACGGTTCATGCGTTCTAGATCTACATTGGGCTCGCTGCTGTCAGCACAGATCCCGCTTCTGATCCTGTCTCCCCCTCTCTTTGCCCCTCTCCTGCTGGTTCCCTCTCTCTCTTTCTGTCTCTCAAAATAAATAAACTTAAAATAATAATAATACATATTTCTTAACATGGCTTTAAAAAAAACAAAAGAAGAGGTCACTGTTCAGGTGAGTCCTAATCCAATATGACTTTAGACTTTATAAAAGGGGAAACCTGGACATACACACACGCAGGAAGAATGTCTTGTGAAAGTGAAAGCAGAGATCAAGGGATGCTTCCGAGAGCCAAGGGATGCTAAAGACTACAGGCAAACCACCAGAAGCTCGGCGAGAGGCATGGAACAGATTACTTCTCACAATCCTTAGAAGAAAGCAACCCAGCCAACACCTTGATCTCAGACTTCTAAGCTCCAGAACAATAAATCTGTTATTTAACCACCCGCCACCAATAAAGCCATTTAATAAAAATAAAAGATTAGATGGGCGATTATTAACCCGATAAACATAAGCTAAGGAAAAGTATCTCTAAGTTCAGAAGTTTCTAAGTAGTCAAGATCAAAAAAAAAAAGTAAGTTAAAAAATACCTCATAAAATAACAAATACCAATTTTTTAGAGCAAACCATTTCTAGTGCTAAGCTCTTCTAAGCTCTTCAGAGAAATGTTTATAAAGATTTTCACATATGGAGCCCTGCTTATCATGCATCTTCAATTCAGGTGAAAAAAAACATCTAGAAACATTTTTTATATTTGTTCTCAATGGAAGTAGAGAACAGTATTAAACCACAATCTAAAGCAATTCCATAAAGAGCTAAGGATGCTATTTAAATGATTCCTTTTTCAGCCTTCTACCTAGACCAATCTTTCCCCCTTGAACTGTTACCCTTTTGCTTTGAAACATTCACTTCTGGTTCTGATAGATCAGACAGACAGGTGCCGACAGACAGGAAATAATACCGTTGCCGTGCAGTTTTACACGTACAATCTCGACAGTCCTTCAGGATGTGTATCATCACCACCTATTTTGGTGTCAGTGCCAGAGATGAAATCTGAAACAACAATCTTGCTTCAAAGGTTCCGAAAATTAGTATACTACCTTCCTCTCAGTCATTCCTACAAACTCAGACTCCCATTTACAACTACCTACTATTAAATGTCTCCGAATACGTGTGTGACAAGTACTTTTAAGCTACAACTCATTTATCCTTAATTCCTTTCTCTCTCTCATCCATCCCTTCAAGTGGCTGCTGTACCAAATCTCTCAAATGCGCCCCCTGTATTTCATTGCCACTTGCCCAAAACGGGTCCTTAGCATCTCTCCCTTCAACAGATCTTATCCTTTCCCTTGGCACAGCCTACAAGGGTGGCCACACAATCTTATCATCTGGTACCACTCTCCATAATATAGCCTATTCTCCACATCAGCTGACTGCAGACCAAAAGCATGCACAACGCTCTCTCTCAAAATCTGTGTCCAGGGGCGCCTGGGTGGCTCAGTCGGTTAAGCGTCCGACTTCAGCTCAGGTCACAATCTCGCGGTCCGCGAGTTCAAGCCCCGCGTCGGGCTCCGGGCTAATGGCTCAGAGCCTGGAGCCTGCTTCCGATTCTGTGTCTCCCTCTCTCTCTGCCCCTCCCCCGTTCATGCTCTGTCTCTCTCTGTCTCAAAAATAAATAAATGTTAAAAAAAAAAAAATCTGTGTCCATGTCCTCCTGGGATGCCTTTCTCTTCTACCAGATACGCGTCATACATCTTTCAAAAAATAGTTCAAATATTACCTCTTGATGAGACCTTCCACAATATCCCTGAACAGAGTTTATTATATGTTTTATACCTAGAGCGTGTCATACTATGCCAACATTTATACATCTCAAAATCCCTTACTGGCCTATGCATTCACAAATGGCCAGTACCACGCATCTTTGTCTTCCCAAAACTGGTATAGTATCTGGCACAGAAGTGTTCCATAAACGTGTGACAATGAGACTCTCTAGTCAGTGCCCAGAGTATACATATACCATCAGTCAGCTGCATAAAGTCGACCTCCAGAGACAAGTTCACATTGTTTTAAAAACTGCAACATCTATCTGGCAAACTGGCCCTTAAGGAAATTGGCATACCTGTGCACCAAGAGAGCCACAGTAAAGCCTATGGCAAGACCAAAAAAAAAAAAAAAAATTCCTAAAAGAGCGATTTTAGATAGATCAAGTGGCTTAACAAGTACTCAGCTGAGATCCTCGTGTTCCACACTGGAACAGGTACGGTACAGTGTTTTGAACTGAAAATTAAAGATCAACATTATTACCTAGTTTCCTGAATCAGAGAGGAACACTGCAGTGCAGCACGACTGGAAAACAGCCGACTCTGAAGAGCACTACAACACTAAAGGCCTTCCAAGATACACTGGCTACAGAACTGATAATGAACAACTAATTAAACTGGGTTCTCAGGTGAAGCCACTTAATGTTGAGTACTGTCCCTCTGATTACTTACTGAGAAATGCCTTCCGAAACAGTTCTAGTTTAGGATCTGTGCCAAGATCACCGCTTTCTTCACACAATCAAAATCTGCCAATAAATAAATGTTTTCAGAAGTCTTCCACTGATGTTGTTTTCTCAGTAGAATGAACCAGAAATGTGTTTCTAAAACCAGCTTACTCCTTGTGCAAAGTATCAGCGTAATATCATTCAAACCCATGGTTTATTGAGAACTGAGGAGTAGATTTGTTCTTTCTTTCTTTTTTTTTTTTTCTTAATAGCAACTGTCCTCTTTTAACATACTATAAAATGTGGGGCATTAGATTTGCTAACACTGCCCACTCTACCATTAAAATGTAAGCTCCACAAAGGAAAGAATCTTTTTATTTGATTACTGATGTACCTCAAAAATCTAAAACAGCAGCTGACACAGTTAGTGCTCAGTAAATGTTTATTCATCAAATAATTAAATAAAATGAATGAATCTCCACTTTTAGAGCTAATCATACTAAGTGGAAAGTCTGCCAAAATCTAAGTTTTTCAAAGCTATTATCTGTTTACATTAAATCTTTTTACAATATATGTCAGAGGACTGTGCTAACATTTTTACTTTAAACACTGCCTGGATCATTTTTCCAAGCCCTGGGAGCAGGGAGAAAATCCCCAGTCCCATCTTTGTCAAGACTCCTCCTCCGAGACAGCGGACATTGCTGTAAAGTCTATGAACCATAAAAGGGCACTATTTTAAAGGAATTGAAAAGGCCCCATCCCATTTTGGTTTTGTTCACCTCCAATCTCCTCTTTTCAATCAAGTATACAGTGAGATTCAGCAATAGCAATTTTGTTAAAAGACAGAGTAAGTTTAGGAACAGATGAACAAAACCACAAAGTTAAATCTGATGGTATGTCATGTCCTTTCCAGTTTTTCCAACCCTGTCATGTTCTACCTAATTATAAATATGAAAGCAGCCTAAGGTAGCTGTATCAAAAATGCAGATAAACAGTGAAAGACTATTAAACGATAACACTAGTCTTTTATTAAATATACAAATGAGATTTCCCAGCGACTATTAACAAATACCACCTCATTAAGTTGCAAAAGATGTGATTTACAAAACCATCTCTAGATAAGTGAGCCACTGGGAGAAAATCTTGCTGGGACAGATCTCATATGGATGGCTATTTCAAATATCTTATTTCAGCTAATGATGTATAAAATACAGATTTTTTATTGACCTGTAAGTGACATGAAATATTACTTTTAGGTGTACAACATAATGATTTACTGCAAAATGATTTACCACATTAAGTTTATTTGACATTAATCACTACACAGTTGCCATTCTTTTAATGCTGAAAACTCAAGAACTACTCTCTTAGCAACTTCCAAATATACACTACAGTATTGTTAACTATAGCCACCTTGCTATACATTACATACTCTCAAGATCTATTGACCTTTTAACCGTTAAGTTTGTCCCTTTTGACCACCTTCAACCATTTCACTCACCCCCCACTACCTCTGACAACTACGAATCAGTTCTCTGTACCTAGGAGTTCAGGGTTTGTTTTTTTCTTTGTTTGTTTGTTTTTTGGTCTCACATGTGAGATCATATGGTAGTTATCTACATAGTTTTTCTTAATGTAACAAGTTTGAACCAGATTACTGAAGATTCTGTATGCTTAACATAGGTACATATCATATTTTATATAAATCTATGTGTAAATGTACATAATAAATTAAGATGTAACAGCTTAGTGGCATCGTTTGCAATAATAAAAGACTACAAACAATCTAAATATCCATTAAAAAGAATACAATATACAGCGGAATATTATGCAGCCTTTAAAAAGAGCAAGGTAGATTTCTATGCGTGGATGTGGAACAAATCACAAGACATGCAGTTCAGTGAGAAAGTTCAAAGTGCACTGGGCTTCCGTGTGTCTCTACCAGTATATGTGTCAGTATGTACTACAGACAGGGAACTGTAAGCATGTGGATGATTGTACAGGCAAAGAATATTTCTGAACAGATACGTAGTAAATTGGAAAGCGTGACTATCGTTTGGAGAGGGATCAGGGAACTAAGGAAGTAGGGAAACTATTTTTCACTGTGTACCATTTTATGCTATTTACATTTTTAACCTGTGCATATACTAATTTTTAGTTCCAAAAAACAAGATACTGTTTCCCATTTTTTAAGCTGTAATTTTTATAATAAAAATGTAATTAAAAACTAGCTTTAGAAAAATAGGAATACAGGTGCCCGGCTGGCTCAGCCAGTGGTGCATGTGACTCTTGACCTCAGGGTCATTGAGTTCAAGCCTCATGTTCAGCATAGGGTTTACTTAAAAAAAAAGAAAAGAAAGAAAAGAAGGAAAAAAATAGGAAAAATATCTTTATTTTTAAAGAAAAAACAGACATCAAAACAGGGGAGGGGTGCCTGGGTGGCTCAGGCTAGGCTAGGCATCCGACTTAGGTCATGATCTCACGGTTCGTGGATTCAGGCCCACAACGGGCTCTATGCTGAACGCCAGAGCCTGGAGCCTGCTTCAGATTCTGTGTCTCCTTCTCTCTGCCCCTCCTTCGCTCGTGCTCTGTCTCACTCGGTCTCTCAAAAATAAATAAATGTAAAAAAAGACACAAAACAGGGGAGGGCTTTTTTATGAGGAAGATTGTTATCTACATGCCAATTAACTCAGCCAAGATAGGTGAGACCGACATGCCCCTCCCTGTACTGGAGGTTAGACCGCTGAGCAGTCCGTGTTTCTAAGACTTGTTGGGAGGGGAGGAGGATCTAAAGATCAAACATGAAGTAATTTGTTTTCTAGATCATGAACATTTAGAAAACACAGGAGCATTTTAGAACTGAAAGGATTCTGAACATCATAAACCCCATCCCCCATTCTCCCATTTTACAGATAAAGAAATATATTTCCACATGGACTAAATGACCACCTTAAGATCACGAAGTGATTTTGGAAGACTGCACTAAAATCAAAATCTCTGAGCCCCAGGCCTGTCATAATTTCCATATACTGATAAGAGACACAAATACTTGCATGTATTGGCTTGCTAACAACTATATGATAACAGTATATAAGACAAACATCTTACCATATTCCATTTATATAGTCTCAGACTAAACTACTTTATAAACAGGATATAAAGTAAATTAATATGAGAAAAAAAGGTGAGAAATACTACTACAAACTTAAGTGTGTTTGTGTGTGTGTGTGTGTGTGTGTGTGTGTGTGTGAATTGTTTCTTCTCAAAATTCATATACTGAAGCCCTAACTCTCAATGTGAATGCACTTGGAGACAGGGCCTTTAGGAGCACAAAAGTTATTAATAACAATTAATCCCAGGCAATAAGATGAGAAGACTGGTCTACTCTGACTTTATACACTGCTGTTCCAATGGAAATTTTTCATAACTTAAAAATAAGTGAAAATCAACCCTAAAATACATACATAAAAAATAAATATTCAAGTCCGTCAATAAATGCCTCAAAATCCTAGCACAAATCTTTAATATCACTTCTGGGTTACTGTAAATGCTCACAGCTTTGGTACGCGAAGCAGATATGCCTATAAAAAAGCAAACCAAAACAAAAACAAAAACAAAAAAAAACGCTGCTTCATAATAACGATAAATATAAATTTTCAAAGTTAAAAAAAAAAAGAATGCACACAACTCGGCTGAACCTTGAGGGAACTGTGCTGGGGGGGGGGGGGGGTAGGAAACGAATCCCAAAAGACTTCATGCTATATAATTCCATTTAAAACCATTCTTGAAACGACAGAATTATAGAAATGAGAGCAAATTGGTAGTTGCCAGGTTTGGGGAGGGAGGGAGGGAGGCTTACAAAAGGGCAACTTAAGGGTGACAAAACCATTCTGTGTCTTGACTGTGTTGGCAGGCACACCAACATACATGTGAGAAATTCCCACAGAAATACACGTGCATGCGCACACACAAGTGCAAATAAGATTAGAGAAACAGGAATACGATAAGCAGAATGTATCAATCAATGCTGGCTGTGATACTATACTCCAGGTATGAAACATGTTACCACTGGAGGAAAATGAGTGATGAAATGAGCTCTCTGTGTATTATTTTTTACAACTGCATTTGACTCTACATTATCTCTAAATAGAACGCTAATTTAAAAACTGAAAAATCCTATAAAAGGGCAAAAATATGAAGACATTTTGCTTTATTGTGGCAATGCACTTGTATGGAAAGAAGAGGTTTACTCATTCACTGAATCTTACCTCAACTTGTGTTAACTCCGTCCTCTTTGAATATTCCTCCTAAAATTTATCAAGGCTGAATATTATCTTATACTATATCTCACAAGCCCACAAAAGAGTGCATGCTATGAGTCCATTCCTATAAAGTTCAAAAAAGTACAAAAAAGTGAAAAATGAATCTACAGTGTCAGAATGTAGTGTTAGAAACCGTAAGTTATATTTGGGAACTGGGGCAAACCATCTGGGATGGGACAAAAGCAGGACTTCTGGGGGTACCGATTATGTACTATTTCTTGATCTGAGTTCTGATGATAAGCCACTGTTTTCAACTTATAAAAATTCCAAAACTTGTGATTTGTACACTTTTCCCTGGGTATGTATACCTCAATAAAAACTTTTTTCTCACACACACACACACACACACACACACACACACACGATTCCATAAAGCCCAAAGTATTTCTGCAGGCAGATCTACCCTATCAGAGCAGTGTATGACCTTTCAGCTAAGGGAAACGCTGTACAATCTTACGTTTAAAGAAAAGGAAAAAATGAAAACAAAATAAAATTGTGATGCTAGATGATCAAGTCCGCAAGAAAATTTAAACTTCTGATAACAATACCTCTTAGAATATGCTGTCTAGTTTAACTGCCTCGTGCACTTAACAAACCAAGCCTGTTTCCAAAAATACGTCAAAGAATATAGGAAAAGGTAGAAAGCAGACTAAAAACCAAACATTTAAGGGTGAAAATTCAAAGCAGCCATTAAACCACCAACACAGTCCTCTTCCCTGATTCCTGAGCAACTTTACTTGCCAGTCACCGGTATGAAGCAATCTGCTCTCATCCAAAAGGAGTCACAACCCAGTACGACTCAGTTACCCAGAAGACTACAACGGAAAAGAGGAGCCTCAGGCTTCACCGGGCAAGTTAAAGCAAGCCCTATAGAACCTAAATACATAACTCAGCTATTTAATCAAATAACTGTTAAAGGACTAAATACTAAATTGTAAAATGCCTTCTTAGCAATAGCTACCTGTTCTCGCAAGACCCTATATCCCAGACAATTACTTTCCTTTTATGAGGTATGGAATGAGCCTCACCTTTGAGCCATTGTCAGTATCTTCCCCCACCTCCCATCTTCACCTACTCACAATATCCTGTCCTATCTTTCATGTTCCAGATCTACTACTTCTGCCTATTAGAAAATCCTAGAAAGATAACATATTTAATCGAATACCAGCTTTTTTGAAAATGCCTTTCTGTATGTAACAAAGCTACCATTCAGTTTCCCCCTACCAAAGACTGATCAAATTACTTTGAGCCACAACTCACACAACCAGCAAAAGTTCACCTTGAAAATGCAAAGTTGCTGCTCCAAAGTGATAAATTTCCTCCAATAAAGTAACCAATGTTTACAAAACACTTCTAAGTGACAAATTAATCTTCTCAGCGTATCAATGCGGACAAACACATCTGCATTACAGCCAAGTCCATCACAGCAAGCTTTCTTTTAAAAAAGCTAATCTCTGGGAAAACAATAATCCTCACAGTACAAACAGCTGGCGAAACATCAAGCCAAACTCATTTACAGTTAAAAAAAAAAAAAGACAAAAATGTACTGATGACCAAGTTAAAATGCCTATCAAAGTATCTTCAGATCTGCAAACTGTTTAGAATTCCCAAGAAACGGGACTCCCCCTTCCTTTGGTTTAGAAATAGTATACTCAGAAACAGAAAAATCTGACACCTGCTCTCCCCCACTTGCTTAAGAGCAACATTCTGTAAAATAGACTGCATTCACACATCCAACTCCACTAACAACTAAAAAGTTGCAAGGCCGTAGATAATGACAAGTGAAAAAAAGGAAAAAATACCAACAGCCCTGACAACATACTCGAAGCCAAGTGCTCAGGTGCACGCACGTGAACGCCGCACCGGACCCGCTTTCCAGGCTCCCTGCTAAGAGTTCGCTTGATGCAAAGTTGTAGAAGACAGGATCCCTACCCTACTCTCGCCCGGCAAACTTATCTTGGCTTCAGCAGAACTACGTCGAAATGCAAGTCTTGGGAAATTCCTCCTCTCAGCTCTCGACTAAACCTAAGCACAGTACACAAGTTGCTGTCCCTTCACTCCTAATCCTTAGAAAGCATTTCCTGCTTGAAAAATCTTTCTCCCGTCAGCCTTACACAAACTTTTTCCGTTCTTTCGGCCTTACTCCAGGAAGCCTTAAGCCCGCCCATCACCTCCCGCCCCCTGCCCACACTCACACCCACTAGGGAACCTCAACACTCGGCAGACACCGCTCCACACGGGCACGCAAAACACATGTGCCTGCAAACCCAGCCCCTTTCCACACCCCCCGGAAACGACACCCCCTTTCTCACACACCGCACGCCACAGCCCATCCCCCTTCCTCCCAGCCCCCACTCGCAGCACCCCCGTCAACCCACCCACGTTCCGGGGAACCCAGCCTCCCCTCACTCCCCGGCTCGCCGAAGGCGGTGGGGAAGGGAAGCAGGAAGAAGGAAGGAGGGCTCAGGCCCGGCCTAGGCCTTTCAGACCAACTAGGGAAGGTGAAGGGGGGTGGGGGGGGGGGGGGGGGGGGGGGCGCCCGGGGGGGACCCGCGGGCAAAGCTCGTCGCAAGGCCTCATCCGGGCCCCCTCCGGCCCCAGGCCTTGCCTCCGCCGCCGCGCCGAGGCCCGGGCCGCCCTCCCAGCCCGGACCACACTCACTTGCCAGCCGCGGTCCATCGAGGACGCCGCCGCTGCTGCCTCCTCCGCCGGCTGCGGCTCCGGCCCCCGGGCCTCCCAGGTCCGGCTTCTTGGGCCCCGGGGGCGGCCCGGCTCCCCCGCCCGGGACTGCTCCGGGCGGAAAGGCGGCCACCGGCGCGCCCGCCAGAGCCAGGGGGACGCTGTTGCTATGGAGGCCGAGGCCCGGGGCAGCTCCGGCGGCTGGGTCCTCATGCAGGAACTGACACTCCTCCCCGTAGAAGCAAGTCTTATCCTTAGCGTAGTAGCGGCAGTACTTCAGCTTGACTCCCGCCGCCGCCCCGCCGGGGACACCCCCGACCCCCGGCGGGGCCACCACCGCCACTGCCGCCGCCAGCGAGGAGGAGGAAGGGGAGGCGGCGGCCGAGGGGGGCGGGAGGCCGCCGCCACTGTTCATGGCAACGCCGCAGCCTCGTCTTCCGCTGCCGCCCGAGGAGCCGCCGCCGCCGCCGCCGCCGCCACCATAGACCGGGAAGGGAAGGAAGACGCTGCCGGTGCCGGATAAAAGCCTGGGCGGGTGGGTCTGTCCCGCTGCGGGAGCCGGAGCCGCCCGGGGAGAGGGGGGGAGGGGAGAGGGGAGGGAGGAGGGGGTAGGAAGGAGGGGAAGGGAGGGGGAGAGTTGGGATTCTCTCTCACTCACTCTCTCGTTCTCTTTTCTTAAAGGGGCCGCGCGGGACGACGGGGTGGGCGCGCGGGCCCAGACGGGGCCTTCGAGGGAGCGGGCTTGGGAAGGGGGAGCGGCGGCGGCGAACGGGCTGGGAGGGTGGAGGGGCCAGTTTATTTTTAAATTCTGCCTCCACTCGCTCTCTCGCGCTCTGGTTCCTCCGAGTTGTTTATTCCATTTTCCTCTTCCTGAGAGGGCCGTCGCCGCTGCGCATGCGCGCCGAGGCGCGAAGGTTTGTGGGTAGCGGGAGCGCGAGGGGAAGCCCCGCCAGGCGTCCGGCCCCCGGGGCATCCGCGAGCCAGCCGGCGGTTAGGACGCGCGGTTCGCGGTGGCCTTCCCTGAGGCCGATCCGGGTGGTGAAGTTCTCACGAGACGAATACCTTCCTACTTTGTATATCCTCTAACTTCCAAAACCAGGCGTCGTTTTTTTAATCGAAAAGACAAAATTAGCAGCCTGTAAACGGTCAATTTGAGGGTCCGCACCTGGAGACGGAGGCAAAGCCCTTGCTCTGTTTGAAGGATAGTTTCGTCTGTTTGCCACACTTCCTCTCCCTCCTCTCCTCTTTTTTCACCACCTTCCTCTGTTTCCTTCTCCTTGAAGGCGATGAGAGCTGCAGGACTGAATACCTTAACTGCTGGGCCTTCTATCAGAAAACTGAGCCAAAAATGGTGGATTTGGACAAACCCCCTGCTCAGTGCAGCACCTGTTTTCTCTATTTATATTACTGAAAGGCTTCAGTAAAATATTATGAAAAATAAGATGCCACCTGGGGACAACACTGCCTAGGCAGCGCCAGGTTTCATTTATAAATGTGCTAGATTGCTTTTCTCCCATCAGCCCAGTCTTGATTTGAAATTCATTTTTAAAAGATAGTGTTTCTCTCCGCGATCTCTGATGTTTTGCTCTGTGTTTAAAAAAAAAAAAAAAAGTTTTCAGGAATTTTAAAGCATTGCTACGAAGGGAAAAGTAATTTTAACATTTTAGTTTTTCCTCCTGTCTAAAAGATTGTGCCAAAAGGCAATATCGCAGTTGTGCAGGGGGAATATTTGCTGGCAGTATTAAAGGAATTGTGGCAAATAGAAGAAATCGCAGAAGAACGGATATAAGCAAGTGTACCACACTGCAAACAGGGGAAAAAGTGGATTCCATACATCACAAACTGGTAAGCCTGGTGATGTTGCTTAACTAAATTCAAAAACAACATTGTGTTGCGACTTCTGTTTAAAAACACTTTCGTCTATTTATTCAGCAAATATTTATTGATGCCCATTATGCGTAGCAGGAACTGCCAAGAGCTGGAGAAACAAAACTAAATGAGATGCAGTCTTGTCTGAGTTCGAATGGATTCTTTTCCCTCTGGTTGGGGAAGCGTAAAGTACCCAGGCGATTATAAACCTGTGTCTTTAGTGTTAATCTTACCACATTGGCTATAAGAGGATGTTAAAGATGTTAGACTTTCTGGAGAAAGTTGATAATTCTAATAGCAGGCGTTGAGAACATCTGCTTTGAATGCGGACAGAGTGAGTTTGTAAGCCAGTGCTGAGGTTTAAGAGCTGTGTTACTCTGGGTAAGTGACTTCATTTCTCTGTGCCTTATTAGCAAAATGATGATAATAGTATCTACTTCATAAAGTATAAGCTACCGTATGTAAAGTGTCCCACGCTTACTAAGAATTCATTAGATTTTAGCTATTGCTGTTAGCAATATTGCGACCAGTAGTAATCGACGTAGAAGGGTGCGGGAAAGAGCTTCACAGGCAAAGCAGGCAGCTTGTGCAAAAGGCCTTGTGAAAGAGAGCTTTCATTGTTAGGACAGTGGAGAATTGAACAGGAACCATACCGCACAAGTCTCCGTGTGACATGTTAAAGGATTTCACTTTTTCTTGAGGGCAAGAGAAAGCTGTGACAGGGTTTTAAAAAGTCACGTAATGACATGGTCAGATTTCCCTTTAGAGAAAAACATTTTGATTCTCATAAGAACCCTATGAGAAAAGTAAAGATGGGTTATCACCATTTTGTGGATGAACAAACTGAGTAAGGTGTGGATTTACACAAAGTTACCAGCTTGTAAATCTCAAAGCTACGATTTCAATTCAGGACTTCTAGGTCCAACTCTTAATCTTAGCTCAGGTCTTGATCAGGTCATGAGGTTAAGCCTGGCGTTGGGGTTCACGCTAGGCTTGAAGACTACTTAAAAAAATGTTTTTATTTTTTTAATTCAAGACTTCTAATTACAAAACATGTGCTCTTTCCATCACACATTTGCCATTCCTAAATGAGCATATATATTTACTGATTGCTTGGAAAGCATAGCTGTGTCTGGTGAGACAACCTAGGTTCATTAAATCCATGCCAAATTAAGCATATCACTGTAATAAACCTTTATTGAGAATCTATGTATCAAGTTCTGTGCTAGGCTATGATAAACAAAAATATGTAAAATACAGCCTGTGTCCTCAAGAGTTACTGAGAATCCCGAGGGGAAATGCCAACGATAAATCATCCCTCACTACCACATTTGACAGAGTTTCCTATTAAATCATTGCGAACAAGATGGAGAAAAGTAGACTAAGATACTTTAGTTAGGTGACTTGAGTATCTTTGATTAGTCATAATTGAAATGTTGCTAAAGCTGCCATTGGAGTGCTTTAAACAATATCCGAAGAGTATTGGTAAATTCGTACATGGTCTTTACCATCTTCCTTTGGACTCTGTCCTGAACGTTTCTTCAAAAAAGGTTATCTACTGCCTAGCATATTTAGCAGATCAGCAATGTGTTGCAAAAACAGTGGGGATAGGTAATGCGGTAAATAGCAAATTGGGATTTGTAAAAAAATGGACCAGTGCTAACAAACTGAAACCTGCATTAAATTTGGAGGGAAACAGCAAACAGGCACTTTGATACATCGACAATACAACCTCTCTGCGTGCCTGCTCAAAGCAAATAGGCAGTATTTTTTCAAAACCCTTCAAAATGTACACTACCTTGTAACTGTTATTCCACTTGGCAAATAAGTCCTAAGAAAATAAATGTAAGTAAGGAGTTTTATGCTGTAACGTAATCATTGCAATATTACATACAAAGCTAAGAAAGAAAGAGCTGCTAGCAATGTAAATTCTAAAACCAAGGAGAATAAATAGTGGACTCTTCACTTGGAATATTATGCAGCCATTAAAAAGACAGCCAGGGAAAGGTACAACGGTGCTTACAGTACAATGTAAATATTTAACGTGAAAGGAGATTGCATGTGTTGTATTATAATGATATAAACAATAAAAAAACTAATAGAAATAAAGATTCAAAGAACTGCCTCAAAACATTAACAGTGGTTTTACCTAAGGTGGTAGAATGACCACCTCTGTTTCCTCTAGTTCCCAAATTTGTATCATGATCATATGTCCATAATAGAAAAATAAGCATTAACATTTATTATAATTTTCTCTTCGCCTTTTAATTCTGAGGGTGAGTACATGGATGTTTATTCAGTTCTGTGTATTTTTAGTTTCATTTTGTTTTCAAATAAATTTGTGAAGGCAAGCCGGACACTCACTTGTTGTCCATTTCTTCAAATTTTCACTCGTCCAGTGTTTCCCAAAGTGTATTTCACGGCACATTGGTTCAGCAGTATGTTAACTGGCTTTACACAGAGGAAAGGGTCTAGTGTTGAGACGGTTCCCATGGGAAATGCCGAGTTGAACAACTTTGTTCTTTGTTTCAGCCTTGAGTATGTTGACATGTTGTAATTCTCTAAAAGCAGGACTTAATTAGCAGAATTTACCGAATTATTTCTTAACCACTTTTTTCAGAACACTTTTTTGTCTACTCCTCTTGCAGAGTCAGTGTTCCTCAAACACACTTTGAGAAACACTGTCCCAGGCACCTGCCTTCTCATTTCCCCCGTAAAACTTGCTCTTTTCACATGTGTCTGCATTCTGCAGTCCCCATGCCAACCTTCTACCTTGCTTTCTACTTCATGCAGCCATGAAAACAAAGCACTGCCTGCGTCCTTAGAACAGGAGCCCCTTCTCCCATCTAGGACAGATGCTTTCATTCCTGCCCTGAACTCCCCTAATATTTCCTCAGGGGTCTAGCGTTCTCCATCCAGCATCTCCTCGGACTCTCCTCCTAGTATGCGATTATGTAAAGTTTCACACCGAAATGATGCTTAAGGCATCCATTCCTTTCTGTTGTGAACCTTTTGTAATCAGAACCAAAAGCATTTTTGTTCTTTAAAATCCCCGAAAGGAAACACTGCTGCTAAGAGGGCGTTATAACTAATAACAGCCACGTCGGAGGGCAATTTGGCAAAATTTTCAAATATCCATACCCAAGACCCAACAATGCCACTCTTGGTATCTCCCCTAGAAAGACCCTTTTGTGCTCAAGGAGGCATACGTCACAATGTTCGTTTGAGGCATTGTTGTTAATAGTGAAATTGGAAATTACCTAAATGTTCGTAAATACAGAGATGGGATCTTTAAGTGCCATTATTCTCCAGGAGCCGTTGTTGAATGAAAAAGTCACAGTGCAGATAAATACGGAATATAACACCTTTTATGTAAAATAAAATACATTTCCTACCACGACATATATAAATGTGCACAGAAAGGACTGGAAGGATACACATTACATTGCTAACAGGATGGGGATTAGGAGCAGTAATGAAAGGGGACTTTAGCTTCATATGTAATGGGCCAGATTTTACAAGAGGAATGGATGCCGGCTTCTGTAATTAAAATTTGACTTTATTTTTTTTGTTGTTGTTGTTTTTTGTTTTTTGTTTTTTGTTTTTTTTAAATTTGACTTTAAAGAAAGACAACCGTCACCTTCTTTTGTCCTAACTTCTCTTCAGGGGCAATTTACTTGGACCACCCTTTCCACCACCAGTCCCTTCGTCTCCATTCATCCTTAATTGAGAATAATCGAGAATGAGGGACGTTACCCTTGCTATGTTAAAGTCTTTTTTTTACCGGGGGCCACTGCTGATCTTCATTAGCAAATTTACTGGATACTCTGTAATATTCGACAACAGTAACAATTTTGCTGCGCTCCTGGCCCGGCTCCCAGTCACCCTTTCCTCTCATTTTGTCCTTCCTCCTTTTTAGCGTTGCCTCTGCCTCCGCCATTCAGCGGTGCCCGCACGGTAGGTCTTGCAGAAATACCGTGAAATGCATTTCAAGTGATCAACTTATTAAAATTTAATACAGTGCACGGGAGATCCTCTGAGGCTCAAGCTTGTGTTGTGAACACAAAACGCCACGGTAATGAGACACAAAAGTACACTGGATTTGGAATTTAAATAACTGGTTTGGAACCTGGTTGTTACTACGTTCTACCCATGTGGCTCTTAGCAAGGCTCTTAACCTCTTAGCTTCAGTTTCTTAATTTTTAAAATGGAAATAATACCTACTTCATGGAGCTGTCCTGAGGATTGAATGATCTCTCTGCCACTGAGTAAACAAAGTTTTCATTTACAAAATAATTTTAACCACCTTTCTGTGTAGAAGGCATTCTACTTCTAATAACTTTATATCTTATCACCTTTGATGTTCCTTCTTTTAGCACCTCTCATACATCCCTCTACTTATGTGATGATGACACTGGCTGGCAATTACTGTAATGATGTCTCAAATTCCACAGTGTTTCACTGCTTACAGAAGCAGCCAGGCATGGTTTCCATTTCTCTTCCCGACTCTCCTGTGAAAGAGTGAAAATGAGGATATTATTTTAATATTGGGAACCTGAGACTTTGAAAAGATCTCGAATGTTCTGTGACTTGCCCAAAATTAGCTTAGGGTCTTTAAAATGCCATGTTCTAGGATTTTTCTCCTAAACTATGATCAGCCCAGTAGAGTTTTGTCCTCTCATTCTGGATCTTCTTACTGTTGCCTTTAGCCCACCTTGGGATTAAATATATTCCCTCCTTATCCTTCACTAAAATGCCTCAAGTTCATGTTTCATTCGTTTGGATACTCTGTTAAGGTAGCCCTTGAGCAAGTCTGGGGTTTTGAAACCCATAATTGCATACTGATAGGGAGAGTAACTTCCAAGATTATTTACGTGTGTTTTCATGGTTGTGTTTACAAATGCAGCAACATTCCCATTTGTGGATGGAAGAACTGTGAGGAGTGATGAAATAATGTTTTTCTTCTTCACCTGGTAATCTAAATGAGCATTGGTTTCCAGGTAGTCACCTTGGTGAAAACAAGACTTATTCTAAACTTATACCACATTTTTGAGATGTACTTACGCACCCTAATCACATTTCTAGAATATCATGGTAGCAAATCTTCATTTTTTAAGAGAAGACTGGGTTCAATTTATCACAGCCAGTCATAAATGGCAAAAATTACTGAACAGGACCATCTCATTTGTGATTCAAAATAATGATGTGAATATAAGTAAAACCAATGTTCTTGTGTGGCTTAAAAGCTGACGCTGAAAATAATTTCCTAAGAACAATGGAACATCATTAAAGGGTAAGTGTAAAATGTTCCCATGTAACTATAATAAGTATTCCACAAGGAAAGTGTTTGTTTGATTTTATAGGCTAATGTGTTTGCTTTTTTAAAATTATTCTAGGGTCTTATTTTTCTCTCAGATCTCTTCAAAAACATTTTGTAGGCGACTTCCTACTTCTAGAGGAGGGCTCTCTCTATAGGAAGGGTTCATTCTTGAGTATCCTTTACTAAAAATAAACCTTCAGACAACTCTAAGTAATTTTCATGCTATGAAGATTACCTCCACAACTGCAAATAATCCATAAATCATATTTACTTTGGGATAGAATGGGAGAATTATATTTTGTCTGGGTGGCCTCGAGCAATGTTTCCCCAGCAACAGTTTGCTAAGAGCTAAAGTTGATGTTAATTTGTGTTAAGTACCAGTAATTGGGAAAACTTAACATTTTCTAAGTAGGGATTGTGTCAGTGGTCGCAGCCTCAGTTTAAAACATTCTCCAAGACAACCAGCCTGGAAACTACGTGTGGATAAGTTAGGGCTATTTTTGAGTCCCAGAAATGAATTTTACTGCCTTCATATATATTTCTTCTACATTTGTAAAATCGAATGTCGTCTTACACTCTTAAGTTCTGCTCTGTAATTCTATGGTAGGTTGTTAGCAACTTTCTATTGTTAACCTTGTTTGGACAACTTTTTGGTGGACTAACAACAAAAGTCTTCCGATTTGTGGCAGTTACAAATCACTGATATGTTGGAAGATTTTTTAGTGTATCTGTGACAGGGTAGCCTTCATCAATGTCATCATACTCGTACATTTGTGTATAGTGTGCAGGTGTTAAGTCTTGGTAGTAGGAAAAAGCAGTTTGCCACCATTCTTGACAAGTTTTCAAAGGACTTGAAGACTCTCCTTATATTCCTTCTAATATTCTTATATACTCTCCTCCTTATAACACGTTAACATTAGTGTACCTTGGAAATAACCATGATTGTGGAAGTATGTCATTTTTATCATCCCCCACAGCTACCACCAGCCTTACAGAAGTGGCTGCAATTTAGCAAAGCCCTCTGCCACCACTTCCTGTTGATTCGGCACCCCCACTCCAGAAAGTCACTTGGATATTTCTATGTGTGACATGCCCGTTATTATAATTTTAAATCTGACAGCTCTATGTTAATTTGTTTTACTATTTCAAAGGTTAGATATTTGTTTCAGTGCAGATGTTCTAGTTTATACTCTGATGTAAGGCTTTATATCAGGAGACTTGCTAAAAGTATATATATTAAAACAAGATTCTTAATGGGATATGCCATTAGTAAATTTAAAAGGAAGCTCCTGGAAGCAAGAAACTTTGTCTTTTGCACAAGTGTGTTCAAACCCTTCACATAACCTAGTGTAGAGCAAGGGTCTAGGTACTACAGTTTATTTAGGATTTTTGATGTTTGCCTAAGTGAAAACAAAAAGCAAGAATGAGAGTACTGATTTCGGGAAAAGAAAATTAAGGCCCAAATACTAAGTGTGAAAAAGGGGAATGTTATGCACAGATAAAAGGCAAATACAAAATAATAATAATAAACTTTTATGCATCAAATAATACTATTGAATGCCAAAATGCAGAAACACTTAGCAATACAAAAGTTGGTTTGAATCACATGCACACACACAATTATGATGGTAGAGTTTAATAAACCTCTTTCGGAATTTAACATAAATAGACAAAAAAGCAAGGACACACTAATGTATTAATAATACATAATCAACTGACTTATGTTTTAGCCGAATAGAGAACTTTATACCCTTACCAAAATACACATTCTTTTCATGTAACCATGAAAGATTTACAAAAATTAAACATACCCTTGGCCATAATATAAACCACACTGCATTTCAAAAGATAGGGATTTGGGGGTGCCTGTGTGGCCCGGTCGGTTAAGTGTCTGACTCTTGATCTTAGGTCATGATCTCCCAGTTTGTGGGATCGAACCTGGTGTCGCTCCCTGTGCTAACAGTGTAGAGCCTGCTTGAGATTCTCTCTCTCCCCCTCTCTGTCTCTCCCCTGCTCACTCACTCTCTCAAACATTTTTTAAAAAGGGATTTTACTGACTACATTTTCTGATTATAATCCAGTATAACTAGAAATCAATGCTAAAAAAGGATCATAAAGCCCACCTACTTGGAAAGTAAGAAATGTTTTTCTAAATATTTCCAGGGCCATAGAAAATAAAACTGAAATTATAACACCCAAAAGTCAATGAAAAGGAGTACATACTGCATCTTAAAGCCTAGGATACACTGCTATACTAAGAAGAAATGTATACATAGCCTTAGGTACTTTCATTATTAAAAAAGAATGAATAGTAACAAACTTACACAAGGACAAAATGAACTGAGAGGAAGAAAAGGGAGTGTGTAATAAAGGAAAGACTGAAACTAATGAAATAGAGAACATCAAAAGGTTTAAACAGATACACTCCTGGCAAGTCTGATGATGGCAAGAAGAAAAATACACATACTATCTTCAAAACACTTATAGAAAATAACTACCAATCTACAATACAGTGCCCGAGGAAAATATTTTTTTAATGTTTAATGTTTATTTTTAATTTTTTTAATGTTTATTTTTGAGAGAGAGAGAGCATGAGCAAGGGAGGGGCAGAGAGGGAGACACAAAATCCAAAGCAGGCTCCAGGCTCTGAGCTGTCAGTGCAGAGCCCAACGCCAAGCTGGAACCCACAGACCACGAAATCGTGACCTGAGCCAAAGTCGGACGCTTAACTGACTGAGCCACCCAGGAACCCCTTAATGTTTAGTTTTGAGAGAGAGAGAGAGAGAGAGAGAGAGAGAGAGAGAGAGAGACATACACACAGCACAAGCAGGGGAGGGGCAGAGAGAGAATCCAAAGCAGGTTCCATGCTGTGAGGGCAAAGCCCCACGTGGGGCTCGAGCCCATGAACCATGAGATCATGACCTAAGCCGAAATCGGACACTTGACTGAATCACCCAGGCGCCCCAGAAATATTCCCTAAAAATGAAGATGAAATCGTTTTCAGACAAAAGTCAGAAAATTAGTCCCTAGCAGACCCGCACTAAAGGATTTCAAGTAGAAGAAATGAAGAGCGATAGGGTGAAATATATGAGTAAAACCAAATGAATATGGACCATATAAAAATACCAGTGCCCTGTGAGGTTTTAAATAGATGTGGAATGAAAAGACATGAAAACAACACATAAATCATAGGGGATGTAAGTGAAGGACCTTGAATTCCTTGCATTTTCAAAGAACAGTAGTAATTTACCTTCGACTTTAGTGAGAGATGTATATTGTAACCTCTAGGATACTACTAAAAGTAAGAATATATAACAATACAAGAGGAAGTGGAATAATCATGTATTTGACCCAAAAGAAATAAAGACAGAAAAATTCACACAGAATAAACAGAACAAATGGAAAACAACTTTAAATATATTAAATGTAAACCTTCAAGCTCCAATTAAAAGACAAAGGCTTTCAGCCTTTCCAAGCTACTTGTATAAGGGTCCATACGACATTGTTCCGGGTTCCTGTGGTAACTTAAAGGGAATCTTTCACAATCTTTCCGGATCTTTGGGCGCTCCCCGATGAAAGAGGAGGATGTCTTCATAAGGCAGCAGGAACCCGCTTAGGTGGCACCAGCCTTGACCTCCAAATGGATTAGCACACCTACAAAAGGAAGAGTGATGGTGTCTACATCACAAATACGAAGAGAACCTGGGGGAAGTTTCTGCTTGCAGCCTGAGCCACTGTTGATGTCAATGTCACATCCGCCAGGAATACTGGCCACCAGGCTCCGCTGAAGTTGGCCGCCACCATGGGATCTGCTCCTATTCCTGGCCGCTTCACTCCTGGAACCCTTATTAACCAGATCCAGCCTCGAAGGAGCCAAGATTTGTGGTAGTTACCAATCCCAGCCTCTCACACAGGCGCCTTCTGTTGCCCTGCCTACCACTGCCCTCTGTAACACAGACTCTCCTCTGTGCTATGCGGACATTGCCATCCCGTGCAACAACAGACCTAGTGGGTGGTAGAGCCTGAGGTCTACTTCTAGAGACATCCTGAAGAGATTGAGAAGGAAGAGCAGGCTGCTCCTGAAAAGGCCAGGACCAAGGAAGACTCTCAGGGCAAATGGACTGTTCCAGCTCCCTGGTTTACTGCTACTCAATCCAAGGTCACAGACTAGTCAGACGGTGCAGGTGCCCTCTGCGCCTGTCCGGTGGTTCCCTCCTGCAGCCTGGCACGTTCAGCCTGCCACTGAAGACTGGTCTGCAACTCCCACTGCTCAGGCCACTGGAAGGAGGAACGATACAGTCTGTTCTTCCACAGACTCTTAAACAGAAAAGGGAAATAAGGTTGATGGAAAATAAAAAGACCAAGGCTTTTGGGTTGGATTAAGAAGAAAACTATCGGGGTGCCTGGGTGGCTCAGTCAGTTCAGCATCCAACTCTTGATTTCGGCTCAGGTCATGATCTCAGGGTCATGAGATCAAGCCCCAGGTCAGGCTTGGTGCTGAGCTCCATGCTGGGGATGAAGCCTGCTTAAGATTCCCTCTCTCTCCCTCTTCCTCTACTGCTCGTGTGCACGTGCCTTCTCTCTTTCTGTCTCTCTCTCAAAAGAAGAGGAAGAAGAAGAAAACTATATTTCAGGGTTCAATCAAAGAAGCACAATCAGTATGAGTGTAAAGAATAAGGGCTTGGTTGTAGAAATTAGACCTTACACAATTGGGGGACATTTGATACAATTTAATGCCCATGATATTTTTAAAAAGCCATAGCAACTAGGAATGGAAAGGAGCATATTTTATCTATAATAGGTATCCTTTAAAAAAAAAAAAAAAACCTATAGCAAACAGCATATTGGTGAACTGCTAAAAAATTTTCCCTCTGAAATCACGACTTGGATGGATGCTCACATGGTCCCAGAGGTCCTAAGTGACACAAAAACGGAGGAAGGAGAATTAAGGACTGGAAAGGAAGAAGTAAAACTAAAGATCCTTAGAAAACATGCTTCTGGATTATTGCTGGATACAGGGTCACCATAGACAATTCATTTGTATTTCTCTATCAGCAAAAATTAGAAAACTGAAAAATTTTTAAATGATACCATTTATACAATCATACCTAGAAGTAATTCTAATGAACTGTACACAAGACCTTTACATATAAAACTTTTAAAAGGTAAGATATGAGTTATTATTATTTCATGACTTCATAATACAATGTATTCATATTTCATTATTAAGGAGACCTAAATAAATAGATATAGCAAGGTCACAGACTGGAAATAGTATAAGGATGTCAGTCCTCCCCCAACTGATAAATAAGTTTGGTGCGATTTTAATCAAACCCAAGTAGGGTTTGTGTATGAGTATGACTATATACTACAGACCAGTGAAGAAAGTTTTTTTCAATAAATGATGCTGGTCCAATTAAATACAGATGGATGTCTTTAATAGATGATAGGTTTAAATTTGAAAGTAAAATAAGGCTTCTTAAAAATAGCATGGTAGAGGGGGAGCCTGGGTGGCTCGGTCGGTTAAGCGTCCGACTGCGGCTCAGGTCATGATCTCACGGTCCGTGAGTTCGAGCCCCGCGTCGGGCTCTGTGCTGACAGCTCAGAGCCTGGAGCCTGTTTCAGATTCTGTGTCTCCCTCTCTCTCTGCCCCTCCCCTGTTCATGCTCTGTCTCTGTCTCAAAAATAAATAAATGTTAAAAAAATAATAATAACATGGTGGAGAGGTGCCTGGGTGGCTTAGTTGGTTAAGCGTCTGACTTCGGCTCAGGTCCTATCTCACAGTTCTTGAATTCAAACCCTGCATTGGGCTCTGCACTGGCAGCTCAGAGCCTGGAGCCTGCTTCGGATTCTGTGTCTCCCTCTCTCTCTCTTCCCCTCCTCTCTCTCTCTGCCCCTCCCCTGCTGCACTCTGTCTCTCTCAAAAATAAACATTAAAAAATTTTTTTTGTTAAATAACCTGGTAGAATATCTTTGTGATCCTGATGTAGCAAAGATTTCATGAACAGGACATAAGGACATTAACAGAAAAGAGTAAAAAAAAAAAAAAAAAAACTAAACTAAAATTAACAATTTAATCTTTAAAGTGAAAAGAATCAGATAAAATAGTTACAACACATAAAATAGGTAAATAATATATAAAGAATCCCCTCAAAACAATAAGAAAATGATAACCCAATAGAAAAATTAGCAAGAGACTCAAACAGGCACTCCTCAAAAGATGATATACAAATAGTCAATAAGTATGAAAAGGTTTTCAACCTCATAAGTAATCAGAATGAAAATTAAAACAAAAGCGTATACTACAACATAGCTGACAAAAACGACTAAAATTTAAAAAGTGACAATACCAAGTGCTGACAAAGAATATGTAGTAACCAGAATCTTTAATATACTGCCAGTGAGACTTAAAATTGGTACAACTACATTGGGAAAACAGTTGCTGCTATGAACACGGGCTTTATTAAAATTAAAGAAATGCAAACACAACCGTTTAACTTCTAGGTGAATTCCCAACAGAAATCCATATATTTCTTGGCAGCAAATGTGTGCCAAAAGGCAGGTACATTATTCCTAAAAGCATCATTTATTATAGGTCAATAGGAAAAAAAAATGCTAATGCCTATAAACTTTAAAATGGACAGGGGCGCCTGGGTGGCGCAGTCAGTTAAGCGTCCGACTTCAGCCAGGTCACGATCTCGCGGTCCGTGAGTTCGAGCCCCGCGTCGGGCTCTGGGCTGATGGCTCAGAGCCTGGAGCCTGTTTCCGATTCTGTGTCTCCCTCTCCCTCTGCCCCTCCCCCATTCATGCTCTGTCTCTCTCTGTCCCAAAAATAAATAAAAGTTGAAAAAAAAATAAAATGGACAAATAAGTATGGAATGTGTGCATCCAGTAGAATACTTGAGACCAATAAAAATGCGTTAACTATTGCTTCATGCAGCAACGTGGATGGAGCTTATTATCATACTGTCAAGAGAAAGAACTCAGGGAGTACATTAAAAAAAGAGTACTTTGGGGCGCCCGGGTGGCTCAGTCAGTTAAGCGTCTTACTTCAGCTCAGGTCATGATCTCACGGTCCGTGAGTTCGAGCCCCACGTCGGGCTCTGTGCTGACAGCTCGGAGCCTGGAGCCTGCTTCGGATTCTGTGTCTCCCTCTCTCTCTCTGTCCCTCCCCCGCTCACGCTCTGTCTCTCTCTCTCACTCTCTCAAGAATAAATCAACATTAAAAATTAAAGAAAAAAGAGTACCTTATATATGATTCCACTTATATAAGTTTATAAAAGTTTTGAGGGCACCTGGGTGGCTCAGTTGGTTAAGCGTCGGACTTCAACCCAGGTCATGATCTTTTAGTTTGTGAGTTCGAGCCCCACATCAGCCTGCACTGACAGTGCAGAGCCTGATTAGGATTCTCTTTTTCCCTCTCCCTCTGCCCCTTCCCCACTTGCACACACTCTCTCTCAAAATAAATAAACTTAAAACAAAAATTTTTTAAAGTTTATAAAAGTTTGAAAACAGGCACCTGGGTGGCTCAGTCGGTTACACATCCAACTTTGGATTTCAGCCCAGTTCATGGGTTCAGACCTCTCATTGGGTTCTGTGCTTAGAATTCTCCCTCTCTCTGACCCCCCACCTTTCTCTTTCTCTCTTAAATAAACTGGGGTGCCTGGGTGGCTTAGTCAGTTGAGTGACTTCAGCTCAGGTTTTGATCTCAAGGTTTGTGAGTTTGAGCTCCTGCCATCAGACTGTCTTCTGTCAGCACAGAGGCCATTTCAGATCCTCTGTCCCCCTCTGTCTCTGCACCTCCCAGCTCGTGATCACTTGCTCTCTCTCTTTCTCTCAAAAATAAACATTAAAAGAATAATAATAAATAAATAAACATTTTCTAAACGTTTGAAAACAGGCATAACTAATCTGTAGTGTTAAAAGTCAGTATGGTGACTATATTTAGGGAGGAGAGAAAGGCATTTGGGAGGGGACATGTAGAGGACTCCTGGGACAATAGTGATGTTTTATTTCTTGACTTGGGTAGTGGTTATATGGGTTCCCTATGTGATAATCCATTGGTCAGTACACTTCTGGATCATTCGTTTTTCTCTACGTTCTACTACCTTTTAAAGTATTGTTAGTAAATAGCATAACAGACACCATTAGGAATTTGAAAGGTGCTGTGACAGTAGATATGGAAGAGATTCATAGATTTTTATGTGTGATAAAACATGCAGCATAAAATTTGCCATCTTAATCACTTGTAAGTGTTCAGTAGAGTGTTAAGTAAATTCACTTTGATGCAAAACAGAGCTCCAGAACTTTTCATCTTGCAGAACTGCCTAAATTCTAAACAATTCCCGTTTTCCCCCGCCCGTAGCCCTTGGTAACCTCCACTCCACTTTCTGTTTCTATAAATGTGACTGTTTTAGATACCGCATACAGGTGGAATCCTACAACATCTGTCTTTTTTTGCCTGGCCTCTATCACTTAGCATAGTGCCCTCAAGGTTCTATGAATTTATTTTCTTTCTAAGACATAGGATACTCCGTTGTATGTATGTACCACATTTTGTGTATACATCCATCCCTTGAGGAATAGTGATGAATGTCTCTGGCTATTGTGACTGGTACTGCTGTGAACATAGGTGTGCAAATCCCTCTCCAAAACAAACCCTGCTTTTCTTTTGGATGTATACCCAGAAGCGAGGTTGCTATATCATACGTCACTACCATTTTTAATTTTGTGAGCAACTGCCACACTGCTTTCTTGGGCAGATGCACCATTGCACAATCCTACCAAGTGCTGGAACCAAACTGGGACCAAAAGGGTTCCCATTTGTCTGCATCCTCACTGACGCGCTTTTTTGTGTGAAATAGTAATCACCCTGAAAGGTGTGAGATGATATCTCATTGTGGTTTTGAGCTTAAAAGTATGTTTTCCTAAATTTAAACATCTTTTTTTTTTATATATATTTATTTTTGAGAGGGTGGGGGGGGTGGGGAGGGTCAGAGAGAGAAGAAGACCGAGAATCCCAAGCAGGCTCTGCATCATCAGTGAGGAGCCCAATGTGGGGCTCGATCTCACAAACCGTGAAATCGTGACCTGAGCCGAAACCAGGAGTCAGACACTTAACCAACTGAGCCACCCAGGTGCCCTCTAAATTTAAACATCTGTATTGAGTTATAATTCACATATCACACAATTCACCCATTGCGGGTGTACAATTCAGTGGTTTTTAGTATATTCAGTTTTCGTGCTTCATCACCACAATTTTAGAGATTTCCATCACCTCAAAGTGAAACCACATGCCCTTTAGTGTTCATTCCCCTGTGTCCACCCCAGCCTTTAACAAACACTTTTGTACTTTCTTCCACTGCAGATTTTCTGCGGATTTCCCTTTTTTGGAAATTCCGATGGTATTTCTAAAGGAATGTTGTTTGCAATGCTATGACAGTGAAATTCAAGATCTAGAGGAAATGGATGCTTTCTGGGCAAAGTGTAAATTTTCAAATGGACCCAAGAAGAGGTTGAAAACCCAGAAGATCAATAGAACTAAAACATGAATTTGAAATGTAACTTTTAAAATACATGCCAAATCCAAATAGCTTTGCATCTTAATTTTACGTATACTTCCAAAAACAGGAAATTCTCAAGGACTATTCTTGAGGCTAGAAAAAGAGAATGTTTTCACTCTTTGAAACGAAGATAAACTTACTACCCAAACCTTGTTTTGTTTTTGTTGTTGTTGTTCTTTCCAATTAAGTAGGCACCACGTCCAGTGTGGGGCTTAAACTCATAATCCTGAGATCAATAGTCACATGCTCTACCAACTGAGCCAGCCAGGTGCCCCATACGACCCAAACCTTGTAAAGATATTGCCAAAATAAATAAATCCATTGGCTAATTTCACTAAGGAATATGAACATAAATAGGCTAAATAAAATATTTGCAAACTGAATCAGTAACAATTTAAAATAATTTGAAATATAAGCAAGTTGAATGTAAAAGAATAATAAATCAGGGCGCCTGGGTGGCTCAGCTGTGCTGCAAGGATAAGACAGATAAGGGATTTTAAAGACTTGGTTTAAGCAAACAAAAATATCCGCTATCTCATTAATAATTTTGTATATTCCATGTTGGAATGATAATGTTTTAAATGTATTGGGCGAAATAAAATATAATATTAAAATAGTTTTCACCTGTTTTCTTTTTACTTTTGTAAAACATGGCTAGTAGAAAATTTTATATTTTGTGTGTTGGCTTGCATTATATTTCTGTTGGACAGTACTGCTGTGTGTCAAATACCAATATACATTAAGGAAAAAGTCTAAGGTGGCTGAATATTAGATAATTATATAAAAATAAATAACTTTTATGCCTTAACCAATTAGAAATGGAACTAGAGAAGATATCTGTAGGGGCGCCTGGCTGGCTCAGTTGGTAGAACACGTTACTCTTAATCTCAGGGTCGCAATTTGGAACCCCAGGTTGGGTGTAGAGATTACTTAAAAAAATAATATTTTTTTTTAATTTTTGTTTTTACGTTTATTTATTTTTGAGACAGAGAGAGACAGAGCATGAACGGGGGACGGTCAGAGAGAGAGGGAGACACAGAATCTGAAACAGGCTCCAGGCTCTGAGCCGTCAGCACAGAGCCCGACGCGGGGCTCGAACTCATGGACCTCGAGATCATGACCTGAGCCGAAGTCGGACGCTTAACCTACTGAGCCACCCAGGCGCCCCAAAAAGAATAATTTTTAAAAAAGAGGGGCACCTGGGTGGCGCAGTCGGTTGAGCGTCCGACTTCAGCCAGGTCACGATCTCGCGGTCCGTGAGTTCGAGCCCCGCATGGGGCCCTGGGCTGATGGCTCAGAGCCTGGAGCCTGTTTCCGATTCTGTGTCTCCCTCTCTCTCTGCCCCTCGCCCGTTCATGCTCTGTCTCTCTCTGTCCCAAAAATAAATAAACGTTGAAAAAAAAATTAAAAAAAAAAAAGAAAAGAAAAGAAATCTCTACATATAGTAGTGAGAAAACTCTACATCCCACAAAATTATATACATAAATCAAAATGCCTACAAGAGGATGGGGTGTTGGGTTTTTTTAGCTCGGTTGTTTGTAATACTTATTTTTGTGTGGTACCTGAAGCAAATAATTTAATAGCCCTAAGAAGAAATAAATATGGAAACGACGGAAGACCTGCTTCATCAGAGTGTAAAACTTTGTTATAAAGCTCCTGTAATTACAAGAGTACAGTACTGGGATAGGAACACATGACTAAATAGTAGAAGCAAAAGAGATCCAAGTTTCATGAAACATAATCTGTGGCAAAGGTATTGTTTTAGTTCTGTGAGAAAAGGAATTTTTAAAAATAAATGTTGCTGTGATATATTTCTATTTTAGAAAACAAAACAGGATATGAAAACAGTGGAAGGATCCAGTATGTAAAAATAAAGTCCAAATGGGATATAAAAAATAAACAAGAAAGTTTAGGAGAATGTGTATATAATAATTGTGTCCAAACCTTAAACAATTGCTGGAACCCAGTAAGCAAAAGAGAGAAATGAGATCCAGAAAATGAAACTCAATTGAAATAAAGAGAGAAAGAAATTCTAACATTGAATAGTGAGGGGAAGATAGCATGACAGCATGGTGGGCATACCTTCTGGATTTTGAACTGTTTTTTTTTTTTTTTTTATAAAAAGCTTTAAATAGTATGAATGGATAACTTTGATTAAAAAAATTAACACTAAGATTAAAAAAGAGGTGTGTGTGTGTGTGTGTGTGTGTGTGTGTACACGATGATAATAAAATTTGGAAGTATTTATGATGATTTTGTACTGCTAGCCTATCAAATTCACCAAGAATTCTCTCAAATGTTACTGCCCCCGTTTTCAAAAGAAAATGAAGCTAAGAAAGATTAAGTAAATCAGCTAAGATCATACCGCTAAGTAAAGACAGCCATATTTCAACCTTGGTCTAGACCATCTAAAGTTAAGAGCTATTTTTTCAATACTTCCGGTAGAATGAATGTTGTTACTCCTTTTCCCCGAATGTACCCCTCCCACCTAGTTCTACTTTCCCTTCTCTGTACTCTCCCCACTATCCCCTGGACAGGTATATAATTAGGTAATTTTTGTTTAGGCCAAATAGTCACAGTGTATTAAGGAAAATGGAGCCTATCACATAAATGTGTAATCCCTCACTTAAGTTATTTACATGCTAAAAAGCCAAATTAGAATTAGATCAGAGTTTTCAAAGGAAAAGGATCACCAAAGTAGAGACATAGTCGTGGTAACTGCTATTAGAGGAATAGTTACTTGTAGGTTATTTCCCCTTGGATTTGAATTAATCAGATGTGTAAGGTGAGTTTCTTAGAAGCTGTCAATTTTGATAGTCACATACAAGACATTTGGCTGCATTTGTAGGCTCAGATATTTTCTTAAAAGCTAAGGCATGCAGCTAGAACTGTTGTCTCACCACATAACTGTAATAGGATTATATACACTTAGTAATTATACTAAGGCGAAAAGCAAATACTTACTGTGATTATATAATTCGGTACCATTAATGAAAGGCAACTGTTAAAAATGAAGGTTTGTAAAAAACAAATAAATAATAAAATTAAAAAAATAATAAAATAAAATAAAAATCAAGGTTTGTAGGAGAAAAGCCTATACTCAAGAGCAAAAATGGGGCGCCTGGGTGGCTGAGTTGGTCACGTGTCCAACTTCAGCTCGGGTCATGATCTCCTGGTTCCTGAATTCAAGTCCCGCGTCAGGCTCCATGCTGAGTGCTCAGAGCCCGGAGCCTGCTTCGGATTCTGTGTCTCCGTCTCTCTCTGCCCCTCTCCTGCTCTCGCTCTCTCTCTCTCTCTCTCTCTCTCTCTCTCTCAAAAATAAACATTAAACATTTTTTTAGATAGAGAAAAATGGTTCTCAGTCCACATATATAAAGAAGAAGGCGGCGAGAGGAAGAGGAAAGAGAAGACGGGAGAAAGGAAGGGAGGGAAGGAGAAAGAAAAAAAGAGTGGGGCGGGGCTTTGGGGGAGGGGGGTGAGAGAGAAAGGAAGGAATACTAGCCAATGGTTCCCCCCGGAGCAGCAACTCAAACCATCACCTTGAGATTAACCCCCCAATGCTAACTTACAGGAGGGTGTGAGAAGTGTTCGGCCTGCAAG
Source organism: Herpailurus yagouaroundi (assembly GCF_014898765.1). NCBI lineage: Eukaryota > Metazoa > Chordata > Mammalia > Carnivora > Felidae > Herpailurus > Herpailurus yagouaroundi. Next base: position 7,107,308 of record NW_024412428.1, on the reverse strand, counting down.
GAGAGGGATAAATATCCAGGTGGGAGCAGTTGTTGATAGCTCTGTATTTGAAGGTTTAATAACTAGAGGTCAATCTACTCTGATGAAGCTGGAGGTGCATGTGGCCCTGTAAAGGCCTTGGGAGGGGCCCTAGCAACGTGTTCTCATGGGCATATCTGTTTGTAAGATTTTCGAAAGTAATGTATTTTAACCGTAGCTAGTTAAAACTCATTTCCTTCCGCTCAGACTTCCCCTTGTGTTGTGTTATGTTTGGGACATAGTTACTTAGCTTGGGTTTAATGGAATAGTCATGGGATTCATAGTCACTCCTACGTATAGATAGGTAAGTCATGGAGAGTCATCCAGGTTATAGGAATGGCTTCCAAGAGCACTCCTCCCTCTCAATGCCTACCCGCCGTGAACCACAACACAAAGATCTAGGACTAAAGCCAAGCCTGTAGCCTACTCTGTAGAAAATTCTTCCAGTCAACTCTTCCAACTGGGAACATATGAAATTGTAAGCTGGAGGCTTTGGCCCTCATCAACACCTTACTTCAAATGGAAGTCCTCGCCTGTCAAGAACGTGTTCGGTAATGCAATGCGTACAAGTATAAACGAACCATTCGTTAAAAAAAAAAAACAAAAAATGGGAATGGCACAACATAGAATTTGTCAGAACCCCTGTGTTTGTGGGGCAAAGCCTGTAGCAGCATTACAAACTGCAACTGTGTCTTTGTGTGAAGTTGTATTTTATGCTTCCATGATTGGATTGAGTCTTGGCATATCTAACACCTCTTGTCCTGACAAATTCTGGCGGTTGTGGACAAGACGGCATGCCGAGCTGGCACCAAGGCAGTGAAATGGCCCTGAAATCTTGCCACTTACATGTAAAAGAAATTTGATTAGGATTTTCCCAGGTTTGACAACCGTTCTGAAAATTGTCGTTGCGGAACCAATCATGAATGGCATTGCAGAAATTTTCAACTATTAATAACAAAAGAATTTTGATTGGCCATCATTATAAAGACTCAATTACCTTTCTGTTCTCTCTAGAGAATATGATTTCTAAAAACAATGATATAAAAGAAGCAACAAAACATTAGGCAGCCAGAGAAGGTAGGAAAAAGTGATTTACAGATATGTCAGCCAGGTAATAATTATTTAACTAATTAAAATAGCTTAAATGTAGAAATAAAATTATTTATCTCAATTTAGTGACATCTCTGGTATTTGTCAGCTTCCAAAAATCTGTAATTCCCAGGACGCTTGGGTGGCTCAGTGAGTTAAGCATCTGACTCTTGATTTCAGCTCAGGTCATGATCTCACGGTCGAGAAACTGAACCCCATGCCAGGCTCCGAGCTGAGCGTGAAGCCTGCTTGGGATTCTCTCCCTCTCTCTCTGCCCTCACCTGCTCGTGCTCTCTCTCTCACAATAAATAATAAATAAACATTAAAAGAAAAATAATGGGGCACCTGAGTGGCTCAGTCATTTAAGCATGCAACTTCAGCTCAGGTCATGATCTCGAGATGTGTGGGTTCAGGTCCTGCTTTGGATCCTCTGTCTTCCTCTCTCTCTGCCCTTCCCCCGCCCTCTCCCCAAAATAAATATTTTTTTAAATGTTAAAGTACATTTAAAAAAGAAAGAAATGGGCAGAAGACACGAACGGACATTTCTCCAAAGAAAACATACAGATGGCCACGGGACACATGAAAAGGTAACTCGACATCACTCATCATCAGGGAAATCCAAATCAAAACCACAAAAGATACCACCTCACATCTGTCAGAATGGCTCAAATTAAAAACACAAGAGAGCAAGTGTTGGAGAGGATGTAGAGAAAAAGGAGCCACTGTCGGTGGGAATGCAAACTGGTGCAGCCACTGCGGAAAACGGTATGGAGGCTCTTCAGGAAAACTATAAACAGAATGACCATACGACTCAGTAATATCACTACTGGGCATTTACCCAAAGAAAATGAAAACACTAATTTGAAAAGATATATGCGTCCTGTAGTCATTGCACTTATTATCGACAATAGCCAAGATATGGAAGCGGCCCAGGGTCCATATGCATAGACGAATGGATAAGGAATAGGGGGCATGTATATATATTACGCAGCCATAAAAAGGAATAAAATCTTGCCGTTTGTGACAGCATAGATGGTCTAGAAAGCATGATGCTGAGTGAAATAAGTTAGAGAAAGACACACACCGTATTATTTCGAATGTATGTGAAATTTGAGAAGCAGAACAAAGAAAAAAAAGACAAAAACAAAACCAGACTTAAACAGAGAATAAAGTGGTTACCAGGCAGGAGGTGGGGAGGGATGGGTAAAGTAGGTAAAAGAGATTAAGAGTACAATTACCGTGATGAGCACGGAGCAGTGTATAGAATTGTTGAATCGCCATATTGTACCCCTGCAACTAATATCACATCATACGTTAATTATCCTGGAATTTTAAAAACACGTAAAAATTTGTAATAGTTCTATCTTTTCCAATTCTAAATAAATATTTACTTTTGTGCCTAATTGTATGTTTATAATGTTGCACATTCTTTTTTATTTTTTTTTTAATTTTTAAAAATGTTTATTTTTGAGAGAGAAACAGAGAGAGAGAGAGACAGAGTGTGAGTAGGGGGAGGGGCAGAGAGAGAGGGAGACACAGAATCCGAAGCAGGCTCCGGGCTCCCAGCTGTCGGCACAGGGCCTGATGTGGGGCTCAAACTCACAAACCATGAGATCATGATCTGAACCAAAGTCAGATGCTTAACAGACTGAGCCACCCAGGCGCCCCTGCTGCATTCTTTTTTTGAAAGAAGAAGGTTCTCTAGGGACGCCTGGGTGGCTCACTCAGTTAGGTATCTGACTTCGGCTCAGGTCATGATCTCTGGGTTCACAGGTTCGAGCCCCGCATCAGGCTCTATGCTGACAGCTCAGAGCCTGGAGCCTGCTTCAGATTCTGCGTCTCCCTCTCTCTCTGCTCCTCCCCCGTCTCAGGCTCTGTCTCTCTCTCTCAAAATAAATAAGCATTAAAAAAAAAGGTTCCCCAAATTATATATGATTCAAATCCCCCCTCTCCCTGCCAAACCTGGATCCTCCCTTTGGCTCTGACGGCAAGGGAAAAATACCCCAGGACCTAGGGTGTAGGGTTTATTTAGAAAGTGGATACAGGTATACATAGCAAAATAAACGAGTAAGTGAAATAATGAACCAACGGAAAGAGAAGCCTGCTCACGGCTACAGCCCCAAATTTAGAAGCCTAGTTTCTTTTCGAGTACACAAATACTCTTGGGCATCATGTGTTCTGGGCCCTCTCTGCTCCTCCTCCTGTACAATATTCCTCGGTGATCCCACCCAGCCAACTCATCACTTAAATACCATTTGTAGACTGGCGACTCTCAAATTTATGTCTCCAACCCAGACTTCTCATCTGACTTCCAGACTTGTTTGTGGATGCTTACCTGACATTATCACTTGAATTTTCACAAACATTTCAACTGTACCATGTCTAAAACTGCAATCTCAAGGTTTTTACCAAACTTCTCTGCCAGTCTTTCCCATCTTGGGAAAGGGAATCTTTAAAGGCCCAGTTACTTGGGGTGCCTGGGTGGCTTAGTCGCTTAAGCGTCCGACTTTAGCTCAGGTCATGATCTCGCCATTCATGGTTTCAAGCCCCATGTCGGGCTCTGTGGTGACAGCTCAGAGCCTGGAGTCTGCTTCGGATTCTGTGTGTGTGTGTCTCTCTCTGCCCCTCCCCTGCTCACATTCTTGTCTCTCTCTCTCTCCCTCTTTCTCTCAAAAATAAACATTAAAAAAATAAAAAATCAATTAAAAAAAAAAAAGACCCAGTTTCTTAAGCCAAAAACCCGAAGGTCATCCTGAGCACCCTACCTCCCAAACTCCCTTTACCCTACCTTCAAAATAGATTCACCACCTTCTCTTCCCCTCCACTCCCATGGCCCTTGTTCATATGATCATCATTTTTCTCCTACATGATTATGTTAGCCTCCTACTTTATCTTGTGCAATCCATTTTCCAAAGAACAGCCAATCAACATTTTAAATACATGTATTGTCAAAGGGTATAAACTTCCAGGTATAAATTGAGTAAGTTCTGGGAATCTAATATTCAATGTGGTAACTACAGTTAAAACTATATCACATAGTTAAAAACTGCTGAGAAAGTAGATCTTCAATGTTCCCACCACACATGCAAAAACTGTCATTATGTGAGATGATGAATGTGTTAATCTTATTATGGTAATCACTTCACCATATATCCTTGTATTAAATCATGTTGTATGCCAGGGTGCTCAGTCAGTTGAGCATCTGACTTCAGCTCAGGTCATGATCTTGCAGTTCACGAGTGCAAGCCTGGTTTATGAGTTCAAGTCCCACAACAGGTTGTCTGCTGTTGGCATAGAGCCCACTTCAGATCTTCTGTCCCCCTCTCTCTCTTCCCCTTCCCCCCTCTCTTTCAAAAATAAACATTTTTTAAAAAATACACTAGCAAACCCGATCCAATAATACATTAAAAGAATTATTCACTACAATCAAGTGGGATTTATTCCTGAAATGCAGGGGCAATTCAATATCCACAAATCAATCAATGTGATACATCACATTAATAAAAGAAAGGATAAGAACCATATGATCCTCTCAATAGATGCAGAATTCAGCAAAGTCGCAGGATATAAAATCAATGCACAGGGGCGCCTGGGTGGCGCAGTCGGTTAAGCGTCCGACTTCAGCCAGGTCACGATCTCGCGGTCCGTGAGTTCGAGCCCCGCGTCGGGCTCTGGGCTGATGGCTCCGAGCCTGGAGCCTGTTTCCGATTCTGTGTCTCCCTCTCTCTCTGCCCCTCCCCCATTCATGCTCTGTCTCTCTCTGTCGCAAAAATAAATGTTAAAAAAAAAATTAAAAAAAAAATAAATAAAATAAAATAAAATCAATGCACAGAAATCGACTGCATTCCTATACACCAATAATGAAGCAGCAGAAAGAGAAATCAAGGAATCAATCCCATTTATAATTGCACACACACACAAAATAAAATACCTAGGAATAAACCTAACCAAAGGGGTGAAAAATCTATACACTGAAAACTATAGAAAGTTTATGAAAGAAATTGAGAAGACAAAAAATGGAAAAACATTCCATGCTCATGGACTGGAAGAACAAATATTGTTAAAATGTGGATACCACCCAAAGCAATCTACATATTCAACGCAATCCCTATCAAAATAACACCAGCATTCTTCATAGAGCTGGAACAAACAATTCTAAAATTTGTATGGAACCAAAAAAGACCCTGAATAGCCAAAGTAACGTTGAAAAAGAAAACCAAAGTTGGAGGCATCACAATTCCAAACTTCAAACTGCATTACAAAGCTGTAATCATCAAGACAGTATGGTACTGGCACAAAAACAGACACATAGATCAATGGAACAGAATAGAGAACCCAGAAATGGACCCACCAACGTATGGCCAACTAATCCTTGACAAAGCAGGAAAGAATATCCAATGGAATGAAGACAGCCTCTTCAGCAAGTGGTGCTGGGAAAACTGGACAGTGACCTGCAGAAGAATGAACCTGGACCACTTTCTTACACCATACCCCAAAATAAACTCAAAACGGATGAAAGACCTAAACGTAAAATAGGAAGCCATCAAAATCTTAGAGGAGAAAACAGGCAACAACCTCTTTGACCTCGGCTGCAGCAACGTCTTACTTGACATGTCTCCAGAGGCAATAGAAACAAAAGCAAAAATAAACTATTGGGACCTCATCATGATAAAAAGTTTCTGCATGATGAAGGAAACAATCAGCAAAACTAAAAGGCAGCCAATGGAATGGGAGAAGATATTCTCAAATGACATATCAGATAAAGGGTTAGTGTCTAAAATCTATAAAGAACTTATCAAGCTCAACACCCAAAAAAACAAATAATCCAGTGAAGAAACGAGCAAAAGACGTGAATAGACACTTTTCCAAAGCAGACATCCAAATAGCTAACAGACACATGAAAAGATGCTCAACATCACTCATCATCAGGGAAATATAAACCAAAACCCCAAGGAGATACCACCTCAAACTTGTCAGAATGGCTAAAATGAATAACTCAGGCAACAACAGATGTTGATGAGGATGCGGAGAAGGAGGAACCCTTTTGCACTGCTGGTGGGAATGCAAACTGGTGCAGCCACTCTGGAAAACAGTATGGAGGTTCTTCAAAAAACTAAAAATAGAACTAACCTATGACCCAGCAATTGCTCTACTAGGTATTTACCCAAGACATACAGGTGTGCTGTTTCGAAGGGACACATGCATGCCCATGTTTATAGCAGCACTATCGACAATAGCCAAAGGATGGAAAGAACCCAAATGTCCATCGACTGATGAATGGATAAAGAAGATGTGGTATACATATACAATGGAGTATTCCTCGGCAATCAAAAAGAATGACATCTTGCCATTTGCAACAATGTGGATGGAACTAGAGTATATTATGCTAAGTAATATAAGTCAGTCCGAGACAGACAAATATATGATTTCATTCATGTGGAAAGAAACAAAACAGAGGAACATAGGGGAAGGGAAGCAAAAATAAGATAAAAACATCAAGGGAGACAAACCATAAAAGACTCTTAAATACAGAGAACAAACAGGGTTCCTGGAGGAGTGTTGGGTGGGGTCATGGGCTAGATGGGTGAGGGGCATTAAGGAGGACACTTGTTGGGATGAGCACTGGGCGTTAGATGTAAGTGATGAATCACTGAATTCTATTCCTGAAATCATTATTACACTACATGTTAACTAACTTGGATGTAAATTTTAAAAATCTATGGGGCCCCTGGGTGGCTCAGTTGGTTGAGGGTCTGACTTCAGCTCAGGTCATGACCTCACGGTTCATGAGTTCAAGCCCTACATTGGGCTCTGTGCTGACAGCTCAGAGCCTGGATCCTGCTTCAGATTCTGTGTTTCCCCTCTCTCTCAGCCCCTCCCCCGGCTCACACTCTGTCTCTCTGTCTCTCAAAAATGAATAAATGTTAAAAATAAATAAATTTTAAAAATCTAAAAAATAAATAAACAATCACATTGTATGCCTTAAGCTTACATAATGTTATATGTCAATTATATCTCAATAAAGCTGAGGAAATATATATATATATAATAGCTGATCAAATCACAGTCCACCCCACCACCCATTAAAATCTTCATTCATTTCCCACTGAATCAATATAAACCAAAACTCCTTGGCATGACCTTCGAAGCCCTGAATGCTATGATATACTTCTCGACCTCATTTCTTCTCAGAGCAGCCCCCACTGGCTTTATTTGAGTTTCTTGACCCACCAGACTCTTTTCTAAAGTCACATACTTTATGCAAATCCTCCTATAAGCCTCAGTTTAAATATCCTCAGGGAGCCCTTTCCTTACCACCCAGTTTTTGTTTTTGTTTTTTTTTAATTTTTAGTTATTTATTTTTGATTTTTTAACATTTCAATTCAGGTTAGTTAACATATAGTGTAATAATGATTTCAGGAACAGAATTTAGTGATTCATCACTTACATATAACACACAGTGCTCATCCCAACAAGTGCCCTCCTTAATGCCCCTCATCCATTTAGCCCATCCCCCCCACCCAACACTCCTCCAGGAATCCTCAGTTTGTTCTCTGTATTTAAGAGTCTCTCATGGTTTGTCTCCCTTGCTGTTTTTATCTTATTTTTGCTTCCCTTCCCCCATGTTCATCTGTTTTGTTTTTTAAAGCCCACGAGTGAAATCATATGGTATTTGTCCGTCCCCGACTTTCGCCTAGCATAATACATTTTAGTTCCACCCACATTGCTGCAAATGGCAAGATGTCATTCTTTTTGATTGCCGAGGAATATTCCATTGTATATATACCACATCTTCTTTATCCATTCATCCATCGATGGACATTTGGGCTCTTTCCATACCTTGGCTATTGCTGATAGTGCTGCTATAAACATTGGGGTGTGTGTGTCCCTTGGAAACAGCACACCTACATCCCTTGGAAAAATACCTAGTAGTGCAATTGCTGGGTCGTAGGGTAGTTCTATTTTTAACTTTTCGAGGACCCTCCATACTGTTTTCCAGAGTGGCTGCACCAGTTTGCACTCCCACCAGCAGTGCAACATCTCCACATCCTTGCCAACATCTGTTGTTGCGTGAGTTGTTCTTTTTAACCATTCTGACAGGTATGGGGTTCCTTAGCACCCAGTTTAAATTAGGTCTCCATTATTCACTCACTCACTAGCACTTGACAGTTTTCCCCTCTGAGGATATATCATAACTTGGAACTATAAGTTATTTGCTTAATGTTTATCCATCCTACTGGCTATGAGCTCCATGAAGGCAAGGACTGTTTGCATTTACCTCAGCACTTGGTGCACAAAAACTTTCAACAAACACTTGTTGATGAATGAGTAAATAATATGATGCCCAATTAAAGTTAGAGCAAGCCTGGGGCGCCTGGGTGGCTCAGTCAGTTAAGTGCCCGACTTCGGCTCAGGTCACGATCTTGCAGTTCATGGGTTCGAGCCCCGCATCGGGGTCTGTGCTGATGGCTCAGAGCCTGGAGCCTGTTTCGGATTCTGTGTCTCCCTCTCTCTCTGCCCCTCCCCCACTTGTGCTCTGTCTCCCTCTGTCTCAAAAATAAATAAACATTAACAAAATTTAAAAAAAAAGTTAGAGCGAGCCTACTAAAATTACGGTACAGGATTAGAAGAAAATAATCTCTGTTCCTATTATTTTTTGGTACAGTTTTCATGTCAATGTTGTTTGTGAGGCATCTCATTGCCAAATATTTGCCTTCTCTCAGACTAATAATATTGACTCTTGGTTGACTTGTAGACTTTTTAGAGTTAAAAACACTTTTAGAGCTGAAAGAAGCCTTATGGATGAAGAAACAGAGACGTTGTGGTCTGCCAAGGTTATACAGTTTGTGAATGGCACAGCTAGAATGGGACACCAGATCTTCTAATAACTGCCATGTCACTGATTTTTTTTTTTTTTTTTCACTAAAAGATAGCAAAGAGGAGCAGTAGAGAAGAGAGAGCACGGAATTAAAAATGCTAAGTAGGGGGCGCCTGGATGATTCAGTCGGTTCAGCATCCGACTTCAGCTCAGGTCATGATCTCACGGTTCATGGGTTCGAGCCCTACATGGGGCTCTCTGCTGACAGCTCAGAGCCTGGAGCCTGCTTCGGATTCTGTGTCTCCCTCTCTCTTTGCCCCTCCCCCACTCGTGCTCTGTCTCTCTCTCTCTCAAAAGTAAACATTTTTTAAAACTTTAAAAATGCTAAGTAAACTAATAAACATATTTTAGGATATTTACAATCTTTACACCTATAATATTTCACACTATATTCAGGTCTGTTTAGTAACCCTTGGTTTTACAGAGAAAGAATTTTTTCAGCTATTGTTTTACAATAATTGAACATTTTATTATTTTTAAACTCCCTGCAGGGGTCGGGGTGGGGGGGGCGCCTGGGTGGCCCATTTGGTTAAGCGTCCAACTCTGGATATTGGCTCAGGTCCTTCGATTCTATGGCTCCCTCGCTCTCTGCCCCTCCTCCGCTCACACACACACATTTGTGTGCATTCTCTCTCTCTCTCCCTCTCAAAATAAATAAATCAAGTTACAAAAAAACTACCTGTAGGAATATATAACACCTTTGTATATTTTAGAACATTTCTATATTCAAAAATTACTATGTGGATTGTATTATTATATTCCATCAAATATAAAGTAAGATATACTGTTATCTCACATAATACCAAGAAAAAATGCCTTCTTACCAATTAGAATTTTTACTTGAAATTTATTGAAAGAGCTATTTTAGACTTATTTAGACATAAGGTTTTTATTAATGTTTGTTTTAAATGTTTGTTTATTTTTAAGAGAGAGACAGAGACAGAAACAGAGCATGAACAGGGGAGAGGCAAAGAGAGGGAGGCATAGAATCTGAAGCAGGCTCCTGGCTCTGAGCTGTCAGCACAGAGCCCGGTGCAGGGTTCGAACTTGTGAACTGCGAGATCATGACCTGAGCCAAAGTCAGATGCTTAACCGACTGAGCCACCCAGGTGCCCCTAGACACAGGACTTTTGAAAACTTTAAGCACACTCGGCATCCATAAAATGGAAAACGTTAAGCAAAATTTATTGGCTGATTTTTCCTAAAATTTCTTCACTTTTAGAGCCCAATTCTTCTGAATCACTTTCTGACTCAGAGTTGTCAGTGTCTGTGGTTTTTCCACATAGTTCTTCTTAAAAATAACTCTGGGAATTCAGATTTGGAGTTTTAAAAGAAAAATATTTTCTCTGCTTATTTAATATGAACCCTCATCAATAAATCCACAAACATTGTTCTCAGAAAGTAAATAAATTACCTGCTGAAAGCTGACAAAATTTATCTGTCTAGCTAACCAAAATGAGACAGTCTAAGACAAAAACTGCATATTATCAGGTAAGTGACTAGGGAGTAGATGGGGAGTTTCTATGATTGATGAGGGGTAGGTTTGGAGCTAGTAATGATGTACAGATGTATAGCCTCAATTTTCAGGGTCAGCTCAGCTCTAGATGGTTGGGTTTTAATCTGTAGAAAGAAAGGAAGAGAGAAGAAAATCAGGAGAAAGCCAAGACCTACTATTTCTTAAACCTTTATCCCTGTGCTTTGATTTGGAAACAGCCTAAGCTTGTTAAGATCCTATCAATACTTACGCAGTCCCCTTTGCCTACTACCAAAAGGACAGAAATAGCTTTAACTACCAATTTACCTGATAAGGTAAACATTTTGTACTTCCTTATTGTACCTCTCTGTTAAATATCCAGAAATAGCATGTTTACTATCAGTCTTTCAAGGTGTACAACTGCACCCCGATCAAAAAGGTAAACTTCTATATCGCTGGAACCATGGAAGGTTAAATGCATGGGTGTATGACGGGAAAGGAATCTGTATTGTTTTAGAAATATACAAAATCAATGTAGCAGTGTTGTGATATGATGGTAATACTGGTTGATATGTTTTTGAAAAGTTACCATTTCAACTCTTTTTTTTTTTTTTTTCATTTTAACTCTTAAAATGACTTTATTCCGTTCGTGATTCGTTAGCCATTTTGATTTTCATCCCCATATTTGTTAGTGGAGAATTTTGAATCCCCAAATTGTCACGTGAGTCAAAAATACAAATCAGTGTTTCCAAAGAGTTTAACTATTTCAGAGGGATCCCCTGATGAGTTCAAATTGCACTGTGCAGAGCATTCTTCAGGGTATGAATATAAGTAAGACCACCTAATACTGAAGGCACTCTGTTGGCTACTAGCTGATAATTATTGCTACCATTTCTTTCTCTGGAAGAAATTTCAGGCAGCCTTTTGGTTTAATTCCTGGCTAATTTTTTTTTTTTTTGTAAGTGATCTCTACACCCAATGTGGGGGCTCAAAGTCATGATCCCAAGATCAAGAATCACACGGTCTACGGACTGAGCCCGCCAGGCACCCCAACTCATGGCTAATGTAACCGGTGAAATAATGTTGCAGAATTAATCCATCCAGCAGCCAGTTATTGAATTCTGAGTCTACGCGAGAGTGGCACGGTTCAATGCAACAAGCCACCGGCTACTTGTCGCTGTTGAGCGCTTGTAAGACAGCTAGGGCTGCATTTTTAACTTACTTATTTTCAGTTCATTTGAAGTTAAGCATTGGCCCTCAATTCGGTTACTGGAAAACTTTTAAGTATGTTTGGAACACAATTTGGGTGTGCAAATCTGCTTTTTCAACCCTAAAGTTTATGAGATGCCCCTACGGTCCAAACATTTACAGTAAGCATTCAGCATCCATACTGAGCTGTACCGTAAGTATGAAACACACACTGGATTTTGAAGACACAGGGCAAAAAACACTAAAATATTTTATACTGATTGCACACTGAAATGGTACTGTTTTTTTCCTACTTGAAGTTAAATAAAATACATTCTTACAATTAATTTCACCTGTTGCATTTCACCTTTTGACAGTCTGGTTCTTAGTGTCAACACAGACTTCTCCTCCTTTCATAGAATTGGATGATCTCCTGCTGGTCGAACTTTCCATCTATTTCCCAATGCATTTATTACAGTTTGGACGTAGGCTAAAGAAAGGGGAGTAGATCACTTATATGTTGCCGCTCAACAAATGACCCCACAACTTGGCAGCTTAAAACAATGAGCGATTGTTATGTCACGGCTCCCATGGGTCAGGAATCTGGCCGTGGCCTCATGGGTTCCTCTGGCTCAGTCTCCCCTGGACTGCAGTCAAAGCCACGGTTGCAGACATCCCAAGGCTCGACTGGGGACGATCACGTTCTAAACTCACATTCTGTGGCTGTTGTCAGACCTCACGTCCTCACTGGCTATTGACCAGAGACGTTAGATTTCTCCACCAGGACCTCTCCGTGAGGAAGCCCTCCTTATATGGCAGGGAACTTCCCTCAGAGCAAATGGGCGAGAGAAGATTGAGAACAAGCAAGATAGAAGCCTCCATCTTTTTATGACCTAATCTCGAAAATGGCATCTTGTCATTTTTGCCCATTGTCTATGCGTTAGCAGGTGAGTCATCGGGTCCAGCCTACGCTCAGGAGAGGTTGGTTACAACACAAAGGCTTGGATGCCAGGAGGTGGGATCCTTAGACCATCTTGAAGTTTAACCAACATTGTCTTTAAAGGGACTCTTTTTAAGTTGTTAGCCATAAACCTGGAAATGTAATCAAATGTTTTTGAAATATATGCGATATAGGTCTCATATATATCATATACATAGTAACCCTGACGATATTTGGTTACTGCTTGCTGGAATGCTAGGATTTTTAGGATTTTGCTCATCATTTATTAGGGGGAAAAAATCCAAAATATGAAATACAGTCCATCCCTTAAAATCATAGTAACATCATTAAAATTCTCAGAACTTATATATTTAAAAATCCATAACCGGAACTGCTCAGGAATGGTTTTGTGCATGGTTAGTCCCCCTTAGAGACTTTTCCGTGTTACTGTCGAGGTGAAAGTATTCCCGACGCTTTTCCATAGCATAAAAACAAGCGTTGCTCTGAGAGTGGCACTCAATTCCCATTTCAAATTAAAGTCCTCATATGAAATGGATACCCCTCCTTTCATTTAACTAACTTCTCTCACTATACCCCGGCAGGTGTTTTCCACTGCGACCGGACTCATCCACTGATACCTCCCTACAGGGCCGTGACATGGCAATCATCCTGATTGATAACAGATCTTTCATTTTGGCAAGCCACATGCCTCCTTCTCCTTAAAAAAAAAAAAAAAAAAAAAAAAAAAAAAAAAAAAAAAAAAAAAAAAAAAAAAAAAAAACAAAAAAAAAAAAAAAAAAAAAAAAAAAAAAAAAAAAAAAAAAAAAAAAATCCACTAAAATTCACCTTCCAGGCAGAACCCCAGGAGATTTTTTAATCACACCAACTGAATTAGACAAGAATTAAGGTGCAGACCATGGAGGGGTGGGGAGTTGCTATTAGACCAGTATGTTGACATTAAGATTTCAGAGGATCTCAAGGTGTAACCACAGAAATGGGCTGATAAATTGTGATCAAAGTTGTTGACAGCAAGGGTGTCTTTTCTTGGGGGGCGGAGTTAGATGGGTATATATCATAACAATGGTTGGGTGAAGGGGTGCAAATGAATGAGGAGAGTGACAAGATTGGGTGGGGAAAAGGGGGGGAACATCCCCTCAACTTCACTCAGGGAAGAGAAAGCTGGACAAGAGACTGCAGTTAAAAAGGGGTGGCAGTGACTAAGAGGAAGTGGTAATATACTGGATTTTCATTTCTAACAAAACCAAACCTGACTTGATGATCAGCCACATAACAGAACGGCCTGTGTGAATTATTCTGGAAGGTGTACCCAAGGCTCTCACCTTCTGATGCCAAATCTATAACCTGTGACCCTAGATGTATATCACGGTCAGACCGAGTTTCTCTCTCTCTCTCTCTTAGTTTTAGAGAGAGAGAGAGAGAGAGAGAGCAAGCAGGGGAGAGAGGTAGCAGGAAAGGAGGAGAGAATCTTGGTGTCAGATTCAATCCCACAACCGTGGGATCATGACCTGAGCTGAAATCAAGAGTCCGTAACTCAACCTACTGAGCCACCCAGGTGCCCTTCAGACTGAGCCTCTCTTAGAGAAGTAAACATGCAATGCTGAAAAGATATAAAAATAAGTTTTTAGATGATAAGAAAAATGACTCCAAATTGCAATGTTTAATATTTTTGTGCCCGTATTATAAAAGTTTTGTAATCACTGTTACAGTTTCTATGTTTTATTCATGATTTGAGATGCTGGACGTATTTAAGAGAACCTGACACATTAGATTTATGTTCTTTGTATGTTAACTAACTAACATTTAAATAAAAATTTGAAAAGAAAAAGATTTATGTTTTTAAGTGAAATACTTAGAAATATTTACCTAATTAAATTTATAATCAGTATTTAGGCACTTAAGGGAATCTGATTATTAAATCTACAAGTTTTACCTCATTATTCAGGCAAATACTCCTTAAATGTTGAGAAAGTTTGATTACATTTTAGCAGGTAAAGGATAAATATACTAAATGTGTGACAGTTTGAAATGTCTAAGAAAATTTGGCAAACACGTTAAGTGTTTAGGGAAATTTAATAAGAAATTTATAATTAATAATTTAAATTTATAAGGTGATTGAGTATTAACCAATAAAAAGCAAAAATGAGTGTTTTAAATTTCAAGACAAACTATGTTAGATTTAGAAATAAGATGTCTAAGTTAAACTCAAAAGCTTCAAAAAACTAAGTTCAAAAATTTGTGACCATTACTTAATATTTTCTTTTCTTTCTTTTTTTTTTTTTTAAAGAAACCTCTATACCCAACATGGGGCTCGAACTCACAACTCTGAGATCAAGAGTGGCCTGCTCTACTGACTGAGCCACCCAGGCGCCCCAAGACTTTATTTTTAAGTAATCTTTACACCCAATGTCAAGCTCGAACTCACAACCCCAGGGTCAAGAGTCTCATGCTCCATCAGTCTGAACCAGCCAGGCAGGATGATCCTCTTTTTAAAAGGATTTTTTAGGGGCGCCTGGGTGGCTCAGTCAGTTAAGTGTCTGACTTCGGCTCAGGTCATGATCTCATGGCTCCTGAGTCTTAGCCCTGCCTCAAGCTCTCTGCTGTTAATATGGAGCCCACTTTGGATCCTCTCCCCTACTTCTGCTCTTTCTCTCTCAAAACTAAATAAACATTAAAAAAAAGTGTTTTTTAAAAATCTCTGTATACAAAAACCCACAAAAAATCTACATATACAGGAGCGCCTGGCTGGCTCAGTCTCCAGTGCATGTGACTCTTGATCTCAGGGGTCATGAGTTGGAGCCCCACACGGGGGTAGAGTTTACTCAACAACAACAAAAATCTATGTACATATACACACGCAGAAGAAAACCTGGATAGACTAACATCAAATTCATAATAGTCACTAGGTAGTCGATAGTGTGTATGAATGTGTACTTTACCTTTTTTTTTTTTTTTTTTTTTTTGCTTAGACATGTATACTCCTAGAAATAGAATATTCTTTTCCAGAGAGAAAAAAATTAAGGATACAGTTTCCCTGAGCGGAGGCCAGATTTCCAGGCCCACAGGTGGAGGGAATGTTTCATAGAGAACTGACCACACTTGTCTCTGTAACTCCGTTATGCCAGGCGTGTGTTTCTATCAGAGCCCTAATCATGCTGCGGCGCAAGTATTTTTTAGGTGACTCTGAGCCCATATTAGATGACACGACTCTTTAACTGTAAGAACTGTCAGGGCACCTGGGTAGCTTGGTCATTTAAACGTCTGACTCTTGGGGTGCCTGGGTGGCTCAGTCGGTTAAGCGGCCGACTTCGGCTCAGGTCATGATCTCGCGGTCCGTGAGTTCGAGCCCCGCGTCGGGCTCTGGGCTGACCGCTCAGAGCCTGGAGCCTGTTTCCGATTCTGTGTCTCCCTCTCTCTCTGCCCCTCCCCTGTTCATGCTCTGTCTCTCTCTGTCTCAAAAATAAGTAAACGTTAAAAAAAAAAAATTAAACGTCCGACTCTTGGTTTCAGCTCTGGTCACAATGTCACTTTTTGTGAGTTCAAGCTCTGCACTGGGCTCTGTGCTGGCAGCATGGAGCCTGCTTGGGATTCTTTCTCTCTCCCTCTCTCTCTGCCCCTTCCCTGTCTCTCTCTCTCTCTCTCACACACACACACATACACACACACACACACACACACACATACACACACACACATGCTCCCTCTCTCTCAAAGAAAATAAACATTGAAAAAAATTAACAATAAATAAATATAGGAATTGACTTCGTCACCTATGTAAACCCAGTGCCTAGCACATAGAAGACATTTAGTAAGTGTTGCTTGAAACAGGGAATGAAGAATAACTATTTCTCTTATTGCATCTCCACTTGAAAACACAGGCTCCAGGGGCACCTGGGTGGCTCAGTTGGTCAAGTATCCGACTTTGGCTCAAGTTATGATCCTGCAGTTCGTGAGTTTAAGCCCCACATCGGGCTCTGTGCGGACAGGTCAGAGCCTGGAGCCTGCTTCGGATTCTGTGTCTCCCTCTCTCTCTGCCCTTCCCCGACTCATGCTCTGTCCCTCTCAAAAAAAACTTTAAAAAAGAAAAGAAAGAAAATGCAGGCTCTGATTTGAAGACCCCCCACTACCCTCAAAAAACCAGTCTTCTCTAAAACATCTCCTTGCCAGTTTGCCACAGTGATTAAAATTCTCCCCACTGGGGTGCGTGGGTGACTTAGTTAGTTAAGCGTCCGACTTTGGCTCAGGTCATGATCTCATGGTCCGTGAGTTTGAGCCCTGCGTCGGGCTCTGTGCTGACAGCTCAGAGCCTGGAGCCCATTTCAGATTCTGTCTCCCTCTCTCTCTGCCCCTCCCCTGTTCATGCTCTGTCTCTCTCTGTCTCAAAAATAAACGTTAAAAAAAAATTTTTTTAAATAAATAAATAAAATTCTCCCCATTGAAGTAAACTTTTTTAGTTAAAGCATCATCTCCAAAGACTGTACTCTTGAACTTTATCCATTCCCAGGACTGGCGAAACGATCATGATTGTTGAAACTGAATGATGAATACATGTATCATTACATTGTTACCTCTACTTTTGTGTATGTTTGAAAATTTCTGTATTAAAAAATGTTTTAGAAACCTGTCGAAAAATTCAACAAGTAGGGATGCCTGGGTGGCTCAGTCGGTTAAGCGTCCGACTTCGGCTTGGGTCACGATCTCACAGTTTGTGGGTTCGGGCCCCGCATTGGGCTCTGTGCTGACAGCTTGGAGCCTGGAGCCTGCTTCAGACACAGTTGGGGTGCAGTCGGGGGAGCTGACAGAATGGTCCAGAACAAATCTAGAAGGCAGACTGGAAAGGGTGAGGGAAATGGTGAGAAGGCGGAAGAGGTCACTCCTGATAGAAACAGCATCAAGACATGGAAACCAGGTAGAACGTAGTGAGGTTGGAACTCTAGTTCACTGTGATGCTAACTACGGGTTTTTTTGTGTTTTGTTTTTAAGTTTGTTTATTTATCATGAGAGGGAGAGAGGGAGAGACAGAGAAGGTGGGGAGCAAGAATCTCAGGCAGGCTCCTCCCTGTCAGCGCAGAGCCCCTCTCGGGGCTTGAACTTACCAACTGTGGGATCATGACCTGAGCTGAGATCAAGAGTCAGGTGCTTAACTGACTGAGCCACCAGGAGCCCCTCTAACTACGGGTTTATATGGAGGGGTCATGGGAATAAAAATGGCCCTCATAGAGGCTAAGCTGCTGTTACAAAGAGACCCCAAGATACAGTGGATTAAATACAGTCAAAGTTTATTTCTCGCAAGTAGCAGTCTAGGGGTATGTGGCTAGTCAAGGCTTCCAGGGTTGTTCATCTGAATCTTAAACGCCTTCCATACTGTTAACTCCGCCATACATACCCATGTGGTGCATGGGGGTGGAGGAGATTGGAGAAAGAGAAATCCAAAAGTCCCCCCGTGGTCAAGAAGGAGCACACAGACCCTACGTGAACAGGTTTGCGTGGGAAGAATGTGAAACCTGTAGCTAATAACTCCCTTTTCCTCTATCAGCTTCTTGGTCCTGAGCTGGGCCACTCTTTTTTTTTTTTTTTTTTTTTTTTTAAGTTTATTTATTTTGAGAGAGAGAGAGAGTGTGAGCTGGGGAGGGGGGGAAAGAGAGAATCCCAAGCAGACTCCTCACTGTCAGCATGGAGCCTCCCCACCCTCCCGGACGCAGGGCTCAAACCCACAAGCCATGAGATCATGACCTGAGCCCAAACCAAGAGTCTGACGCTTAACCAACTGAGCCACCCAGGCGCCCCATGGGCCACCCTATTTTTAATCCTTCCAATCCCTATCTGCTCTCCCCACTCACCAGCCAGGCCTACTGAACAACAGAAAATGCTACCAGCTATATTTTTATTATCTTGTCGTCAAACACAAACACATTTTAGTATTTTTAAGTATCTTTCGGAAACTACTAGAGAAATAAAGGGAAGAAAACAAAAGTCACAGGCACTCTGCAAAAATAGTACTAAAACAATTTGTTAGTTACCGTTTTTCCTTGAAGGATGTAAATGGCTTACTTAGGACAGGTCTCAGTCCCCCTCTCTGAGGATGCTAGGAGATGCCTGGGGGAACTTGGGTCTTGAATCAAATGATTCCTTCCTTCCTTCCTTCCTTCCTTCCTTCCTTCCTTCCTTCCTTCCTTCCTTCCTTTCTTTCTCACAAACCGTGAGATCGTGACCTGAGTCAAAGTCAAGAGTCGGACGCTTAACCAACTGAGCCACCCGGGCACTCCAAATGATTCCTTTCTTAACTGCAAAGGTATTTCTGCTGCTGACTCTTGACAAGCATACAATTCTCAGTTTCTTTCTTCCTTTTTTTTCTGTTGTTGTTGTTGTTTAAAAAACATTTTTATTGAGATCTAAATCACATGCCACCCAACTCCTCACTCATTTAAAAAGTATAACGCAGTGGTTATAGCGTATTCATAGAGCTGGGCAATCATCACCACAATCTACATGAAGAAAATCTTATGACCCTAGAAAGAAACCACAAACCCATTAACAGTTACTCCTCGCTTACACCCCTACTACCCCCCCCCCCCCCCGCCCCAGCCCTGGGAAACCGCTACTCTACTTTCTGTCTTTACTGATTTGCCTATTCTGGACATTTCCTGTAAATGGGATCATATCGTCTGTAGTGTTCTATGACCGGCTTCTTTCACGTTACAGTGATGTTTTTAAGGTACCATGTTGTAGCACCCACCTTTCCTTTTCGTGAGCGAATAATATTCCACCGCGTGGATACACATTTTGTTTTCCTGCTCGTCAGGGAGTGGGCGTGTGGGTTGTTTCTACCTTTTGGCTACTGTGAATGAAGTTGCTAAAAACATTCACGTACAAGTTTTTGTGTGGACGTGTGTTTTCATTTCTCTTGGGTACATACCTAGGAGTGAAATCACTGGGTCATAAAGTAACCATATGTTTAACCTTGTGAGAAATTACCCGACTGTTTCTCAGGGCACGGGCACCATACTACAAGCCCGCCAGGAGTGCAGGAGGCCTCTATTTTCTCTAAATCCTCACCCACACTTGTTATTTGTCTTTTTGATTCTGTTTCTTTTGATCAGTACTTTCTGCTCTTCTCTGTAGATGGGTTATAGGCCCCAACTAAACTGCCCTTCTATGCTTTATGAGCTCAATTCTTTTTCACTCTAAAAATTCCACACCTAGGATCTTGAGAAACTTAACAGAAGACCATGGGGGAGGGGAAGGGGGAAAAAAAAGTTACGGAGAGGGAAGGAGGCAAACCATAAGAGACTCTTGGATACTGAGAATAAACTGAGGGTTGATGGGGGGTGGGAGGGAGGCCAGGGTGCGTGATGGGCATGGAGGAGGGCACCTGTTGGGATGAGCATGGGGTGTTGTATGGAAACCAGTTTGTCAATAAATTCTATTTTAAAAAATGCTGGCAAGGAAAAAAACAAAAAAAGTAAAAAAGTAAAAACTCCACACCTAGGCTTTGGGCCAATCTGCGCTGGCCTGGCATGCCCCTCCCCCCCCATTAGTCTCCATATTTCCCTTGCCCCCAAGGGTTGTGTTCTTTCCCCATTCCTAGATACCAAGATAGCAGAATCCCTTGTGATTGTCTTTGAAATGTAAATGGACCCAAGTTCCACTTGTCTCAGACTTCCTCTTTTCTATTCCATTTGTCTGAAGTACGTTAAGTAGCTGGGTGTTACCTTTCTTGATTTGCTAAAACGCTGCCCCCTTCCCTTCCATTTTGTTTTTAGTTCCATTATTTTATATGTTGTTGGTAATTGAACCCATGATGTTCTCCTTGAGTCTAATATTGCTTAGCAGAGTGTTTAAAACTCCCAAGATTTTGGAATCGAAACTTACTAACTTTTTGGCTTTATTGTAGCGTGATGAGAGAATATACCTTTGCTTTTGAGATTTATTTATGTGATCCAGTGTCTGATCAAGATTTTCTAAAGTGCCAGAGAAGTCCAAGAAGGAAATATCCTCTCTGCTTATAGGATGTAAATGTCTTGTTAATTATATTGTTCAAGTCTTCTACATTCTTAGTTGTTTGGGGTGGGTTTTTTTTGACACTTTAAGATGGGGCCAAGGAGTCATAGCCACAGGTGCCACCGTCTTCAATATTTGTCTTCTTTTCACGAACTCCTTTCTTTGAACTCTGGAATCACTCTCTGCTTCAGAATTTATGGTCTTCATTCATTCATTTAGAGTAGGAATTATGATACAACTACAGGATTGTTATCAGAATTAAATAAGATAATAGTTGTAAAGTGATTAGTACCGTGTTTGGCCATTATACTGAGACACGATGGCTTAAAGCAAGGCTATGGGGGCGCTTGGGTGGCTTAGTCAGTTAAGCCTCTGACTCTTGATTTTGGCTCAAGTCATGACCTCATGGTCACGATCTCATGCTGGGTATGGAGCCTGATTAAGATTCTCTCTCTCCCTCTCATTCTGCCTCTCTCCTTCTCACTCTCTTAAAAAAAAAAAAAGGGAGGGGGGGGGACAGGCTATGGATGCTATGGCTGAAAGTCAACCTGAATCCCAGTAGCCTCATATTACCTGAAAGACCTTGGGCGTGCCACCTCACAGATCTCAACTTATTCGTTTGTTTTAAAGCCTTCAATTTTAAGTAATCTCCACACCCAGGGTGGGGTCCGAACTCCTGACCCCAAGATCAAGAGCTGCGTGTTGTACTGACTAAGCGAGCCAGGCACTGCTCTGAGCCTTGGGTTTCTAATCGGAGAAACCAGTTCCATCCCACTCCTGAATCCACAAGTCAGAAATAACCAGTTTGCATTTTGGTGTAGTGCCTTCCAGGCGTTTGGGTATCTGTATCATTTTTAAAAACCTAACACGTGTTATGATAGTTGTGTATCCTTTCTAATGGAACTCGTCGGAGGCCTAATTTGTAATGGCTTTCGTTTTTGTGTCAACTTCTAAAAGTTAATTCACACTGGGGCGCCTGGGTGGCTCAGTGGGTTGAGCATCCGACTTCAGCTCAGGTCATGATCTTGCGGTTCGTGAGTTTGAGCCCCACGTCGGGCTCAGTGCCGACAGCTCGGAGCCTGGAGCTGCTTTGGATTCTGTCTGTCTCTCTCTCTCTCTCTCTCTCTGCAGCTCCCCACTCTCACTCTCTCTCTCTCTCAAAAATAAATAATAAACATTAAAAAATAATAATAAAGTTAAAGTAACTCATGTTATATTCCTTTGTAAAAACAAAATATGAAATTGCAATCTGTTTAATATAGCCATTAACAACTAAGCTGTAGAAGAATCCTATGGATTAATGTCTAGGTACTGATTTTGAAACCTATCTGCTCTGGGTGGCATTGGGCCTCCTCTTTCCCCCTAAAAAAAGATCTTTTGGAATCCTAATCCCTGTGCCTCTGATCATAACCTTATATGGAGACAGGGTCTTTCTAGACGTACTCAGGTTACAATGAGGTCATTAGGGTGGGCCCTACTCCAATATGACTGGTGTCCTCATAAAAAGGGGAAATTTGGACACAGAGGCAGATATCCACACAAGGAGAATGCCATGCCACGATGAAAAGAGGGATCAGGGTGATAACAGCAGAAGCCAAGGAACGTCAAAGATTGCCAGCAAACTACCAGAAGCTTGGGGCAAGGCATGGAACAGATTCTCCCGCACAGCTCTCACAAGGAACCAACCCTTACCTCACCTTGAACTTGAATTTGTAACCTCCAGAACCTCGAGACAATAAATTGCTGGTTCAGCCACTCAGTACTTGGTTCAAGCAGCCTTAACAAACCAATCCATTATCCAGATGTTGCCAAGAATTCGAAGGAGGCGATTATTCTGACCTCATCGTAGGCATTAACAGAGAACTGTCCAGGACCGCACAGTGTTGCCGTGGGAGTTTTGCGGTTCACCTGTGCACCACCAAATTTGGGCCTTGAAAACAGTCTCCAGGGTTATGCTCACCCAGTTCATAACCTAGTTCATCTCACTTAGGTGGGTTGGTAAAACGACAGTAAAAAAGCAGCTGGTGATGTCCAAGGGAGGATAGTGATCTTCCACACGTTCAGGATGAGTTAACTACTCCATTATTTCAAGCTCTTTCCCCGCCCCCCCCTCAATCTTTTTACTACAGAAAATTTCTAACAAAAATATAATGAGCTTATGTAAGTATTGCTGAGGTTTGCTTTTAGTTACACAAGTCAATTCTGATTTCCCTACTCAAACCCCCCACATCAAATTATTTTAAAGGACATCCCAGACTTTACATCATTTTTAAAAAATGTTTGTTTATGCATTTGGAGAGAGAAAGCATGAGCGAGGGAGGAGCAGAGAGGGAGGGAGAGAGAAAATCCCACGCAGGCTCTGGGCTGTCAGCACGGAGCCCGACACGGGGCTTGAACTCACAAACCATGAGCTCGTGACCTGAGCCGAAATGGAGTCAGATGCTTAACCGACTGAGCCTCCCAGGCGCCCCTAAATCATTTTTAATAGCTTTATTGAGATCGAAATGACATGCCATATCGTTCACCTATTTCGTGTACAACTCAACGGTTTTTAGTATATTTACAAAAATATGCAGCCATCACTACAACTAATTTTAGAACATTTTCATCATCCCCAAAGAAACTCTATATTCACCAGCTGTCATTCTCTATTCCTCTCTCAACCTCCCGATTTTATCTGTAAATATTTCATATGCGCTTCTAGAAAGGTGGGAACTGTTCTAAAAATACATAACAATGTTATCACATATGAGCTTTTTTAAAACAATAATTATTGGGGTGCCTGGGTGGCTCAGTCGGTTAAGTGTCAGACTTCGACTCAGGTCGTGATCTCACGGTTCATGAGTTCGAGCCCCTCGTCGGGCTCTGTGCTGACAGCTCGGAGCCTGGAGCCTACTTCCGATTCTGTGTCTCCCTCTCTCTCTGCTCCTCCCCTGCTCACTCTCTGTCTCTCAATAATAAATAAACGTTAAACACACACACACACTAATTATTGAATATCAAAGATAAGATCACTGGTCACATTTTCTTGACTATTCTATATTACCAGTTTGCTTTAATCAGGATCCAAATAAAATCCTTACACTGCAAAGTGCAATTGCTAGATGTATCTGTTAGTTTTCTTTTAATCTTTTTTCTTTTTTCTTTTAATCTTTTCTTTCTTTTCTTTTTTCTTTTAATCTTTTCCTTCTTTTTTTCTTTTAATCTTTTCTTTCTTTCTTTTTTCTTTTAATCTTTTCTTTCTTTCTCCAACTTATTTTTTTTCCTTACAATTTTTTATTGAAGAAACTAGGTTATTTGTTCTATAATGTCTGCTAGGGCCTGGAATTTTCTGATTATATCCTTGAACATTTACAATGTTCCACCATCCCATGTATTTCCTATACACTGGTAGCTGGATCTAGGATCTTAATCAGAATCGATGGTTTTTGTTTGTTTGGATAAGTTTACTTCATAGGTAGAAGTGTTGTGTCAAAATTCCTTTAAATTTTTCTTTTATTGTGAAAGACACCATACTTGGGGCAGTGCATAAAAATAGTTATGTAGTTTAAAAAATAGTTATATAGTTTAAATAATAATAATAATAAAACAAATATCCAGCATCCATCACAGAGATTTAAAAAACAATAAAATATTGGGACGCCTGGGTGGCTCAATCAGTTAAGTGTCTATTTTGGCTCAGGTCATGATCTCACGGTTCATGGGTTCGAACCCCACGTCAGGTTCTGTGCAGACAGCTCAGTCTAGAGCCTGCTTCAGATTCTGTATCTCCCTCCCTCTGTACCCCTCCCTGCTTGCTCTCTCTCTCAAAGATAAATAAACATTAAAAAAATTCTTAAAAAAATATAGAGAATTGCCAGGTCCTCAGAAATCCCCAATCTGCCTTCCTTAATGAAATCTCTAATTAAATCCTTCTCTTCCTGCCCCATTCTAGAGTAAGCCCTGTCCTGATTTTTGTCATAATTATTCTTTCACTTTCTTTATACCCCTTACGAATATATTCCTAAAGAGAATATTGTTTGGTTTTGCCATGACTTGCTTAAACACCCCCCCCAACATTGTTTTTGAGACTAATCCAGGTTGTTCCAGATAACTGCAGTTCATTCATTTTCATTGTTGTATATAGTATTTCATTATATGAATACACTAACTTATTCTTTTGTAGTGGATATTTTCAGTGACAACCTATAGGCGAAGTGCTTTAATGTCATTTTTTTTTTTAGAGAGCTAACAAAAGGGTGTCGTTGAAAATATTCCATGATTTTTGAAGGAGAGGGACATATTCATGTCATTTAAGGGCTAGAAATGTGTTTGTAAGATGAATGACCACTTATTCATAGCTATGTAGCAGCTAAGCATTAGATAAGAATCTACATAAACGATGTCCTTTTTAGGGCAAATGCAAAACATTCCATTCACTCCAGAAATTTACTTCTCTCTTCTGATTTCTTTTTTCATCTCATTCCTCCTGGTTGCTTCTTGCCCTTTTAGGAGTCTCTGTGTTTTGTTTTTTAATGTTTGTTTGTTTAGAGCAAGTGCGCGTGTGCGCGCGCGCACACACACACACACACACGCACACAGGGGAGGGGCAGAGAGACAGGAGAGAGAGAATCCTAAGCATGCTCTGAGCTGTCAGCACAGAGCCTGATAAAGGGCTTGATGTCATGAACCACAAGAACCTGAGCCAAAATCAAGATTCTGATGCTTTAGCAACCGAGCCATCCAGGTGCCCCTAGGAGCATCTTTATAATAGGTTTTATATCATGAGCTCTGGAACCAGAATTTCATACTCGAATACGCATAACTCGATGCATAATCTAAGGCTCTAGATAATGTACGACTACCCTCTTTAGAGTGATGCTGTGAGGAATAAACTAGGTACCATACTAGACATGACCCTTGGCACCTTTCAAATAATGTTGGGCATTATCTTCACCTCCAAAAGTTTGCCTATGTTTCATACCCCAAAATATTTCAGTCCATAAAATCTGCTGTCTAGAATTAGTGTTTTCCACCAATTTCCAGGGAAAATCAAGTCTGCATAGAAACTATTCCTAATTTCCCTTCTCTTTTTTGTTTTAAGGAGTAAAAGTTGTTGTTATTAAATCTCAACTCTTGAGTACATTTTTAAAAGTATAATCATATCAGTTTCAGGTGCACAATATAGTGATTCAACAATTCTATGCATTTCTCAGGGCTCATTGGGGAAGTGCGCTTTTGACCCCCTTTATCTATTTCAGCCATCCTTCCTCCTACCTCCCACTCTTGGTGACCACCGGTTTGCTCTCCGTATTTAAGAGTCTGTTTCTGGTTTGTTTTTGTTTCTTAAATTCCACATACGAGTGAAACCATATGGTACCCGTCTTTCCCCGTCTGCCTTATTTCACTTATTTGTGATTTGACTAATTTCCTCCCCTCTTAGGACCTCTCGCAGAGATTCCTACCTTGTGCCCAAGACTTTTTTTTGAAGGAGCAGCGTACCTTCATGAGTTTGTGTTCTTGAACAGTGCTCCATCCAAGCCGATATCCTGCAAACTTGTAATCCTCAGTTTCTCTTAAAGCTTGGAGCAATCAAGCTATAAATAAAAGGTAATGCATTCAGTCTTGGCAATTAGAAGGCTTACGTGCCCCTTTCCCTTCTCACTACCACCCTCCTTCCTTGCTTTTATCTCTTTATGTCTCCCTTACCTCATGTCTCTTCCTCTAGGTTTGTGTGAGACCCACGACAGACACTTCACATTTGTTTAAACTTTTAATTGTGATAAAATGTACCTAATATTCACCACCTGAACCATCTTTAACTGTACAGTTCAGCAGTGTTAAGTGCATGCACATGGTTGTACAACCAATCCTCAGAACCTTTTTCATCCTGCAGAACTGAAACTCTGTACCCATCAAACAACCAACGCTCTATTCCCCCTCCTTCCCACCCATGGCACGTAACCGTTCTACTCTCTGTCTCTATAAATTTGACTACTCTGGGTAGAGTACTAGTAAATGTAGTCTAGTAAATGCAGACTACCTTCATTTAGGTAGAATCACGCAGTGTTCGTCTTCTCGTGCCTGGCTTATTTCACTTAGCACGTCCTCAAGGTTCATCCACGTACAGACACCTCTTCATGAGCCTCTTTCGCTTCTTTTGAGTATATTCCCAGAAGTGGGACTGCTGGGTCCCCTGGTAATCCTATTTTTAATTTTTTTGAGAAACGACCATTCTGTTTTCCGTACTGGCTGCATCACGGTAGACACTTGGGTTTCCGTGACGCCCTATGGGGTAAAAAATACTGTGTTCTGGACCACAGCTGTGGAAAGGACGGTCAAGAACGAACACTGGCAATTATCAGGCTTTGCCATTAAAAAGCGTGGACTTCCCGGAATGTGGAACCACATTACAAACCATCTGGTCCACTCCCCTCAGTTACAGGGGAGTAAACTGGGACTCTGAGAGGGCAAAAGTGGCTGGGGAAGGACAAAGGGCTAGTTAAGGGGAGATTTCAGAACCGGCATCCAGGGCTTTCCAACCTTCAACTCACGGCAAAGAAAATAATTTTCAACTTGAGATACTGTGCGATGAAGTACAAGAATTACGGAATGGATCATTCAAGAGCCTCTGGGATGCTCTCTCTGTGTGTTCTGCTTTTCTTTCTCTGGCCGGCTTTTAGCCTCCGTGTCAACCTTGACCCCGAGCCCGCTTTTCTGCCTGCCGCTAACGACCGGGTCCTGAGCATCCTTAGAGACAGAGGGGGAGACAAAGAAAACCGGTCCGCAATGAGGATCCCCCGAGCTTGGAAATGCGACCCTCTGCTCCGGGCCGGGGGGGGGGGGGGGGGGGGGGGGGGGGGGGGGGGGGG
>NW_024412428.1:7079195-7079750 GCF_014898765.1 Herpailurus yagouaroundi | reverse complement strand
CCCCCCCCCCCCCCCCGCGCACAAGGAGGACGCTTTCTGGTTCGCGGCTGTCCCCAGGCTCCGAGATCCGAACCACAGGGCACGGGGACTCCCGGGGACAGAGGGCAGCTCTCCCCTGCCCAGAGCGGAGGAGCCCGCACCACTTCCCCGGCGGAACCGCGCCCGATCTCCCCCGCCACAGTCGGGGAGCCCCGGGCGCCGCGGAGCGCGGGCTGCGGACCGCGGCGGGCACGTGGGCTCGGCCGCAGCGCTGCGCCAGGCACCGGCTCCCCGCCTCGGCCCAACCTCTCGGCTCCCGCCTCGGCCCCTGCCGGTGGGGAGAGGGATCCTCCCCCCTTCCACTTTGCACCAGTCCGAGGGAATTTGCGGTCGGTGACGCGCATCCTTAAGCGAGCCACCTGCAGCGCGGGGCGCGCCGCTCTGGGCGGCATCGCAGGGCTGGGCCGGCGCGGCCTGGGGACCCCGGGCTCCGGAGGCCATGCCGGCGTGGGCGCGCCGTGGCGGCCGGCTGCCGCTGCTCGGTAAGGCCCCGCACGCCCGCTCGCAAGCCCCCGC
>NW_024412428.1:7027332-7078795 GCF_014898765.1 Herpailurus yagouaroundi | reverse complement strand
GAGTGCGCTCGGAGGAGGAAAGGCGCCCGCCGTCCTCCCCCGGAGCTAGTCATCCCGAGTAACGACCCCCACCCCTGCCGAATTTCGGTGGGATCAGCGAATCGCCGCTTCGGGAATGTTATACAAGCAGGATTTACATATGAGAATATCAGCGGTCCGTGCCTCCTGTACTTGGTTTTTTTTATCTTTTTTATCCCGGCATTAAGCCCCAAGGGGGTTTTCAAGGACTCAGCTGACTGTTCCCAAATAATCTGCTGGGTAGCGCGCAGCTGGCAATGCAAGAAAGAAAGACGAAAAAAAAAAAAATCCCCTTTAGAGCCACCTCATCGATTTGGAAAGATGAGAGGGTCGAGTCGAGTTCAGGGTGAAGGAGAGAGACGTTTCTGGGAGGCTGAGGAGCCCGGGAGCCTTGGGCCCCTGTCTGGTCCAGCAACCTTGGGACTGGCACCCACCGATCCCGTCCTGGCGTCCCCCTCTGCCCTGTGAGGGTGCCCTGTGTGTCTCCTCCAGCTCCGGAATTCCAGCATTCTAACTTGAAATCTCAGTGGGACGTAAAGTAATTTTCATTAGAGACGTGCAGGAATTACTTCCAATGGCTTTTGGTAAAAATTAACTCAGAATTATCGAGTAGGAAATGGAACATAAGGGAGAAAAGACTGGGAGCACAGACATTTTGCGTTTCTTAAACATTTATCTTTGCGAATCGGTCAATATGTACATTTCAAATGTATCGTACAATATGTTTTCCAGAGTCGGCTCTCTGTTGCGTGTGATGTTAAGGAGTAAGTGAATTTGTCAGTAGCATTCAGAGGCTTTCTGGAAGGACGAAGATCAGTACTTGCAGCTGTATTCAAGCTGCACTGAGTTCCTTTATATTTAGGAACAGTCTCAGAGATTTCTACATCTCTTTCCAGATTCTTCTAAATGAGGTATAATCTGCATGCACGAATATGCGCACATCCCAACAGTACAGTTCCATTAGTGTTTATATGTGTATGTACCCACATACCCTTGGATATAGATATAGAACAATTCTAGCCCCGCCCCCTCTCAGTCAATATCCCCCAGAGGTAGCCTCGATTCTGACTTCTAATACCATGGCTTTGCCTGTTTTTGAACTGCGTGTAAACCAAATCATCCTGCATACTCCTTTAAATCCAGCTTCTTTTATTCAATATTGTGATTAGGAGATTCAATCTTGTTCTCAGTAGCAATGGTTTGTGTGTGGGGTGCGGGGGGGGGTGTGTTTTAACTGCTGAGTGCTCTTCCTAAATATGAATATACTCTACAATTTATTTACCCATTCTGTTGTTGAAGAACATCTAGGCTGTTTCCAATTTTGTATAATTAGGAGCGACACTGCTGTGAACATTCTTTTACGTGTTTTTGGTGGACCTAAACACTCATTTCTCTTAGGATGATGCCCACCAGTACAACTCCCAGATCCCAGGGAAAGGCATATATTCAATTCTGGTAGACACCATCAGTTTTCCGAAGTGGCCCTTCTGATTTAACACTCCCGCTGGCAGCTTTTGGAAGTTCCAGTTCCTCACATCTCTGCCACTCGCTGGTGTTACAGATTTTCTTGAATAAAGGAGCATAAAGTGAGAAACTGCATGGGATGACTTTAAACTATTTAAAAACTTTAAATTCCTTGAATCAGAAGATGTGATTCCCATTTCCCTTAGATTGTAAAGTTCTACCTCGTGAATACTGATGAAGCTTTCTGAGTAGGATTTAAAGATTGGAAACGTGCTTCCCATGGCTTCGTGGATACTGGGTACAAGGAGGGGGGATTCCAATAGTTCAAGAAGTACGATGCTGTCTCTTTCATTCGTGTCCGAAAAGTCGTGGTCAGAGCCTCGAATTACACATTTTATTGCCATCCGTTGCCCTTTCTGTTCTTTTTGCTTTATTTGCCTTCTTGTGAACTGTCAGCCTGAGGGGGGATGTTTCAGGAGCAGGTGGAGGCAGATGTGGATGCCGGGCAAAGACAGGTTTGGATTAGATGGGACACCAGACCTGATGGCCTGATGTTCAGGTCCCCTTTGATTCTAAAACTCTGGTTCTAATTGTTGCCGTCATACAAATTTAGATCGGCCGTTCGTTTCTTCTTGGGTACTTCGCGTCTACCCATAGTAAATCATCCTTTTAGGTTGACTTGTGAACTCTTTTCCTTCCATTAAAGAGTGGCTCTACTTTTTATAACAAAAAGGGCACTTTCAGGGATTCTTAGTTATTAGTCAAGGGAGCGTGTATGAGAAAGAAAAACATTTTTTTATTTGATAAACTTTTATTGAGCACTTATTTCCGTGCTGGGCACTAGGGGTATAAGGATGCCAGAGATCAAGGCTGGAGGAACTTATTACATATAAATAGCTAATTCTGTTCTTTTTAAGAAATGCTCGGTCAGTGCCTTTCCCCAGGAAAAGCCCTGCAGCACAAAGCTGGCTCTCAGATAAACCTTCCCACACAGTGGTTAAGGATCGCTATCTATAGATGAAAACATAGCATCCTTCAATGAAAGAAACTTTAACCAGGTTAGAATGGAAACCTCAAGACTTTTGTCCCCCAAAACTACTTAAACGTAGATATACTATATTTAATGGTTGTGGGAAAGAAACTGCTCTCGCATTGAAAATTAAACTAATGGACTGTTCCAGAGTTCAATATGGCCATGTTTTTGTTTTTTTTTTTTTTAATTTTTTTTTTTTCAACGTTTATTTATTTTTGGGACAGAGAGAGACAGAGCATGAACGGGGGAGGGGCAGAGAGAGAGGGAGACACAGAATCGGAAACAGGCTCCAGGCTCTGAGCCATCAGCCCAGAGCCCGACGCGGGGCTCGAACTCACGGACCGCGAGATCGTGACCTGGCTGAAGTCGGACGCTTAACCGACTGCGCCACCCAGGTGCCCCTCAATATGGCCATGTTTTAAGGCTTGAGAAGAAGACATTTTCTAAATGGTTCTTTGAACAAAGTGTATCGACCTCACTTTGCTCCCAGAGAACATCTTTGCTCCCTTGGGGAGCTCACAGGAAGGCTTAATGCCAGCACATTCTCCCCTGTCCTTTTTGTTCCTGTCATCTTGTCATTCTTGAACGAAACTAGGCAAGCAGCGTGACAAGAGCCCCTGACATTCAGTGTTCAAGGTAACAATCTTGCTGACTCTCTCCCACCTGACGCTGTCTTCATCTTTGGGTAAAGATTCTGATTTGACAAAAAGCAAAGAACTTCAAAAGTATGGTATTGTATCATTTTTCTTGATTTTGAAAGGGATCTTGCAGAGAATAGGAGTAAGAATTTGGAGAAGGGGGTATGAGGGGCTGAGAATTAGCTTAGCCTGCTTTATCATTTGCTTTCCTTGGGCTTGCCACCCTGCTCTAGCCTTCAAATAACAGACTCTTGTGAATCTCACTGTAGACATTTTGTCTGAGTAGAGTTTTTTGGCTTTCATCAGGTGACAGTGTGAACTTAAGATTTTTCCATGACTTCCAAAACAGCCTTAGCCACTTCTTAGCTAGGTAGCCATCGTCATGGGGCTAAAGCTTTTTCTCTCTTTTGGGGGCTATATGAGATTTACACTTAGGTGACTTCATTACATTTGGTTGATACCTCCTATGGCTTAGATGGGACACCGGACCTGGTGGTCTGATGTTCAGGTCCCCTTTGATTCTAATACCATCAGTGGTCCTCAAGTGGTAAAAGCCTTTGCAGAACTCATTGATGGTCGTTAATTTGAATCATGCAATTCTGTTCTATGGGTACCAACACATGTGGAGGAAATTTAAAAATAATATAAAGTACACACACACAGTGTTCTTTTGTGGCTAGAGGAATTGCATAAGATCCTAAAAGAGGAACTATTGTTATTTTTAAGGTTAAACAGTAAAACATTTTTTCACTGCTGTCATTAGAAGTCAAATGTCCTCCAAAAAATTATTTACAGTCTATACTAAAACAGGATATTGTCATTATTTATCTAGGCTGTTGTGTTTTGATTATAAGATATTCACTGAATTCAGGCTTCACATGCTTTGCTGCTTGAGTTATGATTTTCCTAATGTTAGGGATTCTGTTCTTGGAGGCAATGCAGATATATTAGGACTAACAAGACAGTTAGGAAACGTGTTCTTTACTCAGGCAGGGAATTTCTCCGCACTTGAGTTCCTCATCTGTAAAGAGGAGATAAGCAGTATCTTACTCCTTCATCATTGGATGCATTCCTTGGTAGGCATGTGCTTTGCAGAAAGAGCGGTATCTGAAGTCTAAAGAAATCATTAGGATTTAGAGTCACAGGATTTTCCTCCTTCCCTTCTTAGACACTTTAGAGCACCGTCCATATCTCGGACTTGTATTAAGTCCCGCATAGTATTGGTTCCTGCTCTCAAAGAGCTCACAGTCTGACGTTGGGGGCATTGGCGGGAAAAGGTCAGGCCTATATAGAAGGAGAATTGCAGTTCGATTTTGGAGCTCTGCGCAGAGATGGGGCCTGTAACCCAGACTGAGAAAAGAAGGCCAGGCTTCCAAGTGGAGGTCATGCCAGAGCCGTGACTAGAAAGATAAGGAAGAGTTGACTGGGAAAGGGGTGGAGGAGGACAGTCCAGGCAAACAGGGCGGCAGAGAAAGGGACCGGCGGTAAGAAACATGCAGTGGATGGAAAAGCTGTCTTCCGTCCTGGGTGGCGGAGACACAAAGTATAAGGCCTCCAGGGTAGAGTAACTATCCTTTGAAAAGCTGTGATTCAGAACGTAGTCTGAAGACTGTTCAGGGGACAGCTTTAAAAAAAACTTCTGGGTTGCCAGAGGCTCAGTGTGTGATGTGTAAATGGCGTCCTGATGGGACGAGGGACCTGGACTTTACAGTGTAGACCAAGAGTCTCTGGACGGAATTCACTGATCCATTGTATTCCTCATCAGGGTGTGTGGGTGTGGGGGGGTGTGTTTCGTTGTTTGTTGGGGAGAGCAGGTGAATTGCATTCATCAGGTTTTCAAAGAGGCCTGTGACTCAAGAAAGAGTGAGTAAGCACCATTGCTCTAAGTTGTTGAGGGGTTTTAAGCAGGAGGGGGGCACGCTCTGGTGCATGTTTTAGAAAGACCCTTTCTGGCGCCTGTACGGAGGGTGGATGTCAGGCCGACAGGCCCACGGCGGGGAGGCCAGCTAGCAAGGTGTGGGCAGTAGCCCGGGCCAGGGACGACTAGGGTTTGAAGTAGGGCAGTGGTTACAGAGATGCAGAGTTGCCTCCGGGTTTGGGAATTACCAAGAGGTTAAATAAAATGTCAGCGCTTGGCAACTGCCTGCCTGATGGGAAGTGAGGGAGGGGGAGGAGTCAAAGATAGCTTCTGAGTTTCTGCCTTCGACTGAGAGGGAAGAGAAAGGAGGGAGTAGGTTTAGGAAGGAAAAAGGGGAGATCAGTGTGAGTTTAAGATTCCCGGGGCTGCCCAGACATGGAGCCATACATACTGAAGGGATGAATTTGAAACACATGAGCAAACCGATGGTAGTTAAAATCAAGAGAATTTGCAGAAAAAAGAGCATGAAAGGACTAGAGCGAGGACCAGACCTTAGAGCTACCCAGTTCTTTTTTTTTAAGAGCTACTCTAGTTCTAAAAAAAAAAAAAAAAAAAAAACCAAAAAAAAAAACCACTCCTGTATGTTTCCTCTGCAGTAACAGCACTGAACACTTCTGGCCGCCAAAAGTGTGTGTGCGCGCGTGTGTGTGTGCGCTCGCGCGGGCGCGCGTGTTGCAGGGGGTGTTCCCCACACCAGGCAATTCTCAAACACCAGTCGGATGTCCTACAATTTCCCTCATATCTGACTCTGTACACCTGGAGACAGTATCCGATCCCACAGGTTAGGGGTTCAGGTCCCCACTCTTGCCATTTCAGATGTCAATCCCAAGTCCAGGCTGTCACCGGACTTCTGAAAGGGGGCTGGAAATCTATGGTTTTCATGAGCACTGCCCCCCCCCCCACCCCCCCAGGTTCAATTAGTTTGCTACAGCAGCTCACGGAACTTAGAAAAGCATTTTACTTACTAGAGCACCAGTTTGTTATAAAAGGATCTAACTCAGGAGCAGCCAGCTGGAAGAAGAGGCATAGAGCAAGGGGTGTGGGAAGGAGAGATGGACTTCCACACCCTCTCCAGGAAGCCACGCTCTGGCCACCTCCGGGTGCTCTCCAACCTGGAAGCTCATTGAATCTCCCAGTTCAAGAATATTTGTGGCGTTTTGTCAGCGACTTCCCCTCTTCCCAGAGGTCAGCGGGTGGGGCTGAAAGCTCCCACTCTCTCATTACTTGGTCTTTCTGGTGATCAGCCGCATCCTGAGGCCATCTAGGGCCCCCCACCCAAGTTGCGTCATTAGCATCAACTTTAGTGTGCTCAATAGAGTCCCATCATGGATAACAACAGACTCTCCTATCAGAACATTCCAAGGGTTTTAGGTTTGTGCCAGGAATCCGGACTGGTCAAATAGATTTATTACACCACCCCAGTCCTGTCTACCGCCCTCATTTACTAGGTGCGGGGAATTGGGGCCTAGAAAGGTCGAAGGACTTTCTGCAATCCAAGTAGGTGACTCTTAGAACAGGGCCTTGAAACTCAAACTTTAAAGTCTTTGCCAGCTCTCTGCTCCCCAGGAGACTCACCTTGGGGAACCTGAAAATGAGGTGCCCCGGCATTCTCTGATTTGTTTTATAATGTCTACATCCATCACACTTTCAGTGGAGAAGATTCTACTTTTACCTAAAATTTTATTTTCGATTGGTGCTATTTTTTTTTTTTTTTCTCCACTTATCCCCACCTCCACTCTAGCCCTGCATTTTCAAATCTTGCCACTTTGGGAACACTTTTCCAATTCCAAAGTTGTCTTCATTCCTCAGACTGTGTTTAGAACTGGACTCTAGGGGGATACGCATCCGACTCTTGATTCCGACTCAGGTCATGATCTCATGGTTAATGGGTTCAAGCCCCACATCGGGGTGGCAGTGTGGAGTCTGTTGGGGATTCTCTCCCTGCCCCTCCCTCTCCCTCCCCCCGCCAAAATAAATAAATAAATAAACATTAAAAAAAAAAAAAAAAGGAACTGGACTCTGGGAAGTGCTACCAGGGTTTTGGAATGGATTCTCATTAAGAACTTTAATCTCCATGGCGGCCGATTCTTCCTTTGGCTTTTTACAAAGTATAACTAGCATCACTATTAAAATATAGAGGGGCACCTGGGTGGCGCAGTCGGTTAAGCGTCCGACTTCAGCCAGGTCACGATCTCGCGGTCCGTGAGTTCGAGCCCCGCGTCGGGCTCTGGGCTGATGGCTCAGAGCCTGGAGCCTGTTTCCGATTCTGTGTCTCCCTCTCTCTCTGCCCCTCCCCCGTTCATGCTCTGTCTCTCTCTGTCCCAAAAATAAACGTTGAAAAAAAAAATTTTTTTTAAATAAAATAAAATAAATAAAATAAAATAAAATAAAATAAAATAAAATAAAATAAAATAAAATATAGAACATTTCCGTTCCACCCCCCACCCCCCAGCCCACCCCAGAGTTTCTCTTACTCTTCTTTAGTTAATCAACCCCAATACCCAACATCCAACCCCTGGCGACCAGTGACTTCTTTTCTGCCCCTATCATTTTTCCTTTTCCAGAAGGTCATGTAAGTGGAATTTTATAACATGGAGACTTTTGAGTCTGTTTCTTTCACGCCTCGTAATTACGTGAGATCTATCCATGTTGTTATGGATATCAGTAATCAGGAAACAAAAGTAAGTGAAGTACCTTTGAAGATATAGTTGGCCTTATTAAGTGCTCCATGAATCGGGCAGCGCCCCATGTAGCAGGTAGAGGGGAGCTCCAGGAGCTGTGCAAAACAGAAGGGTTTTCTAGACAGACATGAGATAGGGCAGTTAGCAAAAGAAAAGAAAGGGTTGTTGCAGACAAGGTCACTTTCCCTTAGGGACATATACAGGGTGTCTTATTAGGTGGATTGCTTCATCTTTCTTTGGGGCTTGGGGATGGCCCCTGTGACAGATTAACTCATTGGAGCTGACCGGAAGACATTTCTGACTAACTGGTTAAGACTACATTTCTGGGAAAGGTTGAAACGGGAATTAGGTGAGGTATTAAGCCCCGGTTTGGTGACTTGGCCTAGCGTAAATAGCTCTGTTTGGGCCTGTGGTTTTCTTTTTAACAGTACTTTTTTTTTTTTTTCCTTTCTGTTGCTGAGTAGTATTTCATTATTGGACGTGGCACAGTTTGTTTAGCCATTAATCAGCTGAAGTTCATTCGTTTGCTTCTAGTTTCTGGCAGTTGTCAATAACGCTGCTATAAATACTTGAAGGCAAGTTTTGCTGTGAGCACAGGTTTTAATTTCTCTTGGGTACACACCCAGAAGTGGCATTGTGTTGCTGGAATGTTTGCTCAGTGAACGTTCAACGTTATGAGAAACTGCCAGTTTCTCAAGGTCATTGTCATCACTTGGTATGTTTTTTGTGTTTGTTTTTTTAACCCTTCTAACAGGGGTACAGCATATGTCATGGTGGTTTTAATTTACATTTCCCGAATGACTGATGATGTTGGTCGTCTTTCCGTGTGCTTAACTGTCATCCCGTATTATGTTTGGTGAAGTGTTTCCTAAAATCTTTTGCCTATTTTTTAAAAATCAGGTTGTTTGTTTTGAAAATATTTTTCCCAGTCTATGGCTACTCTTTTCATTTTTCTAAGAGAGTATTTTTGGAGAGCAGAAGTTATTCGTTCTGATGAAGTCCACTAGTGGAGAAAATTAGCCCTGGACTAGACACTGCTCTGGTCCCACCTAACCAAGCTTAAAGGAAGACCTGAAAGGAATAAAATGTTTACAATGAACTCAACTGCCTCCCATAAAATGTTCAAAACTATGTAACCAAATGCAGAAATATCTGACTCCAGGTGAAATTCACAATGCCCAGCAACCAGTTACAAGTTAATAGACAAAGGATAAAAATTCAACCCACAATAAGGAGAAAAATCAGTCATGAAGAAGAGACCCAGAAGTGACCTCAAATGCAGAATTAGTAGGCAAGAATATTCAAATAGTTGTTATATTATATTCCACATAGTCCTGAAGCTAGAGGAAAGATTAGACAAGCTAAGCAGGGACATAATAAATACAAAAAAAAAAAAAAAAAAAAAAATCACACAAATTGAACTTCTAGAGATGAAAATTGTGATTACACTGGAAGGGTTTGACAGCATACTGACTGCAGAAGAAAGGATTAGTGAACTTGAAGACGGCAATAGAAACAATCCAAAATGAACAGAGAGAAAAGACAAAATAAAATGAATAGAGCGTCTGTGAGAACTTTGGTTGGTCATAGATACATGTAAGTCTGCTATTAGAATGTCTCCTTTTTCTCTGATGCTTTTAAGAGTTCCTCTTTATGATATATTGTTGTAGTTTTCTTCCTGAGTCATGTGTTTGGGTTTTGTTGGGCTTCTTACCTGTGGGTTTACATTTATATCAGGTTTGGAAATGAAATTTTTCCTCCATGATTTTATCAGCTATCTTTTTCTGACCTCCTTTTCCCCATTATTTCCCATGACATGGATATTTGACCTCCAGAAGTGAGTAAATATAAGATTTTTTTTTTATTGTTTAAACCCCTATGGAAGATGATTGACTATTTAATGCAAAATAATAACAGTAACTTGTTGGGTTTATACCTTATATAGAAATGCAATGTGTGATAGTGATAGCACAAAACCTGGGAGGGATGAAATTGAAATATACTATTGTAAAGTCCTTACAGTAAAAGTTTTTCAAAAGTTTATTTATTTTTGAGAGACAGAGACAGAGCACAAGTAGGGGAGGGGCAGAGAGAGAGAGGGAGGCACAGAATCCGAAGCAGGCTCCAGGCTCTGAGCTGTCAGCACAGAGCCCGACCGCGGGGCTCGAACTCACGAACCACCAGATCATGACCTGACCTGAAATTGACACTTAACTGACTGAGCCACCCAGGCACCCCTGTAAGCTCTTTATATTATACATAATGTGGTATAACAGCACTTAAAAGACTGCTTTAAGGTAAAGATGCATACTATAAACCTTAAAGCAATTGCTTAAGTAACAAAACAAAGCATTATAACTAATCACTGAAGAAATAAGATGAAGTAGAATCATAAAATATACTCAATTATTCCCAAAGGAGGTAGAAAAAGAGGAAAGGGGGGGGAAAAAGGACAGATGGAACAAATAGAAAACAAAGAATAATATAAGCCTAAGCCTATTAATAATCTCATTAAATTTCAATGATTTACACATCAAATTAAAAGGCAGAGGTTGTCAGACTTGGTTAAAAACAAAAACAAGGGGCGCCTGGGTGGCGCAGTCGGTTAAGCGTCCGACTTCAGCCAGGTCACGATCTCGCGGTCCGGGAGTTCGAGCCCCGCGTCGGGCTCTGGGCTGATGGCTCCGAGCCCGGAGCCTGTTTCCGATTCTGTGTCTCCCTCTCTCTCTGCCCCTCCCCCGTTCATGCTCTGTCTCTCTCTGTCCCAAAAATAAATAAACGTTGAAAAAAAAAATTAAAAAAAAAAAAAAAAAAAAAGCAAGACCCAACTTACATGGTGCATAAATAAAGTCAACCTTGGATATGAAGACGCAAATAGGTTAAACGTAAAAGGATGGGGGGAGAAAGTTCCATGCCAACAACTAATCAAAAGTTGGAGAAGCTAAATAACAGACAAAGTATATTTCAGAGCAAAAATATTACAAGAGGCAGAAAGTTATGTCATAATGCTATAAGGCTTAAGTCATCACAAGGACAGAAAAATCACAAACACTCATGCATTTAACAGAGCTTGAAAATACATGGATCAAAATCTGATTGAATTTGCAAGGAGAAATGGACCAATTCAGAGAGTTCAATACCCTGATAATTGATAGGGAAAAAAAAAAAAGAAATCAGTAATTTATAGAAGACTTGATCAACCAGCTTGATCTAATTTACATTTATAGAACATTGCACTCAACAACAGCTGAATGTACATTCTTTTCAAGTGCATACAATACACTTATCAAGCTAGATCATAATCTGGGCCAGCAGACAAGCTTCAGTAAATTTTAAAAGATTCAAGACATATAAAGTTTATCCTGTGACTAGAGTGGTATTAAATTAGAAATTAATAACAGAAAGGCACATGGAAAATCCTCAAATATTTGGAAACCAAAGAACACATTGCTAAATAATCCTTGGGTCAGTGCAGTAACCAAAAAACAAATGAGAATGTACATTGAACTGAGGGAAAGTGAAATGCAATATATTGGGATTTGAGGGATGTTCCTAAAGCAGTACTCAAGAGGAAATTGGTAGCATTAAATTATTAATTATTAAATGATTAGCATCCTTAAATTGTAATGCTACAAATTCAGACCAGTGGGCTTGAATTCAAGCACAAGCTAGAGGAGGAAAATAACAAATTAAACCCCATGTAAATAAAAGAAAGGAAACAAATATCAAAGTGAAAAATCAAATAGGGGGGAACAGGAGAAAATCAATGCAACCAAGAGCAATAAAGGATCAGTAATATTGCTAGACTTCTAGCCAAACTGATCAGGAAAAAAAGAGAGAAGGCACAAATTTGAGGTATCAGGAACAAGAGAGGCAACATCACTATAGAATCTATAGATATTAAAAGGATAATATGGAAATATTATTAATGACTTTATGCCTATACATTGACAACTTCCATTTAATGGAAAAAAATACCTTGAAAGACATATATTACCAAAGTTCATTTGAGGAAAATCGATAATCTAAATAATGTTATGTCTGTTAAAGAAATTGAATTTGTAGGGGCTCTTGGGTGGCTCAGTAGGTTAAGTGTTCTACTTTGACTCAGGTCATGATCCCACGGCTCGTGAGTTCAAGCCCCACGTCGGGCTCTGTGCTGACAGTTCAGAGCCTGGAGCCTGGTTCGGATTCTGTGCCTCCCTCTCTCTCTGCCCCTCCCCTGCTTGCACTCTCTCTCTCAAAAATAAGTAAAAACATAAAAAATATACATATTAAAAAAAAAAGAAATTGAATTTGTAGTTAAAAATATTCCCACAGTGGAAGCACCTGGATGGCTCAGTTGGTTAAGCATCTGACTCTTGTTCAGGTCAGGTCATGATCTCCTCATTCATGGGTTCTAGCTCTGCATCAGGCTCTGCACTGACAGCACAGAGCCTGCTTGGGGTTCTGTCTCCCTCTCTATCTGCCCCTCCTCTGCTCACTCTCTATCTCTCTCCCTCAAAAATAAATAATAAATATATATTTTTTAATTCCCATGATGAAAACTACTAGAGTAAATGGCTTTACTGGGGAATCCACCAAATGTTTAAAGAGGAAATAATACCAATTCTATGCACACTTTTCCAGAAAATGTAAGAGAAGATAATGCTTCTCACCTCATTCTATGAGACCATTTCTATGGTACCTAAACTGAGGATATTAGTAGCAAAAAAACACAAAAATAAACCTGCAGGCCGATAATTACATTAATATAAATGCAAATTTTTTGGCACTACTTTAACAAATGGAATTCAACGATATATGAACAAGATAATACATCATATCCAACTGGTATTTATTTCAGGAAGGCAGGGTTGGTTAACATTTGCAAATGAATCAAACGTTAGTTCACCATATACACACAATAAAAAAGAAAAATCACTAAAAAAACAAAACCAAAAACAAACCTATATGATCATCTCAATAGATACCAAAAAATGCATTTGACCAAATTCCACATCCATTCCTAATAAAATTTCCCAGCAAAGTAGGAATAGATGTGATCCTCCTCCAATTAAGTAAGAGTATCTATGAAAATCCTTTAGCAAACATCATACTTAATATCAAATGGCTGAACATTTTGTTTTTTGTTTTTTGTTTGTTTTTGTTTTTGTTTTAAAAAAATTTTTTTTTGACGTTTATTTATTTTTGAGACAGAGAGAGACAGAGCATGAACAGGGGAGGGGCAGAGAGAGAGGGAGACACAGAATCTGAAACAGGCTCCAGGCTCTGAGCTGTCAGCACAGAGCCCGATGCGGGGCTCGAACTCTCGGACCGCGAGATCATGACCTGAGCCGAAGTCGGACGCTTAAGCGACCAAGCCACCCAGGTGCCCCAAATGGCTGAACATTTTGTACTAAAATCAGAAATAAGGCAAGGATGTCCATTCTCCCTACTCTTCAACATTGTACTGGAGATTCAGCTAGCGTAATAAGGCAAGAAAAAAATCACAAGCATCCAAATTGGAAAAGAAGAAGTAAAACTGTCTTTATTTGCAGACAACATGATCATCTGTGTATAAAATCCTTTGGAACTTACAAAAAAGTAATTACAACTAATAAACAAGTTATGCAGGTGTGAAGGACACAAGATCAGTGTAGAAATTAAATCGTGTTTCTAGAACTAACAATCAGAAATGGGAGAAAAAATATAAGGTAGCTTAGAAAAGATGAAAGAGGGATAAAGAAAGGCAAGATCT
The DNA here is from genome assembly GCF_014898765.1 of Herpailurus yagouaroundi. Lineage (NCBI taxonomy): Eukaryota > Metazoa > Chordata > Mammalia > Carnivora > Felidae > Herpailurus > Herpailurus yagouaroundi. The sequence continues at coordinate 7,065,303 of NW_024412428.1, read as the reverse complement.
GTATACTAAAAACTATACATTGCTAAGAGAAATTAAAGGAGACCTAAATAAAGATATACCATATATGTGTATTATAAGACTCATATTGTTAAAATCTCAGTCTTGCTCAATTGATCCAGTGACTCAATACAATTCCGTCAATATCCCTGCAAACCTTTTTTGCAGGTTTTGACAGGCTGGTTCTAAAATTAACATGAAAATGAGAGATCTACAATACCCAAAACAACTTTGAAAAGAACAAAGTTGTAAAACTTATCATCTTGATTTCAAGACTTATTATAAAGCAACAATAATTGAGACAACATGGAATTGGCATCCAGATAGACAAATAGATCAATGGAAAAGTATATGCAGTCCATTTACTTTGATGAAGGTATACAAGTAATTCAGTGGAGAAATCAATACTCTTTCAGTGAATGGTGCTGAAACAATTGAATATTCACATGTAACTATAATCAAATGAAAAGTTTTGACCCATAGTCATACCATATAAAAAGTCTACTCAGAATGGGGTGCCTGGGTGGCTCAATTGGTTGAGCGTCCAACTCCTGGTTTCAGCTCAGGTCATGATCTCTTGGTCTGCAAGTTTGAGCCCCACATAGGGCTCTACACTGACAGTGCAGAGTCTGCTTGGGATTCTCTCTCTCCCTGTCTCTCTGCCTCTTCCCCGCTTTTGCACATGCACCCTCTCTCAATAAATAAATAAATAAACAAACAAAAAAAGTGTTTTTTAAAGTACTCAAAATGGATCATAGACCTAAATGTAAAACTAAAATGTACATTTAAAACCTGAAACTCTAACACTAGGAGAAAACCTTTATAACCTTAGAGGGAACAAAGAATTTTTAAATACAAAACCAAAAGCATGATCCATAAAAGGAAGATTGATAAATTGGACATCTTCAAGATTAAGAATTTTCGTCTTCAAAAGACAAGCCACAGACTGGCAGAAAATAATTGTCAATTACATATTTGATAAAGGACTTGTATCCAGAATATATTTTTAAAAAGAACTCTCAAAACCTGTAGATGGCCATGTAGGAGGCTCCTGAACTCACTTTCTCCCATGGACACACAACATCGACAGCTGCACATGGAACATTTTCTCTGAAAGAAATCCAGAAACTAGCTAAGTGGCTCCAACACAATGAGGAAATGAGGAAAAAAACCCACATTGAAATGGGTGGAAAAGGCAGAGACACATGTCAATCTCACCAGAACCCAATCCCTGACATAGCAATCAATATACAAACGAGAGGGAACTCACCACCCTCAGCTCCTCCCTGAGTAATGAAAGGGTTTGTTTGACCCAACATCTAGCATTCCTATTTTTTAAGACTTCCACCTAGGGACCGGCTCCCAGACCTCCTGGCTCTGAAAAACAGTGGCTCTGAAAAACAATGGGGCTTGCATCCTTGAGACTATACCAAACAAAGAAACAGATTGTAGCAAACAAAGAAGCAGTTCTTTGGGCCTGGGAGGGCTCCCTGTGGTTTTCCCCCCAGGGTGCGGTGCAGAAGCCACAGATAGAAATGTCTCCCAGTCTTTCCCTTAAAGGGACCTGTTTGCAGCCTGAGGGTTAGGCTCCTAATTTAACATATATCTAGGAACTGACTGTGATCCTGCCCAAGACTGGGGAGGCTAGCAAGCATGTCTCTACATTTTGCTTCTGTTAGTATCTCCCTGAAAGGAGCATGTGCGCGGGTTTGGAGCCCTGACTTTAAATGCTACTACCTTTGAGTCACCCTTCCAGTCACTGTTCATCTTACTTAGGCCCTCCCCTTTGCGACACTGACAAAGTCTTGGCCCACCCTCACTCTTAGGAACCAGTGACTTGGACAATCACAAGGGTTTGAGGGCCAACAAAGACCTAAGCCTGGACTTTCTGAAAAGGTTCCTATCCTGCATGAGACCACCCTGCGAAGGTTGGGAGAGGTGGCTGTTTTATCCGATGCACGGACACCAACACAGAGAGTCAAGGAGAATGAAAAGGAGTGTGTTCCAAACAAAAGAAGAAGTGAAAACTCCGGAAACAAACCTTAGTGAAACAAAGATAAATGGTTCACCCATAAAGAGTTCAAATTAGCGGTCATAAAAACTCCACGGAAATACAAAAGATCATGAGACTATTATGGACACTTATATATGCAAACAAATCGGACAATCTGGAAGAAATGGATAAACTTCTAAAAACACACAACCTATCGAAGACTGAACCGGGAAGAGCAACAGAAAATTTGAACAGAATCGCTAATAAGGAGATTGAATCGGTAATGAAAAATCTACCAACAGAGAAAATCCAGGACCAGTTGGCTTCATTTGTGAATTCTACCAAACATTCAAGGAAGCATGAATGCCAATCTTTCCAGAAAATTCTTCCAGAAAAAAAAAAGGGAAACACTTACAAAGTCATGTTATGAGGCAGCATAACCCTGAAACCAAAACCAGGCAAAGACATTACAAGAAATGAAAACTACAGGTCAATATCCCTGATGAATATAGATGCAAAAATTCTCAACAAAATATTTGCAATCCAAATTCAACAATACCTCAAAAAGGCCATACACGATATCTAGAGGGATTTGTCCCAGGGATGCCAGGGTGTGTCAACATCTGAAAATCAATCGATGTGATACGCCACATTAACAAAATGGAGAACAAAAACCCTAGGATCATCTCAATAGATGCAGAAGAAGCTTCTTAAAAAATTCAACATCCATTCATTGGGGGCTTAGACGGTTAAGCATCCTGGATTTTTAACTCAGGTCGTGACCTCACAGTTTGTGAGATCAAGCCCAGTGACAGGTTCTGTGCTGACAGCTTGGAGCCTGTTTGGGATTCTGTCTCTCTGCCCCTTCCCTGCTTGCACTCTTTCTCTCTCAAAATAAATAAACATTAAAAAAAAAAAAAGGTAATTCCATTTACAGCTGCATCATAATAAAACACCTATGAATAAATATAACTGAGGAATTAACAACTCTGTACACTGAAAAGTATAAGACATTGATCAAACACATTAGGACAAATACATGGAAAGAATTTCCATGGTCATGGATTAGAAGAATTAACATTGTCCAAATGTCCATCCTATTTAAAGCCACCTACAGAGTCAATGCAATCTCTATCAAAATTCCATGGCATTTTTCACAGAAATAGGAAAACAATCCTAAAATTTGTAATAAACCACAAAAGACCCTAAATAACCAAAGCAATATGGAGAAAGAACAAAGTGAAAAGCATCACACTTTCTGATTTCAAACACTGTTACTGAGTTCTATAGTATTTAAAACAGTACAGTATTGGCACAAAAACAGACACGCAGATCAATGAAACAGAATAGAGAGCCCAGAAATAAACTCATGCACATGTGGTTAATTAATTTGTAACAAAGGGGCCAAGTGTATACAGTCAGGGAAAGATGACGTATACAGTTGGGAAAACTGGACAGCCACATGCAAAATAATGAAACTACACCACTATCTTATGCCATACACAAAAATCTCGAAATAGGTTAAAGACTTGAATGTAAGACCTAAAACCATAAATCTCACAGAAGAAAACACAGGGGGTAATCTCCTTGACATCTGTCTTAACAAGATTAGATTTTTTTGGATTTGACACCAAAGGCAAAAGTAACAAGAGAAAGAATAAATGAATGGGACTACACAAAACTAAAAAGCTTTGGCACAGCATCAGAAACCATCAAAAATATGAAAAGGTAACCTATGGAATGGAAGAAAACATTTGCAAATTATATATCTGATAAAGGATTAACATCTAAAATATAAAAATAACTCCTACAACTCAGTAGCAACAAAAAAGGAAGGAAGGAAGGAAGGAAGAGAAAGAAAGAAAAAAGAAGAAAAAGAAATCTGGTTGGAAAATGCACAGAAGAAATGAGTAGACCCTTTTCCCAAAGAGGACAGCATCACTAATCATTAGGGAAACGCAGATCAAAACCACAATGTTAGAATTCTAACCACCTGTTAGAATTGCTGTCATTAAAGAGACAAAAGATGACAAGTGTTGGCAAGGATATGAACAAAAGAGAACCCTTGTGCACTATTAGAGGGAATGTGTACAGCTACTTTGGAAGAGTATATAAGTTACCAAAAAAAAAATAGAGCCTTTGATCCACACCAGTTCTACTTCAGGGTGTGTATCTGAAGGATAATCACTATCTCAGATAGATATCTGCAACCCCCCCCCCCCAACAGCACTTTTTACAGTAGCCAAGACTTGGAAACAACTTCAGTATCCACTGATGGATGAGTGGTTAAAGAAAATGTGAGATAGATAGGTAGGTAGGCAGGTAGGTGAATATACATCTATATGTATACTGTTTTCCATAGTAGCTGTGCCCCTTTACATCCCCTCCAATAGTGTACAAGGGTTCTCTCTCTCTCTTTTCTAAGGTTTACTTATTTCTGAGAGAGAGAGAACATGAGTGGGAGAGGGACAGACAGACACACACACACACACAGAATCTGAAGCAGGCTCCAGGCTCTGAGCTGTCAGCACAGAGCCCGACGTGGGGCTCAAACCCACGGACCACGAGATCATGACCTGAACCGAAGATGAACGCTTAACTGACTGAGCCACCCACGTGCCCCACAAGGGTTCTTTTTTTGTCCATATCCTCGCCAACACTTGTCACCTCTTGTCTTTTAAATGATGTTTATTCTAACAGGTGTTAGATAACATTTCATTGTGGGTTTTTTTTTTTTAATTTTTTAAGTTTATTTATTTTGTGAGAGAAAGAGTGCAAGCAGGGAAGGGACAGAGAGAAGGAGAAAGAGACAGAATCCCAAGCAGGCTCCTTACTGCCAGCTCAAAACCAGATGTGGGGCTCTAACTCATGAAACTGTGAGAAAATGACCAGAGTCATTTGAATCCAAGAGTCAGATGCTTAACCAACTGAGCCACCCACGTGCCCCATCATTGTGGTTTTGGTTTGTATTTCCCTAATGATTAGTGATGTTGTCCTCCTTGGAAAAAGGAGGCACAGTTTCCAACCAGATTTCTTTTTCTCCTCTCTCTCTCTCTCTCTCTCTCTCTCTCTCTCTCTCTCTCCTCTCGTTGTTGCTATTGAGATAGGTATCTATCTATTTATGAATATTATTCCACTGTAAAAAAAGAAAGACATTTTTGACAACATGAATGAACCTTGGGGGCATTATGCTAAGTGAAATGAGTCAGAGAGAGTAAGATAAATACTGCATGATCTCACTAATCTGTAGAATCTAAAAAATCAAACTCACAGAAACAGATCAGATTGGTGGTTGTGAGAGGCATGGGTTGGGGGTGGAAGAAATGGGTGAAGGTGGTCAGAAGGTACAAACCTCCAGTTATAAAATAAATTCTGGGGATGTAATTGTATACCTTAACCTTATACAATGTTACATGTTGACAGTAACATAATAAAACTAGGAGGAAAAAAACTATCAAAACAATAATAAGAAAATAAGCAACCCAGTTTTAAAAGGCTTGAATTGGACAAAATATGTGGACAGAAACACTGCCAAAGAACGTAAAGTATGTCATAGAAGCCTCTGAAAGGATACTGAACATCATTAGTAGGAAAAGAAATGTTAAAACCACAATGAGATATCATATACCTAGTACAATGGCTAAAATTAAAAATTCTCATCATACCAAGTGTTGGTGAGGATGTGAATTCCACAGCTGGAATCCCCATACAATGACAATAGGGATATAAAATGATACAGCCTCTTTGGAGAGCAGTTTGGCACGAGAAAGTTACATAGACACCTCCCTCCCATATGACTTGGGTACTCCAATCCTTGGTATTTAGTCAAGAAAAATAAAAGCATATGTCCATACCAAGACTTTCATACAAATATTCATAGCAGCTTTATTTGTAAGAGGCTAAAAGTGGAAACCATTTAAATTCTGTCAACCGGTAAATGAATTCAAATATTGTGTTATATCTGTATAATAGACTACTACCCATCAGTTAAAAGGCATGAGCAACCGATATACTGCTACAATAGGGATGAATCTAAAAATAATACGTACTGATAGAAGTCAGACAAAACCAGAACTGTCGTACTATGTGATCCCATTTATATGAAATCCTGGAAAATTCAAGCTAATCTATAGTGACAGAAAGGAGATCAGAGGTTGCTTGGTATGTGGCTGTGGGGTGAGTAGGAGGAAGGGATTACAGAGAGGCACGTGGCAACTTTTGGGGGCACAGAAACTTGACTGTGGCGATGGTTTTACAGATAGATATGTATTTATGTCAAAACTTACCAAATTATGCATTCTAAATATGTTCAACTTATTGTATATTAATTATACTGAATAAAACTATTTGAAAAAAGAGTAGGGAGGGGCAAAAACCACTAGGGAATAGCGTAGAGCAGGGAAAGTTCTTGAATTCTCTAATTTTGTTTTTTTTTTTCCCCTATCCCTTGCAGCTGTGCTCATTTGATTTCCTTTAAAAGACTAGGGTTGGGGCACCTGACTGGCTCAGATGGAAGAACATGCAACGCTTGATCTCGGGGTCCTGAGTTCGAGCCCCATGTTGGGTCTAGAGATTTTAAAAAAAAAAAAAAGGGGGGGGAAGACTAGGAGCTATATTAAGGGAATTAAAAAGTACATAATGACTAAATGCTAATGTGATTGTAGTAAAACTATTAAATTCACACCTTACAGGTAGCTATGTAAATTGGTATGGCACCTTTGGAAAACCAAATGGCGATGCATTCCAAGAACCATTTAAGTATGTTTATATCCTTTAAGCCACTAATTCCACTTCCAGAAATTGATACTAAAGAAATACCATTTTATTTTATCTTATCTTATTTTAAGTTTATTTATTTTGAGAGAGAGAGCGAGACAGAGAGAGAGTGTGCGCACTCGTGAGCAGGGGAGGGGCGGAGAGAGAGGGAGACCGAGGATCCCAAGCAGGACCTGCACTGTCAGCACCGAGGCCAACACACCGCTCGATCGCACGAACTGTGTGATCGTGACCTGAGCCGAAATCAAGAGTCAGATGTTTAACCAACTGAACCACCCAGGCCCCCCAAATGAAGGTTTTGGTTTTTTTAAATATGATATTTATTGTCAAATTGGTTTCCAGGCAACACCCAGTGCTCATCCCAACAGGTGCCCTCCTCCATGCCCATCGCCCACTTTCCCCATCAGTTTTGTTTTTTTTTTAAAGACATAAACTTATTTTCTGGAGAGGCAGAAAATAAAATTTAGAAAGCTTTAAAACGCATGAAGAAAGCTGAATCATAAGATAGAGGATGAGAAAGCTGAAAAGCAACCCAATTTCCACTGCAGGACCCCCACACAAGTATAAATTGCTAACTGCAGGCTCCCAGAACTTGGGCTGCCGACAGGAGAGAGGAGTCTCCCCTGGGGAATCTGATTAGCCCAGGAGAAAACCTAAAAATAACCATACAGAGATGATGGGACAGCAAGTCAGACTTCATTCTTATATATGAGCACACTGTCCAGGATCGTCAATCATTTGGGGGAAAACATCCAAATGATAGGAGAACAGAAAGTGAAGGAGATAGAAAGAATCAAAGAAGTAATTCAAAAAACTTTTCCTAAGAGAAGAATATGAGTTTCTGGATTGAAAAGGCCCCCTGAGCATCTTGCACGACGGATGAAAATAGACTGTCCGTAAGGCACATAATTCTAAAACTTTTAGGGCACAAAGGAAACATTTCACAAGCATCCGTAAAGAAGAAGAAATTGCTTGCATGCAAATAATCAGCTCCTCGGGGCACTACCCTTACTTCAAATTCTTAGCAGCCACTATGCTTATTTCACATGGTCAATATCACAATGGACGGCACAAAGACTATTTCTATCATTGCAGAACCTTCTAGAAGACAGCACTGCTCCAAGTACCCCTGCCCCTGATTCATAGTGAGACTTGATTTTGATGAAGTTGTATTTCATATGTACTTTCCCGTTGGCCACCTTTGCCAGATTAATTTTGTTTTGTTGTTTTGTTGTACAATGAATACATACTTTCTTTTCAAGGTGTGCGTGTTATCAACATCCTTGTCTTTATTTTGTTTTACAGTTGTTTTTTCAGCAATGATATTTGAGACTATTACAAATCAAGATCTGCCTGTGATCAAGTGTGTTTTAATCAATCATAAGAACAATGATTCATCACTGGGGATATCATCATCGTATCCCATGGTAAAGTAATGTTAAAATTCTAACTTTAGCTATTTTCTCTAGAGACCATACTTTGTAAGCTGTTGAGGCCTACCATGGCCATATGGATTTTTCTTTCTGTGTTTGTAAGTATATTATGTACTCATATGCACTCCATTCCATCCAGATCATGTTCTCTCGGGTTTGAATTCAGGAAGGACACCAATGCTGAGCATGAATAAGTAACAGAAATTACCCTTTCTCCTTGAAGAGAACCCAAGCTTCTCCCTCAAACCTGAGCCCCTAATTTCCAACTGCCTCCTGGTTATGGTTAAAATGGGTTTTCCGTTTGCTCATTAAAATCTACCTATCTATTTTATTTCATCTCTACTTCCCCAAACCTGCTCATATGCTTGTATTAACTGATTTCTGTTTCTGGCCCTGTCTAGTTCCCAGGCTTGAAAGGTCAGCATCCTTCTGGGCTGCTTCCTCTCCCTTACCTTCACATTCGGTCAGTTACCAAGTCTTGTCAATTTCCTTGCTTTGCTAGTTCTCACTTAATCTCCTCCTATTCTCTGGTCCCACAGCCACTTCCAGAATTCAAGCCCTCAGTATCTCCCCCATAATCCCAATGATATCGCAAGGGACTTCTTCCTTCTAGAGTGCATCGCAGACAGGGCTGCCAGACTGTTCTTTCTGAGGCACAGCTACATCCTTCACCGCCTGGCTTGGACCCTTCAGTGACTTCCCATTAAGCTGACATGAGATTGCTCTATTATCCGACTCTGGCTCCGTCGGGTTCCACCTTTGTTCTTCATCACCCTTCTCCTCCAAGCAGTTCGTATAACAGCTTAGGTATTTACTCAGAGGAAGGAAGCTTAAATAACAGAGGACTGAAAATATTTCAAAATATTAGAAACATACGGCAAAAAGGGAGCATACCTTAGCCGATTCCGTGAACATTTTCAGTGAAGGATTCATACCGATGGGTAGTCACTGTTTTCTTTTACATGGGTGTAAAACCTAAACTCATAACATGACGCCCTGAACTTCACTCCCCACCCCCCGAAAATCAGAGATAGCAAAAAAATTCTCAAATTTTAAAAATAGTGTGAATTTTATAAGAATATAAAACTTCTGGGGGCGCCTGGGTGGCTCAGCCGGTTAAGCGTCCGACTTCGGCTCAGGCCACGATCTCACGGTCCGTGAGTTCGAGCCCCGCGTCAGGCTCTGGGCTGATGGCCCAGAGCCTGGAGCCTGCTTCAGATTCTGTGTCTCCCTCTCTCTCTGACCGCCCCCCCCCCGCCCCCCGTTCATGCTCTGTCTCTCTCTGTCTCAAAAATAAACAAACATTAAAAATAAATAAATAAAGGGGCGCCTGGGTGGCGCAGTCGGTTAAGCGTCCGACTTCAGCCAGGTCACGATCTCGCGGTCGGTGAGTTCGAGCCCCGCGTCGGGCTCTGGGCTGATGGCTCAGAGCCTGGAGCCTGTTTCCGATTCTGTGTCTCCCTCTCTCTCTGCCCCTCCCCCGTTCATGCTCTGTCTCTCTCTGTCCCAAAAATAAATAAACGTTGAAAAAAAAAAAAAAGAATATTTAAAAATAAATAAATAAATAAATAAATAAATAAATAAATAAATAAAACTTCTGATTTAAAACATGATTTTTTATGTCAGATTTTTAACAGAAATTGGCATCATAACATATTGCTTATTAATAATGACACTTTGCATACACAGGATTTCCGTGTGGACAAAAAAATGTTAATATTATTTGCCATGATGTTTTAAGCTTTTATTGTCTTTTCAACTTAAGAAAATAGCTGCTTACGTTTCAGTGTTTTCTTATAAAATACAGTCTTCAAAAAAAGCTAATAATTGGTCTTGGTTCCTAGTATTAAGTCCTGCATTATTTTTTTCATGCAGTATAAATTGTATGCTTATGCAATATTCAGGATTGGATTAAGACCTCATAGCTCTCAAACAGCATTTAACAGACAATCCTGCAAATCGTAGATGCTGCAAAGATGTCTGCACAGCTTTTACCTCCTTGAAGCTGAAGCTGCTCTTTTTGGGTATTTTCCTACTTTAACGTGAAGTGGATTATTAGTGTAGCAGCGTTCTTGAAAATAATGGTTTAGATTTCATCCACAGTTCACACTGCTCAGATGAGACATCTTTCTTTTTTCTTTCTTTCTTTCTTTCTTTCTTTCTTTCTTTCTTTCTTTCTTTCTTTTTAAAGTTTATTTATTTTTGAGAGAGAGAGAGTGACAGAGCGTGAGCAGGGGAGGGGCAGAGAGAGAGGGAGATGCAGAATCCGCAGCAGGCTCCAGGCTCCGAGCTGTCAGCACAGAGCCTGATGCGGGGCTCGAACTCACAAGCCGTGAGATCATGACCTGAGCCGAAGTCAGGGGCTTAACCGACCGTGCCACCCAGGTGCCCCAGATGAGACATCTTTCTGGGAATCTTATAGTTCGGGCGCGTTCTGAATAACCAAGCACTCTAGTAGACAAAACGTGCCAATGTAACTCGAATAAATAGGCAGCTACATCCTTAGCTGTGTTACCAATATATCCTAGAACCAAAGTAAGATGATTTTAATGTTCCCACAACCCACTTAATTGTTTAAAGTCATCATTTATCATTTCTGTTTGAAGATGAATGTGGTGTGGGTGCTGGGTTTCTCCACTGCAGAGTTACTGTTTGTTTTCTTTGTAATTAACAAGTATCTGGGGAAAGATGCAAATATCCGGTTTCTCCTCCAATTTTCACCTACTGATTTTAGCACCCGTTGGGGATCTTGCCACAACAGTTTTACTGTGATGTTTGCCTAAGGGTGATTTTCTTTTCCCCCCATTCCCTCTACATTTATACAGTGGAATTCTGTGAAGAAGAGCCATGTCTTCTTTCTATTCAATTTATTCATATCAATATGGACTCAGAGATATTTATTTTATTCTATGAGTTATGACCTGAAACTGTCATTTTTATTATGGTATTCAGATTTGTCCAACTTAGGCCATTGGGAGCTACTTCATATAGACTTCTGTGTCATTTCAACACATTCCCTTGTTTTCTCAAGCACTTCCTTACTTTCCAGGGCTGCAGGACAGTTGAGCCCTGGAATTAGCCATTTCTCTAAAAAGCTCTCCAAAACACTGGAGAATGGTGTTTAGAAACCAAGGTCTGAGAGTCGGGTGTGCTCATTGCTATTGGGACGTCATTGCCTCTAGGCAATGTATATACTTACACTACTCCCCCCCCCCCCCACACACACACTCTATTTATCTCTCTATCATCTCTACATCTATCTATTTACCTATCTATGTATATACCACCAGAAATCATGCTGATAGCTCTGCTTTCAATTCAGCTTTCAATTCAGCAAAGGGTTTATTCAACTTTTTCTTCTTTCCAATTTTGTACTTCGTTCTTCGATAGTAAGAAACCTGGTTCTAATTATCTATAATAAATGACTTATGTAAACCTAGTATATACGTAACCTGATTTCAGAATTGCTAACCCACACCCCAGTGAGACACAGAATTACTAACGTGAATACAGCCTTCGTGTACAATTCTTTTTGTCTTTAACTTTATAGTATCCAACATAATATTTTTCTTTTCTTTAAGTTTATTTATTCATCTTTGAGGGAGAGGAAGAGAGAGAGAGGGCACGAGTGAGTGCAGGGCACAGACAGTAAGAGACAGAGAATCCCAAGCAGGCTCCACACTGTCAGTGCAGAGCCTGATATGGGACTTGAACTCATGAACCACGAGATCATGACCTGAGCTGAAATCAAGAGTAGGACACTGTATCGACTGAGCCACCGAGGTGCCCCAAGCACACATAGTTGTATTAGCTATTGCCAGATGCTCCCCAGAAGGTTTGTACCAGCGTGCATTCCTCCAGAAATGTATAGAATAGCTGCTTCCTCCCAACCTCACCAACAAAACGTGGGGTCATACTTCAAAATTTTTGGCAGATTGACAGATAAGTAGTATCTCAGTGTTGTTGTTGTTGTTGTTGTTTTTAAGTTTATTTATTTATTTTCAGAGAGAGAATGTGAGCAGGGGAGGGGCAGAGAGAGAGCGAGAGAGAAAGAATCCCAAGCAGACTCTGTACTGGCAGCACGGAGCCTGACATGGGGCTCGAACTTAAGAACCATGAGCTCATGAGCTGAGCTGAAACCAAGAGTTGGACGCTTAACCAATTGAACCACCCAGGCGCCCCTCAGTGTTGTTTTAATTTATATTTTCTAATTATAATTGAGTTTGAACATTTTTTTCATATGTTCAAGGGCAAGTCTTTATATCTGTCTTTGGTGAACTGTCTATTCAGTTCTTTCTCCCATTTTTCTTTTGTGTTTTGGTCCTGCATCCCTCATTGTCAAAAAAATTCTTTATAAATTAGGGGGATTTATTTGTAGTCTGTGTTGCAAATATTTTCTTCCAGCACGTCAGGTTTTTTTATTTTGTTTTGTTTTGTTTTTACTTTATTCTGTGCCTGTCTTTTAAGACCCAGCTCAAAAATAAATAAAACATTAAAAAAAATTTTTTTTAATTTTTTTTTTTAAATGTTTATTTATTTTTGGGACACAGAGAGACAGAGCATGAACGGGGGAGGGGCAGAGAGAGAGGGAGACACAGAATCGGAAACAGGCTCCAGGCTCGGAGCCATCAGCCTAGAGCCTGACGCGGGGCTCGAACTCACGGACCGCGAGATCGTGACCTGGCTGAAGTTGGACGCTTAACCGACTGCGCCACCCAGGCACCCCAAAAAAAATTTTTTTAAGGGGGGCCTGGGTGGCTTAGTCAGTTAAACGTCTGACTACCGCTCAGGCCATGATCTCATTGTTTGTGAGTTTGAGCCCCAGGTCAAGCTCCAGGCCATGGAGCCTGCTTTGGATTCTGTGTCTCCCTCTCTTTCCCTGCCCCTCCCCTGCACGCACTCTCTCTCTCTCTCCCTCTCTCAGAAAATAAAAAAAATATTAAAAAAAAAAAAAAAGACCCAGCTCAATTTCTGGATTTCAGTGAAGCATCCCCACCACCCCCATCCCAGCTTGGAAGTTACCTGTCTCTTCTCCAAAGTTCCAGAGCACTCAAATTTACCTTTCTTTCTTTTTTTTTTTTTTTTTTAAGATTTTTTGTTAATGTTTATTTTTGAGAGAGAGAGAACAGAGTGCGAGCAGGGGAGGGGCAGAGAGAGAGGGAGACCCAGAATCTGAAGCAGGCTCCAGGCTCTGAACTGTCAGCACAGAGCCTGACACGGGGCTCGAACCCACGAACCTGGAGATCATGACCTGAGCCAAAGTCGGATGCTCAACTGACTGAGCCACCCAAGTGCCCCTCAAATTTCCCTTTCAAAGTAGTAGGTATCCTTTTTTTTTTTTTATGTTTATTTCTTTTTGAGAGGCAGAGAGAGATGGAGTGCAAGTGGGGGGAGGGACCGGGAGAGAGGGAGGCATAGAATCCCAAGCAGGCTCCAGACTGAGCTGTCAGCACAGAGCCCGACGCGGGGCTCGAACCCACGAACTGCGAGATCATGACCTGAGCTGAAGTCAGATGCTTATCCGACTGAGCCACCCAGGCTCCCCCATCAAAGTAGTTGGTGTCTTTTCATGGGGCACATTATATTTCACCTGGTGTTTTAGTTATTCCTTCCTACTAGACTTGAAACCCTTTAAGGACAAGATCAATGTCTTTTCTTCCTAGTCCCATAGTGCCCAGTAGATGGTCTAGCACTTATCAGATATTGAGTACATGAACTTACCCGTTACTTGCTGAATAAATGAATACAGAAAGGCAGAAGTATGGCTTGTGATCAGTAGCAGAAGACCTACCTACCCTGCTCTTCACCTGAAGAAGCTTGTGTGCGTGTGTGTGTGTGTGTGTGTGTGTGTGTGTCTGCATGCACATGTGTGCGTGGGCGTGCTGTGCTGGGTGTTAGGAGAGTGACAGGTGAAGGGTCCACAGACAGAAGTTGCTATCACACCTTCCTCTCAACATAACCTCAGTTACTTAAAGCCGCCAAGAAGTATGGTGGTGGCAGTGAGCCAAGGTGGGGGGTGGAGGGGTGGGAATCGGCCCAGAAAATATTTTGGTTTTTAAGTTTTTAAGTTCCTTCTAACACAGGTACCAATTTGCCATTGCCATGTAGATTCTTATCGACATACCAATAATCACAAACACAGTTACCCGCCTATTACGAATTTTGTGACTATTGTTTGTATATTAGTTTGCTAGAGCGGCCTAGAAGTGTGAAATCGAGACGTCCTCAGGGTTGGTCCCTTCTGAAGGCTCTGTTCCAGGCCTTTCTCCTTGGCCCGTAGAGCTCTATCTTCATTTTCTTTTCTTTTCTTTTCTTTTTTTTTTTTAAGTTTATTGATTTATTTTGAGAGAGAGAGAGAGCAGGGGAGGGGCAGAGAAAGGGAGAGAGAGAAAATCCCAAGCAGGCTCCGAACACAGGGCTCGAACTCATGAACTGTGAGATCATGCCCCGAGCCAGAATCAAGAGTCGGACGCTACCTACTGAGCCCCCCACGTGCCCCACTATCGTCACTTTCACATGGCGTGCTTCCGGGTGCGTGTTTCCTTCAAATTGCCCCTTCCTGTCAGCATGCCAGGCACACTGGATTAGAGCCCATCCAAATGGCCTCGTTTTAACTTGATCACCTGTGGAAAGGCCTTATTTTGGATAAGGTCACATTCTGAAGCAGTGGGGCTTAAGATTCAACATGTGAATTTTAGGGGGAACACAATTCAACTCCCAACAGTGTGTCAAATATATTAGAAATGCAGCCTAAAGTTATCTATCTTTTCTACAGAGAATTGTGAATAATAGGATTTTCGGTCAGTGGCATGTGCTCCGGTGTCGACCTCCTTGATAAAGGTCCCAGTCAGGGGCACCCGGTGGCTCAGTCGCTTAAGCCTCAGACTTCAGCTCAGGTCCTGATCTCGCAGTTCAGGCCCCGCCTCAGGCTCCGTGCTGACAGCTCCGAGCCTGGAGCCTGCTTCCTGGAGCCTGCTTCGGAGTCTGTGTCTCCTTCTCTCTCTCTCTCACTCTGCCCCCCACCCCCGCTCGTGCTCTGTCTTTCTCTCTCTCTTTCTCAAAAAGAAATAAAAACATTAAAGAAAAAAGAAAGGTTCCAGCCAAGAAGAGGATGCATCAAACGTGCCCTTGTAGTCAGTTCACGTTGTTTCCACTCAGGCATCAGAACCCGCAGAAGACCTTGGGTGTGCCTTGAAACCCGAGAGCACAGAGGCGGTTTATGGAGCGGCCACTGTGGAAGTGGACATATCTGCATCCATCACACTGCAAGTCCTGGTCAACACCCCAGGGAACATTTCCTGTCTCTGGGTCTTTAAGCACAGCTCGCTGAATTGCCAGCCACACTTTGATTTACAAAACAGGTAACTGGGCTGGAGGAGGGGGGGCGAGAGGGAGGAGAGGAGGGGGAGGGGGGAAGGGGAGGGGGCGGAGAGAGGGCGGGTTGGTGAATGTGCCCCCGCAAGGATTTTTGGAGGAAAACATCCTGGCCGCAGAATGTGTTTCTTTTCAAATTTCTATCCATATCCATTATAACTCTTTATCTCCAGAGAAATGCTGAACTAAAAATACAGCTAGGACATGAATACCTGGCATTAAATAGCTGTCAGACCTATAGGATGTGCCACACAGAAAGTGAGTTCTAATGTTAACTATGACCTTGAGTGAGTACCCGTGTTGGGTCACCAGTTGTAACAAATATACCACACCTATGCAAGATGTTAATAATAGTGAAAACTTGCGTGGGGAGGACATAAGTGGGATCTCTGTACTCTCCGCTCAATTTTTCTGTAAATCTAGATTTACTCTAAAAAAAGAAAAAAAAAGCCGGTTAACTTAAAAAATGACATATAGATACACAGATATAGTTAGGGCTTAAGGAGGCAGTGAATGGCTGGAAAAATGTACAACAAATAGGGGAAGACTATTTGGGATTTTTAGGATGTCTTAGTTTTTTAATCGGATCTTGTCTGAGAGGTAAAATGTTAGAAGCTTTTCACTCTCCTTAAAGTAGTCAGAAGCTGCTTTTTGGGGAATGCTCGGGGGAAAAACATTTGGTTTTAATCTGTTTTAATCTGGTGAGCAGAATTGCAATGATGGGCGGCAGTCACAAAGTGTTTTAGTAAGAAATGGCTCCGTGTGCGAGGAATATCGGTCTCATGATCTAGAAGAAGACACCTCAGCCAAGAATTGTGATTTAATGGCCAAGTTTGTATCTAACTCTGCCGATTGCTGCCCTCTGCTGTCCCAGCCCCTGCGGATGATCCCAGATAGCGGCAGGAAGAAAGCGGCACAAGCCATTTAAATGCCCACTTAATAATTCTAAAGCTGCTTTTCTCTCTAGTTCTTGGGGGTGTTCTGGGGTCCCATGGTGTAGAGGAGGCATTGTGTTTCCAGCAACAGTGCAGGAAGTGGTATCTACATGGTCCCCAGGGGGTAACCTGCCTGCCTGACGTACGGGGGGATGTATCTGTGACCGATTCGTACCAACTTTTTGCATTTGTTCCTTTAAGGTCAAACAAACTCATAAGTAATTTTTAGGACAGTAGCTATAATTCTGAAGTTTGGTTCTAAGTCTTGGAGCACACTCATTTTCCTTTCCTCTTTTGAGGCCGTGTTACTCACTTCTGTTTTTTGGTTACTTGTATCTTGGGGTTAAACCAAAGCCCTCTTTTAGGCAGAATTTTGGCTTCAAGAAATGTTCTGGTAACCTTAAAATGTTATGCCACAACAGGTCTCACTGGATTGAGACCAAAACGCAAAGTAAAAATGTAGGGTTGTTTGTTTTTTTTTTTTTTTTTTTTTCAGTTCATGAGAGGTTGCCTTTTTGGATTTTAGGACAGACGGTCCCATTTGTTAGCCAAGGTCATGGGTCTGATGTGGATTAACTCACTTAGTACCAGAACTATTTAACAGCTTTTCCGTGGTACAGAATTATGGAAGCGTGTCTCTGGACTCAGGGCCAGAAAGCGTGAACACCTAGGCTTTGATAACTTTCTTACAGTTTTGTGGGTTACGGACAAGAGTTCACAAATGACACCAGGAGACTGATATCATGTGCATTTGGATTTCCTGGGGAGCTTGTTAAAATGCAGATTCTGATTCAGTAGGCCTTGAGAGTCCGCATATCTGTCAACTCCCAGCTGCAGCTAACACAGTTGGAGGGAGACCAGCGTTGAGTAGTACGGGTTGAAAGGTCAGAAAGTGCAAATTTAAACCCAGCGTTACTCAACAAACTACTAGAGGATATTTTAAGCCTTAATGAGAATGGGTATTACCAAACAACACATCGGAAGTTGTTTCCTTGAAGAGAAGGCTCCCCAGCCAAACTGATCTTTACCAAGGATCCAAAAAGTTAAAAAGCACAAACGCTGAGACCTCTGTATCCCTACGTATCTGTGATTTCCTCCTTCCCATAGGATAACGCCTTGTCTTAGATTTCACTTGAACTTGATCGGCTAGAGCAAGACACATGCAAAACATTGTTTCTTATCTCTGTGCGTCTTGCCTGTACGGTAATCTGGGCCTGCAAATGGGGAACTGAGACTGGCGGCCAGGTGACTGGGCAATGTAACTGTGGAGGGTGGCTTGCCATTGAAGGGAATAGCCGTTATTGCTGATGGGAGTGTCCCCCCCAAGCCTGTGCATTTTGGGACAGGAGTTTTCCCTCCAAGAGGCTGGAGAAGCCTGAAGTGAAGGCGCTAGAATGGAGGTCACTCAGTCTGAAGGGAGGGACTGAACCAAAGTCAAAGTCAAACTCACAAGGCTCAGGCTGCGTGAGAAGCTGTGTTCTCCGAGTAGCCTGCCCCCTGTGCCACCGTCGGAGACGGAATGTGAGAGCCACCAGGCCGCCTTCTGACTCAGTATGAAATGTTACATTTTAGTTTCACACGTTTTCCAAAATAACTAGTTCTCTTTCTTGTGTGTGTGTGTGTTTGTGTGTGTGTTTTTTCAGAGGGGTTGTTTCCATGGTCATTTTGAAAATGACAGAAACCCAAGCTGGAGAATACCTACTTTTCATTCAGAGTGAAGCTACCAATTATACAATATTGTTTACAGTGAGTATAAGAAGTAAGTGCCCGTTGCTACTTGGTATTCACGACATTCCGAAGGGATGGTGTAGAGCCCACGAGCTTTTTGCCAGCTGCTCGGGACCCAGTATTCAGGTTTCCCTCGATATGTAGCTGAAATGACTGCACTCACTCCGACCATCCACATAACCCGTTGAGACCCTCTGACAGACCCGTCCGCGTGCTATCAGAATGAGCACTCTTCAAAACCCAGGACACTATGGGTCACCTGCGTGGCTCAGTCGGTTGAGCGTCCGACTTCGGCTCAGGTCACGATCTCGCGGTCCGTGGGTTCGAGCCCCGCGTCGGGCTCTGTGCTGACGGCTCAGAGCCTGGAGCCTGCTTCTGATTCTGTGTCTCCCTCTCTCTCTGACCCTCCCCCGTTCAGGCTCTGTCTCTCTCTGTCTCAAAAATAAATAATTAAAAAAAAAAAAAAACAAAAAACCAGGACACTCTCTATTTGGCTTTTCCCCCACCCATTTTTTTGACTGACAGGGAAGAAATGGGAAACATTTCGACCTTGACCTTGGAGTCAGAAGTCCTGGGTTCTTATTCTGGGTCTGTCACTGCCACCTTTAGCGGGTCACTTAATCTCTCTGAACCTCAAATTTCTTATCTGTAAAACGGAGATAAAAATGCACACCTCAAAAAAAAAAAAAAAGAAAAAAAGAAAATGCACACCTCACAGGATTGTAGGATCTTAGCAGCATCCAAGAGAGCTCCCTGAGATGTTGGAAAGGTCTGTGTCTGCTCTAACAACGTAGTCACTGGCCACGTGGGGCTGTTGAACACTTGAAATGTGGCCAGTGTGACTGGGGACCAAGGTCTTAACGGCACTTGAATAACCACATGAAGTTAGTGGCTACTTTATTTATACAAATGCTAGATCACTATGCAAACTGCCGGGAACAATCCAAATGTTCTTACGGAGGCGACTGTGTGGTTGGCAATCACCACCTGCATGGCTTTCTGACACACGGGCCTAGTGATTGCAAAGAAAAAAATCTTTTTTTAACATTTATTCATTTATGAGAGACAGAGAGCACAAGCAGGATAGGGGCAGAGGGAGAGGGAGACGCAGAATCCGAAGCAGGGTCCAGGCTCCGAGCCGTCCGCACAGAGCCCAACGTGGGGCTCGAACTCACAAGCTCTGAGATCATGACCTGAGCCGAAGTTGGATGCTTAACTGACTGAGCCACCCTGGCACCCCGAGAGAGAGAGAGAGAGAGAGAGAGAGAGAGAGAGAATCCCAAGCAGGCTCCACACTCAGTGAGCCCCTGGGCTCCATCCCATGACCCTGGGATTGTGACTTGAGCCACAATCAAGAGCCAGAGTCAACCTGCTTAGCCACCCAGGAGCCCCTAGGGTACCTTCTTTTCATCTATTATTTACAGTGTAAAAATAGGACAGCAGCTACCCAAGTTCATTGTAATGTGCTTTCAGCATCCTGTTGGGTGGTGAGGTTCAAAAAAACAACAACAACAAAAAACCTGATAGAGGAGGATTTGGCAACAGTGTGAAAAAGAGGAAAGGGTCTAGCGAACCACAGGTTTAGCAGTAACCAGCAAGTAAGGCTGGGTTGCTACAAAACAGGAAAGCCGAACCTCGGCCGTCTCCGATGGAGTGTGTAGGTCCGGGAAATTAATGGATGATGATTCTTCTCGGTTCTACATTTTTTTTTCAGCTGCGTACTGACAAAACAAAACAACCCGATAGTGAAGAACTGGAGTTTCTGAAGTTTGAACAGCCGAAGGAATTGAGAATGTTTAGGACACAGAAGGAAATATTTTGGAAAAAAAAAAAAAAAAAAAAAAAAAAAGCCTGATTTCAGTATAATGTAGAAGAAACTTTCCTGGCATATAAGTCAGGGAACCTGGCTTAACTAGTTAAAATACTTTGGATGGTAATTATCTCCCTTGATGGTTGCTTCTGATTTTAAATCTCTGAAAGATTTTCATGTGTGAGTAAAGCTACACTTAAAAACAGTTGCTCTAGGGGCGCCTGGCTGGCTCAGTCGGTTGAGCGTCCGACTTCGGCTCAGGTCATGATCTCGCGGTCTGTGGGTTTGAGCCCCACGTCGGGCTCTGTGCTGACAGCTCAGAGCCTGGAGCCTGCTTCACATTCTGTGTCTCCCTCTCTCTCTGCCCCTCCCCTGCTCAGGCTCTGTCTCTGTCTCAAAAATAAATAAAAACATTTAAAAATATTAAAAAAAAAGAACAACGGGAAATCCCATGTCCTATTTACATGTAAGCTATTACATTTAAATGTAAATTATGTAAAGTATCACCACTTTGGAAAACAGACTATCATTATATGTATAGCTGAACTTGTGCTCATATTATATAAGCCAGCAGGTCCCCTGTGTAAAGAAATGTACACACCTGCCTTAGTAGAAATGGACAGAATGTTCCTAGCACTATTGTTGGTAAACACAACAGATTGGTCACGAGCTAAATGTCCATTGCAAGAAAACGGAATAACCGATTGTAATATATTCACCAATGCAATACTATGTAAAAAATGAATGTAGTATAGCTACATGCAAAACCATGGGTGGATCTTAACAACATGAGGTTGGATAAGAAAAGGAAGTTATGGAAGACGACCTATTGAGGGATACCATATTTTGAAAACCAGAAAACAAACCAACATATTGTTTGGGGACACATAGCTGTGTGGTGAAAACATTTTTAAGAGCACAAGAATGATAAACACAAAATCAGGATAAAGGTTACCTAGGGTTGAGATGGTGAGAAGCAGAAAAGAAGATATTTATTAATATTTCAGTTATTATGTTGGATATCAGTCTATGGGCATTTATATTTATTTAATAATAAAGACTAATTGCTTTGAAATTTATACTTCATATATTCTTTTGCCTCTCTCTCCCTCTCTCTCTCTCTCTCTCTCTCTCTCTCTATATATATATATATATATATAGTTATATTTTTAAACAAAATGTAAGACCAGAGATTGGGATTTAGAACAGGAAGACTTTTTTAACAGACAAGGTTTGTTGAACAATGGACTGATCTTCCTTGGGAGGTAGTGAACTCCTGTCACTAGAGGGATCCACACAGAATAGAAAGTTTGTATGTCAAGCATTATGGGAAGCAGAAGGGGGGGGGGGGGAGGTGAAGTATAATAGCCCAAAGCAAATGGGAGACCAAACTGAACCTCTCAATTCTGTTTCAATTCTAACTTTATCCTGCTGTATTTCTGCATTTTTAAATCAGTATATTTCTGCCTGGTTCTAGATAAAACCATGGGAAGAAACTTGGGTCTTAAACTATATAAGCATGGGTTTTAAGCTTTATGTTATTTCTTTTCTTTTCTTTTTAATGTTTATTTCTTTGTTCTGAGAGAGAAAGAGAGCACAAGCAGGGGAGTGACAGAGAGAGAGAGAGAGAGAGAGAGAGAATCCCAAGCAGGCTCTGAGCTGTCAGCCCTGAACCCTATGCAGGGCTCGATCTCACGAACCATGAGATCATGACCTGAGCCGAAATCAAGTCAGATGCTTAACTGACTGAGTCACCCAGGCACCCCAAACTTTACATTATTTCTAGTCTTTTTCCTGTGCATATTAATATTTGTATTATTACATGGCTTCATTCTACTTAACTTTAGTTGTCTCTAGGTTTATGAAATACCCCAAGAAATTAGCTAAATATTGAAGTTGGCATTTCAGCCAGAGTTAAATTTAACAGATTGGTGAGGAGGGGATATATTATTGTTTATATTTGGAGGGGGGGGGGCAGAAGACATTGCTGTGGAATAAAATATTTTTTCTTAATATTTTCTTAACGATGTAGAATTCTTTTCGTGAGGGGCTACTAAGACAGTTTTTTTTTTAAATATTAAAATGTGAATAATTTATGATGCTTTAGACACGCTGCTTTACACACTAAGGAGACCTTACTTTAGAAAAATGGAACACCAGGATGCGCTGGTCTGCATATCTGAGAGCATTCCAGAACCGACCGTGGAATGGGTCTTCTGCGATTCGCAGAGTGAAAGGTATGACGGGCACGGAGATAATGGCTATTATTACTTTACTTTTGGTCTTTTTCTAATGGAGTTGACATCATACTGTGCATATAAATTGGCTCTTCAGAAGAATGGGGCTGGAAAAGTACATACCTTATGCTACAGAGATTTAATGGATCGACATACATGAAGCATGGAGATTGGTGGCTGGCAGAGAGTACTATATAATTGTTTGCTTCCATTTTTCATATGTGCCATAGCTAAGTTCTCACAAATTGAGAAGTCATGCAGTTTTAACTACCAAAAACTTAACTAAACAATTCTCTTGAAAAATGGGACTGAGTATAAGGAGAAAGAAGTAAAAAATTAGGTCACCAAATGATATGGATGTGATCCCAAATTCTAGAGGAAAAGAAAAGAACACCTGTGGGTACGTATGTAACAGGTGCATTGGGGGGGGGGAAAAAAAAGGATGGGAAACCTACCCACCAAATAATAACGGTTGTTATCTCAGGGCAGCAGGAATACCGGCAGTTAAAATTCTTTCCTTTGGGTTTTCTGTCTTTGCCAAGATTTCCACGATGAACCCAATTATTGTTGTCTTGTAATAAGAAAAAAATACCCTGAAGGAATGGTGCGTCAACAAAGAAAAGGATGCCCTTGACTAAAGAGATAAGGAGGAGAAAAGTGGTCATACACAGGCTGCAAGTGATCCCTGCTTCCAGCAAGGCAGCAATTGGGGACACTCTCGGGAGGAATCCAAGTCTATTTTATGCTGGGTGGGGGAGGGGAGCAGGGTGAGGATGAGGGGGTGGAGGTGGCGGTGAGGGTGTAGAAGGGTGAGATGGGGAGTGGTGAGGGGGGATGACTGGGTGGGAATGAGGGGACGGCGGTGAGGGGGTGGGGGTGAGGCGGTGAGGGTGGGGGGGCTGAGGAGGGGCTGGGGTCGGGGTGAGGAGGTAGACCCGCTGACTTCCTTCCTGAGTGATGCCTCTCCTCTTCTCCTTGAGCTCTGCAGACTCTGGGACCTGCAACCTTCTTCTCTCCCTCTCCCTTGTTGGCCTCTTTTAGGCTTCAAAGGAAAGACACTCACCTTGTTAGGCTGTGTTAAAACCTAATCCTGCTTTTCTTTCTCGTCTTTTTTCCTCCTCTTTCGTCTTCTTTTTCTATTGTCTCTCTCTCTCTCTAAAGAATAGCAACAGAAGAGGTCACCAACCCTCCCCCCCCCCCAAATTTAAACTTCCATAAAAATGTACGTCATTCTCTCCAGTGTTGATTGGTTCAGATAACTAACTAGAAACCTTAGATTTGGGTTTGTTTACCTTTTTTTAAAGTTTATTTATTTATTTTGAGAGAGAGAGACAGAGAGAGAGAGAGAGAGAGAGAGAGAATCCCAAGCCGGCTCCACGCTGTCAACGCAGAGCTGGATGCGGGCGGGGCTCGATCTCACGGACCAGGAGATCCTGACCGGAACCAAAAGCAAGAGTTGGTCGCTTGACCGACGGGGGCCCCCCAGGTGCCGGGTTTGTTCACCTTCTGATCCGCTCCTTTTTCTTCAACAGGCTCTGGAACCTTCGCCTTTGTTTCTCTCCTGCACGTTAGTCTGTAACGTTAAAAGGTGTTTAGTCAAATGGCATTTCTTTTCTAATTGCAGCTGTAAAGGGGAGAGTCCAGCTGTTGTCACAAAGGAGGAAAGCGTACTTCATGAACTGTTTGGAACAGACATAAGGTGCTGTGCAAGGAATGAACTGGGCAGAAAGTGTACCAAGCTGTTCACAATAGGTAGGACCACGAGAATGTGAGCTTTTCCATGATTTAGGAACGACCTGACATTAACAGCAAGCGCCTGGGTGATCACTCAACGTCAGGGCCGCCCTAGTTCCTTATCCCACTTGGCACGGAATATTATGGATTCTGTAGCAGCTGCCTTCTTTATAAAAGGGTAGACCGTCTCTAAAGGAGTCTTCTGTCAAAGCAGCTTGTAACATTTGAGATGACACTAAAATCTTTGTTCTTCAGAACGTTCAGGATGTATTTTTGCAATGAGGAAAAAAAAATCACTCTGTTTTCTTACTCGGGTTGTGTCATCCTTCCAGATCTCAATCAGACTCCGCAGACCACACTGCCACAACTATTTCTTAAAGTAGGGGAACCCTTATGGATAAGGTGCAAAGCTGTTCATGTGAATCATGGATTCGGACTCACCTGGGAATTAGAAAATAAAGCCTTGGAGGAGGTAATATGACCAGTTTGCCTTCTGAAACTGCAGAGACGACGTCCAACTAGTACAGGTTGAAGTCATTAAATTCAAACTCTGTTTTATTAAAACCTAGGGCAGCTACTTTGAGATGAGTACCTATTCTACAAACAGAACTATGATACGGATTCTGTTTGCTTTTGTATCATCAGTGGGAAGAAACGACACTGGCCATTACACTTGTTCCTCTTCCGAACATCCCAGTAAATCAGCTTTGGTTACCATCATAGGTAATGCAGGCTGCTCGCGCAATCTTTCTTGATACGTTTAGTTGCTTTAGTGTGGAATGTGAGGTACGTCCTGCAAATTCTGATTTCAGTAGAATGTTAGTGTCAGAAAGCTGAGAACGACTGAATTAAAATAGTTTTTGCATATATAAGCTCCCTCCGCCCTTCCTTTTCCACTTAAACCATGCTCGCTTGAATGGCACTGTCTTAGCACTCTCTTAGCCCTGGCCTTGTGACGTGACCATCTGTGTTTGCGGTCTTCCCACAACTTACCGAGAGACTGTAAATTCCCGAAGGACGGGAAAAATCTCTTCCGTACTTGTAGTCCCAGACCCTGGCAGAGAGCCTGACACAAAATAGGCGCTTCATAAATACAGTAAGACCTTGGGTTGGGAGTAACTTGTTCTGGGGGTGTTCTGCAAGACGAGCAAACGTTTCTAAGAAATTTTGACTCGATAAACGAGCGATGTCTTGTGATAGGAGTAGTACCTGACGCCGAATGTCACATGATCACAACTGAGCCAATGCTTCTGGGAATTCGCTGTGATATACAAGTACGTTGGGGTCCAAGCACGTTTCCGGAATGAATTATGCTCGAAAACGCAGGTTTTACCGTCCTTGTTCTGAGCACCAACTGACAGGGTGATGGGCGATGACAGAGAGAAGGGACAAGCAGTTAGATGCACCGAAAGTGGGTGGGTTGTCGAGGAAGTGACAGTAACCGTGCTTCAGGAGTCTCATATCAGGCGGCAGCCTCCAGCCATACTGAAAATGCTAGGACATGGGTGATTCTCCTACCAAACTAATGAGGAAGCGCTTCAAAGAAAAAAAACCCTGGTCAATTCTGCTGGCTGGATTGTTTCATTCGCACCTGCGATTCTTTTATGTTGAACGTGTCACTCACTGAGAGAGCTGTTGCGACTGAGTAAAGGGCGCCCCGACTCTGTCGGCAGATCCCTCCCGTTGTACATGCTTCGTTGGGCTGGGGGAGCCCTTCAGTCTCTTGAAATTGTCTGTAAAATCTGGAGGTTTTATACATTTCTTTGGGAGGAAAGTCAAGTATTTACATCTAATTCTTTCAAAAAAATGTTTTTCGATGTTTATTTAGTCTTGAGAAAGCTTGAGTGGGGGGGGGGGCAGAGAGAAAGAGGAAGACTGAGGCTCTGAAGCTGTCAGCACAGAGCCCAATGTGGGGCTCGAACTCACGAACTGTGAGATGATGACCTCGGCTGGTCGGACGCTCAACCAACTGAGCCCCCCAGTCACCCCACCGTCTAACCCTTAAAGGGATCTTGACTGTAGAAGTGGGCGAGCTCAGGCTTATGACTGGGGATAAGACGCCTACATTTCTGGGACTGTCCAATCTGACCCACAGCATAGCCACAGCTGAGTGTTCTTACGTTATACTGATGAATAAAATGTTATTGTATCTTCTCAGGGTGTTTCCATACGAACCTCATCTAATTTAGAAATGCCTTTTTTTCTTTTTTTACAGAAAAAGGATTTATAAACGCTTCCAAATCAAGTGAAGATTATGAGATTGACCAGTATGAAGAGTTTTGCTTTTCTGTCAGGTTTAAAGCATACCCACAAATCAGGTGTACGTGGACCTTCTCTCAAAAATCATTTCCTTGTGAGCAGAGTGGCCTTGATGATGGGTACAGGTGAGCCAACAAAGAGCTCAGGGGCTCGCCAGGCTTAACGCAAGCCTCCTTATTGCCTTCCGGAAGAGCACTTTCGTATAATGAGTTTGGTTTTTTTTTAATTTTTTTTTCAACGTTTATTTATTTTTGGGACAGAGAGAGACAGAGCATGAACGGGGGAGGGGCAGAGAGAGAGGGAGACACAGAATCGGAAACAGGCTCCAGGCTCCGAGCCATCAGCCCAGAGCCCGACGCGGGGCTCGAACTCACGGACCGCGAGATGGTGACCTGGCTGAAGTCGGACGCTTAACCGACTGCGCCACCCAGGCGCCCCATGAGTTTGTATATTATTGGGTTGACGTTGAAGTGGAGGAAGAAAACAAAGCAGAGATTAGGACACCGTAGTAGTCTGATAATCAGTTCAAATAGCATAACCTGCCACACACACATACACAAAAAAAACCCCAGAAAGAATCCCATTAGTTTGAGTATGGTTCCATGGCGTTTTCTGAGTCACTAGATTGTTACTTCCCATTTGAGAGTATTGTGCTGTATAGTATACTAAATCTCCCTCGGTAGATATGCAGCTGATTGAGGAAGTAAAACCCCTTAAAAACAGCAAAACATTGCCTATAAGTGCATTGATTTAGCTTTTCAAAAAATAAGTGCAGAAATAGCCTACGGATAAAAAGTCCCATTTTCCTGGGGATTCGTACAACTCTATTCAAGATCGTCTTATGGGAGAAACTCTCCATTCCCTCTTTGGAAAACAGAGAACGCCTTTTTTTTTTTTCTTGTAGTTTCTGTAGCTGCGACACCTCCTAGCTCTTAAGTGTAGTCCCGTGTAGCATGATTTCCTGTCAGACTCCGAGTTCCTGAAAGGTACCTGTCATCTCTCAAGCAAGCCAGTGGTTTAGAGTAAATTGTTTCTCAGCATGGGGTCCACAACCGCTTCTGTAGAAAACATCTGGGCAAATGCTAAAAATGCGGATTCCTGGCTCCCATTCCAGACATGCTGACCAGTTGGGGCAAAATGCCCAGATTCTACATTTTCACTCACCTCCGGTGATGTGTATCACAGGCCTAACTCTGTGTGGTGCCTCACGCCGGCTACCAGCCACACATGACTCTCGAGTTCTTGAAATGGGCTGGTTCAGACGGAAACAGGCCATAACCGTAAAATACACACTAGATTTTGAAGACTTCGTGTGAAAAAGACACTGAAAAAAAAAATCTCATTTTTTTTATATTGATTATATGGCGAAGTTATAGTATTTTGGATACATGGAGTTACAGACAACCAGTGATTCCTCTTCACTTATTTTTACTTTTTTATCTAGCTCACCGGAAATTTTAAAATGACGCCTGTGGCTTGCATTATGTTTCTATCGGATAGCATTGGTCCGGGTGAAGAGCTTAGAGTTGTTTTCCCCTTGGTTCTCCTCTATTTCGCAAGTAATGTGTTATTCTTCATACCCCAGAATGATCCTTGTGATCCAAGGGTTACAGCTGATCCTTGTTGGCATGTTTAAAAAAGAGCTGTGGCGCTGAGTTTGCATGACAAACCCCTTACTGTTCAAAGCACTCATTTTTCAATTAAGAACGCAGCCTTTGACCTGTGAGCAGACTCATACCCACTTACTTCTCCGACTCCGGGTTTCTCAAAAGCAGCATTGTTGACTTGGGCTGGATAATTCTTTGTTCTGGGGGCTGTCTGTGCCTTGTAGATGTTCAGCAGCATCCCTGGCCTCCACCCACCGGATGTCAGTAGCACCGTCACCCCCCGCCATGGCGACAGCCAAACATAGCTCCCTCCAGACATTGCCAAATGCCCCTGGTTTGGAAAAACTGCCCGTGGTTGAGAACCACTGCCTCAGAGGGATCACCCTGTTGTCATAAGCTCTTGTCCTGAATTATCAGACTTGCGAGTAGAAGGCCAGGGAGTTAGCCCTGTCTTCCCAGTTGAATGGACCACCACAGGCCCGTGCTCAGAAGGGTACCAGTGGTGTCCACATCCCCTCCCTTCTTTGCATTGTGACTCGGGGTCAGAGAAACTCGTAGCACTATGGGATTCTCTTTTGACCCTGATTCAAAGAGCGAGGGGATCAACTCCACTTAATTCAAATATTCCTTAGATATCTTCTTGACGGACTTGATGGTGTGAGGGTCTACAAGAATGAATACGGTGATGTCTCTTTCTCTCTGCCCCGCCCCCCAAATTTAGAGGGGGCACATTCAAAGGCAAGAGGCACCTGGGAGATCAGTGTTCCTGTGCTGCTGGCTTCTGGCACAACCTCTTGGGATTTTACAGAGTCACCGATGAGAGGACCGTGTCTCTGATATAGGGGCCACAGGCCAATCGAGTGGCAGAGTTCATTCCGTTTCATTCCATGGCCACAGTCTGCACCCCTGACCCCAAGAGGTGACTTTGCACAGGTAGCCAAATGAATAGATCGGGACAGATCCTGATTCTTACGGTGTTCTGTGCCTTTCGCCTTCATAATTGGCTGGTAGTATGGTTAACCTCTTTGGGTGTTGAATCTCACCAGTGAGTGCGAAAGCTCCATAGGATCGGTGTTCTGTCATTTCTCTATCTTTCTGCGCTACCTTGCCCAGGCAACGTGTGTTTCATAAACGAACGAATTCGTCATCACCCCTGGGAGTGGCAATGCACAGCCCGGGCCAGAACAGTCAATGGCCTCCTCTGTGCCCTGCAAGCACCACACCCACGGCACTCCCCACAACACCCACCACTCAGTGTTTATCTTATTCCAAAAGTTCTTGAAGAGCTACAGCGTTTGCTGGTGATAAGGACGCGCCTGATATCACGCCTCACCACGTGCGTCACTTAACACACGGCACAAAGGGAAAATGGAGCCTCCTCCCTCCTGAAAAAGATGCTCAACGTATTGAGCGGCACCAACAACAACTGAAAAATCTGAACACAGCTTCAAGTGCTCTTGAAGTGTCTTTTGCTCGCCCCACGAGGCCCTGGGTTCAGATAGCAGGTGGCAGACTCCATGATGATCCGAGTCCTTTCCAACTTTTTATTATAAAACGTTCCGAGTTTACTAAGAAGCCGAGCGACTAGTGCAGTGAAGCATCCTTTCCCTTAACAGTTTACCCAGACTGCAATCCGTTTGTGAGGCATAGCACTGTAATCATATTGCAACCGATGACTTTATGAACAGAGCGACACGAGGTTTTTTTTTTTTTTTTTTTTTTTTCAGACGTAACCGAAAGGCCCGTGTAATAACCCTCCTCGCGGGAGGGCTTTGGTGTGGTCAAAGTGTGCATGCCAAAAGTCTGTCAGCTTCCCTACCTTCACGGCTTCGTTTCTCCTATTTACTTCCTCAAATATCACACCCAAAGTGTGAGGGTGCACATAATAAAATGTGTTTACGTCTTATTAACATCATTTTCTAACAGCCCTGGTATCTTGATCTTGAGAAGAGGTCCTAGGATAGTCCATCTCTTGGCTTGCATAATTTCCTCTCTATCAACTTCCTTAATAAACACCGAATCTACCTTAGCTTTTTCCCAGTTTCATGGTTAAAAAAAAAAAAACACACACACAGAACTTAAGATGTTATAATTATTGAGTGGTGCCTTCTGGAAGACTCTCCTTGGCTTGCCCAAACCCCCAGTCTTGCTTTGTCCTGGAGCATTTAATCTTCCAGTTCCAGGAGCCTTGAGTTCTGCACGCACCAGGCATTCACTGAGCACTTACGGAAAACAGCAGTGTGGTAGTCGTATGGGTTCTGGGTGGTGAGTTGCCCTCCCCCTCAAGAACAGACTAACAGTGGGGCGCCTGGGTGGCTCAGTCGGTTAAGCGTCCGACTTCAGCTCAGGTCACAATCTCGCGGTCCGTGAGTTCGAGCCCCGCGTCGGGCTCTGGGCTGATGGCTCAGAGCCTGGAGCCTGCTTCCGATTCTGTGTCTCCCTCTCTCTCTGCCCCTCCCCCGTTCATGCTCTGTCTCTCTCTGTCTCAAAAATAAAAATAAAACATTAAAAAAGTTAAAAAAAAAAAAAGAACAGACTAACAGAAAAGCGGGCTCTCAAATCAATAAATGATATATAATTGCAGAAGTATATTGAGCCTCTTGGGGAGGATTTTTTTCCCCCGGAAAGAAATGAGCCTTGAGCGTCCACAGAAAGGAGGGAAAAGACGTGTGGGTTCAGTGAACTACCGAGAGCCTCAGCAAACCCTGCCCCCTTTCATGCTGCTGAGTGTGAAAGAAACTTCTTTAAGCTCCTACCACATGCCAGGCGGTGTGCACATCCTTTATGTGGATTGTCTCGTTTAATTCCCATAATCCCATTGTATGAAAGACAGACTAGGTGGTTACTTGTTCACAGAGGGCAAACTCAATACCCTTCCTTTACTCCTGTTTTCTGAAATTGCCTGAAAATTAAATTGGGGCGCCTGGGTGGCTCAGTCGGTTAAGCGTCCGACTTCGGCTCAAGTCATGAGCTCACAGTTCCATGAGTTCGAGCCCCGCGTCAGGCTCTGTGCTGACAGCTTGGAGCCTGGAGCCTGCTTCGGATTCTGTGTCTCCTTCTCTCTCTGCCCCTCCCCCACTTGTGCTCTGTCTCTCTCTCTCTCTCTCTCTCTCTCTCTCTCTCAAAAAATTAATAAATAAATGTAAAAAAATTTTTTTAAATAGAAATAACACCAATAGTTCTACCTCCAGAGATTACATTTCAGACTCTTTCTAATTGACCTCTTCTCAAGATCAAGATAGCAGGACTGCTAGAAACAGGTTTTTGTATACATATGGCATTAACTGTGCCGTTTGTAACCTGATTTTTTATTTAAAATATATCATGGGCATCTTTCTATGGTCCTAAGTATGTCTTCCATTATTTATATTATTTCAATGGCCGCATAGGATTCCACTTTTTAGGCAATTTTATTTTAACTGACTCCTGTTGATGGGCATAACTTCAGTGGGTTTTTTTTGTTGTTGTTGTTCTTTCCATAGTTTTAAATTTGTTTTAATGTGATTTTTCTCACAGTATATGCCACAATAAAGTTTCTAAATTTCTTTTTTATTCAAAATGATTACTGGACTTCATGAGCCTCATAGTAATGAAAATCTAACGCATATATTGTGTTCACTATGGGCTAGGCACTATTACAGATGCTTTATACAAAACTACTTAAAAATTTAATAGAGCATTCTCCTCCCACAACCCTATGAGGTAGATACTGGTACTGTCCTTTTTTTTTTTTTTAATGTTTATTTATTTTTGAGAGAGAGAGAGACAGAGCGCGAGGGGGGGGAAGGCAGAGTGAGAGAGGGAGACACAGAATCCAAAGCAGACTCCAGGCTCTGAGCCATCAGCACAGAGCCCGATGCGGGACTCGAATCCCTGAACCGAGAGATCGTAACCTGAGCTGAAGTCGGACGCTTAACCGACTGAGCCACGCAGGCGCCCCAGATACTACTACTGTCTTCATTTTACCGATGAGGAAACTGAGGTACAGAGAGGTTAAGTGACTTGCCCAATGACACACCACGGGGCCATGGCAGAGTTGGGGTTCCAGCAAAAACAGTTGGCCTCAAAGCCTTTGTTTTTAACCGTATCACTAGTTATGATGAGGACACCAACTCATTTCCAAAGCGTAAGATTCTCAAACCCAATCAATGTGTAAGAAAACAAAAATACAAGCATTCTCTTTGGTTACTTAGAAATAAATGTATCCCTCCTTATGAGATGTGCCATACTTTGCTATTTAGTTTTTAATGGTGATATTCCCCCAGGCCTTGCCGACTCCCTTGAAATAAAATAAAAGCAAGCATGATATTATGTAGAGAGTAGTATAAAATCATCAGCACCTTTCTCCCACCTCCTGACTGTCTTTGACATGGAACGAAAGTTTGAACAGATCAGATTTCAACACCAGCCTGGCCGAGTTCCCCCAGCCCCGCTTTCAGAAGCTCTCAGGTTCCCCAACACATGCTTTATTATTCTCTGCATGCTGATTTGACTCTGGTAATCCTTTGCCCTTTAATAAAGCATTCTTTATAGCAAATCACTCCCTGAGCCACTAGAAAGAAACTGCCCTTCCTCATCCCCGCCCCTCTAGGCACTGAACGAAAAATAAAAATGACCTGCATTTTGATTGTAGAGAGGAGAAAACCATTTTCGTGGTTGTAGTGAGAAAACCTCTTCGTCACCAAGATATTATCTCACCGTAAACTCCAGTTTCCAGGTCTGCGATCACATGCCAGCTGGCCATCTTTAGAAAAACCCTAGGGAAAGAGGATGCTCTGAGTGTCCAGGTTACCTCGTTGGTTAGTCCCCTTGGAATTCCCAGAGGAGTTCAGTGACACGGTTGTTGCTATTGCTAGGGTTTAACTGTCATAGCAGGAGGACAAGCTGTTTCAAACAACCTGGCTATTTGCTTTTGTGTTCAGGCTACTTATGTGACCGCTTTCCTACCTGGAAGAGGACATTTCAGATGCTCTCATCTATCCTATGGCAAGTCGTAGTCTATGAAGATAGCACAAAAGACTTAGGAAGGGAAAAGTTTACAAAGCATTTTGCTTTGGTCTGCATGATAATCACTAACTGTATCAGTAACTTCTTGTACCAAATTGATTGGTGCTTTTGGCATGGCGCCTGGCTAGCCACACCGTCTTCTTTTTTATCTCCTTTCTTCTTCCTTTTCAGGGTCTTTGGCTATTGTCCAGTGGGAATTATGTGTTCTCTCTCTCTCTCTCTCTCTCTCTATATATATATATATAATGAAAATTTTAAAAATCTTTATTTTTGAGAGAGAGAGTGAGAGAGCAAACTAGGGGCTGAGAGAGAGAGGGAGGGAGAGGATCCCAAGCATGCTCTGCCATCAACATAACGCCTAAGGCAGGGTTTGAACTCACAAACCATGAGATCGCGGCCTGAGCCAAAGTCAGACACTCAACCGAGAGCCACCCAGGCGCCCCCCACGTGCTCCCTTTAAGAAGCACACATCTTTGCCTTCTTGGACCACTTAAACTCTGCCTTCCTAAAAGTCTAGAAATCACAGGTAGCTCTATTTACTTTCCTCCCTAGTGTTACAATTTGGCATTCCCCGATCCTTCCGTCACTTCTGTCTCACCAGCCATGTCCTCCTTGTTGCCCAGAAGTAGGTCAGGATACGAAATTCCCCCTTTCTAGTTCAGCCTTCTTGTTAGCAAGGCAAATAAACAGCTTGCCAAATGCTCACTTTGATGGGTCAGAGCAATAAATTCCCTCATCGCTACACAAGGTCAGAATGACCCTCTAGCTTTGGAGATCAAGGCACAGAACACTGGCGTCAGATAAACATGGGCTCAGGAGCTGCTTTACCAGTTAGTGTGTGTTGAATGTTGGGGGTCAACAGGGATTCTGATCTCTCCTTCATCTTCCATATCCAGCACAGACAGCACCTGCTCGTTCTTTTTTCCTGGTGCCTCTCGGGTTTCCTTTTCCCTCTCCTGTCCCATTTTCCCTACCTCAGACAGCCCTTGCTTTTTCGTGCTCTGAATTCTCAAATCTGAACTTTTACTTCTGCTCTCACAGGACTTCCCACACCATACTGGAACCACTCATCACCGTCACCAGCAACGTGAAAGTTCTGTGAGGACAGAAACTTACCTTTTCTACCTCACTGGTGTGCCCCTGATTCCTCCAATAAGTGGACTCTACCACTGATAGTAGAACAAGTGAATGAATGACATGTGTGAATGAGTTGCTACAGCTGCCTCCGGACTTCTTTCCAGTAAACTTTTCCTACCACCTAAACTGCGATCCCGTTCATCACGTTCCATTCCTGCTCAGGAATCTACAGCATCTTCCCGATTTCCCCGTGAATCTAGATAATGAGGCTTGGGGTGCCTGGGTGGCTCAGTTGGTTAAATGCCCAACTCTTGATTTGAGCTCAGGTCGTGATCTCATGGTCTGTGAGTTTGAGCCCCGCATCGGGCTCTGCGCTGACAGCATGGAGCCTGCTTGGGATTCTCTGTCTCCCTCCCTTTCTCTCTCTCTCTCTCTCTCTCTCTCTCTCTCTCTCTGCCCTTCCCCTGCTTGCAAGCACATGTACTCTCTCAAATAAATAAATAGTCCCACCCCTTACCCATTCAGCCTTTTCTACTACATCTCCCCATGTGCTCCTGCTCCAGTCAAGAGGCTTTGCCCATTCCTCTCCGTTGTGGCCATACGCAATGAGTTC
Source organism: Herpailurus yagouaroundi (assembly GCF_014898765.1). Classification (NCBI taxonomy): domain Eukaryota; kingdom Metazoa; phylum Chordata; class Mammalia; order Carnivora; family Felidae; genus Herpailurus; species Herpailurus yagouaroundi. Next base: position 7,030,723 of record NW_024412428.1, on the reverse strand, counting down.
CCATCTCATGTCTTAAGGAAAGCTGTTGCCTCCACCTTGGATGCTTTTCTTCTGCCTTCTCATTAAAACAAACTCATCCACAAAGATCTAGCTCAAGTCCTGCCTGCTTCTATGCAGACCTCTGAACTTTTCTCATCTGTACTGGCCTCTGCCTTCTCTAATCTTCTGTTGGCCTTTAGTTTAATGATTTAGCTATTCTACCTATGGAAGTGTTGTCCACCCACCTGGATGATGATGTCTTTGGGAACAGGAACCATATTTTATAGGCCTTTGCATCCTACATAGCTGCTAGTTTAAGTCTGATTTCCACACCCTGTGTTCTCCTGTTAACACTTCTATCCTGTCAGTATGTGGACTTTTACCCCTTTTTTTCTTTAAGTTGGCTATATATAGAGAGAGGTAACCTAATTAAATAGCTTCTGAACAATCCTCAGATTATCTTATTCTGTTTTAAGGGATTTGTTTTCTATCTCTACAATGCACGAAGGCGTTTTCAACAGCTCCTTGATCCCCTATCTCGCCTACCCTGTCCACCATTGAGCACCCCATGTACCTGGTAGGCATGTTGGATAATCTCCAAAATCAAGTTTTCCATGTCTAAGTGTATTGAGTGGCTGATGAGCAATCCGCAGAGATGCTTGAGCCACCAAAAGATTTTTGTACAAACTCAGTGGATTTGAGCCTATATCACTGTTCATCGCTATGTGAGTCAAGGGTTGGTTATAGGTCCTGCCTTGGGCCAATGTCAGAGAGCCGTCCTTTCAGGAAGCAGGGGGATTATGGTCTCCTCTGCCTATAGAGGTTCTTCCATATTTCTGGGAAGTCAGACTAGTCCAGAATGTATAGAAGAGTGGGGGCAGGAACCTTCTTGTCTCTCTTAGGAACCCCAGCCTAGACGAGGGCTTCTCAGCCCTTAACGTGCATATGAATCACATGGAGATCATCTTAAAATGCAGACTCTCAGTAGGTTTGGGGTGGGACTTAAAATTTTGTATTTCAGACAAGCTCCTAGATAATACCAATGCTGATGTTGCTTGGCTGTGGGCCACACCACACTTAGATTAACAAGGGCCTGGCATACAGACACCTGTCCACGGGACTTCAGGGAGTGAGAGTCTCGAGAAAGACTTCCATGCACGCCAACATTCATTTCAGCATCTCCTGTAAGAATCTGGCTAAGTGTATCTTTAATTCTTTTTCAAACAGCATATCTAAGTTTTGCAACCATAAACACCAGCCAGGAGAATACATATTTCATGCAGAAAACGATGATGCCGAATTCACAAAAATGTTCACGCTGAACATAAGAAGTAAGTTAAATTGTCAAGAAATTTCACGTTAATCTTATCACTGCTTACTTGTGTATTAACTATGACCAGAAAGAGCTAAGTAAAGGCTTAGAAGGGATGCCATAAGCTATTTTTATATACTGAAGTATGGTGAAATTTTATTTCAAATCTACTGACTTTGTTGATAGATAGATAGATAGATAGATAGATAATTGTTCTGTGTTCATCTTTGAGGCTAAGATAACTTCTCCCATGTCCTCTCTGAATGTACTTTCTTGTGGTCTCTTATTGACTTTGGTACTTTGAAAGGCCATGTGAAGGAACAGCTAGAAGTCCTATTACCTGATATTTATTTATTTTAGTAATATTTGTTCCTTTGGCCTATAAAAAGATGCGAGTACATTTCACTGGACTTTTTATAGATGTTTCTCTCCTGAAGCTAAGAATCGTTTTGATTCTTGGAGGTAGAGAGATGAGCACATCTCAGCCGTCTACAGGAGGGGCCTGGCAGTGGAAAAGTAGTGTTTTGCACATGGGTGGTAGGGCTGTCTGTACAGAAAGTTCCACACAAGGGGCAAAAAAGGGAATAACCAGAGGTCTTGAGTCATCCTGCGTATGAGACACCTTCCCAGAAGCACAAACTGCTTGGAGTAGATGGGCAACCTAGATGAAGCGAACGCTGAGGCCATTTCTGGAAAGTACCATACCACGTGAGCTGATTTTACATGTTCTTCTCTACAGGGAAACCTCAGGTGGTAGTCGAGGGATCATCAGCAAGTCAGGCTTCTTGCTCCTCTGATGGGTACCCATTACCATCTTGGATCTGGAAGAAGTGTTCCGACAAGTCTCCCAAGTAATGAGGACATTGGTATCTCTTATGTTGGAAGAACATAAAACTCATACTCTCTCTGGCATATTGACTCTTGCTCATGAATACGATTTAAGAAGAAGTGATGCAGTATTTAAAATGCTTACCTTCTGAGTCAACTATAATTCTAAATGGTCACAGATTGTCTCTGATAACTTATAACCAAGAAATCTCTTTTAAAGCTCACTAGACAAACCCTAACTTCCAATCTGATGCTAGGCCCCGCCTGTCTAACTTCCCTGCCATTTCTTTTCAGCTGCACAGAGGAAATCACAGAAGGAACTTGGAATAAAACGGCTAACAGAAAAGTGTTTGGACAATGGATATCAAGCAGTACTCTTAACATGAGTGAGGCCGTAAAAGGATTCCTGGTGAAGTGCTGTGCATACAATTCCCTTGGCACCTCTTGTGAAACAATCCTTTTAAACTCATCAGGTACACAGCAGGTGCTCTTGTAAGGAACCACCTTCAGGAATTCCCCACTAGAAGTTAGTCCCTGTTGTTGGCTTTTATTTGGGGAATTTTACAAAAGCGTACAGGTTCAGGTGTGACACAAGCCTTTTTTGAGTCAGGCAAGAATCCCCCACTGAACATAAGCTGTTTTGTAATTTAGGGGCAGAGGGACTTCTCCTTACGTTATTATGACTCATGAGTTATAGTGGTGCAGGTGGAACCGTAAACCCCCAGGATAGGAAGTATCTACCAAAAGATCCAACTCTAGAGAAACCAATTTAGTGATTTGGGGTCTCTCCCATTTTCTCTCTCTCTTTTTTTTTTTTCAATGTTTATTTATTTTGGGGACAGAGAGAGACGGAGCATGAACGGGGGGAGGGCCAGAGAGAGAGGGAGACACAGAATCGGAAACAGGCTCCAGGCTCCGAGCCGTCAGCCCAGAGCCCGACGCGGGGCTCGAACTCCCGGACCGCGAGATCGTGACCTGGCTGAAGTCGGACGCTTAACCGACTGCGCCACCCAGGCGCCCCTCTCCCATTTTCTCTTTTGATGAATCTCTTTATGTTCCTTTAGCCTGCTGTTTTATAATTTCTAGTTTGTTTTTTACAACCCTTCTAACCTAAGCAAGTCTGAAACCTGCCTGCCTACACATAGTTTAAAATCACCAGCATCCCCAAACTAACTTCCCATGCATACGATACCTTCGTACAGAAAACACAAACTTCTTTTTTATTTTATTTTATTTTATTTTATTTTATTTTATTTTATTTTATTTTATTTT
>NW_024412428.1:6979304-7027322 GCF_014898765.1 Herpailurus yagouaroundi | reverse complement strand
TTATTTTATTTTATTTTATTTTATTTTATTTTATTTTATTTTATTTTTTATTCTTCAAAAACATTTTTTAAACACTTATTTGTTTTTGAGAGACAGAGCGAGACAGAGCACGAGTATAGGAGGGGTGGTGGGCAGGGGTCGGGGGGGGGTGGTGGTGGGGCACAGAATCCAAAGCAGGCTCCGGGCTCTGAGCTGTCAGCACAAAGCCCGATGCCGGGCTCGAACTCACAGACCGCGAGATCATGACCTGGGCTGAAGTCAGACGCCTAACCGACTGAGCCACCCAGGCGCCCTTATTTTATTTTATTCTTAAAGTTTATTCATTTATTTTGAGAGAGAAAGAGGGAGAATGCGTGATGGGGGGAAGGGGCAGAGAGAGAGGGAGAGAGAATCCCAAGCAGGCTCTGCACTGTCAGCACCGAGCCCAAGATGGCGCTCAGTCTCGCTAACTGTGCGATCGATCTGAGCCGAAACCAAGAGTCAGATACATAACCAATGGAGCCACCCAGGCACCCCCTAACTTCTTTCTTTTAATGTCTGACCTGAATATCCTGTGGGTTTACATAGATGTCGTTGGTATAACCCTAGTACGTGATCTTTAAGAATGGGATTGAAATCATTCAAAATTTTCTAGGAACTTGTCCTTTAGAGGAACATTGCCCAATTTTCCGTGGGGGAGGCGAGTATTTGTCAGGTGCTTGTAAGGACTGCAAAGGATAGCTTCTCAAACAGGATGGGCGAAACTCCAGTGAGCTTCCACTCTATCCAGTTCACTGCTCAGTGATTCTCTTTCCTTTCAGTGCCCTTCGCTTTCATCCAAGACAACATCTTGTTCTATGCGACCCTTGGGCTTTGTCTTCCCTTCATCGCTGTTCTAACCATGCTCATCTGTCACAAGTACAAAAAGGTAAACGCGAAGGTAAAAATGCAGCCCTGTTTCCTATTTCTGAGGAACTGCCTGTTGCTAATGGACCCATTATTTTCATCTCCGAAGCAATTTAGGTACGAAAGCCAGCTGCAAATGGTGCAGGTGACCGGCTCTTTGGATAATGAGTACTTCTACGTTGACTTCAGAGAATATGAATACGATCTCAAGTGGGAGTTTCCAAGAGAAAACTTAGAATTTGGTGAGAATCGAATGGTCCAAATGTTCCCACAGCGTTTCCGTTCTGTTGGAAAGTCTCTAACGTGCCCTCGCCCACCATTATCTTGCAGGGAAGGTCCTGGGATCAGGTGCTTTTGGGAAAGTGATGAATGCGACAGCTTACGGAATTAGTAAAACGGGAGTCTCAATCCAGGTGGCAGTCAAAATGCTGAAAGGTACAGTAAGGTGGAACGGTGTCCACAAAGGTGCGCAAAAATGGGAGGCATCGTCTCCCGCCTCCTCTTCTCCTCGTCTGCAGCATTTTTACGGTTACCGCGTGCCACGTTTTCAAGGCTAAGAGGGGATTGGGCTGGGGTTGGTGTCAACCAAGTCGTGAGTATAAAATCCAAGTCACGAATGCAAAAGTCCACCTCTTCTTCCTCTTCTGGCTTTGTCAGGTGTTTCCAGCTTCAATATTAGGGGGTACTGTTATTACGGGCAGATGTTGTTTCTTACATTGTGACACAGACTCTGGGCAGAAGAACCAACTGAAGCCCTCTGCATTCTCACTTCCCACTTGTGGCTCCCCCGCCATCCCTCCCCCTAGCGTCCTTGGCTCAGCAAGAGCCCTCTGGTTGGCTTTTGCTGCCGGGATCAGCAGCCTCCAACAAACGAAGTCTCACGGGCCTCTTTACTCCTCCCAGTCCGGCTGCCTCACAGTCCTTTGCTGGCTCCTCGTCTTCCACCAACTGTTGATGAAGGCTTGCCTCCTTCCTTTGCACCGTGCATGCTCACTACAGGCTACCTCAGTGTCCCCCCCGCCATGGTTCTAGTCTAGGTACCAAGGGTTGCTCTCCCTTCTGAGCCTCAGGTTATGTCCAAATGCCTGAGCACCTCAAAAGGTTCTCTAATTCGAACTGAACTCCTCCAACCGTGGCCCTCCATCAACGCTCCCGCTCAGTGATCGGTGCCGAGGGCCAACGACTGGCCGATGACTTCCCCACAGTTGGGCAAACCGGAAACCGAGGCCGCATCCTTGAAACCGGGTCCGTTCTAGCACCCCACAGGCTGTCCCTGCCTGGTATCCTGCCCCGTGTTCCTTGAACCCACCCTCTTCTCACCTCCCTACCACCCCGGACCAAACCTCTCTCTTCAGAATGGCTGCAGCGGCCCTCCAGGCAGGCCCTACGGGCTCCTTCTGGATTCTCAGTGTTGAGGCCCAAGTGCCGGTTATGGAATGCAAAGCAGACCGGTTTCCCCACTTAGCACTTCCCGGGGTGCTTCGGGATTACTCCCGGGGGAGTCTCCACAGCCCTGCAGCGTCTGGCTACCCTCCTCCCCACCTCACCCTCCCCACCTCCCGCTCACTGGGAGGCTGCCTGCTTTCGGTTCCTCCAGAGCACCGTGCTCCCTCCCATCCCAGGGCCTCTGTGCAGGCTGATCCCTCTGCCCACCCTTCCCCTTTCACGTGGTTCTCTCCCACTCCTCCTTCAGATCTCAGCAGAAATATCACTTCCTCAGAGAAGCCTTCTCTCACACCACAGAGATCAAGTTCCTTGCTGTAAGTTAGCTCTCCGTAGGCCTTCTTCCTCATGCAATGTATCACAGTGGGGATGACATATTTGCTTAATTACTCCATTAATGTCTCATCTGCCACATTGGTCCGTAAGGCGCATGAGGGCCAGGCTTGTATCTGTTCTGCTGTGTTTTCTTTTACTTGGATCTTTGCCCGTTCTGTTACTTCGGTGTGGAATGTTCTCCCTCCCTTCCCACTGTGAATTTGCCTGATTATCTCTTATCTTACCTCAGGCATTCGGGGTCCCCTTCCACCCACCCCCCTCCAAGGCTAGGTTAGGCGTCCCTCTCGTGTGACCCCACAGCCCCCTTCTATTCATTTGCCACTTTGCATTTACCGCACTGGGTTGTAATTGTTTATTTACTCGTCTCCCTTTTTCAGGAGACTCTAAACTCCAAGAAGACAGGGGCTGTGTCTTTTGGCTAACATTCCTTCCCCCATCGCTTGGCACATCGCCTCATATACAGCAGGCGTTCAATAAATACTTGTTGAAGGGGTGAAGGAGTGAATGAGTGGATAAGAATGAATGAAAGTCAGGTCACGGGGTATGAAAGTGCTCTGGCAAAGTCAAGCACACCATAAAAGATGTTATTTTGGTCGTGACGGGCAAGCCATGGGGATTTGAAAGCTACAGATCCCTATAAAACACGAAGCAGAAGACACAAGGTACTAGGGGATCCCAGTGCTCACAGTGGAGAATCTCACTCCCACTCCCAGTGAGAGAACCCCGACAGCTCACTAAAGCAAAATGGATGGCATCAGTGCTCTGGAAAAGCTACCGTACAGGCTAGGATGTCTCCCAAGACAAAGCAATGACACCTGGAAATACCTAGTCAACTCTTCACTGAATGTAAAGAAAAGTTACCGCGTCTATAGGAAAGAAGGTGTTACCAGTGGAGTGGGTGCCTGGTGCCTGATACCTGGAGAGGGAAGTCCAAAGACCCTGCCCCTGCTTCTAGGGCTCCAGCACCCTCCCGGGCAGGGGTGCCCCAACCAACCTGGGCACATCAGTCTCATTGACGTGAGACCTGGGAGTTTATCGGTAACTACCCTTACACCATGCTTCTAAGCAAGATTATGAGGATAATTTGCCGAGCTATCTAGACTTATCTCCAGGGGGGAGAATGCATTGTCCAATGGATGCATTCTAGCCTTTTTGGTAGCTCTCATGATCAGTTAACGAGTCTCTCGAGAACTTGGTTAGTGGGAACTGGTCTCTTTGACCTTCTCACCATTGGACCTGTTGACACATACGAGGTCTTAGACCTGAGGACCGTGAACTGGAGCCAGCCACCCTTGCCGACATTCCCGTCCTGTCTCTCCATGCCCAACAAATCCAAGAGTCAAAACAATGAAAAAAAGTTACCTTTCTCCCTTCAGCATACTTCCGAACTTTTTCATGTATTTTGTTTTGTTGTATTTCGGTTTTTTGAGGGTCCACTAGAAAGATTTCTATTTTTGGTGGGTAGAGGAACGTCCAGGGGAAACGCTCATTATTAGGCTCAACTTTTATACCGCAATCTTTGAAACTCTGTCTCCAACACAAGCTCTTATTACTTAACAATCGCGGACCGTTTTACGCATTATGATTTTTCATGCAAATTCGAACTGGAGAAAGTTTTCGTTTATTAAATGACCTAAAATACCTATTTTTCTTTAGCCTTACATTTTGTACGCTTTTCCGTTGACAGAAAAAGCAGACAGTTCCGAAAGAGAGGCTCTCATGTCCGAACTCAAAATGATGAGTCACCTGGGAAACCATGAGAATATAGTAAATCTGCTGGGGGCCTGCACACTGTCAGGTAATCAGTTCCTACTAAAAACATCTCATCAAAAATATTTCAGCTTGAAGACCCAGAGGACACCTGTTCCCATTTTCTCCTCTTTCCTCAGTCACAGTGTGGGTCCCCAAACCCAAGTGGAATTAGACGTTGAACCCTCTGAAATCAGACAGGTCAGTATAGAGAAGGCCTCTCTGTACGGGGAGACGCCACATAATTTTCACCTATTCGAAAACAGCAACAGCACTGCGGGTACACTTTGTGGTATCTCATTCTACTTGCTCAGATGGAGCTTCTCCCCCGGCCGTGAAACTGGCCTAAACGCAGTGGCGAGAATGGCCGCAGAGCCTGGCCTCTGCCCTGTTTGGGCGGCTTCAAATAAAGCACAGCTAAGGCAGGCTTTCAGACTTCGTTTTCCCAGAATTCAACGGAGCATGCGCTCTGATTCACTCCTGCTTAGAAATAGCCGAAGGACGGGGAGGCCCGTGCGTGGCTCCGTCGGGTAAGTGTCCAACTCTCGATTTTGGCTCAGGCCACGATCTCCCGGTCCGTGGGATCGAGCCCCGCATCGGGCTCCACACTGAACGTGGAGCCTGCTTGGGATTCTCTCTCTCCCTTTCTCTCTGCCCCTCCCCTGCACACGCTTTCTCTCTCTGTCTCTCAAAATAAATAAATAAGCATTAAAAAAAGAAAAGAAACGCCTGAAGGATGTGCTCAAGCATCCTTCCTTCTGGGACTGGGACCAAAAAATGGGAAACAGAAAATGGATCCGAGAGGATGCTTGTGATGTATTTCCCCCTCCTCGGCAAATGGCAAATCGGCATATATTTGCCAAGTGCTCACAGTGCAGCTGGCCTATTATTCCCAGTTGCAAACTGGAGAATCCAAGTGGCCGGTAGTTATTGACGAGGCAACAGGTGCAACTAGCACCCACGCAGAAGGCAAGACGATACCGCGTTCCAAAGGAGTTAGAGCAAAAAGCTGGAATTGAATTGTACAGGAAGAGATAAGCTCAGGGGTGCGTATCAGTCGGCGGAGCCGATCAAGTGCGACTTGATCTCGGGGTTGTGAGTTCGAGTCCCACGTTGGGTATAGAGGTTACTTTAAAAAAAAAAAAAAAGAAACTTAAAAAAAAAAGAAGAAGAGATAAGCTCAAAGCTGAACTCTCCCAAAGTCAGGGGAGAAGTAGGCTCTCTTAGATTATGTTGTCTGCCACACAGACATCTGAAAAAGTTATTTGGTATTTGTATGCCTGTAATGAAAACTCTATTTCAGGACCAGTTTACTTGATTTTTGAATACTGTTGCTATGGTGATCTTCTCAACTACCTAAGAAATAAGAGAGAAAAATTTCACAGGACGTGGACGGAGATTTTCAAGGAGCACAATTTCAGTTTTTACCCCGCTTTCCAATCATACCCAAATTCCAGGTAAGAGACGGGGTCAAGGTTTCACAATTATATGTCGTAGGACACAGACAAAATATGATGGTTAAACACCCCCCACTGGCCAGTCTCTGAAGGCCATAGTCCGGCATTGTGTGCACTGTGGGTTCTAAGATCTAGAAAGGCCACTTGTCTTTGCTATAGTTTTCTCTGCTGATTGGAACAATGAGACCTTTCGCTTTCCCGTGGTGCAGGGACTGTAGCTGTCTCCGTCCACCTGTGCCGGAATCACACCCCTGGACCCAGGCTCAGTTTTGGGAAGAGTGCATTATTCTGTCTTTCAGCTCTGCTGGATGACACGTAGATCCCAGTCGAAAGAATGAATGCTTTTTCCAAAGCCCTCCACGTACTCGTTGAGAGTAGTTCAGGTCTTGGGCCTTTTGCTCTGAACTCAAAAATTGGATTTTCAAAAATTAGAACGGATCAATTGACGTAATGCGATGGGGGCAAAATTAAGAAGCGGTAACATTTGTCCGTGTGCCCCCCGTTGTATATTCTGCCATCCATGCGGAACCTGTTGAGATTTCTTGTTGTAGTGTGTATAAACGAGGGCTATAGGAGTTTGGTGATCCTTTGGTCCTCATCCTTGGGAATTTCTTGCTAATTACTTGAACATCGTGTAACACCTTTCTCTGAGGCATTCTTCATAGAATGATTCCTCAATCCACAGTGCATTCCTGTTTCCTTGCCATGTGCGGAATCTCCCTTATTCTAAAGGCACAATCATCAGAGACTTTTGTCTTTACTGCGCGACTTTTGGAGGGTGTGTTTGAGATTCCAGCCTTGATTTCTAAGTGTGTAGCTTTCAGTGCACGCCTTTGGCCTTCTAAGGTCTGAGACGGAGACCTAGCATCTTAAAGCCGGGAGGCCCCATGGAGATCCCCAGGGGCGTCTTTGCGCGCTTGCCCTTCACCGATTGATACCCATCACCCCAAACTTGTCTTCCACACTCGTTTCTCAGTTCATATTCGAAAACTGAGAAAATTCTATAATGTCATCTGTATTCTAGAATAGAGTCTCTTAATGAGTCGGATGTGTGTGATCAGCACTCCGTGGTTAGTAACAACTAATCCTGCTCAACAGGGCCTTTGATTCATTCTGGTCACTGGGATATTAAATCCACTGAAGCAATTTAGGGACATTTGTGGTCTGAAAGGATGCCATTTTCCAAAGATAGGGAAATTGTAAATTGGGGTGAAATTGTACGCGGGAATAAATGGCATCCTTGTATACAATGCGCACAGAATTCCTCGGTGAAGAATTTTACATTATAACCATAAAAGAGATTATCGATGTTACTGTTTATTAATTTCACGGGAAAGGGAAATGAGCTTTATTTACAAAGACCAGCTTGAGGACAGAAGGATTGTAAAACACTTAGAAGTCTTTATGGAAAATCCGTATTACATGAGTTTTTGTAGGGAAAGTGAGCTTTAAAAATTTTTTTTTTACACTTATTTATTTTTGAGAAACAGAGTGAGACAAAGCATGAGCAGGGGAGGGGCAGAGAGAGAAGGAGACACAGACTCCAAAGCAGGCTCCAGGCTCCGAGCCGTCAGCACAGAGCCCGGCGCGGGGCTCGAACCCACGAACCGCGAGATCATGACCTGAGCTGAAGTCGGACGCTCAACCGACTGAGCCACCCAGGCACCCCAGGGAAAGTGAGCTTTTAGAAACAGAAGAGGCCTGAGTCCTAATTGTACATTTTGTGAGCTTCGTGATTTCAGCAAATCACATTTATCTCACCAAGTCTTTTGTGAAATGTGACTCTCACACCCAGCTTGTCGCGTTGTGGCAAGGACGGAATGAGGTCCTCTTTGAACTGTAAGGACGTTATACAGGGAGTGGGGATCACCCCTCTCCTAGTGAGACTTGGCAAGCCCAATTAATTCCACACGTGTTTTTAATGCCCACATGCGTGAAAAATGGACCAATGGATGCTGTGCTTTTTGTTTAAAAGCCCATTTATGGGGCGCCTGGGTGGCGCAGTCGGTTAAGCGTCCGACTTCAGCCAGGTCACGATCTCGCAGTCCGTGAGTTCGAGCCCCGCGTCAGGCTCTGGGCTGATGGCTCGGAGCCTGGAGCCTGTTTCCAATTCTGTGTCTCCCTCTCTCTCTGCCCCTCCCCCCTTCATGCTCTGTCTCTCTCTGTCCCAAAAAAAAAAAAAAAAGTAAAAGCCCATTTATAACTGGAATTCATTTCTTTGATGAATGAATTGTAATTTTTTTTTTTAAATATAATGTCTACTCAGAAGAAGAACATAAATAACGAAATAATTTTTTTTAATAGCATGCCTGGTTCAAGAGAAGTTCAGATACGCCAGGACTTGGATCACATCTCAGGGTTCAACGGGAACTCATTTCAATCTGAAGGTAATATTTTATTCTAATTAGTAGCACCTTACAACAGAAACGGATACAGGAATTCTGTTAGCTATTTTTTTAATTTTTTTTTTCAATGTTTATTTATTTTTGGGACAGAGAGAGACAGAGCATGAATGGGGGAGGGCAGAGAGAGAGAGGGAGACACAGAATTGGAAACAGGCTCCAGGCTCTGAGCCATCAGCCCAGAGCCCGACGCGGGGCTCGAACTCACGGACCGCGAGATCGTGACCTGGCTGAAGTCGGACGCTTAACCGACTGCGCCACCCAGGCGCCCCAATTTTTTTAAAAGTTTGTAAACGCGAAACACGATTTTCTTTGCTAATGTCATTTGTAGGCTTTATTAATGCATATTTGCTCTAAAGGTGGTGAAAAGCCAATGGTTCGTATATTGTGCATTTTACGTCATTATGCAGCTAATAAACACTGAGGGCTGTCTTATTTGGTCGGGTGGTTCTTTTTAAAGTCATACCTTTATTAGGGCCACCGAGTACTGATAAGTGGAAAAATGATGACTTCTGGAATCAGACAGAAGTTGGGTTGACCTTGGGGTTCCTTCACTCCCTGGCTGGAAGACTGGACGAATTATGTCACCATCTGAGCCACAACTTTGTCATCTGTCAAGTAGGCCCAATAATACTTTTCTCATAGGACCAGCAGAAGGATTAAATGGAACGACAGTGAAATGAGGCACAGCTTCTGGCGTAGATGGGTTAGCCCCAACGCCACCAGAGACGTGCGGTGATAGCTGCTTTCTGCAGTCTGGGTGCCCCAGCTCACTGTGACTCTAATAACTGCCCTTGGAGCTTTACTGGGACAACTTCATAGACTCTGGAAAACATGAGGGCCCGTTCTGTCTTACAGACGAAATCGAATATGAAAACCAAAAGAGGCTGGAAGAAGAAGAGGACTTGAACGTGCTGACATTTGAAGATCTTCTCTGCTTCGCCTATCAAGTTGCCAAGGGAATGGAATTTCTGGAATTCAAGTCGGTAAGCGCCTTGTGAAGAAGAAACTAACGGCAGCAAGATAATCTGGGAAGTGAGATGTGCTTTCCCTTTTCTGGTTTGTTTTAACTTGTATCCCTTAAAGTCCCGCCCCTCCCCACCCCCAACCACCACACCCTTCACCGTTGGAGCCGCCTAGATGCTTCTTCCCACCAGCTCTTGACGAATTACAGTTATCAAGGCCCCGGGATCCCTTATTAGATAATGGTTATCGCAGCCCTCCCAGGCTGTCCAAAGTCCCCTGAAACTTCCAGAAAGGCGGTCAAAGCGAGGTGTACAGAGTCAGTCCTTCCTTGGACGGTCCGTTCAGGTTGTTCAGGCATTTGGCCCTGGGCAAATGGAGGCTCAAATACCATGCACCGTGCTTGTGGGGCCAGCCCGTCCCCCACTCTGCCCACCTCCGCCTTTGCCTTCTCTGCAGCGCCCTGCTTCGGGCCAGCACCGTTCCTGGGCCCTCCCGGCTTCCTCTGCCGCTAATCCCAGATCCAGGCCGTGGATCCTGCCACGAACCACGGTTTCTATCTCCACTTTGCATTCCTCGCCGTCGTGTCCTTCGCCTCTGCCGAAGGTCACCTTACCTTCTCTCTGTTTCCCAAACTCTTCCCTCCTCTTTTCCCTTTGAATTTTCATTCCCTCTCTCCCTCTCTCCTCCACATCCCTCCTCTCGCCCTGAATTTGGAGAGAAGGCTTTCAACTGTAGTTTTTTCTTTAAAAAAATTACTTTCTGGGGCCGTGGGGAAGAGGGGGAAGTGGGTGATGGGCACTGAGGAGGGCGCTCGTACATAGCGACGAACCACGGGAACCTACCCCAAAAACCAAGAGCACAGTTTACATACTGTATGTTAGACAACTTGACAATAAATTATGTTTCAAAAAAGCACTTGCCGTAATATGACGTGATAGGTCGAGTCCATCTCAGTTTTAAAAAGATTAACGTGAACTAAATCTACAACTTTGAAGAACAGGAAAAAGTGATCTTCATAACAGTAACCAAACCTATGAAGCATCTTGAGATAAGCAGAACCAGAAATCTGCAAGATCCCCGTGAATAAGCCCGTGAGACATTATCCAATGGCAGGAGGAAGACCTGAATGAGCTCCACCGGGTTCATGTAGGAGAGACTCTGCGTTTTACCAGAAACGTCAGTTCTGTCCAAGTTAATCTGTATGTTTAACGCAACTCCAGGTAGACGCTCAGGGGTTTTGTTTTGTTTTCCTCATGCGTATTGAAAGGGCACGTGACCTTCTTGGCTCGTCTTTTCCAAATGTGGGCATCCTTGCTCGATAGTTTAAAACAAAAAAATCCCATCTTGTAATATTTTCCCACCCCTCCTCTCTGAGGCCCGTTCTTCTCTTCATATTCCCTATTGGCTGTTGGACTCCTCTTGTCTCAAGAGTACGGATAGTTGCTTTATCTGTAGTTCACCTACGCGGCCACAGTAGGGCTTCCGTGTCTTTGTGGACCTTGGAGGGCATCTAGCTTGATTGCCTGTCCTTAAGTAAATACTCAAACTTCTCACAACTGGAGGTCAAGGGGCACTGCTTTTTTTCCCCCTCTGGGCTTGTTATAATAAGAATTTTCTGAGGACCATCCACTTTCTTAGACCCTGTCCCGTTGTTTTCACTTCAGGCCCTCTCCTCTGCATCGGTCCGTCCTTTCTCCCTCCGTCTCTGGTTGCTCCTCAGTTTCCCCGTAGGTTCCGGGACCCCATCAAACGTTACTTGAGCCCTGGGGCACCGTGCTAGGTGCTGAAATAGAGTCAGCTCTTATCACTGACAGGGGAGAAAGAGACAAGCAAACGTGCAAATCAAAGATGACACTGGAGTGTGGTAAATATTCACGTTCCAGTAAGTCCTGGGGACCCAGGCGAGGCACAGGCAGGTCAGACCCGGGGGGAGGGGAGGCGGTGCAGGAAAAGCTTGTGGAAGGAGCCCAGGCTTGGGCTAGAGGAGATGTTTGAGGCAAAGGAAAACCAGCAGGGAACATGGGATCGGGCAGGGAACATGAAATCAGGAGGAAGTCCACTGAGAAAGGTCATGAGTTAAATGTGTGGCATAGTGAGGTCTCTTGGGCAGCAAAGTAGGGTCCTAACCCAGTAGATTTTTGCCTATCCCTATCTGAAGCTCAAGAGAAATGTTTGGGGGGGCGCCTGGGTGGCTCAATCAGTTGGGCGTCCAACTTCGGCTCCGGTCATGATCTCACAGTGTGTGAGTTCGAGCCCCGCGTCGGGCTCTATGCTGACAGCTCGGAACCTGGAGCCTGCTTCAGATTCTGTGTCTCCCCCTCTCTCTGCCCCTCCCCTGCTCATGCTCTGTCTCTGTCTCAATAATGAATAAACGTTAAAAAAAATTAAAGAAAAAAAAGAGAAACGTTTGGGTTGGAAATTGAGGTTTGGGTGATGGCGGTTGCCTCCCTAGGTTTGGACGAAGCGGCTGGGGGGTGGGGGGATGTGGAACGAGAGGGGGCAGCGCTGGGGAATGAGAGCAGGCTTGCATGGGGCCGTGGGAAGAAACAGGTTCCTCCAGGGGCCAGTGAACAGGCCAGATTCACAGAAGGAAGGTCGTGAAGAAGGGGGGGCTGCCAAACAGGACCAGTTACCGCTGGAAGGTCAGCGCAGAGCTCTGCTGGGCTGGGCTGTGCTGTGCACCGCAGGGCTCGGCCAAAGCAGGTGGCAGGCGTTGGGGAAGAGGAAGGCAGGTTGCAGGGGCCCGGTAGTGACGTGGGTGCAAAGTAAGCGGAGTCCACAGGCCGAGGACCGCGCTCTCAGAACACCGGCTAGGGAGGAAGGAGAGCTAGAGGGATTTGAGTCTGTTGGGTTTTTGCTTTTATTTTTTCAAAGTTGAAGAGAGAACCCCTTTGGCCCTTTACTCCTTAGTGCCCTGTTCCTTTGAATACCTTCTTTCTTAGAGTTAATTCTCTTGCCGGACCACTCGGGTTCCTGTCTTGTCATCTCTCAACCCAGGGGCTCCCCACTGCACTTCAGTCCTCCATCCCAAACTTATTGTTTTCATATCTTCCAGCTATTTTCTGGAAGTCACTCTCTGAAAATCCCCTCCGGAGCTCAACAGCGGGCTCTGTTACTGTCTTTTGTTTAGAGCAAGACACAACCCACAGCCAGCCTTGCTCTCCTAAGAACCCAGCCCCTTGGCCTCTAGGAACGTTCCATAAGCAGCGCGGATGACCGCATTCACAATAACCGGAGACCTGGGCCGTCCGTGTTCAGTCAGTGCCACGAAGCAAGCGTGATGACCGCTCGTGGCCCAGGAAAGAGAAGACACTCGGGTGAACCCCACGTTCCCGTCATCTGTAACTCCCGCCGACCCTGAACCTGGAAGAAAGCTTGCACTCTGTGATCATCTGCATCACAGTAAATAACACTCCAATTTCATTCTTTATAGTGTGTTCACAGAGACCTGGCAGCCAGGAACGTGCTCGTGACCCACGGGAAAGTGGTGAAGATCTGTGACTTTGGACTGGCTCGAGATATCATGAGTGACTCCAACTACGTTATCCGGGGCAATGTGAGGCTGCTACTTTGTACACGTTTTTTATGCCGTCACTGTGTGTTTTATCGTTGTTACGGTAGACAGCTGCACTCACCGTGGTGCGTGTTTGAGTCACGGCCACGTCCGAACACTTGCTCACGGCAGTTAGCTTTCTTAGGCTTGACAGCTTTTTCTGTAGCTTCAGGGAATATCCCAGCTGTAGTAAAAGCCGAGTAAAGGAGCATCACCTCTGTCACAGCAGATCAGGTAGGGTACCTTGGAGCACAAGCCACACTTTAAACAAAACCCGTTACCTGAGCCTACAGTTCCCGGAGCTGTTAAGTGACTGGAGTCCTGTTTCCAATCGCGGGATTTGGCAATAGCTACCATAAAACGTTTTTTTTTTAAGCACGACATACAAATTAAGTGTTAAATGCAAAATCTTTAAAGGCACAACATTGAACGTAAATGTTAGCTAGTGAATGTTTAGCATCTTATGACTGCCACACAGGGAGACCTAAAACATGACTGAATATAAAAAATTTTTAAAAATAATTAATTAATAATTAATTAATTAATTAAAAAATTTTAAAATCCCTAAGGATAGATGTGGGTTTTTTATTTTATTTTTTTTATTTTAGAGAGAGAACGTGCAGGGGAGAGGGGCAGGGGGAGAGAGCCAGTCTTCAGCAGGCTTCAGGTTCAGCGCTGAGCCCTATGTGGGGCTTGATCCCAAGACCCTGGGATCATGACCTGAGTCGACACCAAGGGTCAGATGCTCAGCCGACTGAGCCACAGAGGCGCCCGGTTGTGTTTTTTTTTTTTCAATTTAAGATTTTATTTTTAAGTAGTTTCTACACCCAGCGTGGGGCTCGAACTCATAACCCTGAGATCAAGAGTCTCATGCTCTACTGACTGACCCAGCCAAGTGCCCCCTGATGTGTTATTTATAAGAGAGCTATTAGAAATACTAAATGATAAAATTGTGCAGTGAAAGAACGTGGCTGTAAGAATTACAACACCTGGAGTTAAGCCCGTGTCCTTACGTTTTGGAATTTCTGGGTGCTTTTTTGTCCCCACTTGTGAAATGATAATAACAGCGAGTGCTGACGCACTGCCTACTGTGTGCTTAGCACTATTCTAAGTGCTTTACATATATTCATTTAGTTCTCAGAGCACCTCTCTTGGGGACGAGGAAACTGAGGCCCAAAAACGTAACTCTGCCCATGATTACACAGCACGTGGATTAGAGCACGGATGGGCTGAGCCCCAGGTCTGTGCATAACCACTGGGACACGTGCAGCGTTTCCCGTGAGGATTATACGCTTCCCTCACTGGGGTTGTTGTGGGAATAAACCAATAAAACCAACATGAAAGCACCTGTCCGGGGGAAACGGCCAATAAACGTTAAAAATCAAATTAAACTGCATTCCCATTAGCATCAAATAACCATCCAGGCTGATGTTAGATCCATACCTCACTCGTTGGAGCTGAAGTCGTAAATATGATCAAAGCTTCTGTGTGGCTGTGCAGTTTTTAACCTTACTAGCTGGCCGTCTCTTACGTGGGAAGGTGAATTTCATGTGGCACCTCGGTTAATCCGTGTAATTAATCAAATTAGCCAGACCAGCCTGTTTGGTTTTACCAGCTCATCCGTTTGTGCAGGATTTAAAATCGGGTTTCTTTCTTGAGCTTCAGTTTTGTTTTCTTTTGTTTTTTTATTTCCTTCAATAATCTCTACGTGTGACGTGGGGCTCGAACTCGTGACTCCCAGGTCAGGGCGCAGGCTCTACTGACTGAGTCGGCAAAGTACCCTTCGAGCTCTGATTTCACTGGACAGGTTGAACATGCGTGGTGAGGGGCTCCTCAACTCACGAGAAAGAAAATACTACAAAAAGCTCTACCCCAGGAACCTATCCACCCCTACGTCTTGGTTCCCATCCCAGGCTGTACTAACTCAAAACCCGCCTCTCGTGCTCCTGGAAATTATTAAAGCCACAGAAGCCAGCCTGGTATCATTCCTGGAAGTGATGGCGTGTGCTCCCTTCACCACATTCCTGTAGGTGGTATTTCCACTAAAGTCCTTCCAAGAAGGTCGTCCACTAATTTACCAGTATCTCCTTACCTCTGGTCACCTGACTGGTTCCTCCTTCATGGTGTCTGCTGTGACACTTACCCATTTCCAAGCACACGCCTTTGTGCACGAGGAGTTTTAAAGAGATATCGGTTGATTTTTTTTTTTTTAAGCCTATTATTAGAATGTTGATTTGAAAGTGAAACACTTCCCCTTGGGCAATATGATCTCCTCAATTAAGGATTAAGAGCGGCTTTAGGAAGAAAATACACTTTATTATCGGCTAATAAGAGAAAAGAAACACGCCTCGTTCAGTCCGTGCACCACCCATCACCACTGATCCGTCCCCTCTTGGATTCCGCACAGGCCCGTCTCCCTGTAAAGTGGATGGCTCCCGAAAGCTTATTTGAAGGGGTCTATACCATAAAGAGTGACGTCTGGTCATATGGAATATTACTCTGGGAAATATTCTCACTTGGTAAGTTTTGCAGTTTGCTGCCAGCCGTTGCCCCCCACACGCTATCCCATTCCTAAATCAGGGTGCATGACCCGTGACCTCTAATGCTCCCCAGAGCTGGCTCGTCCTTACCTCTATGCAGTGTGTGCCGTTTCACGTTTTGTTTTTTTTTAATTCTTTTTAATGTTTATTTATTTTTGAGAGAGAGAGACCAGGGGAGGGGCAGACAGAGAGGGAGACACAGAATCCGAAGCAGGCTCCGGGCTCTGAGCCATCAGCACAGAGCCCGACGCGGGGCTCGAACTCACGAGCCGCGAGACTGTGACCTGAGTCGAAGTCGGACGCTTAACCGACTGAGCCACCCAGGTGCCCCCCCTTTTTTTTTTTTAATTTTTTTTCCTAATGTTTATTTAGAGACAGAGAGAGACAGAGCATGAGCAGGGGAGGGGCAGAGAGAGAGGGAGACACAGGATCCGAAGCAGGCTCCAGGCTCCGAGCTGTCGGCACAGAGCCCGACGCGGGGCTCGAACCCACCAACCGCGAGATCATCACCTGAGCCAAAGCTGGATGATTAGCGGACTGAGCCCCCCGGGCTCCCCCATTTCGTGCTTTATTTGTGGTGTCTGTAGGTCTGTCTACCCCCACCGGCCTGTAGCCACCGGCTGGAGAGCAGAAGTCCTGACTCTCCCCGCCCACGGCCTCACGCCAAGCAGTGTCGGGCCCATGGGAGCTCTGGGTCCATGCTTGTTCGTTGTTGAGTGAATGAAGAAACAAATGAGATGGTCTCTCCGCCCTAACGTTTTCCTCAGGTGTCAATCCGTACCCTGGCATTCCAGTCGACGCTAACTTCTATAAACTCATTCAGAGTGGATTTAAAATGGAGCAGCCATTTTATGCTACAGAAGAAATGTAAGTTCACATCAGAGGGCAAGGTGGCAGAAACTGGGAATTTACAGTCTCTCTCGTTCCGAGTGCATGACCCAAAAAAAAAAAAAAAAAAAAGCGCAAAACACCTTAATGCAAAATGCACGTGATTCCTAAAAAAAAAAAAAAAAAAAAAAAAGGGAAAGAAAAGGAAACTCTAATCCTTTTCTTGGAGGGGGTGGGGTGGGCGGGGCTTCCTGAACAAAACTGAACCTTCCTGCCCTAAGATACTATGAATTAGGGGCTTCAGTTCCTTTGCTCGAGGGATCGCTGGGGGTGATCCAACTCCCATCTCCCGACTTCTGGGCCACGTCGTAGTTTTTATTTTTTATTTTTTTTTAACGTTTATTTATTTATTTATTTATTTTGAGACAGAGCATGAACGGGGGAGGAGCAGAGAGAGAGGGAGACACAGAATCAGAAACAGGCTCCAGGCTCTGAGCCGTCAGCCCAGAGCCCGACGCGGGGCTCGAACTCAAGGACCGTGAGATCATGACCTGAGCCGAAGTCGGACGCTTAACCGACCGAGCCACCCAGGCGCCCCACGTCGTAGTTTTTAAAGCGCCGGGGCCTCCGCTTCCCTTGGCTCAGCTTTCCTCTCCTTACTTCTCCTCCTCTTGCTTTACAGATACTTTATAATGCAATCGTGCTGGGCTTTTGACTCGAGGAAACGGCCGTCCTTCCCCAACCTGACCTCGTTTTTAGGATGTCAGCTGGCCGATGCAGAAGAAGTGGTAGGTAGCAGTACCCTGCTTGAAAAGGCGATGCTGGAGGGGCCCCCCCCCCGGGGGGCTCAGCTGGTTGGGCGGCCAGCTCTTGGTTTCGGCTCGGGTGGTGACCTCCCGAGTTCGGGAGTTCGAGCCCCGTGTCGGGCTCTGTGCTGGCAGCGCGGAGCCTGCTTGGGATTCCCTCTCCCTCCCTCTCTCTCTGCCCCTCCCCGACTCGTGCTGTCTCTCTCTGAACAAGTAAACTTGAAAAGGCATCCTTAGAAAGGAAAGCGATAACTCAGAACACACGCTGGCTTCCCGAGACCCAAAGATACCACGTTGTCTTTCTCACCGCAATTTGTCTCGTTTGCCCTTTAAAAGTTGTATGGGGTGAGATATATTTATTGGTAACTGTTTTTTTTTTGTTTGTTTGTTTTTTTGCGGGGGGCGGGGGAAGCTCTCCCTAAAGGTTTCAGCCAATTGAGAAATTAAATGTCCAGTGCACAGGACTAGACAACCAAATAAAACTGAATCCCTGAGCCTCCCCTCCCCCCCCGCCCCACCGCCGACCGTTAGCATGGGGTAATCGCACGACTCAGTCATGTAATACAGTATCGTGGAGAGAACATTGCCCTGCAGTCCTGAGAGTCGAATCCCAGTCCTACCATGCGGTCTCCTCATTGCTGTGTGCATTACGGCAGATCGTTCCTCTGGGTCTTACTTTTCTCACCTGTAAAATGGGTTGTCACACCGGGTGATCCTTGAGCGTTGTGAACTTGGAATCCCTCTGCTAACTCTTCTCCCCGGTAATACAACCTGGCGTAGTGAACGGAACCATCCTCTAGAGGCCGTGGACACAGGATGGGACCTTGAACCTCCAGTACCCAGGTTCAAATCTTGGCTCCGTCATTTACATCTTACAGGCCTCGATTAAGTCAATCTTTTGTTGGCTCTCAGTTTCCGTGTCTGAAATATGGGACTAACAGATCTTACTTTGGGGAGCTCTAAAGAGTAAATAAACTGATGTATGTGCAAAGACTTCCCACACAGCAGGCACTTGGTAGTTAATAAATGTTAGCTACATAGGCACCTGACTCTTTAAATGGATTGTCTGTGCTCTTTTTCTAAATTACTGAGTCTGTTTTCAATTCTGTGGCCTCTCCAGAGACCTGCGTATAGGTCGTGTGTGGCCTGTCCTCTTGGCAGGATGTGTGAAGAATCCCATTCGATCATTCGTCTGTTTGCTTGTTTGTTTTTGGGCTTTGTGGTTGTTGTCGTTTTGGTGAGAGAGTGAGCATGAGCAGGGGAGGGGCAGAGAGAGGGGGGAACAGAGGATCCGAAGCAGGATCCGCGCAGCCAGCAGCGAGCCCAGCGCGGGGCTCGAACTCACAAACCCTGAGATCGTGACCTGAGCCGAGGTCGGACGCTTAACCGACTGAGCCCCCCGGGCGCCCCTGAAAAAAAAAATCACATTTGGAAACGAAAATATGGTCAGGGAATTAGGTCCAGAAAGTCAGGGGAGATGGAAAGCCTCAGGGCTATCGAGTAGATAACCCGGAAATAGTTAATGACGCTGTAAGAGAAACTGAAAGAAGAATCGTGGAGAGAAAACAAGAAAGGAGCTGTTGAGGCAAAGAGAAAGCACCAAGTAATTTTCACTGGCTGGGGAGCTGGCTTTGGATCCACAGAGGTGTTATTTGCGCTAGGATTTTGGGAAGAATGAGTAGTATTTTGGCTGCTGGGGGATGGGGGGTTGGTGGAGTGTTCCAGGCTGGATGAGTGATAGAAGTAAAGGTTCACAGGTGAGAGAGGCGAATGGAAAACAAATGGTTGTGGCTAAAGGGCGAGTGGGGGAACACGGAGGAAAACAAGACTATTAAAGGTAGTGCGCCAGGGAGGAGGGTCCGCTGTGGCCGAACCGTCCCTTGGCTTTGTTCAGGACCTCCTTGGACTCGGTGTGCAGCTGTCCTCTGTCCCCATGCCCCCAGGACGTCCAAATCCCTCTCCCTCTGTTCAGGGGGCCTTCGACATATCAGGGATTGTTGAATGGCAAGGTCTCCACGGACGATGACTCAGCTGAGGGTATCCAAGCTCAGGGACACCCCTTCAACTTCTCCCCACCCCGTTCTCTTCCTCCTGCCCCCTGACCCTCTGTGATGGAAAGTTCTTTTCCCTACCCGTCTCAGAGCCACTGATGGCAAGCTGTATCTCCTTTAGGTAAATGACAAAATAGTGTCCCTGCCAGGGAGACATTCATCCACCCAGCCACCGTGGGGAGCCTCTCACCCCCGGCTGGTGCCATGGGCT
The DNA here is from genome assembly GCF_014898765.1 of Herpailurus yagouaroundi. Classification (NCBI taxonomy): domain Eukaryota; kingdom Metazoa; phylum Chordata; class Mammalia; order Carnivora; family Felidae; genus Herpailurus; species Herpailurus yagouaroundi. The sequence continues at coordinate 7,008,095 of NW_024412428.1, read as the reverse complement.
CCAGTCTAGAAGCCCGGGGAGCAGAGCAGAGATTGGACTTCAGGCCCCCCTTGCCCGCTTGGCTGGGCACCTCTGAGCGAGGCATGATCTCCGCAGCCGTGCCCACTGCGAGCAGACCCTGGCTCCTCCTGTGTCGCCGTTCCCCGGTTTCTCTTCACACCTCCCGAGCACAGCCACGTGTCGTCTCTTGAGTGGCAAGACAGGCCTTGCCAGCGTGCCTGGGGTAACATCTCCTGCTCCGCGTGTGAATGCTTTTTGTAGAATCTCTGGTTTTGCTCCATCGTGGACTCGGGAAGCAAATGGCCCTCGGGGAACCAGTGAGAAGAGGAGGGAAGCACGCAGAGGAAACACAGGTTGATGCTTTGAGGTGTAACTTACAGCAGGGAGATCGCCGGACAACGTGCTAAGGCAGTGAGGATTTGTGGAACCGGGGAGGATTTGCAGAATGGACAGACATGCTTCAAGATTTGTCTGGAAGCCCAGATCGCTACGTGTGTGACAGATGTTAACCGGGCTTATGGTAGTGACCCTCTCCCAATAGATACCCAGAGACGAATCGTGTCGTACGCCTGAAGCTAATCCAGTGTTACATGTCCCGTATACATCCTTTTTTTTTTTTTTTAAAAAGGAGCCAGATCAAGTTATTCCCTCTTCTCCAAAGACCCCCCTGTAACTTCTCCGGTCAGATTTCAGGGTCCTTCTTCTGAGTCCCCATAACACTATGTGACACTCTGAGACTCAGTGTTGTGTGATACTTTTGCTTTCCCATCACTAGACTTGGCTCACGAGGTCAAGGACATGCACTGTTCATCTTCACATCACCTGTGTGGTCCCACAGGCAGGAGACACTCACAGCATGAGGGTACGTTAGAGGCCCCGTCTGTTTTGTTCGCTGTGACATACCCAGTGCTTAGCGTCTAGAAAGGGCTAAGCAACGATATCTGGAAGAAAGGAGGCGTAAGAGCAAGTTTGGGGAGGCAAAAGCGAAACAGCACAAGGAAGGACATCCGTTAAGAGGTGACTGTGGCAGCAGAGGTGAGCAGAGGAGGGAGTGAACTGGACTGTGGCAGGGGGGAGGGCTGCAGAGAAAAGGGACACACGGCTCCTGTTTCAAGAAAGGGGCCTGAACTCACATCACCTCTCCTTTCATATCAGTGCCCACAAATTATAGGATATATAATATAATATATAATATAGAAATATATTATAAATGTATCATATATAATGTATTGCAAATAAATATAATACAAATATAAAGGATTTCTATTTGTAATACAAATTTGTATTTGTCGTACAAATTTGTATATTGTAATACAAATACGAATATTTAATATAAATATTAAAATATAGATATATACACTACATATTTTTATTACTTTTTATTTTATTTATTAAAAAAATCTTAATGTTTATTTATTTTTTTTTTCAACGTTTATTTATTTTTGGGACAGAGAGAGACAGAGCATGAACAGGCGAGGGGCAGAGAGAGAGGGAGACACAGAATCAGAATCAGGCTCCAGGCTCTGAGCCATCAGCACAGAGCCCGACGCGGGGCTCGAACTCCTGGACCGCGAGATCGTGACCTGGCTGAAGTCGGACGCTTAACCGACTGCGCCACCCAGGCGCCCCCTTAATGTTTATTTTTGAGAGAGAGAGAGAGGGACAGACAGAGCATGAACGGGGGGAGGGCAGGAAGTGAGGGAGACTCAGAATCCCAAGCAGGCTCCAGGCTCCGAGCCGTCAGCCCAGGTCTCGATGCGGGGCTCGAACTCACGAACCAGGAGATCACGACATGAGCCGAAGTCGGACACTTAACCTGCTGAGCCACCCAGGAGCTCCTGTTACATGTTTTTAAAGAAGTGAGGCCATAATTGCCTTTGAAAGCCAGAAGGCGATCTCTGTGGACCGGGACCTCTCTGGTAGGATCTTGCAGTGTGGTTCCACAGTGGGGGCAGCCACACTGTTAAGTGCACGTAAGAAGAAAGCAAGTGTTAAAAATGTGAGTGTAGCCACCGTTAAAAGAGAATATAATATATCTCAGGTGTAGTGTAGAAATAAAAATATAGTTTATAATCTCAGGTGTGGGGCGCCTGGGTGGCTCAGTAGGTTAAGCGTCCGACTTTGGGCTCAGGTCATGATCTCACCGCTCGTGAGTAAGTTCAAGCCCCACATCAGGCTCTGCGCTGACAGCTCGGAGCCTGGAGCCTGCTTTGGATTCTGTGTCTCCCTCTTTCTCTCTGCCCCTCCCCTGCTTGCTCCCTGTCTCTCTCTCAATAAATAAACAAACAAACAAACAATTATAATCTCAGGTGTAGCGTAGGAATAAAAAAGGACCATAGAAAACTTGATCAACCCAACAAAGCAGGGGAGAGAGAAACAAAGAACATTCATGGAAATAGAAAAAAAAAAAACACACAAAAAATCAGGATTCGTAAGTCCACTTAGGAAAGAGAATTTCAAAATAAATGTGCCTGTCATCATACAGGCACATTAACTGACCTCAGTGCAGTGGAATGGGACATCGCCAAGAACAACCAAAAAGGGCCAACATCTGACGTCAGAGATGAAAATCCCTGCTTACAGAAGTCTTTGGTTCACAAGAAGGAGGAGGAAGGAAAAAGAAATAAAAATGGACCCCGCTTATTAAAACCTGTAGGAGCCAGCCACGTTTATAATTCTAAATTCATTTGTTAGAAAACAAAAAAGAATGAAAATGAATGACTTCAACTTTCAACTCAAGAAACTAAGAAAAAAAAAAACCAAACAGCAATGTATGAGGAGACAGAGAGGAAGAAGAGAAAGAACAAAGCAGCAGAACAGAACTAATAGAGGGGCACCTGGGTGGCTCAGGCGGTTAAACATCTGTCTTCGGCTCAGGTCATGATCTCGCAGTTCATGGGTTCGAGCCCCACATCGGGCTCTGTGCTGACAGGTCGGAGCCTAGAGCCTGCTTCGGATTCTGTGTCTCCCTCTCTCTCTGTGTCCCTCCCCTGCTCGCTCTCTGTCTCTCTTTCTCTCAAAAATAAACAAATATTCAAAACAAAAAAAGAACTAATATTGATACAGGCAGAATTCATTAAACTGAGGGTAGTCCCCAAAACAAAATAATAGTGATGGTCAGGAAAGCCAAAAGTTGTTTTTAAACTAATAATTTAATTGCTCCCATTTTTGATGTCATGCACACTTACTAACATGTTACCCATAATAATACATTTAATTCTCATTTCAGGCTCACGGAGTAAGTTCAACCATTACCTCTTTTGCAGATCAGTAAACAGAGATACAGAGAGGTTCAGTAATTTGCCCAAGGTCACACAGTAAGGGTCAGACTTAGGGGTTGAATACAACAGTCTGGAAGTGGTTGACACTGTATGTTAATATTGTATATTAACCCAGTGTACAAATATACCACTAAAGCACACTAACTATGAAGAGAGCAATTAAGAAAGAAGAGACAGCATAAATAAGATTCAGGATAAAAAGAACGTAATTATGGATAGGGACACCATTTTCTTTTTAATTTTTTATTTTAATGTTTATTCTCGAGACGGAGACAGACAGAGACAGAGTGTGAGTGGGGGAGGGTCCCAGAGAGAGGGAGACACAGAATCCAAAGCAGGCTCGGGGCTCCAAGCTCTCAGCCCAGAGCCCGATGCGGGGCTCGAACTCACAAACCGCGAGATCATGACCTGAGCCGAAGTCGGTCGCTTAATGGGACACCGTTTTCAAAAGTATAAGAAAACCTTACGCACCTCTTTCCACGGATGCACTTGGAAAGCTGGGGTTTCAAAATTTTTATAAGGAGAATGTACTTACGGATTACTTGTGCCATTAAAAATTCATTTAAAAAATCGCTTACAGGGGTGAAGGAGGTACAGGCTTCCGGTTATAATGACTAAGTCACCAGGATGAAAGGTACAGCATAGGGAATAAGTCAGTGGTAGTGTAACAAAAAGTGTATGGTGACAGAAGGCAGCCACGCTCTGGTGAACACGGTAACATACAGACTCGTGGAATCCCTCACTATGTTGTGCACCTGAAGCTGATGTAACATTGTGTGTCACTTATACGTCAGACCAATTACGTAAATAAAAATCCATGAAAGAAATGGAAAAGGAAGACATGAAAAGCAGTGATATACCCGAACGCGCCCCAGGGACGGACTGACTGGCTCTGGGAGCACAGCGAGCTCGAGGAGATGGTTTCGGAACTTCTGGACCACGGGACTGGCAGTGCGCCAAGTGGAATTGCAAACACAGGAAGCAGGGAAGGTTTGGGGATGAAAGATCCTGAATACAGGTTGGGTCTGAAGCGTCCCCGGTGTTTCTGTCACAGCCTCGCTCGGAGGGTTAGACATCCAACGCCCGAGATGTACGTTGGGTTCAACAGGTCATGACCGACTGCTGCTTTCCGAAAAACACATATCATCCCTGTTCATCCTTCCGGATACAGGCAGAGTGTTATTGTGCAGACCAGGGTCAAAAGGATATTTCTCGCGATCTGCTTTCCAGAAAGAAAAAAATTAAAGAGGAGGAGGCGGTCCGCTCAGTTACCAAACTGTGAAAAACAGACAACCCTTGTCTTGTCCTAAGGCTCTGGAGAAAATAGTGTTCCCAAACACAGCTGACGGTGCAGCCTGAGTGTTTCAGCACTCAAATATGCGTCCCCTTGGACCCAGAGATGCCACTTCCCCGTTCATCCCAGAGACAGACGAGGCCAGTGTAACCTCTGCAGTTTTATGTTACATAACCAATCCACCGAAAGGTTAGTTAGGGGCGGCCGGGTGGCTCAGTCCCCCGAGCGTCCAACTTTTGGTGCTGGCTCAGGTCATGATCTCGCGGTCGTGGGATTGAACCCCATGTCCGGCTCCTCGCCGAGCATGGAGACTGCTTGGGCTTCTCTCCCTCCCTCTGTCTCTCTGTCTCTCTCTCTCTGCCCCTCCCCCCCTCGCACTCCATCTCTCAAAAATAAATAAATGATTGGTTGATTTTAAAAAAGTTTAGTGATGGTACATCAGTACTATGGAATGCTAGGCTGCTGTTAAAAAGATAAATGTGCTCCCATTCCGTCAACAGAGAAAATATATAACGCACGTAACATCCGGACAACATATTAGCAACTCAGAATAAGGCTCGAAACCAGAATCTACACTCTCAGCCTACGGATACACAATTGTGTATGCACAGCAGACTATAACGGTGGCCGCCTCTGATGAGTTTAGCTTGTTTTCTATACATCCTCCTACATGGCTTACGTTATCTCTATGAATGTGCATTAACTTTGTCATCAGACAAAAAGTAGAACTGCTTTCATTTTGGAAAAGCACTCTGAAGTCACCCAAGTGAAACTCAAGCATCAGTCCCCCGTATTAATTGCATAATGAACAGGTCTCTCTTAGTGGCCTTTCTCTTTTATGGTTTTACCGCACAGCTTTAGGATTTCTAGATCGAGATTTTGTAGCCAAGAATAGAAATAATAATGGAATAAAATGCTCGACTTGATTTCTCCATGAATAAAAGGACCAAATCTGCTTTGTCAATTAATATCCTCTTAAGATTATCCTCTAAGGCTTATGTATAGTAATAGCAAGTAATTTGCAGTAAAGCCCCGTGACATGTACGTCATCATCGGATGGTAACCAGTGTTGTGTCTTTTTTCCCACATTCAGATGTATCAGAACACGGATGGCCATGTTTCCGACCGTCCTTCCGTCTACCAAAACAGGCAACCTTACAGCAGAGAGGTGGAATCGGGTTTACTCACTCCACAGGCTCCTGTCGAAGATTCCTAGAGAAACGACTTAGTCTTAAAGACTTCCTCCCTTCAACCCCCAGCTTAAACAGGCTATAGATTACCAAAACAGGATTAATCTCATCACTAAAAGAAAGTATATTCTCAACTGCTGCTTTGCTGGACTTTTCTCTAGAAGCTCTCTGTATTTACTCTTGTTTTCAAAGGAACTTTTGTAAAAATCACATCATCCTTTGCACAAGGCAGGAAGAGCTGATAATTAACTTTATTGGAGCATCTACCCACATCCAAAGGCCTTCTCAGTCTGGCTTCAGTGAAAATTGTGTACCTGAACTATAGTATATTCTTGTAAATACATAAAACAAAAGCATTTTGCTAAGGAGAAGCTGATATGATTTTTTTAAATCTATGTTTTAAAACAATATGTAACTTTTCCAGCTATTTAGTGGTATATTTTATGAATGAAAATAAAATTTCTTCTATAGAGTTGTTTGTCATTGAATTGTTTGCATGGTCTATTTAGGGCAAGACTTAACTGGAGGGGAGGAACCTAATGAAATTGTGTGCAATGTTCTGTATTTTTTTTTTTTCCTACTGAGAAGGTCCGTCCTCTTGTTGGATCCTTAAAAGGATCTGTGACTCCTGCCCCCAGACCAGGAACCAAACAGCTGGCGAAGCCTTGCTTTTCTGCAGCACTCCATTGATTCAGCCGCCCTCGTCCTTTGAAGCTTAGCTCCCTCCCTCCCACAGGCTTATAAACTTGGACTTGCCCCTGTCCTTACATTCCAGTGTGGTTCTTGGTGAAGGTCTGCCTTCTCTCGTCCTCCCTGCCAGTGCCTCGGTTAAGATAAGAGCCCTGAAGCCAGTCCCGCTAGGCCGGACTTCTCTGTCCACCACTCTTGGCCATGCAACGTTGGGCAAGTAACTGAACTTCGTGAGGCCCCGGTTTCCCGTTCTGGAAGAAGAGATAATGATGGATGGAATCTCTCTCACAGGGTTGCTGTAAGAATTAGATGGATGATGGGGATCCTGGGTGGCGCAGTCGGTTGGGCGTCCGACTTCAGCCAGGTCACGATCTCACGGTCCGTGAGTTCGAGCCCCGCGTCAGGCTCTGGGCTGATGGCTCAGAGCCTGGAGCCTGTTTCCGATTCTGTGTCTCCCTCTCTCTCTGCTCCTCCCCTGTTCATGCTCTGTCTCTCTCTGTCCCAAGAATAAATAAACGTTGAAAAAAAAAATTAAAAAAAAAAAAAAGAATTAGATGGATGACATACATAATATATGCATGTCATAAATATACACATACACAGATGGTCCCCAACTTATAGTGGTTCAACTTACTATTTTTCAACTTTACGACGGCGCAAAAGGGATACACGTTCAGTAGAGACGGTCCTTTGAATTTTGAATTTCGATCTTTTCCTGGGTGAGCGATATTACCCTCTTTCATGATGCTGGACAGTAGAAGCTCCCAGTCTGCCGTGGGATCACAGGGTAAACAAGCAACACCCTGGCCGGCATTCTGGTGTTTACTCTGGGTACGGTATTCAGTCTGTGACATGAGAGATTCAACACTTTATTATAAAATAGGCTGGGGTAGATGATTTTGCCCAACTGGAGGCTGACATCAGTATTCTGAGCACATTTGAGGTGGGCCAGGCTAAGCTGTGATGTTCGGTAGGTTGGGTCTATTAAATACATTTCAACTTATGATATTTTCAACTTATTGTGGGTTTACTGGAACATGGCCCCTGCTGGGATGTTTATTCCTCTTTAAGCCCTTGCTTTGTTGCTAGACTTGAGCTCTGTCTTATACTTTAGGTCTTTTTCAGCTCCGCCAGCCATCCATCATGAGTGATGGCTTCCTCTGCTGAAATCTACAAGCTTCTTGTCCATATCATCCAACTGGCCCTTAACGTGAACATCCTTTCTTTTCGCTTGGATTTCTTTCAAGCAACAAAAATGTATTATCTTTCAGTTCTATAGGTAAGCAGTTCGACAAATGTCCTTCTGGGCTAAAATCAAGGTGTCATCAGGGTTACGTTCCTTTCTGGAGGCTCTAGTGGAGAATCTGTGTCCTCACCAGTTCCAGCTTCTACGGGCTGCTAGAATTCCTTGGCTGGTGGCCCCCTGCCCCCATCTTCATAGCCAACAATAGTGCATCTTTCCATCTGTTCTTCTGTAACCTTGTCTCCCTCTGCCCATGAGCTCAGCAGAGACCAGTTCTCTCATTGCAAGGATCATGTCTCTTCACTTGGATTTCTAGAAGTGTGAAAGTAGATATGATTTATTCTAAGTTGTATGCTTAATTCCCATTTGTGTATACAGTCAGGACACAAGAAATATCTGTATTTGATTTTTTTTTTTTTTTACCTACTCAAGTTAAAGCATCAAATATGCTTCGTGTTAAGAATTCAGATAATTTTGTCTTTTTACTTATAGTAGTAAGTGAAACTTTCCCTTTACGTGCCCAGCCCAAACCCCAAAATGTTCCTTCAGGGGAAATGCTGTTAAAGTTTCAGATATATTTCTCCCACCTTCTTGTTTAAATATATGTGCATTACTTACACATACTTACACAAATACACTCAACCCACAGAATTCTTTGTTTTTTTACATAAAACGGAACCACACCAGCCATATTGTCAAATGTATTTTGGTTCTTAACTACGTGTCAATATTTTCCCAACTATACATGTTTGTGAAGCACCTGTGATGAGGTAAGTGTTAAGAAACATATGTATCATCTCATTAAATCTTCATAACTGCCTTATGAAGTAGGTACTAAAATGATACCATTTTTCTTCTGGAGAATTGGAAAGTTAATTTAGTAACCTGTGATCTCCAAGCCCTTGTTAACACTTATCTTGTGGTCACTCTTGGGTTTTATTATTATTTTATTTATCGTATTTATTTATTTTTAATTGTGGTAAAAACAACACATAACACAAAACATAAAAAAAAATTTTAATGTTTATTTTTGAGAGAGAGAGAGAGAGTGCACATACGTACAAGTGGGGGAGGGGCAGAGAAAGAGAGAGAGAGAGAGAGAGAGAGAGAGAGAGAGAGAGACAGAATCCGAAACAGGCTCCAGGCTCTGAGCTGTCAGCATAGAGCCCGACGCGGGGCTTGAACCCACGAACACACAAGATCGTGACCAGAGCTGAAGTTGAAGGATTAACTGACTGAGCCACCCGGGTGCCCCTCATCTTAACCATTTTTTAGTGTAAAGTTCAGTATTGTTAAGTATATTCACATTGTTGTGAAACCAACCTCCATAATTTTTTATCTTGTAAATCTGAAACTTTGTCCCCATTAAACAATAATAATTCCCCCTTTTCCTTTCTCCGAACCCCGGCAACCATCATTCTACTTTGTTCCTATGAATTTTACTGCCTCATATAAGTGGAATTATACAATATGTGTCGTTTTGTGACTGACTTATCTCACTTGGCACAATGTCCTCAAGGTTCATCCGTGTTGTGACATGTGACAGTACGTATTTCCGTTCTTTTTAATGCTGAATAACATTTCACAGTACGTGTATACATTTAGTGATTCACTTATCCATTGATGGACATTTAGTTTGCTCCCGCTCTTGCGTTTTGCGAATAATGGTGCTATGAACACGGGTGTGCAAATACCTCTTTGAGAACCTGCTTCCGATTCTTTGGCATATTTTTGTTTTCTTTTGTAAAGAAGTGGGATTGCCGGATCAAATGGTAATCCTATTTTTAACTTTTTGTTGTGTGTATTATTTTTAAAGATGCCGTTATAGTGATCGTGTGTTTCTTTGGCCATCCGGTATCTATTCCCATTTCTTTCAGTAGCAGCACTGTGATTTGATACATTACTTGTCCCTATGGTGTGGAGGCAGTGGGGTGGGACTTCAGTGGGGGCAGGGGGTGGTGCCTTCTAGCCAAGGAGGGTCCTTGACTCAAGCCTGGCTGATAAACTTCCTCTTTCGTTCTGGAAGTTGGTGCCCGGCCTGGATTCAGGCAAGGATGAAAAAGGGAGTTGGGGGGTCGGGGGGCGCCTGGGCGGCCCAATTGGTTAAGCGTCTGACTTCGGCTCAGGTGATGATCTCACGGTTCGTGGGTTCGAGCCCCGCGTCGGGCTCTGTGCTGACAGCTCAGAGCCTGGAGCCTGCTTGGGATTCTGTGTGTCCCTCTTCTTCTGCCCTCCTCCACTCGTGCTCTTTCTCTGTCTCTGAAAAATGAATAAATGTTAAAAAACAAAACAAAACAGTATTTGTTGAAATAAAAAAGAAAAAGAGACGGGGAGTTGGAACTTAACGATTCTCAGCAACAGCCGCCTCCGACCGAGAGTGATAAGCAGTCCCCACTTGCTAGATCCCTGGAGCTGCTCTGGCCCCTCTTCTTGCCCAAGCCTTGCTCTCTGGCCTTCCCGAGCCTGGGAGCCACTGTCTCCTTTCCAGAAATCCCCTTCGGATGCTGTGAACCCAAGTCGGCCTCCAAGACCCTCGGCACATACACCTGCGGCCAAACCGATTTCAGTCAGACCCCCATCCATTCTGAACGTGACTTCGCTGTGGATGGGAACCAACAAGCACGTTTGTATGTGGGATCACCCACGCGGCACCCCCCTTGCTGCTGTAGTACCCAAGGCACCGAAGAATTTGATTTCCTTGCAAATGAATATTCTCCTGCTCATGAGCTTTCTAGAAATGGCTCCATGCCCTACGTAGACTTCCAGTTCCGGCTTTCTTGAAAAAGAAAAAAAAACCCAGTTCATACGTCTCAGATTCACTCATGCTGTTACATGGATCTTAAGGGCTTGTATTTCACTGATGTGCGACGTGAATATACAATTACCACCATTTATCCATTTTCACACTGATGATATTTGGGGCTTCGGGGCTGGGTGGGGTAATGGGTTCATGGGCGTTCATTAATATTATTTTTCTTTATAACATAACCTTTGTATGTATCAAATATAGTACTTAAAAGGCAACATTCTCCAGGCGACTGATGGCTCGGTCGGTTAGGCGTCCGACTTTGGCTCAGGTCATGATCTGGCAGTTTGTGGGTTCGAGCCCCGCGTCGGGCTCTGTGCTGACAGCTCAGAGCCTGGAGCCTGCTTGGGATTCTGTGTGTCCCTCTCTCTCTGCCCCTCCCGCACTCACGCTCTGTCTCTCTGTCTCTCTCTCTCTGAAAACTGAAAAAGTATTAAAAATAAAAATAAAAAATAAAAGGCAACATTCTCTGAGGAAGGAAGGTATTTAAAACCCTTGTTGGAGGAAACAAAATCACACTCTATCAAATCCACAGATCTGGTTTGAGTTCGGTCGTTTGTCTCTGACATAACTACACGTTTTTTAAAGAGATTTTATTTTTAAGTAATCTCTACACCCAACGTGGGGCTCAAATTCACAACCCTGAGATCCAGAGTTGCATGCTCTACCGACTGGGCCGGTCAGGTGCCCCAAACTACACATTGTTAACACGGCTAAGAACACAACTCAAAAGCACGGATCTTAGAGACGGGTTCTGCTCCTGCGTGCACAGCCCTTTCCATCTGACCAGTAGGTGGCGCCCCAGGACTACTGTTTTTTTCCCTTAATCTCAATCACAGGGCTTGACTTCACTCCTACACCCTACCCTGCCTTTGGAAAGGCACATTGTAACCAACAGGATAAAGAAAAGGTCGATCTGTTGGTGAGAGGGAAGAACAACCCTCTACTCAGATCACTTAAGGTCATTTATTCAATATTCAGTTATTTCAGAGTTGACTCTGCTAACGATTGTGCGCTTTATGTGCATTATTTATCACATTCCGGACATTAACAGAGCAGTCTATGTCAGCTTCTTTATGGGACGTTTTTTTCGAACACCAATATCTTTTAACGTTTATTTAGTTTCGAGATGGGGGTGGGGGAGGTGCAGAGAGAGGGGGGTGGGACAAAGGATCTGAATCGAGCTCTGTGCTGACAGCAGCAAGCCCGATGCGGGGCTTGAACTTACAAACCGTGACACCATGACCTGAACCTAATGCTCAACCGACTGAGCCACCCAGATGCCCCAGACCTTTCATTTATAATTAATTTTTTTTTTTTTTTTTTTTGAGAGAGAGAGAGCGTTTGCACACGAGGGAGGGAGAGAAATCCCAAGCAGCCCCCACGCACAGCACGGAGCCAGATGTGGGACTCAGTCTCAGTCTCAGGATTTGAGTGGAAATCAAGAGTTCTGTGCTTAACTGACTGAACCACCCAGGTGCCCCTGTAGGACCTGGTTTTTAACATTCACTTCTACGCAGCACGTTTATCTGCCCAGGGGATTGACTTCTGAACTGACTCTTCTCGGAGCATCTTCTGTGCTGAGTGCTGCCTGAGCCTGGATTGGCCTCCTACTGAAAACAAAGAGTCGGTTTCCCAGAGATCTTTCGGAGTAAAAAATACAGCCAGGGAAGATGTCCTGGGTGACCTCCTATTGAAGTTCCAGCCCTTCCATTAGCCGCCTTGTGTCCCTCCTTCACCCACCACTTGTGTTTCTTCCTGATCTTCCTTCTCTCTCCTGAGGTCTTCTTGAAGGACTTTCTCAGGAACACGCTTACCCGTACTCCTCGGCCATTCCCCGATCATTTTGTCACAAATAAATGACATATCAGCTTTCACATTTGTTTCTGTCTATGCCATTACCATCAGCAACAGAAAAAAAGAAAATGGTGGTGGGGGGGGCGGTTATCACCTAAAAACACTCTATCTTTTCAGCTCGTAGGAGTCCAATGTGTATTACATTCCACATTATCTTACCGAGGCAGGAAAGGCATGGATGAATTTTTTTTTTTTTTGGTAGCAAAACACATATAACATACATGCATGTGCACGTACAACCTACCCCCTGCAACCATTCCTCAGTGTGGAGTTCAATGGCATTCAGCACATTGACGCTGTTGTGCAAATCACCACCACCGTCTCCAGATGGAACGTTTTCATCTCCGCAAACGGGAACCGTCCCCATTAAACATTAACTCCCTACCCCCTCTACCTCCAGCCCCCGGCGACCACCTTCCTACATTCTGCTTCTGTGATCTTGACTCCTCTAGGCACCTCATATGAGCGGAATCACCCAGGATGGGTCGTTTTGTAACGGGTTTATCGCACCTCGCCTATAACGTCCTCAAGGTTCGCTGCGATGAACTCTTTATATTACCATTTGTCGATAATACACTCCGTCCGGCAGCTGTGCTAAAGGCATCACATGGATCGTCCCATTTAGTAAAACGTGGGGTTGGAGTTGCTGCGTGGCAGCTGAACAGCTGGTGACACCAAGGCGCTTGAAGAAGGTTAAGTCGCTGGGGCGCCCGGTGGAGGGGCTCAGTCGGTCAAGCATCTGACTTCAGCTCAGGTCACGACCTCACGGTTCGTGGGTTCCAGCCCCGCGTCAGGGTCTCGGCTGTCAGCGCAGAGCCTGATCAGATCCTCTGTCTCCCTCGCTCTCTGCCCCTCCCCGCCCCCCAAATGCAAATAAACATTTAAAAATTTTTTAAAAAAAGAAGAAAGCAGGTTAAGTCACTTCCTTAGACACAAAGCAGGTACTAAGTACTCACCCATCTCACAGCCACACCGGGGTCTGGGCTCCTGCCAGGGCCTGTTGCTTTGGCTCAGTCCTCAGCTTATGAAAGCCGTCTGGGAACAGCAAGGTGAGATGAGTTCTGACTCCCAGTGTGCCTCAAATTAAAAATGTCTGTGATCCGACTTCAGCCAGGTCACGACCTCGCGGTCCGTGAGTTCGAGCCCCGCGTCGGGCTCTGGGCTGACGGCTCAGAGTCTGGAGCCTGTTTCCGATTCTGTGTCTCCCTCTCTCTCTGCCCCTCCCCCGTTCATGCTCTGTCTCTCTCTGTCCCAAAAATAAATAGACGTTGAAAAAAAAAAAATGTCTGTGAAAGAAAAGCCATCTGTCTTTCTGGTATCTTCTTGACAAAACACTTCGCGTCAGCTCCACTCACGAGAAGGTAAGGGCTGCTGGTGGGAGGGAGCTGACGTGTGAATGTTTCAGCTACGAAAGTGAAACAAAACTGTATGCCCGTTTAAGAACTTTTTCCGTGTTCTGGTAAAAGTCTCTTAAGAGAGAAATTATACTAAAGTCAAATATGATACATTCAGCAACCGGAAGGCAAGAATGCCATCTGGTGCTGTTAACTTATGAGGCTACATCTTTATATAACTTAACTCTTTATGTTTTATCTATTTAATTTTTAAAGGTTATTTATTTATTTTGAGAGAGAGAGCGCGCGCTCCAACAGAAGGGCAGAGAGAGAGGGAGAGAGAACATCCTGAGCAGGCTCTGTGTCATCAGCCCAGAGGCCGACCCAAGGGCTTGGGCTCACATATCCTGAGATCATGCCCTGAGCCGAAACCAAGAGCTGGACGCTTAACTGACTGAGCCACCCAGGCACACCTCTATAACTTTTTTTTTTTTCAATAAATTTCTATTTTTATTTATTTATTTATTTATTTATTTTATTTATATATGAAATTTATTGTCAAATTGGTTTCCATACAACACCCAGTGCTCATCCCAAAAAGGTGCCCTCCTCAATACCCATCACCCACCCTCTCCTCCCTCCCACCCCCCATCAACCCTCAGTTTGCTCTCAGTTCTCAACAGTCTCTTATGCTTTGGCTCTCTCCCACTCTAACCTCTTTTTTTTTTTTCCTTCCCCTCCCCCATGGGTTCCTGTTAAGTTTCTCAGGATCCACATAAGAGTGAAACCATATGGTATCTGTCTTTCTCTGTATGGCTTATTTCACTTAGCATCACACTCTCCAGTTCCATCCACGTTGCTACAAAAGGCCATATTTCATTTTTTCTCATTGCCACGTAGTATTCCATAGTGTATATAAACCACAATTTCTTTATCCATTCATCAGTTGATGGACATTTAGGCTCTTTCCATAATTTGGCTGTTGTTGAGAGTACTGCTATGAACATTGGGGTACAAGTGCCCCTATGCATCAATACTCCTGTGTCCCTTGGATAAATTCCTAGCAGTGCTATTGCTGGGTCATAGGGTAGGTCTATTTTTAATTTTCTGAGGAACCTCCACACTGCTTTCCAGAGCGGCTACACCAATTTGCATTCCCACCAACAGTGCAAGAGGGTTCCCATTTCTCCACATCCTCTCCAGCATCTATAGTCTCCTGATTTGTTCATTTTGGCCACTCTGACTGGCGTGAGGTGATACCTGAGTGTGGTTTTGATTTGTATTTCCCTGATAAGGAGCGACGCTGAACATCTTTTCATGTGCCTGGTGGCCATCCGGATGTCTTCTTTAGAGAAGTGTCTATTCATGTTTTCTGCCCATTTCTTCACTGGGTTATTTGCTTTTCGGGTGTGGAGTTTGGTGAGCTCCTTATAGATTTTGGATACTAGCCCTTTGTCCGATATGTCATTTGCAAATATCTTTTCCCATTCCGTTGGTTGCCTTTTAGTTTTGTTGGTTGTTTCCTTTGCTGTGCAGAAGCTTTTTATCTTCATAAGGTCCCAGTAATTCACTTTTGCTTTTAATTCCCTTGCCTTTGGGGATGTGTCGAGTAAGAGATTGCTACGGCTGAGGTCAGAGAGGTCTTTTCCTGCTTTCTCCTCTAGGGTTTTGATGGTTTCCTGTCTCACATTCAGGTCCTTTATCCATTTTGAGTTTATTTTTGTGAATGGTGTGAGAAAGTGGTCTAGTTTCAACCTTCTGCATGTTGCTGTCCAGTTCTCCCAGCACCATTTGTTAAAGAGACTGTCTTTTTTCCATTGGATGTTCTTTCCTGCTTTGTCAAAGATGAGTTGGCCATATGTTTGTGGGTCTAGTTCTGGGGTTTCTATTCTATTCCATTGGTCTATGTGTCTGTTTTTGTGCCATCTATAACTTTTTAAAAAAAGATTTATCGAGGAGGTTCTGGATGACTCAGTTGGTTGAGCGTCGACTCTCGATTTTGGCTCATGATCCCAGGGTTGGGGGTTCCGGCTCCGTGTTGGGCTCCATGCTGAGTGTGAAGCCTGTTTAGCACTCTCTCTCTCTCTCTCTCTCTCTCTGCCCCTCTCCCTCACTTGTGCTCTCTCTCAAAAAAAAAAAAAAACTTTACTGATACATAATTCGTATGCCACACAATTCTCTTATTTATATTGAACTACTCAATAACTCAGCTTTTTCCCCGGATGAAAGTTGCCTTACTTGCTCACCGCCTTCCATGTTTCTGGTTGGTTTGATTGGTTGAGAGTCACCAGAAGTGGAGCCCAAGGTGCTGAGTTAAGCCCAGTGGCACAAGCTGCTGGTTCCACGCTGGTAATTTGTATTTTGTTGTTGTCATCAACATTGTTTCCGTGTCCGTGACTGTTTAATTCCTGAACTTTTTGCGTCTTGAAGGTTCCTACGTCGGTAGGTTATTGGGAGTTCCATTATTATACGATAGATCCAGCAAAATAAAAGGTTCGGTTTCCAGCCCCGTGCCAAAATGGTGGTAATATCAATAGGTCTTTCCCATCATGCCTCTTGGCATTGCTGTGAGCAGAAGGGTTTCCATTTGCAAATTGAGATGTGGTTCTGTGAGCAGCCGAGAACCCCCAGGCTCCAAGCCCCAGACAGGGGCTCCTTTGGGGGCGGGGAGACCCTTGATGTGCAGAGGTAAGAGCAGGAAATGATAAGGGGTCATATAAAAGGGGGGGCGACAAGGAGCGATGGAACCAGAATGCCCTTCTTTCTCTACTTCTGCTCTACCTGCTTTTCCCAGCGTCTGGGGATGAGGGTGGTAATGAGGCGAAGGAGCCTGGACAGACCAGGGTCGGGATCCAGCCAGACTCATCCTCCCTTTCCCCACACTCTGATTTGACCATTGCAGGTGCTTCACAGGTCACACTACAATGAATGAGGCTGGTGGGGGGGTGGGTGGCGGAGGGAGAAGAAACGGGCTATTGGCCTGTTGACTGGGCCCACCGCAAAGCCTGCATGGACAAGCAAAAGACTCTAACGGCGGGAAGGAAAGAGGAGAAAACTCTGTGGTTGGTCCAGTGGAGAGATTCGACACAGAAAATAGTAGCCAACAGCTACGTAGTGCTACCACCAGGTGAACACGTCATTGTCCCCATTTTACAGACAAGCTGAAAAACAGAAGGTTCGGTAACTTGACAAACGTCCGATTGTAATGGCGGAACCAGGATCAAAACCCTCCTGGGTCCGTGTTCTCCACGCCGCGTTCTACTGCCTGAAACTCATACACCACAGGATTCAATGTGCTTTTACATACACACAAGTATGTTATACGTTAAGTGTTAATCTCGTATCTCCTCTTTCACATTTGAAGACAAGCCAGCAATGGTGGTACTTCGGGTGCTGGATTTACTTCCTTGAAAAGCAAATTTTTGAGGCGCCTGGGTGGCTCAGTTGCTTGAGCATCCAACTCTTTTTTTTTTTTTTTAATGTTTTATTCTATTTTTGAAAGAGAGAGAGAGAGACAGAGCGGGAGCAGGGGAGGGGCAGAGGGAGAGGGAGACACAGAATCCCAAGCGGGCTCCAGGCTCCGAGCCGGCAGCACAGAGCCCAAGGCGGGGCTGGAACTCAGGAACCGTAAGATCGTGACCTGAACCGAAGTTGGACGCCTAACCGACTGAGCCACCCAGGAGCCCCTCCCCTCCTTCTCTTTGACTTTATCTTCCACGGTAGTTTTCATTTTGAGTACCCATGAAGGATATCCGGGTGAGAAATTCGATCCATGTGGTCATTGGGTCAACGAATTCACCCCATGGTGTTTATTATGCGCCTACCGTGGGCACAGTTCTAGGCACCCGGGACACAGAAGCACGCAAGACACGCGGTCTCCAGGCTCATGGCATTGGTCAGAGCTGAGAGGTGATATGCAAATAAGTAAATATAAGAAGCAAAGTGATTTCAGATAAGCATATATTCTCAGGAAGAAGACAGCACATAATGGTGTTTGAGGGACAGTTGAGAATGGGGCAGAGTTCTTGCTTTGAGACCACATCCCGTTTGAAGAGCATTTATGAAGCACCTGATGTCTTAGGTATCCGAAATACAGGGAAAGCGCGTAAAACGCACTACCTGACCCCGCAGCGGCAACAGAGGGGAAATCAAATTCCAAGCGGGTTGACTTGCGACCAGTCTCTGAGTTACCAGAGGGAGCTTCCCGGGATGACGTTGGCGTTAAAATGTTCATGACACCGAGAGTCTCTCTGGCTTGAAGGCCCACAGTGAAATCGGGTCCCTCCTGGCTTTGTGGGAGCAGAGTGGCTGGAAACATTCCTCCTGTAGAGCCCTCCGCTCCCTGGACTGGAGCCTGAAGCCTGTGTTTGTCCATCACCTGAGTACTCTGGACCCACTGCTCCCAGAAGCATTCAAAACATGCCAAGCGGGTGTTGCATAAACACACACACACACACACACACACACACACACACAACCAGGAAAAAAGCTTGTGTGTTCGGCAAATATAAGCGGGTGAGCGGCCGAGCGTCGCTCAGTCGCCGAGTGGGGAGCTGATGTTCTGCTTCGTCCAGCTGAACGCGAGCAACGGACATGGAGAAGGTCAACTCCATGGACTTTGGAGAATTTGTGGATGTGTTCGGGAATGTCGTTGAGAGATGCCCTCTGATTGCGGCTGCTGTGTGGTCCCAGCGCCCGTTCTCCGACTCGGAAGATTTAGAGAAGCACTTTTTTGCCTTTATTGACGCCCTTCCACAGTCAGGTAAGGCTTCGGCATTAGACGCCGAGAGTCTGTGCGAAGGGCTTTCAAGCGTATTTACCCGGATGGTTTGAGATATTTCAGCCTAGTTGCTTATCACTGATGTATTGACTGGTATTTTTATCGTAAGGCTCGATCTCCTTAGACTCGGTCAATGAGGGTCAGATGCTTGCGAGGTGTCGGGCCGGAGGTAGAATTGGCGAGGTAGGTCGGCTCGGGTAAAGGGGTTGTTAAATATTAAAGCCGCGAGGTCACGACGGAAGAGGAACAGGCACTGTTCTCCTCGGGCCTCGCAGCCCCACAGAGGCCAAAGGTCAGGCTGAGGGCCCACCCTCTCTTAGCCAAGTGTGTTGGCTCTGGGAATGTCCTGTATGCAAGAGAGGAGACAGCACGGTATCAGAATATCTCAGGAGCCCAGGGGAAAGAGCAAATGGCTGACATTTTTACCAGAAAGGGCCAGTTTGGACTGGACCACCGAGGAAAGGAGACTCACTCAGATCAGCAACTCCCTGAGGGAGTGAAGAGGAAAGACAAAAATCTGAAGGAATTCCTCCGGCGAAAGGGAGAGAAATTGTTGATTTCCTCTGGCTAGAGAGAGACAAGGAGACCCTTGCGGGTGTGGGGTGAGGAGGGTGGAGGTTTAGGCTTACCGCAAGTGACTCAGAGTGACACAGGGCCTCACAGGGATTCAGAGACCGAGGGTTAGAGTCAGGGCTGCTTCCGGGGCTGTTCGGGTATCTTCAGAAAAGCCTGAAGGGAGGCGAGGGGCAAGGGCTGCCTTCACAGAGGGGCTCCCACAGAGGCCTGGGGGGTGGGGGTGGGGGTGGGGGAGAGGAGGACCGCCACGGTCTTCTCCTCCATAATGAGGCCAACGGACAGTCTTGCCCGTCCGTCCAGAGTCTGACATCCGGGGTGGTTTCCGAACGTCCCCCAAATAAGGAACTCGTTTTAATTGATTTGGGGCACATCGAGCAAGAGGAGAGGATCGTGTTATAAAATCACACTGACAGAAATGTTGACAGTCACCCCCTTCTCGGGGCCTCGCTCAGCTCTGCCACTGGGCTCGGGCATTCGTGGGACCGAAGGACACCAAAGCCTTGTGACCGATGACTCACAGGATGGTCAGTCCCAGCTTGATGAGCCGAGAGGCTCCCCTTGTCAGCATACAGCCTGCAGAACCAGCTGGAAACAGTAGGAAGCTACCAGGGCCCGTGTTCTAAATGTCTGACAGGAAAAGGCAGGTCAAATGGAAGGCTTCTAGGCCAGAGGGGAAATAATTTTTAAAGGGTGTGAATGCCTTATGAATGGCATTTTTTCTAGCATGTTAAAAAAAAAAAATAAAGGACAAAAATTCTATGATCTGTCTCAACACCTAAGGGGTGGTAGGGCTGGGGAGGGAAAGGATTGCGTGGATAATTCAAACCCAGTGTTCACCGGTTTATCCAGTTATTCAACATTTATTTAGGGCTTGCCGTGCCAAGAACTTAGATAATAAAATTAAAATTTCCCTATTTCTGTCTTCTCTCTCATCAGCAGTCACTCCAATCAGTTTGAGCAGAGGTTCTCGTTAAGGTTAGTTAAGGTCTGGTTAAGGTCAAATCCAATCACAGTCCTGAGCAAAGTGGGATGTGGGGATTGGCATTCACCCCCTCCCTCCTGAGGCTTGTATTTGGTCCCTCTCCTAACTCAGCGGGAGCTCCGTATTCTGGTCGGTGTCAGAATCCTACAGCGCTCAGTGAATAGGGACGTAATATCGAATGCATGAAACGATTCAGAAGATGAGATCATAAGATGATTTTGAAAGGTGATGGATCCTGGTACCCTTTCCCCACACATTTCACCTGGAGCGACTTTAGTGACAGGCCCATGGGACAAAATGACAGAGGGAGCTGGGGTCACTGGGGTGTTTTCTCCCTTCTGCATCAGACACTGTTCTTTGGAGGGACCTCCTTATGTGGATCCTGCTTCTCAGTCCTATGCCAGTGTCCACATGCTCTTAGGCAGCTGGGAGCAGGGCTTCAAAGCTATAAGGGTAGTTACTTTGTATCTAATCACCTCCATGATGTTGGAGAGGCAACGTGAGCGATGAAAATAATAATAGCGAAAATGCATTTAACCCTTACTTTTGGTGTATTTCAGGCACTTTTGTAAACACTTTCCATTTGTTAACTCATTTAATCCTTATGATAATCTTATAAAACAAGCATTATCATTATCATATCCATCTTACAGATGAGAAAACAGAGGAACAGAAAGGATAAATAACTTGATCAAGAACACACAGCTAGAAAGTGGCAGAACCGCGATTCAAACCTTGATGGTCGACCCAACAGCTTTTGAAGCATTTTTTAGAGAATCAGAACAGTCTAAAAAGAGTTTCTAGGGAGTTCTTTTATTCATTCACTAATTTACTCAATTCATATTAACGCTTGATGTCCCAGATCCTATGTTGGGTTATTTCAATAAGCAAATAAAACGGGATTTACTGCATAGTCTAGCTTTAATCTGCAGAGTTGGGAATGTAATAGAGTCTTTTAATCCCATAACGAAAAGAGGCCTTAAAAGAAAGTTTGGGATAGGGTGATCTACCTGGTCAAGGATTTGTTTTATACACGATCTAAGAAAATCCTCTACAATTAGCAGAAAACAAAATCTTGTTTGTAGAGTAAACCAAGGTTGACAATCCACTCCAGTTGCACTATGATGATTGTTGGTCAGTAGGTGGCAGTCCAGGATTAATATTCAGTCCCAGCACTAATTGGCCAAGCACCCTTTCAAGCCAATCAGTTCCTGATTTCCAGCCAAGGGGCGTGGAGAAAATAAAGGGAAGACAGTTGAAACACACACACACACACACACACACACACACACACACCCCAATTCAGTACTAATTTGTGTTAAAATCAAAGATAAAAAGTGCATCTCCTTGTGACATTTCAGAATTGCAATGATGCCATAATTTATTATTTAATACGTCTTTCAGAACATAGTTGTTGAATGAATAAAAAAGATACTAATAATTCCCTGAAATGCAGGCTATCAGGTATTTAGAAGAGGCTGTTCAAATGTGTTCAATCAAAAGATATATATGGCACTCCTTCCCAAAAGTGATGTGTTGGTCAAGCGCCCACTGTGCCCCAGGAATTGTCCCAGGCATTGTGGACAAGACAAGTGCCTACCTTCAACGAGTTTACATTCTAGTAGAGAGAGACTGGATTAACATAAGTAAATGAGATAATTTCACATTCGAAAAAAGTATTAGAAGAAAATATGTAGTAAAATAGGTCTTTCTTAGGAAGTGACATTGGAGTCCCAAAAACCAAAAGATGAGAAGAAGCAGCCTAAGCTCCAGGAGAAGGCCGTCTTAGAAAAGGAACCTGAGACTTTTTGGATCCAGGTGTCATTAAAACACACACACACACACACACACACACACACACACACTGATGGCATTTAAAGCCATGAGACCCAGTGAGAACACCTGGGCATGTGTGCAAATACAGAGGGGAAGAGAAGTCCTGAGTCCTGGGGTACTTCAGTGTTAGTGATCTGGCAGAGCGGGAACCAATGACGAAAGTAGGCGAGTGATGATAATCTTTTAAGAAGGACAGAGGAACAACCATGTGACATTCTCTCAAGAGGCTGAGGAAGAAGACAGGAGCACAGGGCGCTGGGTTTGGGCAAGATGGCCATCATCTGTGACCTTGATGAGCACAGATTGGTTGGCAGATGTCAGGTGGGACTGAAAGCTTGATAGAGTGAACCTGGAATAGGAGGTGAGAAACCCTGTGAGGTGTTTGCTGTAAGGAGGAGCAGAGATATAGGGAGAAGCTAGAGGGCAATAGGGAATCAAGGGAGAGTTTAATTTTGTTGGTGAGACGAGTGACTCTAAGGCGTGTTCGTGGTTGCTGAGGATAAGGCAGTGCAGGGAGTGAGGGGGGAAGAAACGGATGTTTGAAATCATAGTCTTGATATGAAAAGAGGACCAGCTTCAAGAACACAACAGATGGGGGGGGGGCGCCTGGGTGGCTCAGTTGATTAAGCGACCTACTTGAAGCCTCCAACTCTGGCTCAGGTCATTATCTTGTTGAGTTCCAGCCCCACATCGGGCTCTCTGCTGTCAGCACAGAGTGTGGTTCTGATCCTCTGTCTTCCTTTCTCTCTGCCCCTCCCTTGTGCATGTGCCTTCTCTCTCTCTCTCAAAAATAAACATCAACACACACACACACACACACACACACACACACACACACACCAGAAGGAATAGATGATCCATTGTACCGGCAGGGAGAACACACTAGTTGGTACCGATGTAGGGACCTGGTGGCCTGTAATGGGATTCTAAGCCAATTGCCTGCTCTGCTCTCCTATTGAAACAAAGAGTGTCCGCTTTGTGCCAGGAACTCTCCTAGATGCAAAGATTGATGACTTGTGGTCACAGCAAATAAGACACGTCTACCCCTACATCCCTGCGTGTGCCATGCGAATGGCACAGGCCGTAGGATTTCAGGAAAGACTGAAGAAAACAGGCAGCATTGAAATGGTCCGGCCAACCGCAGGACAATCGACTGACCTGGCAAGTGCGCAGCCCGGTGCGGCTGGGTCAGCGTCATCCCGGATAGTACTCCAGGGGTCGGTGGTGGGGGACAGAAAAGGTGGAGTCCTGGGCTGGACCGGATCACGTTCTGTTGTGTTTTTTGTTTGTTTGTTTGTTTGTTTGTTTGTTTTCTGAGCTACCAGCCTCTACTGGCCCCCTTGCACTTTTTTTTTCTCTCTAATCTGCAGCTGTGTATATGTGTCGCAGGTGTGCGTGCGTGCGTGCGTGTGTGCGTGTGTGTGCGCGCGCGTGTGTTTTCTTCTCTTTGCCCTGCCCTTCTCTGGGCCTCCCTTCTCTTCCCCCTACCTTCCCCACAAACAGTGTAAAACACAGGTTCAGTCCTAGGCAAACATTAACCCCAGACGGTGTTTTCAAGAGGGGAGACAACCCAGGGGGGTGAGAAGCGAGGTGCAAGAGCGAGGAGGAAAGGGGCAGGTGTGGCGCGCGTGGGACCGGCCCCGCCGCGCGGCCTCCAGTCTCTGCTCCGCGGTCCCCTAGGGGAGTCCGCTTGGGGCTGTATGGGGACCGACGCTAGCCCCACGCCGACGCTCCCCGCCAATAACTACTTTCCCCCAAGCTTGAGCTGGGCCTCTAGAGAATAAGAAATAGGGGGGAAAGGAAGTCAAGACGGGGGTCGGTCAGAAGACTGGATCACGGTCCCCCTCGCCTAAAGGCAGCTTTGAAAGCCTGAATATGCAAGGAGGGGGCGCCAGGGAGAGCTCTCTGGGTCAGGACCTGTAGAGACGCTCAGGACTCTATTTCCCCTCCCCAGCCTGCCGTTTGCTGGGGGCCAGGGCTGGGTGGGTGCGGAGGGAATTCGGATTCGGAGTGGCGGATGGTCGCTGGGCACAGCCTCCAGGGCCTGGGGCGGGGATCAGTGCAGGTAGGGAATTTAACACCTTCACTTTCGCCCCACCCGGACCGGGAAAAGAAGCACCTAGTATTTGCAGTGCCCCGGGACAGGACCCATGAGAAGGGGCCTAAAATAGTGTGTCGTAGAGATGGAATTACAGGTGACACGACTTTCGTTTAAAACGCCCTTTAACCTTGTAGGGACGGCCAATGCCCCCCAAGTCGCCTGGTATTTGAGCTACTAGCCAAGTGACCTTGGGCAGGTCCCCTAATCCGTTCTGAGCCTCCACGGAATCCTCTCTTCAAAGCAGATGGTCCG
Source organism: Herpailurus yagouaroundi (assembly GCF_014898765.1). NCBI lineage: Eukaryota > Metazoa > Chordata > Mammalia > Carnivora > Felidae > Herpailurus > Herpailurus yagouaroundi. Next base: position 6,983,873 of record NW_024412428.1, on the reverse strand, counting down.
GTTCTCCCGACCTGGACCCCGGTCTGTGAGTTGGATGGTGCAATCCCAACCATCCTTTAATTGGGCAGAAACCGTAAGGTTTGAGTAAGGGGAGGTTTTATGCCGGATTTAAAGCGAGTTTTAAATGATCTCCCTCTCCGACAGAGCTCCTGACTCATCTCAGCGCCAGAGTCAGATGCTTCGGCCCCACAGTCCAGTTACAATGTTTACTACGACTAATAACAACGGCTGTTTCTTGGATGTTTGCTAGCACTAGGCGCTATTACCCTCCTCGTACAGATTATGGCTGGCTGCTTACCATATCGGAAATCTTGCCCAGCCTTGAGCATGTGAATTCTGGCTTGAGAGAGCTAAGCAAAAATGGTTGGCCAGGGCTCACGGAAACCCCCCGGATTAGGATTTAAAAGCTCAGGCATTACACCAGGGGGTTCCAGTTTTAAGCCTCGGGGATTATGGGAAGCTATCTTGCAAGAAAACTCCAAGTTGTTCTCTGCGCTGTCTTTAGGATCTATATTTGGAGAAAGGGAATGAGCCTCAGACGGCGGGTGGGCTGGGGGGGGGGGGGGGGGGGGGTGGGGGGGGGGGGGGGGGGTGGGAAGGGGGCGTTTATTTTCCTAAAAGGAGGAGAGCCACTTTCATTCAAAAGGCCGTGGAAATCCGGCTGGAAATGAGTTTCTTTGCAGTTAATCATCTCTAAGTGTCTCTGGATGCTTCATTCCAGACGCCCCAACCTCACACTTAGGATCACAAAATCCTGGACGTTTATTTGCCGAGCCCCATGGATGTTATCCCCGTTGGGGCCTCCCCGCCCTTCTCCTTCGGAACGGAACGAAACCCATTCGGTGGCTTTTGCAGGAAGTCTTCAGGCCCCCGCGTCCGGCCCTCTCCGACATCAAAGCCCCCTCGAGAGCAAAGGACTTTGAAAAGATACGAAACGCTCGGGCTCCTTATCGCGTCCCTGCTCCCTCCCGAGCAAGTCGTAAATTCCGAGCCTCGGAGGCCTCTCCCCTCCGCTCTTCTTGCCCCAAGGTCTCAAAGGACAAGCCTGTCACTTCCCGCCCCGCCCCTGGGTCCGGGCCCAGGCCGAAGGAGCTGGCACCGAGGGGCGCAAGGTTCGGGACGTGTTCGAGGGGCTGCGGCGGTGGGCGCCCCCGCAATCCGGGACGCCCCTCGTTGCCCTTCGTCACCTCCAGAAGACCCTGCGTCTCCCCCCTCCCCGCCCTCCCCCAAGCCCCCCCTTCGGGCGGGGCTGGAGGCCGGCCGGCAGCCCCGTGCGCCCTCTCCGCCGTCTCCGCCGCGCGCTGACGCGTCCCCGCTGCGTGTCTGTGCTTCCCCGCAGGCCAAGAGGGCATCCTGCGCTGCCACCCGGACCTGGCGGGCCTCGAGCTGCAGCAGGGCACGCTCACTGCGGAGTCGCGGCGGGAGCAGAGGGGCGCGGGCCTGATGAGCCTGGACGCGGCCGAGCGGCTCCGGCTGGCGGAGCTCAACGCTCAGTACCGCGCGCGCTTCGGCTTCCCCTTCGTGCTCGCCGCGCGTCTCAGCGACCGGGCGGCGGTGCCGGGGGAGCTGGCGCGCCGGCTGCAGCGCCCGCCCGCCGAGGAGCTGCGCACCGCCCTGGGCGAGGTGAAGAAGATCGGCCGCCTGCGCCTCGCCGACCTCCTCGGCGCCGCCGGCCTCGCCGGACCGTAGCCCGGGACCCCGGGCGCACGTCGGGACCGGCCGCGGCGGGAGGCGGGCGCGGGCCGGGAGCGGCGTCCACGCGCGCACGGAGAGAGGGGAGCGGCGGAGCCATCGGGCGAGTCATGAGCCCCTTTGTCCACCCACCCAGCCGCCCACCCGCGCACGCTTTGCCAAAATATCTGTAGGGGGTCGCGCTTCGCCCCGATTTAGCCAGCTCACTGCTTCGAGTCTACACTCCCTTTGCAGCCCTTTTGACGCCACCGGCCTTTGTGGATTCCAAAGCGATGGTCCAGCTCTTGTTGGCTCCCCATCCTCTCCTGCTAAGCCCGAGCCGCAAGGCGAAAACGGGCGGAAAAAGGAATCTTTTATTCCGCAGCGGTGTGTCTGTTTGTTTTCTTCTCCCACCTCATTTGCCGCACCCGACATTTACAGGCGAGCGGAAGGCGTTTTCTCACTCTGGGGCGCCTACTGGAAGCTGGAGCCAGGAAGGCAAAACACTGGTGCGGGGCCTTGGTGCCGGGGAGGCCGCGTGTGGGGGAAGGTGGGCAGGAGGGAGCCCCGCGATGGGCCGACGTTGGGAAGGCGCCCCGTGGGGGCAGGCGGAGTAGCTGGCACGGTCGCCCTTGAGAGAGGGTTGGGAGTGGGGGCGTCTCCAGGCTGGATGGGCCCCAAAGTCAGGGGCAGGCGGCCTCCCCGACTCTCCCAGAGGTCGGCCCTTGAGGGTCAGACCCTCAGGCTGCCACGGGAGACCCGTCGGTCATTATAAAGTTAATAATAAAGTAAATAATAATCTAATAGCACTGACTGAGCAGTGCTGGACATTCTAGCCCGAGGTGAACGTGAGAAACGCTCCCCCCCCCCCCGGGGGGGGGGGGGAGGAGGGGGGGGGGGGGAATCGGGGGCCAGGGGGGGGGTTGGGGGCCGGGGGGGAGGGGCTCCCGGGGAGCTCTGGACCCCGGGGGCCCCAGACCCCCCCCCGCAGACCAGACAGCTGTCTACACTGAGGGCCAAAATTCCACTCGTGCAGGACGGGCTCATCGTATTCCCTCTCTCTCAGCCCCACACACTGGAAGGTCTACCCGACCCCAGCGAACCTAAGTTTCCGTTGGCAGAGGAGAGAAACAAGCCGTACCCCTCCTCTTCCATGCGGATAGCGTGAGAAAGGAAGGCAGGTTTGGCCCTTTGAAGACTGGAACCTCCATTAGTGACGCCCCCCACCCCCACCCCCGTCCAGGTAAGCGGCGGCAGCAGCAGCAAAACCTTTTCATAAAAAGCAAGCACGGTCAGGCTAGAGTCCCACAGACAGAGGCCACCCTGGCCGCCCCAGGTACTTCAGTCAAGGAGCCTCAATCCCTTTGCCACCTTGCAGGTGTTTTCCGCTAGTGGTGAGGGCGAACGGAGGCCAGAAGCTGGTGGCGGGGCTAGGTTGGGGTGCCAGGGAAGTGAGCTGCGGCTACCAGCATCCCTGTAGACCAAGGCCTCCTTTGCCTGGGCCTGGGCCAGACGCCTTTCTGGAAGCGGGAGCATCAGGTGCACACAGCAAAGGCAGCTTGATGACTCAGTTCCTGCGCTCTAGGACCCTACGGCAACAGTGGGCCCCTCGGGCCCGGGGCTAGACGCCTGCCTCACTTTAGCCAAGGTAACTTGGGGGCTTTACTGACACACACAAGAAATCTTTGGCCTGACAGAGGGCTTTCTGCCCCAGGATACAAGCGCCACAGGCCGAGCCTGAGACTCTGACTAATCCAGTGTATTCAAGCCCCCCTGTCCAACCCTAGGATGAGTCAGTCTCTTAAATAGAGGGGCCCCAGCTGCAGAGTCTGGACTGTCCGCGTAAATGTGCTCAAGCTAAGATAGCCAGGCTTCCCGCGGGGGAGGCCTTGCAGCCGTATTTTTAGACCGAGTGTATGTGAGATCCTCTGGGGCACGACCTGGGTGTCCTCAATCACACAGTTACATTTCAAAGCTTGCCAGAAATTGTTTATTTCTGCGGGGGGGGGGGGGTACGGGCTGGGGAAGACTCTGGATCCACCCCTTCAAAGGAGCTGGGAGGGGGAGGGGGACGGGGAAGAAGGGCTGGCCGAGCGAAGCCTCTTCCCAACGCTGCTGAGCGCTTGCAGTCTTGAGGGCAGGACGCGGGACGCGGGACGCGCACGCCCGGGTGGGAAGGGCCCTGGCCAAAGCCACAGGTAGCTCTTGCTTTTTTCTCCAGTAGGAGCAAAGAGGCAGGGTCCACCCTTGCCCGGGCGGGTCAGCCGTGGCTGCCATGGTCTGGCAGCAGAGGTTTCTGTGGCCACCTCTTGGCTCACACAGCATCGCGCCCTGGACTTCGCTGGCTTTGGCCTGGCGGAGATGTTTCTCATTTCCGCGCGCCGGTGCGCAGGATGCGGGAGACAAACCCGGACTTCTGAGGCCGGGGGCCACGGTCTGGGTCCTGGGCGTGCGCACCAGCCGGGACAGCGGGGTGGCCCAACGCGCCCCCGCGAGCGTCCGGGAGCCCAGAAGTGGCTGGTGCAGAGTCTAGGGTGGTTAACTTCATACTTTACTTACTAATTTGTTAACGCGCGCGCGCGCACACACACACACACACACCCCACAATGGCAATACTAAAAACGGCTGGAAGGCGAAGAGCTGATTTCACTCTTCCTAACCCTCCCAACCCCTCCACGCTACCTTCCCAGGTTGGGGAACTGCTTCGCCAATTCTCACCTCTCCCTTAAAACGTCCAAGCCAGCCCGCCCGGCCATCACTCTTGGCAAAAAGACCTGAGAGCTTTCCTGCTAGGAATTCACGAGCCCAATCCGAGCCTGGTATTCACGTATGTCACCCGGAAACGGAATGGGGCCTTCCTTGTATTTACCCAAAGAAGTAGGCTTTTTGGTCTGTGT
>NW_024412428.1:6967892-6979204 GCF_014898765.1 Herpailurus yagouaroundi | reverse complement strand
GGAGCCTGCTTCAGATTCTGTGTCTCCCTTTTTCTCTGCCCTTCCCCAATTTGCACTCTGTCTCTCTCTCTCAGAAATAAATAGGGGCGCCTGGGTGACTCAGTCGGTTAAGCTACTGACTTGGGCTTGGGTCATGATCTCATGGTTTGTGAGTACGAGCCCCGCATCAGGCTCTGAGCCTGCTTCAAATTCCGTGTCTCCCTTTCTCTCTGCCCCTCCAGTGCTCATGCTCTCTCTCTCAAAAATAAATTAACATTAAAAAATTAAGTAAATAAACATTTTATTTTTTTTTCAACATTTATTTATTTTTGGGACAGAGAGAGACAGAGCATGAACGGGGGAGGGGCAGAGAGAGAGGGAGACACAGAATCGGAAACAGGCTCCAGGCTCCGAGCCATCAGCCCAGAGCCCGACGCGGGGCTCGAACTCACGGACCGCGAGATCGTGACCCGGCTGAAGTCGGACGCTTAACCGACTGCGCCACCCAGGCGCCCCTCTTTACTCATTTTAAATTTCAGGGATCAGGCTTAGGATATCAGTTCCCATTCAAAAATAAAGAGCTCTTTTCAGAAAGTATTTACCGCAGGACAAGAGCAGGTGGTAATTGGCGAAAAATCTGGGAAGGAATTTATGGAAAATTTGTCATTCGATAAACTAATAAACGGCAGTTAGCAGGTGCCTGTGAAAGAGAGATATAAGTAGGATGTGGAAGGTAGTCAGAAAGGTAGAACAGCAGAACCCGATTGTTCTAGCCCTATTTGGCGTAGGGTGTGGGGAGTTTGGATTCCGGGAATCATGCTAGTTGGTTTTGGGTTTCCAGGGTGGCACCAGAAGCCTTAGTAATAATTAACATCTGTACAGAGTCCTACGCGCTGCCCAAAATGTACCTATAGTAGCTCATTTAGTTTTAGTGACTGGAACAGCTAGCTGTGTGACCTTGGGAAAGTCGCTCAACCTCTCTGAGCTTCAGGTTTCTCCTTTATAAACTGGACATGCTACATGGACAGTAAGTCCTTTGTCTCCCCTCCAGAGAGAGTAGCTTCCCCAAGGGCCCAGTGACTCAAGGAGAACTGAACCTTATCTGAGCTCCTTCCCTCGGCCTCATAAAGCCTACTGTGCAAGGTTTCCTCGGAACATATTTTCATATGATTAGCAAAAGTCCCTCTCGGCACAGACGTCGGTGAGCGGACACATGGTAACCAAAGGCCTTCCACGTCAAAACCAAGTGATAACGTTTAGCTGTTGCTGGCCTGAGAGTTTGATTTCTCCCTCGGCATCGCGGGGTTTCCTCTGGGGTGAGACCCCCCCAGGCCCTCTCCCTCGAGGGACTTTAAATCATTCTCCGTGCTTGCCCACCACAAGGCGCTAGAGTGGTTCATCCAATCCCCACACAGTGACCACAGACTCTAATTCCAGAAGAAAGAACAAAAATGGGCAGCTGCCATTTATTTGCGTGACATTTACCCAATGAGCAAAACCAGACTTCGGCACCTCTCTCAGGGCTCACCTCCCTAAATCTCCTGCCTTTAACAGTATATTTTTGGATAGAAGAGCATGACAGACAAAAAAAAAAAGTATATTCCTTGCCTTGGATAAGAAACCTTGGGGGTTACTCCACGGGAGGAATAAGGCAGTGCATTTCCTCACTCTTCTGCACCCTGTGCCCTGAGCGGTAAAACTCTAGTCCACTAGTGACCTCCCACGAATTCGGGAGCTTTTCCTCAGGTACAGAAGACCAGACACTCGGTTTGCTTGGGGGGGGGGGCATTCTTGACACCAGTGGGGGCAGGGACACATCTGCTCTTGGGAATGAAGCCTGGGCAGCTGTGGGCAGCTGCGGCCCCTCCCTGCTGTTCAGAATGAACACGTTGGGACCCATTGTGGCCTGATGGGGCCGAAAGGACACTGCCATCGATTTCCTTCCCAGAGATGTTAGCTGAGTGGGCCGCGGCCGGGCAGGGTGGGGTTGTTGCGGTCAAACCACTCGTTATTGAGCCCTTCCTTTGTGCGAGGGAGTTGCTGATTGCGTGTCTGATTGCGGGTGGTGGCTGACGAGCTCCCTCGATGCCAAATGAGGTAGAGATGGACTCATTTCTCCACAGCAGTATAGATCGCCAAGCCGAACAATGTTATCCCGCAACACTGTCTTCTTTTTTTCACTCTTCCTTAATTACCCTGACGAGCCAGATCAATGCAGGGTGAGGGTTTCCTGTGCAGAAGAGAGGAAGGATAGGAGCAGTTGCACTGTTTGAATAATTTCCTTGATCTCAGCGGGACTCAGAAAGCAGACGTGCATGCTAAGGTGGAGAGAGATGGTCTGCCCTATCTGGCTTACAAGGGCCACAGGCTCCCCGCTTTTCAAGAGCCACAAATATGGGGAAAGGACCCCCCCCCACCGCCGCCCCGAGCCAGAGCAAACACTGGGGACCTTTGAGCAGGGAGAGAGTCCTGTCAATGATCTGTGGATTCAAGGAGTGTCTCATCTGCCCAGAGGAGCAGCCCGCCCCCTTCCTGTGCCTCCCTACACCCCCCAACACACACCCCCTGCCCCTGCCCTTGCCACCAGCAGGAATTCTGGAAGCCCCTGACCCTCTCCGAGGAATGTTGAATGGCCTTTACAACGTTAGCAACAAAGAGACCACGTCCCTTTGATAACCGTTGTGGCTGCCCTGTGGTCTTCCTGACGCTTTATTTACCTGAGTCTCTTTCTTCCCACCCTCTCCTGCCCTTAAAAGCCTGCTTTGGCTCAGGCTCCACGGGGTCACAGCTTCAGCCCCACCCCAACCCCAGCCCCAAGCTTTCCACAAGTTTGCCTCATCCAGAGCCGTTTGCTGAAGGCTTCTCTGGTAGGGCAGCCAGTTGGAGACCAGAGGGACTGGCTGGAAAAAAGCCTTGATCCAGAGAAGTTGGGGCCAACTATCCCAGGAGGTTCTCAGCTCAGGCCAAAGGTCCTAAGAAAGCCACCAAGCACCTTGGGTCCAGGACTGAGAAGGCTCTCCCCCAGGGTCTCCTGTGGGTGGCACCCCCATCCGCCCAGGGCCACACATCTGCACCCAAAGGCTGGTAGAGTCCCATCCAGAGGAGGCCTCCAGAGGATAGGCACCTGGTGAAGACCCACCAGAAAGGCTAAGCCATCAAGATGAAAAGACACCCAAGCTTCCTTCTCATCAGCCACCATCCACCCCTTTCTGACTGCTCTTGGCACCCTGCCCTTTGGGGACCCAGATGGGCCTCTTGCTTGAGAGTGCAGCCGGATGTGAAGGCACACTTCCACCCTGAGAAGCTTATCCAAGGACATCAGTATTGGCTCCTTTCTCCTCATCAAACAGCCCAGACTCCAGGACCTTGGGCAGGGTCATGCTACTGCCCTGCAGGCCCATTTTCCATTAAGAAAACCAATTGGTTTTTCACCACGATTTCCTTTCTCCAGCTCTCACACCCCAAGAGAGCCTCAGGTTGCCTGGGGTCCAGCCAGCTCTGGGGCCTGGCGTGACCCCTGGGGCCAGAGCGACCCTGGCTGCTCCCAAAGCATTTGGGCGGGCAGGCCAGAGCCCTTTCTCCGGGGCAGAGCACAGAGACACAGCTGGAAAACCGGGACAATTAGCCAGCGGCCGGCGGCCGGGCCATAAAAACGCAGGAAGCGGCCACTGCAGGGCGGAGGGAATGGCTGTCCCCAATAAAGCGATTGTTCCAAAGAATGCCCACATTCCGAAGACACAGGCTTGAGCCTGGGCCTCGGCTTCCAGAGCTCGAGGCTTGGGAGGGGGTTGTGGGGGACAGAAAGAGGAATTGTGTCTCCAGGAAGAGGAGGAAGATGTTTGCTAGATCAAAAGTCTGAAGTGCCCACCACTTAACCTCCCACATTCCCACCCCATCAGGACTGCAGACTCTCCCTCTCGCTCCCCCTCCCCCAACTCAGTGATTTGGGTTCTGCAATGGGGCTTGCGATCTTTTTTCCCTGTTTTATTTCTTGAGCGGTCCCATGAACTCAGCTGTCCGGACCAGGCTCGGTAGGTCCACTTGGAGGACTTGCCCGCCCACCCCCCGCCCCGCACCCCCACATCTTCCACCTCTTGGGGGCTCAGCTATCTGACCTACCCCCGCCCCGCAGACTGCTGATTGTAACCAACCTCCTTAGGAAACGCAGAGGAGAAGAACCAGCAAGCCGGGATCCCTCAGCCCTGGGCTTGTTCGCATCCAACTTGGGCCCGGCCTCCCTCCGCTATGCAGCTTTGGTGGGTGTCGTCTGTAAAACGGAGGTGGTGACAACACCAGCTCAGTTCCCCAGTTAGGGAGATGTGAGGATCGAGGCAGGTAAAGGGCACTGGAAGAAAGCTCCAGAGATGAGAAGGCGAACAAGTGACAACCGCCAAAGAGCGCTTGACAATGAGAACCGACAAGTGCAGCTATGGAGATGGGCGGCTAGTGTCCCGCTGGTCCCGGAGCGCCCGAAGCCGCCCAGGCAGCTTGCCCAGTCCCCGGACCGGGCCTCTGCGATCCTCAAATCCTAGTCTGGTGGCACTGTCTGGGCTCGGAGAGAAAGCTTGGAAGGCCACCGCGGGGCTGCTCCCTGCAGTGGCTACACGGAGCCGGGCCGGGCGTGTGCGCAAGACGGATGTGGTCGCCTTGCGCTCCTGTCCCGGCAGTTCCCAAGCCAGGCCTCACAGCACTGGTCCCCGCAGCTGCCACTGAGCCCCTGGGGCCCCCGACACAGTGCTTCAAAGTCGATCCTTTCTCAACTTTTCTTCACTAGGAGCTCTTCAGAAGCAATCATTAGTAACGGCCCGGGTTCCCTGCCCATCTCCTAGAGACGAGAAACGATTTTCTTTGGACAATGTTCTACCTTGGAAAGCAGAAAGTGGTTTTAAGACAAAGGCATTATGCACAATATACAAATACCTAGGTATAGATTAGCAGCAATTTTGACTCTCTTTACCTGGATTTTTAACCGCTTCAGTAAAATAAACACGTATGGGTAGGCTCGCTGAATTTTCGCAGACAACCTACCGTGTCACCAGCACCCTGTTCAAGAAACCAGAACTTTGCCAGCACTCTAGCAACCCTCTTTTACCCCCCCCTTCATAACTGCCCTCCACCGGCTAACTTCTGCCACAGGCTCCTTGGTCTGACTGTTTTGTGTCTTTGGCTGCAGACGCTTTTTTAAAATACGAATTGCTTTAATTTAACTTAAATCCCAAACGTGAGATGAACTCGGAGACGCAGCCTGAAGCTAGCTAGCGGCATAATTTATCTTGTGCGAGAGGCAAGAGGTTTCCTTGGGGAGGAAAATAGCTGATTAGCAGCCACAGTTGTTTTGGGGGCGCAACCATTCTGGCCAGGAGCGCAGAGAGGGCAGGAACCGGCCCCATCTCTAAGGGCTCGGCTCCTCCCCTCCCGGGTGGCTCAGAAACGTAGTCATCAAAGCAATGGCTTCCCTTTTCTTTCCTCTTTGGTGTAGAAGGAGCCTCTAGATGCACCCCCCTCCCACCCCGCAAATGCAGAAACATTACTAGTTTCCAAGCCCAGATTCCCACCAAGATAGCTACCCCCCCCTTCTTTTGCAAGTCTCTTGATTTCATTCTTTGAACCTGTGATTGGAGGTTAAAGTGCACCAGGTTGGAAGGAGGAAGCTCTTAACAATAAAGGTTTGAATATTTCGCGGTGATCGGGTCTCAGCCCTCTCTTGAGCTCCCCTCTCCCCTTATCTTTTAAAATGCAAATCGTGTTTCGGGGGGTTGTGCGCGGGGCGCGCGCTGCGCCTCGACGTCTCCAGCCATTGGTGTCTGTGTCATTACTAATAGAGTCTTGTAAACACTCGTTAATCACGTAAGGCCGCCGGCCTGGGGCTCCGCACTCCAGCCTGTGGCGGGTCTTCCCCGCCTCTGCAGCCCAGTGGGGAGGAGGCGGGAGGAAAGAAGGAAGAGAGGGAGGAGGGAGGAGGCAGGCCAGAGGGAGGGACCGCCTCGGAGGCAGAAGCGCCGCGAGGAGCCAGCGGAGCACCGCGGGCCGGGGCGCAGCCAGCCGCCGCTCTCGGCGCCCCCTCGCCCCTTCCCCTTCGCGCCCCCCGGCAGCCTCCAGCGTCGGCCCCCAGGCAGCATGGTGAGGTTTGCCGTCGGGCCCTCGCCACCATGTACGTGAGCTACCTCCTGGACAAGGACGTGAGCATGTACCCCAGCTCCGTGCGCCACTCTGGCGGCCTCAACCTGGCCCCGCAGAACTTCGTCAGCCCCCCGCAGTACCCGGACTACGGCGGCTACCATGTGGCGGCCGCGGCCGCCGCGGCCGCGAACTTGGACACTGCGCAGTCCCCGGGGCCGTCCTGGCCCGCGGCGTACGGGGCCCCGCTCCGAGAGGACTGGAACGGCTACGCGCCGGGGGGCGCCGCGGCCGCCGCCAACGCGGTGGCGCACGGCCTCAACGGGGGCTCCCCGGCCGCCGCCATGGGCTACAGCGGCCCGGCCGACTACCACCCGCACCATCACCCGCACCACCACCCGCACCACCCGGCCGCTGCGCCTTCCTGCGCCTCGGGGTTGCTGCAGACACTCAATCCCGGCCCTCCCGGGCCAGCCGCCACCGCCGCCGCCGAGCAGCTGTCCCCGGGCGGCCAGCGGCGGAACCTGTGCGAGTGGATGCGGAAGCCCGCGCAGCAGTCCCTCGGAAGCCAAGGTAGGCGGCGGCGGCGGCGCCCCGCGGGAGGGGGCTGCTGGGCCGGCCGCGCGTCGCGCGCCGACCCGGGCGTCCCGAGCTGTCTGGGAGCTGGGCGCCAGGAGGGCCGGAGAGGGAGACAAAGTCAGGGCCCCCCCCCCCCCCCGACTGCCGGGCTTCTCTACCGCGCCTGGGCTGGCGGGCTGGGGGTGGGGGCCGGGAGGGAATAAGTGGGTCTCCCAACCCGGGTTTAGTTTAGGGCAGAGGAGAGCCTTCCTCCTTCCAACGTCCCAACACTCCCAGGACACCCCCAGGAATGTGGGCGTAGCACGGCTGCGTAGGAGTGGGAACGCGCGTCCCCCGCACTTGGTGCCTCTGGCACTCGGTGCGCAGCTTGGAGCCGCCGGGGGAAGGGAGCCTCGAACTCCACCGAGCCGGGCTTCAGAGCCTTGCTCTCCACGCCGCTGAGCCGCTCAAGAAGAGGGGTGCCCTGGGGAGCCAGGAGGGCGGCGAGGCCGCGCGTGGGACCGGGGTCGAGGAATCTCAAGAGCTAGGGCGAATAGGGAGAGCCGGCAAAGCTGCTGTTGCAGGAAAGACAGGCCCCAGGAATTAGGCGGAAGGGAGCGCGCCCCGTCATTGAACTCCTTTGATTTGCAAAGGAGTTGGTGCAGTCCGAAGCTGGAGGGCTAGGGGCAAGAAGTCGTGGGTGTCCTCTTGTGTCTGCAGAGGGAGAAGGGGAAGAATCCTTGGTGGGGATTCAGCTTCTGCTCCAGACAGGGATCATTTCTCCCCACCTTTCCTTTCCAGGGTCTCGGGGCTGTGTGTGTGTGTGTGTGTGTGTGTGTGTGTGTGTGTGTACGTGTGTGCACGCGCGCCCATGTTCAAGAAGCTGGCTCAGGAGATGTCCCTGCAGACATCCTAGGTTTGCCGGACCGCGAGGGCCCATCAGGTCCCGGTCTGCCCCTTCTGCTATCGGGATATGTGTCAAAGTGGGAAGGAAGTTGGAATAGGTGTGGTGGGAGAGTCCTGTTGGCATCCCCTTTTCGCTCCACGAAGTTTTCCTAGCCTTCTGCACTTCCGCTTCTCTTCTCTTCCCTTGTTTCTGGCCCAGCCCGGCCTGCACGCAGGTTATGGCCACTTTGCAGAGGTTTATAGCCAATTACAGCCGTATAAATCAGAGCAGCCGTTGGGGGCTGTCTCCGGGCATCAGTACTTGAGTCACCGGGCACATGCCGGGTGGGAAATGCGGCCGCCCAGGGAGAAGGCCACAGGGCCAGCCTCGGAACCTCGCCTTGGTGCCTTCCCCAAAGGGAGACGCCGTCGCCCGAACCGAGCGCTGTCTCAGAGAAGGCTGTCTTTTACGGAGCCTGCCTGGGGCGCACTACGGGAGACCTACCGGGGGTCCTACGGGAGACCTCTGGTGTGTCCCGGGACAGTGGCCGCGGGACCAGGGCCGGGGAGGGGGGAGAGGGAGAGGGAGGGAAGCCACAGGAGCCCAGGCCGCGGGGTCAGCAGATGAGAGGCCGCTGTGAAGTCCCGCGCCGAGGTGGCAAGGCCGCAGTCGGCGCCGGGCGCCCTTGTGATGTTAATGTCGGGAGGCCGCGGCCCGCGGGCCAGAGCCCGGCTCCTCTGCGGAGCGTCATCTGTCAACGGGCTAGGGGGGTTGGTCCTCGGCCCGGCCCGCTTTGATATACACCTTCCCAGCCCTGCCATTGTCTCTTTTAGGGCCCGGAAAGAGGGTGGTGACTTTCGCAGTCAATAATGAATTCTCACAAGTCCCTCTCATCTCTCCCCTCCTCCAGCGCCCTCCTTGGTTCCCAGGGGGTGCGGGGCGCCTCCAAGGCCCTTGGGGACGCGGGCCGCAGAGCGCGCAGGGGTCCTGGTCACCCCGTCCCCGGCCCGGCCCGCAGACGGAAAGGGCGGCCCTGGCGCAGGAGCCGCTCCCCCAGGCGAGTGTTGCTCCCGGGATGTTCGGCTCGGAGAACTTTCTTGCGCCCCCCCGCCCAGCCCCGGGGGTGCCCCTTTGTGGCTCCAACCTGGGCGCAGTGGCAGCCGCGCCTTGCACTGTGTGCGTGAGCCAGCCCGAGTCTCCGTTTCCTCATCTGTAAAACGGGCGACTCCCGCCGGTAGCCTCGAGTGGGTGAGAGGCGGTAGCGCGTGTGAACGCGCCCGCCCCTTGCAAGGCTCCCAGGACGTGTTAGTTCCCTTCACTGGCTTCGCAGACGCAGGGTCGGGGCCGCTGCGCCCATTCAAATGCGCCTGCCGGGCCGTGTTTATGTTAATGCGCCTGGCGGGGAGGGGGATGAAAGCGGGGGCCGCCATTTGCTCAGTAGTGGTAATTCAAACAGAATGCGGTTGTTATTAAGGCATTGAAAGGGCTTTTCTTTGATAAGATCGCCTTGTCCTGCATTGTTTGGGACTGTGTTCCCCTTTCAGCGGCTCGGGGGAGCTCCCTCTGATCCGGCCCTGTATCTTCCCAGGGCGCTTTTGTTGTGGTTTGCAAAGGGTTTTACCTGAACAAAGTCGGCCTGCGGGGCATTAAACACCTCCAAGAAACTCCCAGACCCTTTAGATCTTCCCGTAGGATTGGGCACCGGGCGACTGAACCTGTTCGGCTGCAGGATGACGAGGACCTGGGGCCAACGAGGAGCCCCTGCCAAGGGATGACCCAGGACAGACCCGGGGGAGACGCCAGGTTCTCGGGCCTGCTCCAACCGCGACGGCACTATTTGTCAAGGCCCTTCAGTAAAACAATCAATCTGAGGTTTAATATGTTGACTCAATCCAATGAGCACAGATCGCTGGTCAGGATAGCTCTGGCAGAGTTTGTAGCAGAAATAAATGGGGGTGGGGGGGGCTCAAAAAAGAAAAAGTGCCAAATGCGAAACCGTGTTCAGCCAGGTATAGAATGTCGCCAGCGGGAGGGGTCTTCTGCCTGCCATACCCCAGCTCGAATTCCACCAGATGGGCCTCGTGTGCCTAGGAGATGATTCTGGTCTGTCACATCCTGCACCCACCCCCACCCCCCTTTCTACTGTTAATAAAAGTAGAAAGCAACAGACAGAAAGTACCACCACCACCCCCACGCAGCGACACCAACGCATCCCCACGGCCCCAGCTGCTTTTAGGGTGGGCTTCCGTCTTCAATAGGCCAGAAAATGTGAACATTCCCAGGACTCTGGAGACTCTGTCCTGCCCCCTTTCCCTTTGGGCCCAGCCTGCTCCAGGGCTCTGTTTGGTTTACCAAACGGGGGGCTGGGTTCTGCTATCTTGCGTGTAGGAGGTTGGAGTTTTTCTTCGTTTTTAAAAACCACTTAACCCCAAGGTGAGTTTAGTTGTCTCAGATAGCCTCGCACCCTCCCCTCAGGACCCTCTGGGGGGTCTTGTCAGACCCGGCAGGAATCAGCCAAACCCTGGCCCCCCGGGGCGAAGAAGGAAGAGAAATAGCCCTTGGGTTAGGGAGGTTTGTCATTACCCATGACTGATGGGCCGCCTTGCGGTTCCCCGGCCTAACTTCTCCTTCCTCCACAGTGAAAACCAGGACGAAAGACAAATACCGAGTGGTGTATACGGACCACCAGAGGCTGGAGCTGGAGAAGGAGTTTCACTACAGTCGTTACATCACCATCCGGAGGAAAGCCGAGCTGGCCGCCACGCTGGGGCTCTCCGAGAGGCAGGTGCGAACCGCCTTGTTCCCTCCAGGGCTGGTAGGGTTCCCCGGGGCAGAGTTGGAAGCTGGGCCCCCGGAAGCCACCTAGTTCTGTGGGCAGATTAAAGCACAGGTTAGAGGGGCGCCTGGCTGGCTCGGTCTGTAGAGCACGCGACTTTTGATGTCCGGGTTGTGAGTTCAAGCCCCGTGTTGGGCGTAGAGCTTACTTAAATAAACAAATGAATAAATAAATCAGGAGGATGGAGAGCATTTCCTCCTGAATGAGTTTAGAAAAAGTTCCTTCCACCGCTAGTTGTCTTTTTCAGGTGTTGAAAAATTTCCCCGTTTTCCGGCATCCGGGAGGTGCAAAAAAGAAAAAAAAAAATACCCCAAAGGACAGAGCAGTACTTTAATCCAGATTTCTATTTGCGTGAAAAAAGACTTACATTAAAGACCTATTAGCTTTGTGCCCAGCCCAGCGCCTGGGGAAAAAAATGAATACAAGACCCCAATCCCTACCCGTAAAAACTAGAACGAGGCTTGACTCATGAACACTGTATATGGTCTAGAAAAAGAAATAAATAAACAAAACAGGCCACATCCACAGCCAGGAAGCCCCACGGTAAATCTCATTCTCAGTTTGAAGGTGAGGCCTATTACATTTCAGTTTAGCTTTAAGAGGCCAAAGGTTGTCATTTTGAAGCACATCCATGCTGGCCTCCTCCTGCTTGTTGTAGAAAGGGCTTTGCAAAGTTTCTTTCCCTTGGCTCTGAGACTCTGAACTTTTCCAGTAAAGTTGTAGATAAAGGTTGCTTTAGAACGAAACCTGGTGAACGAGGCGGGGGGGGGGGGGGGGGGGCTCTTCTCTCCCGAGACCCTACTGGGCTTGGGAAGGGCTCCAGGGCTGGGGCTGTCACGGGGCTCTCGAATGAACGTCTGGGAGAAGGTTTGGGGGTCCTTTAGAGAGGGCACTTCTTTTTTTTTTTTTTAATTTTTTTTTTAACGTTTATTTATT
>NW_024412428.1:6900468-6967882 GCF_014898765.1 Herpailurus yagouaroundi | reverse complement strand
CCTCCCCTCCACAAATGTACACCAATTGACCTAGAGGAAGAATGGGGGCCAGGAGTAAGGACAAGGGGGGGGGGGTTGGGTTGGAGGCCTCAAGGAAGACATTCTCCCAGATTTTGACTTTTTCTGGTCTGACTTTCTGCCAGCAAGAAGATGGAATAGGATCACTGAGGCTTCATCTCGTCCCGCAAGGGAAGCATTGCCTGGACTGGCTAAACAGACCGGGCTTCCAGCCCCCACCTCCCCAGCTCTTGGCTTCCCAAATCTGCAGGAGGCACCTCTGGTTGAGGGGAGAGAAGACTCAGGGGAACACCAATGCTCGAGCCAAGATGGCTGCCGCCTACTCACTGCCATCAGAGGGCCCGCTGGGCCCTCCTGCTCAAGGGCAGGCAAGATTCTGTGACTGCGGAAGTCACAGGCGGCTAAGATAGGAACCTGGACCTACCAAAGACTGCAGAACCCCCAGGTCTTGTCTTTCTTCTCTTCCCTTCCCAGACCAGGAAAGGCTTGACCGATGTGTGCGCCCAGTGGATGGTGTGAGAGGCGTGGTTATTGGACTCCAGGCCTGACAAGAGGGCCCAGGACAGGGCCTTGTTTAGAAAGCCTGTCACCAGAGCTTCTCTGGGCTAAATGTATGTCAGTGCTATAAATGCCAGAGCCAAGCTGGACTTCCTGTCATTTTCACAATCTTGGGGCTGATGAAGAAGGGGTTTTTGTTGTCGTTGCTGCTGTTTGGGTTGTTGGTCTGGGTAACATCCAAGCCAGCATTTCAAAAGCCTTCTGGATCCACGGGGAGAGAAGTGGTATGGTGAAGGGAAGTGGGGGGTATTTGAACACAGTTGAATTTTTTCTAAAAAGAAAAAGAGAGAGAGATAAATGAGCTTTCCAGATTTCAGATTCTGTATTTATCGTCTTCAGATTTTGTCTGGAATTATTATTATTATTATTATTTTTTTTTTTAAGAAATGAAATATCTTGTCTACTTGCAACCTCGTGTTGGAAAACTCGGACAGGGAGTGGAGAAGGTTATCTGAACAACCTCATTTTACCCCAGAGCATCAGAAGCCTGAGGGAGCAGGTTTTGAGACCTTCCCTGCCCCCAAGCCTGAGCCCAGCCTTGGATTGTGGAATGTGTGGTTCTCCTGGGGGTGCCTTTGGGCAAAATGCACATCTGAATGGTCAGCTGCTTCCCAGCGGCCAGGAATTATGGGGGGTGGGGGTAAGCGTCCCTTCAGACCATCTCCTCAAATCTGCACTGACGCAGTTACCAACACTCCCTGCATCAGTGATTCCCTTCACCCCAGGGATGCCCCACAATCCAGCTAAACATAAGCATTAAGTAAAAAGGCTTTACTTTCTGCACTCCCAGGGCAACGTTTCCATGAATATAGTCTTCTGTGAATCACTGGGCATTTCTGTGAGCCCTGTCTCCACCCCTTGTCCTTTCTCGCGAAATCCTCCCCCCTCCCCCCCCCCCACCTACCCCACAAAGAATTCAAGAACCAGTATAAGGAGAGCCTTTCGGTAGTGGTTGCTTGTTATCTGGCCGACCCGCTGGGGACCGGGCTGCTGTCCCTGAGGTTTTTGGGTCCTGGAAGCCCCCGAGCAGGGCCTGGGGAGAACGGCCTCGCTCTCGATTTCGGTCTTCCCACAGGCACCTTCGGGTCCTCATCGCGGCCCTCCGCCGAGGGAGGAGGTGCCCCGAGGGCTGCGGAGGAAAAGCTGAGCGGCGAGACCTAAATACCGCCTGCAGCATCTCCCGGGTTCCGCGGCCCTTCCGGGTGGCATTCCACTCGCTCGGGGATTGAGAAAGGGGCGCTGGCGGCCGGGCCCGCGGGCGCCCGGCTCGAAGCCGCAGGGAGAGAGCCCGGCCCGCCTCTCGGGCTACGGGGTCCTTTGAGCCGGGGGGGGGGGGGGGGGGGGGGGGGGGGTGGCGCGGTAGCCGCGGGTAGCCCCCTCCCCCGGCGCCTCCTGCGGAGTGGGGCCGCGGGGAGGGGGGCGCGGACCCGCACCCGGCCGCGCCCACCCGCCCCCCGCCGCCGCCGCCGCGGTTGCTATGCGTTGCTGTGAAACGCCTGTCAATAAACCCTGTTTGGACAGTGCCGCGAGAGCACAAGGGTTGTTTGCTTAGTGGTTAGAGGTTCAAAAGTCGGCATTGTCCCGCGGCAAGCGATTACAAGTTCTTCCCCTCGCCGGGTCCGGCCCCCCAGCACTGACGCCCGCCGCGGGCCTGCGCGCCAGGCATCCGGGGCGAAGAGGGGAGCTCGGCTGCTCTCTGAAATGCAGGCCCGGGGCTGCGAGCCGCCCGCCAGGCTCCCAGGTCGGGGAGGGGGCGGGCCAGGAGGCCCCCGTCCCCCACCCGGTGCCGACGAGGCCACCGCGCCTGCGACGCCGAGACTCACCCCTCGAGCAAACCCGGGGAGGGGGGGGAGGAACACGGGGACGTGGCGCGAGCGGGCAGTGCCGCCGAGAAGGCGTGGGGGGGGGGGCGGCGGTTGGCGCTGGGACGCCCGGGTGTGTTTTTGATAGGGCGGCCTCGCAGCTGCCAGGGCCTCCGGCTCTGGGACCGGGATGACTCCGCTTCCCTGCGGATTCCTCGGCCCTCCCGGAGCTCAGGCCGCCAGGGGGCGCGCGCGCTCTGGGAAGAGCGGGGATCCGCGCCCGCGCTCCTCCCCCGCGTCCCGAGCGGACCCGGAAGGGGACTCGTTCGGAGCCCGCTGGACGGTCGCAAGCTCCAGCGCCTGTCCCACCGCGGCTGCTCCCCATCTGGGGCGCTGCGAGGCTTCTCCACCGTGGCCGCGAGCCTGTTGCAACTCAGGGGGGCGCAGGAGATTCTTCAACCGGTTGAGCTGTTCAAGAAAACCAAATTTGGGTGAAGGGAGCTTTTCTAAAAGGTCTTCTTGCACAAGATTAAAAAAAAAAAAAATAAAAACTACAGGGGCGCCTGGGTGGCGCAGTCGGTTAAGCGTCCGACTTCAGCCAGGTCACGATCTCGCGGTCCGTGAGTTCGAGCCCCGCGTCGGGCTTGGGCTGATGGCTCAGAAACTGGAGCCTGTTTCCGATTCTGTGTCTCCCTCTCTCTGTGCCCCTCCCCTGTTCATGCTCTGTCTCTCTCTGTCCCAAAAATAAGTAAACGTTGAAAAAAAAAATAAAAACAGTACAGTAATACGGATATGATACTAATATATAGAAAGACTGAGAACTTAGGATACATATGGGGGGGGGGGGGATGTACCTGTATTGTGGAACTCCTGTCCAAACAAGGCGTACAAGGGAGGCCAGGCTGGCTCAGGCGACTCTTGATCTCAGGGTCGTGAGTTCAAGCCCCATGTTGGGAGTGGAACCTACTTATAATTTAAAGAAAAAAAAAAGTTTAAAAAAAAAGCATATATGGAGAGAAGACGGCCTGAGTCCTTTTTTTCCCTTCTGTGAACAATTCATGGCTTTATCATATTCATCCCATAAAGCTAACAAGATGGGCCCTTAATGAAAGTAATGAAGATTTCAATCAGTTTCACTTCTTTCTGATATTATCTATAAGAGTCCTACAATAGTCAAGAAAACTAATCTTAAATGGAAATCTATATATATAAAGAGCAGTATTCTTGCTGTGGTTATCCACAGCCACTCAGGGGAAAAAAAATAGGAGAAGGCAGCAAGTAGAAATAAAGAACTTCAACTACACCGAGCGCCTGGCTGGCTCAGTTGGTAGAGCGTGTGACTCTTGATCTCCCGGTGGTGAGTTCAAGCCTCACATTGGACCATTGGGCCTAGAGTTTACTTAGGAAAAAAAAAAAAAATCTTAAGATCTAAGGGGCATTGTTTGCACCTTGTTTTGAAAGGGGCTGCTATTTACTAGTTTAATGACCTCCGGGAGATCACCACTAATGGGGGAATCAAATAAGGCAAAAGTAAGGGAATGCAATTTACAGCACACACGAAGGATTAATCCCCACTAATGACAAGAACTACGGCTGCATCATGAACCATCTCTTGTAAACGGCGGAAGAATCCTTACAGAGCACCTGTGAACAGGGATGATTCCTGAAATCACACATGAAGTTTTTCGAATTCATGGTCTCACTCATTTTGTCAAGTAGCCCCCAGTCCGTTGTCTCTTGATTTCCACTGCCTAGGCACCTGCATACAATCTCAAGTGGCAAAGCCCTAACATTCCAGACACGAAGACATCTCACTGCCGTGCATAGTTAACTTTTCACCTACCAGGAAAAACATCCCCAAACCCTTCTTGTTGTAATGAGGAGACTCAGATTAGTTGAGGAGGTAGTTAGGGACATCGATCAGGACGCTTTCAACCCCAAAGGGGCAGAGAGGCAGGTATTCTAATTAGATGGCATTGAAAGTTTCTCTAGTTTGAAGTAACTTCCCTTCCAATATCTCAACGTCCATTCTGTACTCTTCTGGGAGACACCCCAAAAAGTTGCTGTGGATTTAATTCTTTAAGGCTGATTTCATCCCTTGAAGTAATTTCAAGCATTTGACTCCAGTGCACACACTTTCCCCTTACACTGAAACCACAGCAATAGGTTTCGTGTTACGTTAGTTTTGTGGAAGATACGGGACACATTCATACCTAAATAATGTAGATTAACTTGTTCACATTTTTTTTAATTTTTTTTCAACGTTTATTTATTTTTGGGACAGAGAGAGACAGAGCATGAACGGGGGAGGGGCAGAGAGAGAGAGGGAGACACAGAATCGGAAACAGGCTCCAGGCTCTGAGCCATCAGCCCAGAGCCCGACGCGGGGCTCGAACTCACGGACCGCGAGATCGTGACCTGGCTGAAGTCGGACGCTTAACCGACTGCGCCACCCAGGCGCCCCAACTTGTTCACATTTTAAATTAGCAATTGTTTTCTTGAATAACATTGAGACCACACAAACGTCTAACCTCTATCATTCTTTTTTTATATGCGGAAATTTATTTTTTAAGATGCTTTGTTGGCAAATTGGCTAACATACAGTGCATACGGGGGCAGGTTTTCTCGAAGAGTACAAAACATGATGTAAACAACACAAAACCTGTCACACTCCAAACCAAGAAAGGAGAATCTCCCAGTTTCGGAGATTATACCAGCATTTACCGTGACATTGTTCTCCGAAGAATCGGTCTTCGAAGAATCAGTTTAGAGAGGGTGAGGGCCAGCACATAGATGACCTTTGGGCTCCTAGGTCTCTAGCACCCAAACATTACGTTTGTTTCAACAACAGGTTTTCCATTTCGGAATTTGTCATTAACCTCAGGGGATATTGCTACTATGATGATAAAGTTAAATAACCAGTTGGTTCTTTCTTTCTTTCTTTCTTTCTTTTTCTTTCTTTTCCCCTGTAGGATCCTGGCGATTCTGTGCTACAGGTCTGTCTAATCCACAGCCCTGTGTTCAGGGAGTGAAGAATTCCCTGATATTAAATGATAACCAGTCTCTCCACACGTACATATTTACATAAAAAAACAATATTCAGGTCATGTGTTGGGTTTTTTGTGCCCAGTGTTGTTTTGGTAAAGTAGGAGCCCAGGCATTTCGTGCATTTTAATATTTGTGTTTTGATTTCTAGGAAAGGAATTCTTTTCTAATTGTTTATGTGTTATCAGAACTTTCAGGATTGACAGTTGGCTACCATAACGCATTGTAGCTGTAGTATGACAATGACAGGTTTTATGCAAGTGATAGTTGAGAAGTTTCTCTCCAACCTCAGGAAAGCAAACAATGAAAACCAATGCAGGAGCTAGTCACTAGTACAAACATACAGTGGCCTGTTGGGTGGCACTTAAAGAATTTTAATTTATTGGCGATTAGTGGAATAAGTGACAAAGATTAAGTACCTAAACCACACATTCGTTGTTAAAAATGACCCGGGCAGCCTCTGTCTTTTATTCCTGGAAGACACTTCGGGCATTGTTCTTTTGCTCTGTGTATCTAACGTTATCAGAAACAAAAACCACACCAAAAATGCCACAGGATTACATTCTATTTTCAGTTCCCCCACTCCTGCCTTCTAGGTAGAATGATGTGAGTTGCTAGAAACAAATAGAAGACAGACATAATTAAGCAAGAGTTAGAGACCATTGGCCAATAAACCGTAATATAGAAGCGTGTGGGAAGAATCAAAAGAAAGGTTGTGTGCAGGTCTGGAATCCACATCCGTAAAATAAAAACATTTTTCCCCCTGAAACCACTTTATTCATTTATTTATTTATTTGCTCCTATTTTGGGGTTGTCCTCAAACCACTTTAATGAAAAAAATTCAAATTTCAGAAATCCAAATTCCTTTGATTCTTTTCATTTGTTCCTGTTACAATTCTCATAGTTTCTGCAGATCTGACATAGCCACCTTAGTACTTGGACATCTGCTAGCGACGCGTTGTTACACATATTAGATTCAGAATGACATTCTTTAAAAAAAAAAAAAAGTTTATTTATTTTTGAGAGAGAGAGAAAGAGAGAATCCCAACCAGGCTCCTCCCTGTCAGTGCAGAGCCGGAAGCGGGGCTCGAACCCACTAACCGGAAGATCATGAGCTGAGCCGAAACAGTCAGATGTTTCACTGGACTGAGCCACCCAGGAGGCCCCAGAATAACATTCTTGATTATTATTTTTTTGAGAGGAGGGGATGCAGGTGAGCAAGGGGCAGAGAGAGAAAGAGAGAGGGAGAGAGAAGAGGGCCTTACCCCAGGCTGGACATAACCTGAGAAGTCAAGTCAGAAGTCAGATGCTTAACCGACTTGAGGCACCCAAGCGCCCCAAAACGTCACTCTCGGTCATGATCTTAGGCCCGCAGAAAGCCAACCAGCAACATTTATTTCTCCTTTCTAGGGCTAGAGTCACGCAACTCACACTTAGTTCTCATTGCGACTCTTGGGTGGACCCTTGGGCAGAACCGAGAACTAAAAGGCCAAATGACCAAGTGAATTTAATGACCAAACGATCGTGCCGTCTTGAAGCCGTGACGTGAGTTAGGTTTCTAGATGCGCTTGGTATTCCCGAGTAAAGCCAGGCACAACCGACGAGAAGCAAGCTGTTCCCTTAGCGGGAACGCCCACCTCTACCCCAGAGAAACCGTCTGGATTTGAGTCTTTGTTTTAGACAGAAAAATGGAAGAAAACTTCGCTCAGGCCCAAACAGAGAAAGAGTTAGCCAAAAGAGGCTAGGGGGAAGCATTCCGCCTGGCGTCAAGGCATCTGCGCGCGGCCCCAGCCACCAGGGAAGATAGACCCTCAGGTGGCAGCGGCCTCACCCCTTCCCCTGCAGCCTGGATGCAAGCGTCAGCGTCCAATCCAGCCTCCCCCGGGGGGGGGGGGGGTCGGGGGTTCGTGCTGCCGAACCGTCCCCAAGGCCCTGAGAAGCCGCAGCCCAAGCGACACGTGCCTCCTCGAGTTCTCAGCGCTCCTCGGGGCGCAGGTGGCGCGTCTCTCCCGCCCTCGGGCGCCGGTGGCCGCCTCTTCACCCGCAGGGCTGGAAGGCTGCGCGGGGGTCGCCAGGGGTCAGACCGGCCGGCCGCTCGCCCTCGCTGGGTCTCCGCGGTGGCCCAGGGGGTCCCCAGCTTCCTCCGCCACGCCACCTCCCCCCGCGTGGGAGCGCAGCTGGGGGGCCAGCCAGGTGCCAGCTCGGCGGGAAGCCCAGGGGACACCTCCGCGCCACCCTGGAAGTCGCGCTTTCGAGACTGCAGGCGCTCTCTTTTCCTTCTTTTAATTTTTAAAAAAAAAATTTAACGTCTGTTTTTGAGAAGCAGCGACAGCGCGAGCAGGGTGGGGGGAGAGCAGAGAGAGGGCGACACGGAATCCGGAGCAGGCTGCGGGCTCTGAGTTGTCAGCACAGAGCCGCACGCGGGGCTTGAACTTGCAAACGGGAGATCAGGACCTGAGCCGAAGGCGGAAGCTTAACCGACTGAGCCACCCAGGGGCCCTGACTTTCTTTTCCTTCTTTGGGACCGTTTGGCTTCAGCCGTTGCTTGTGCTTATTAGTGGAACGTACCGCGCTTTTTCAGGGGGGCGTAGCGCTTTGGCGGGGGCGGTACCGGGAACGGGGACCGCCGGCGCTGCCGGGACCCCAGCCAGCCGGGAGCTCGAGAGTCGCCTCCCAGGGCTCAGCCGAGCAGCCCGGGGGACGGGGACGGGGACGGGGGGGCGGCTGCGGCGGCAGCCAGGCCGGAGGGACGATATTTTGAACCAGAGGACGGGAGCGTAGGCGTGCTCAGCGCCAGTGCGAGCGTCCCCGCCCCGCGGCCCAGCCCGCGTCCCGCTAGCGTCGCGGCCGAGCTGGCGCGAGTCCCCGGCAGGCGGCGCTGTTGCCCCGGCTGAGCGGGCGGAACGCGGGCGAGCGCCGGGCCGAAGGGGGCTGGGAGCGGGAGGGCCGAGCTGCGGCAGGAGCGACCCTCCGCGCCAGCATCGGTGTTTCCCGCCCCCCCCCCCCCGGACCTCCCGGCAGGGGGCATCGCGTCCGGGGTCTGTGGCAGCGGGTGCGGCCTCGAGCCTCGGGAGCGAACGAACCTGCCCCTTCCCGCCTTCCCCCCGCTGCGCTCCCGCGCTCCCGCCCCAGGCCACCAAAGCTGCGGCCTGCGACCTGGGGAGAGGCCACCTCCCTAGAGCCGGCTTGGGGCCCCTGGGTGCCCGCCGCCCTCGCGGCTCCTCCCGGCAGGGAACAGTCTCCTTGGTTTGCACCTCACCAGACTCCGGAGAATTTTCCAGCTTAAATGATTAGTGGCGGTTTGAGGGCTGATCCCCACCCTGGGCCCACTTTGGGAAGTGTGGGGGAGGGGTGGAGGCGGGATCATTCTTAATCTCGTCTCACAGCTAAATAATTTACTAGAGGTTTTCTCTCCCTGCCAATTCCCTTCCCTGCACTTGACTTCCTGCTTTGTGAAGCCCCGGGGAGAGAAAGGCCAAGTCTTAATAAAAGTTAATATTAATAGCGGTGGAGGCGCCCTGCCCGTGGTTTTCCGACACCTGATCATCCCCTCCCCTCCCAAGCCGAGCCCCCTTCCTCTGGTGTTTCTTTGAAAATGGGAGATGGGACTTGCGCTTTGGAGTACGTTTGGTAAGTCAGGACACTGGAAGAAGGACGCTTGGGCCACGTTCTTTGCAAACCACATCCTCCTGCGGCTCAAGTGGCAAAGGTCGAGCGTGCACACAGTAGTCGCCCCACAGGAGCAGCGCCCGCCCCGCCGCGGCTCTGGCTCTGGCTCACAGAGTTTAGAGATAAGCGGGGCAGGAGAGTCAGCAGGTTTGACAGGAGAGATACCCGCAGGAAGGGAACGGGCAGAGCAAACTCAGTGGAGGTGGGAGTGGGAGGGTGGGGAGAGCAAAATTGACTGGCGAGGGAGAAGTGTTCAGCACGCAGTTCAAAACAAAACAAAACAAAACAAAAGCAGCGAGGCAACAAACCCATCTTGTAAAAAGAATACCTAGTGTCAAGGTCACCTTTTCCTAACGTGTGGTCAAAGGATTCAAACATGCGGTCTTTCCTATAGAGAAGTCTGGTTTGGTGTAAACTTTTATTAATGCAAGCGGAGGGCTTGCACAAACAATTCCTTTCAGCAAAGTTAAACAGTGCAGAAGCGTGGGAAAAACAAAAGTTAATTTCTCCTCTATTCTTTAAATCCCATCCGTCTGAGATAGCCCGGGCGGTATCATTCCAAGAGCTTTTTGTGTTTATGCAAACATTTGTTACATACTATCTTGTACTTCATTTTTCCTTCCTGTAAACAAAAACAAAGTCAAGTCATATTTGTGGGTTGTTTTTATCACTTAATAATGTATCATGGGGATTCCCCAGCTCATTACATGGAAATCCGACAGACTCTTTTTAGTGATCACCACATTTTGTAAATTTAGATAGGTCAGAATCCTATTCATTTAGTCAACAATTTCCTGAATGTTTATTATGTGCTGAGAAAACACTAAGATCACAGACACACACCCCAAACTAATGTAACATTGTGTGTCGCCTAGACTCAAAAAAAAAAATAATAATAATAAGTTAAAAAAAGGCCTCTCTTCCTTAGCCAAATTATGGAAAGAGCCTAAATGTCCATCAACTGACGAATGGATAAAGAAGATGTGGTTTACGTACACAATGGAATACTACTTGGCCATGAGAAAGAATGAAATCCGGCCATTTGCAGCAACGTGGATGGAACCGGAGGGTGTTATGCTAAGTGAAATAAGTCAGGCAGAGAAAGACAAATACCGTATGTTTTCACTCATATGTGGATCTTGAGAAACTTAACAGCAGATCACGGGGGAGGGGAAGGGGGAAGGGAAGGGGGAAAAACAGAGAGGGAGGGAGGCAAACCATAAAAGACTCTTAAATACAGAGAATTTAGGGGCTCCTGGGTGGTTCAGTCAGTTAAGCCTCCACCTTCAGCTCAGGTCACGATCTCACAGTCTGTGAGTTTGAGCCCCGCGTCCGCCTCTGGGCTGATGGCTCAGAGCCTGGAGCCTGCCTCCGACCCTCTCTCTCTGTCCCTCCCCCATTCATGCTCTGTCTCTCTGTGTCTCAAAAATAAATAAACGTTAAAAAAAGAATTTAAATACAGAGAACTGAGGGTGGGGGGAAAGCAGGTGATGAGCACGGCGTGTAGTATGGAAGCCAATCTGACAATAAATTATATTTTTTTAAAAAACCTCTATTCTTGGGCAGCTTACGTTCTAGTGGGGAGAGACTGCAAATAACCATATTTATTTAACGACTTCACTACTGACAATATCCAAGTTGCTGTGAAAAGGTAAACATTTTTTAACATATATCCTTTTAGAGCGCACCTGGCTGGCTCAGTCAATAGACCAAACGACTCTTGATCTTGGGGTTGTGAGTTCAAGCCCCATGTTGGGTGTAGAGATTATTTAAAATAAAATCTTAAAAAAACAAAAACCAACCCCCCCCAACATACACCCTTTTAGACCTTCGTATTTTTAAAGGACAGATTACTTAAACCCGAAATGCTAAATCAAAGAAAATGCCCATTTTTTACTTTACTAAATATAGGCATTGTTTTCCAAAAAGGTTTGTGACTGCATTAGAGATTATCTTTTAACTTTTTATTAATCTGATGGACAGAAAATGCTAATTTAACCTTAGTTCCATGATTATTAAGCAGGTTGAGCATATTTTCATGTGTTTATTGGGTATTTGCATTTTCCGTGATTTGCCTGAGTCTATTATTTTATACTAAACAGAAAGAAAAGTGCAGGGCATCCACATCCCAGGCCCTGTGCTTGAATCTTTAACTTAAATTATTTGATTTAATCTTTGCAACAACCAGCATATAGTCCTATAAAATGGATTCTGATCCAGGTCTGACATCAAACATCACGGTATTTCAACCAGTATCGAGTCTGATTCCCGAATATAGCAGACTTTCTAAGTATAAAGGCAAAGTAAGAAAGTATAAAGGAAATAATGGATAGCTACCAAAAATATCATTTCAAAAACTTACTTATTAAAATTTGTTTAATGTTTATTTATTTTTGAGAGAGAGAGAGAGAGACACAGAGTGTAAGCAGGGGAGGGGCAGAGAGAGAGGGAGACACAGAATCGGAAGGAGGCTCCAGGCTCTGAGCTGTCAGCACAGAGCCCGAAGCGGGGCTTGAACTCGCGAACTGTGAGGTCATGAGCTGAAGTCGGACGCTCTACTGACTGATCCACCCAGGCAGCCCCAGCATTTCAAAAATTTAAAGGCAAACAAAAAAATGACAAAATAGTATTTGCTACAAAAACAACAGCATTGTGATTTTTAACATATAAATAATTCAATGCAAAATAAGAAAGCCCCTAGACTTCTGCCACTCCTCCCTCAAATAAACCCAACATACAATGGTGGGACAGGTAAAAGACAGCTGCTACTGATACTCCTGTTCTAAAGCAGAGAAATCGGAAACACACAGCAGTCACTGGTTTATATTAATTCTGAAATCCATCCAAGCGTCTGTTGCCTGTTTATTGATTGGGACGCCATCTTGCTCCCTGGGAGTGGCCATCTGGGACTTTTTCCTCTGCCCGGTTGGCCTTTGTTCCTGTTCTCTGAGTCATCCTTCCTTTTTCCATGAAACGTGGTCAATGTTTGCAATATTTTCAGCCTGCTTCACGCCTAGAAGTTTGGGCACCCAAAGATCTCAGTTCATTTTGTACAATCTTTGTTCCTTTCAACTGAAAGTGATATAATTACTTTAACATCCTTGTGGATTTCTTATGTTTCAATTTATAAAACTATTCCCTTAAGTTAAATTACCCACAAGTCTCTTAGATAAGTCCTTCTCTACCTTGAGTCCCCGTGAAGCCGTTGTGCAAAAGTGCCTTTAAGAGTTTTAGAAGCCCAGGGCACCTGGCTGGCTCTGCTGGTAGAGGATGTGACTCTTGATCTTGGAGCTGTGAGTTCGAGTCCTCTACGTAGGGTGTAGAGATTACTTAAAAATAAAAACTTTAGGGGCGCCTGGCTGGCTCAGTCGGTTGA
Organism: Herpailurus yagouaroundi; assembly: GCF_014898765.1. NCBI lineage: Eukaryota > Metazoa > Chordata > Mammalia > Carnivora > Felidae > Herpailurus > Herpailurus yagouaroundi. The sequence goes on along the minus strand of NW_024412428.1, from coordinate 6,955,414 downwards.
GTGCCTGGCTCTTGATTTTGGGCTCAGATCCCAGGGTTGTAGCAACTGTGCCCCGTGTCAGGCTCCATTCTGAGAGTGGAACCGGCTGAAGATTCTCTTTTTGCCTCTGCCCTTCTCCCTGACTCTTTTTCTCTAAAATTAAAAAACAAAACAAAACAAAACAAAAAAACACTTAAAGGATTTTTAGAAACTCTATTGTTTAACAGAGATTATTCGTAAGGCTTTCCCTAAAATCCTTAGAAGTCTGATGAGCTCCAGAGTATACCATCTTAAAATATGCCACTTTGGGGCTACCTGGGTGGCTCAGTCAGTTAAGCATCCGACTTTGGCTCAGGTCATGATCCCGTGGTTGACCCCTGCCTCGGGCTCTGTGCTGATGGCTCAGAGGCTGGAGTCTGCCTCCAATTCTCTGTCTTCCTCGCTCTCTTCCCCTCCCCCACTCATGGTCTGTCTCTGTCTCTCTCTCTCTCTCTCTCTCTCTGTCTCTCTCTCAAAAATAAATAAACGTAAAAAAAAAAAAGGATCAATTCATAGCGAATCGTGTTTCATTTATATCTCCTCCATATTCTGAAGAAAATGCAAAGCATCATATGAATTCATCTCTAAATGTTTTAGAGAGTACCTTTAAAAGATATGGACATATTTACCATTGTTGTATCTATTTTTTATATATTTTTTCATTATTATATCTTAAAAAAATAGCACTTCTGCACAACAAAGTCAACTTTATGGGAGAAAATATTTGCAAATTGTATTTCTGATAAGGGGTTAATATCCAAGATATATAAAGAACTCATACAACTCAATGGCAAAAAATCAATCTGATTAAAACATGAGCAGAGAGGACCTGATTAGACATTTCTTCAAAGAAGACATACACATGAAAAGATGGTTGAACATTAATCATCAGGGACATGCAAATTGAAACCACAATGAAATATCCCTTCACATCTGTTAAAATGGCTAGTATTAAAAGACAAGAAATAACAATTGTTGTTGAGGATGTGGAGAAAAGAAACCTTTGGGCACTGTTGTTGAGAACGTAAATTGGTAGAGCCATGGTGGAAAACGGTATGGAAGTTCCTCAAAAAATTAAAAATAGGACTACCATTACCATATGATCCAAGAATTCCCCTTCTGGGTATTTACCCAAAGAAAATGAAAACACCAATTCGAAAAGATATATGCACCCTATGCTCACTGCAGCATTGTTTACAATAGTTAAAACATGGAAACAACTAAATGCCCATTGATGGATGAATGGATAAAGAAAAGGTCACACACACACACACACAGAAATATTATTTAGCCATAAAAAAGGATATAATCTTGCCATTTATGACAAAATAGATGGACCTTGAGGGCATCATGCAAAGTGAAATGTTAGACAGAAAAAGATAAATATCATATGATCTCACTTATATGCGGAATCTTAAAAAAAAAAAGGAGACAAAAACAGAAAACGGAACAAACAAAACAGAGCTCACGGATATAGAGAACAGAGTGGTTGTTGCCTGAGGTGGGGTGTAAAGGGAAGGTGAAATGGGTAAAGGGGATCAAAAGTACAAATTTCTAGTTACGAAATAAGTAAGTCATCGGGATGTCATGTACAGCATGGTAACCGTCGTTCATAATACTTTACGGCATACTGAGGGTGGCTAGGCGAGCGGGTCTTGAAAATTCTCATTATGAGAAACCAGTTTTTGCAACTACGCATGGTGATGGACGTCAACTGGACTTATTGTGGTGATCACTTCACAACATATACAAATAATGAATCATTATGTCATACGCCTGAAGCTAATGTAACGTCATGTCATTATACTTCAATAAAAATAGCGATATTTCTTAATATCGTTAAATATGTACTTTGAATTCAAAGTTACAATTGTCTTATAAGTCTTGTAAATGTTTTTATTTTATAGTTTTGCTTAAACTGGGATACGAAAAGGTTCATAAAATTTTGATTGATTGATATTTCTCTTACGGCTTTAATAATCTATAGTAGAGATTAATCCCTCAAATTTCTTTGTGTTTTTAATCTTACAATTTATTTGATGAAGAAAATAGGTTTATTTGTCCCAGGGGATAATCTACATTCTGGTTTGTTGATTATATCATATATATATATATATATATATAATATATAATATATAATATATAATATATGTATGTTCATATATATACACATACATTCATATTCCCCCTTTCTGAGATAAATGGTAGTATACTATATATCTAGAGTTATTTTGAAAATATGATTCTGGGGCACCTGGGTGACTCAGTCGGTTAAGGTCATGATCTTGTGGTTCATGAGTTCAAACCCTGCATCAGGCTCTGTGCTAACAGCTCAGAGCCTTGAGCTTGCTTCAGATTTTGTGTCTCCCTCTCTCTCTGTCCCTCCCCAACTTGTGCTCTGCCCCTCTCTCTCATTCTCAAAAATAAACATAAAACAATAAAATAAAATATGATTCTAATTTTTAGCTGAAATGGGGAATCCAAACAGGTCTCCCAGAATTTCACCAGTAACTATATTAAAGACCACCGGAAGGTAAACGTGGTAAATAAAATTAAAAAATAAAACAAAGAAATCCATGGAGGATTTTGGCATCAGGGGAGGGAAAAGAAAGAAGGAAGCGAATGTGTTGGAAAATTATAATCTAATAATGAAAACACAGTAAGAAGCATAATTGACAGGATGGGAAGAAGGGAGATGATCGTAATGTTGAATTAATGCACGTATTTATTCCTTTAGTGAGTCTTTCGCCGTTTGTTGCACCCCTGCCAAACACGAGACTCTATGTTGTGTATTACAACATTGATAACACTATGAGAGGAAAGTCAAGATGGAAAGAGGAAACATTTGGAAAAGAGATATGGACTTCTTTACATAGTTCCCTGCACATTTGTTTACCTTAGCGTGTCCCAGAACCATAGGCCAGAAAACAGTTGAAAGGCTGGGATAAAGTAGGCTTTCTTGGATGATGTACCGTATCAGAGGTGATATGACAGGTGTGATGTCCATACCTGGACGACCCTCAGGGACAGTCTTCAGTTTCAGGACTTGAAAGTCGGTATTTACAATGAACACATTTAAGGAAGGTTTGCAAATGTTTTTTTTTTTTTTTATTTACATCCAAGTTAGTCAGCATACAGTGCAATAATGATTTCAGTAGAATCCAGTGATTTAGGGAATTTTTGCAAACTTTTATTAATTTATTTTATTTATTTATTTATTTTTTTAAAGCTGCTTAAGTATTTATACTTTAAATTTTTTTTTTAACGTTTATTTATTTTTGAGACAGAGAGAGAGCATGAACGGGGGAGGGGCAGAGAGAGAGGGAGACACAGAATCCGGAAACAGGCTCCAGGCTCTGAGCCATCAGCCCAGAGCCCGACGCGGGGCTCGAACTCACGGACCGTGAGATCGTGACCGGAGCTGAAGTCGGACGCTTAACCGACTGAGCCACCCAGGCGCCCCTTATTTTAAATGATGTCTATTTTTTTTCCAAATGGGACAGTCATGTGAAAAATACAAATCATCAGAAATACAAAATAAGAGTGGAGGCCCCCCAAAGTTCCAGTAAGGGTCTGTTAAATTTTTCTGGATTCATAATATTCTTTTTGCTACTTGCAAACATCTACAAAATGCGGAATGTCGATGACGAAAAATAATTTCTTCTTTGGAACTTAGCTAATGATAGCTGACATTTATTGCAAGAACTTCAGTAATTTGCCTAGGGCTGCACAGCTAGTAAATGGTGGATCAGGAATTCAAACCTGGGGCTGCCCGGCGGGCTCAGCTGGTACAGCATGTGACTCTTGATCTGGGGGGATTGTGAGTTCAAGCCCTGCATTGGGGGTAGAGTTTACTTAAGGAAAGAAAAAAGAATTCAAATCCAGAAGTCCAGCTTTAGAGTACACACTAGAGAGGCTTTCTAGAGCAGGGCTATTCCACAGAAATATAATCTGATCCAGGGCGACCGGGTGGCTCAGTTGGTTAAGCCTCTGACTTGATTTCCACTTAGGTCATGATCACAATTTGTGAGAGAGAGAGAGGAGAGAGAAGCCCAGGATGCCTCCACACTGTCAGTGCTCAGCCCGATGCGGGGCTCGATCTCACAAACTGTGAGGTCACGACCTGAGAAAAGTCAAGAGTCGAACACTTAACGGACTGCGCCACCCAGGCGCCCCACCAAGTCCTAAATTTGATGTGCATTTTGCACTTTCGGCACGTCTCGGTTTGGAATAGCCACCTTTCAAGTGCTCACTAGCCACGTGTGGCCGGGGGCTACTCTATGGACGATGCAGAGCCCGGCAGTTTGACTTGTTCCTTCGATAAATGCTTCCTGCAGGCCCACTGTGCGCCGGGCGTCATGCCCGGTGCTGGGGACTCAGTGACGAGTTAACGTGAGATCGTGAGCACCACTCTGAAAAGAGAGAGAGAGAGAGAAGATTACTAGAGACACTACTTTAGATAATGTGGACAGGAGACATATTTTTCCACGTTGGACGTTGGAATAGAGAGCTGGGTGGGCCAGGCATTAGAGAGCTTATTGTATTCAGGTGCGCTTTAAGTGTTTTCCATACATGAACTCCTTTCGTCTTCACAAAATCCAAGAAGCTGGGTCTATTATTGTCCCTCTTCCAGATGGAGACCAAAATGGAAGACAGTAAATAAACTTGCCCACGTTTACACGGTAACCCGCTTGAGCAGGCTTCAGGAAGAAGAGGTGCTCAGGCAGAGGCATTACGGGGTACAAATCTCAGGGGGGCTGTGGCAGGCTGATGGGACCCCCCCATCTCTGGGTCCCAATCCCTGGCACTTGTGAGTGTCGCCTCATAGGGCAAAAGGGACTTTGCAGATATGATTAACTTAAGGGTCTTGAAATGGGGAGATGATCCTGGATTATCCGGGTGGGTCCAGTGTCATCACTGGGGTCCTTAGATGGGGGAATGCAGGGGCACCTGGGTGGCTCAGTCAGTTGAGCATCTGACTCCAGATTTCGGCTCAGGTCATGATCTCACGGTTTGTGGAACTGAGCCCTGCGTTGTCGTGCTCAGAGCGGAGCCTGCTTAGATTCTCTCCCCCTGCTCGTGTGCTCTCTCTCTCTCTCTCTCTTAAAAGAAAGAAGAGGGATGCAGAGGGGGATTGGGTGACACACATGATGACTATGGAAGCAAGAGGTCTGGTGACTGAAGGCAGGGGTAGGAGCCCCGGAAAGCAGGCATCCTCTAGAAGCTTAGACGTAAGGAAACAACCTCTCCCCTCTAGCCTCCAGAAGGGGCACTGACACTTTTATGTTAGATTACTGACCTCCAGGACTGTGAGACAATATATTCATGTCATTTCAAACTGCTGAGTGTGTGGTAATTTGATGGCAGCAATAGAAAATGAATATAGGATCTACACGTGCGTCCTTTCTCTGTGCTCGATCTAGCCTCCGCGTCTTCGCTCTAGCCACTCTCTCGGCACAGTCCCTCTCCTCGTCCCCTCTCCTCAGCTGGACCACTTCAAACTCTGCTAACATTTTCCTGGATCCCCAGGCTTGGTTTCTCCTTCCTCTGTGTTCCTTGAGCACTTTATATAACTCTCTGCTGTATCACTTATTACCTTATATGATAGTACACCCTTCTTTCTACTTGTCTGATTCTCGCTTCAAAAGATGTACTTCCTGAGGGTAGGCATCCTGTCTTCTGTCTCTTTCCATCCCCAGTAATCAGCAGAGGGCCTGGTAAATAGTAAGCAGTTCATTCAAGTTTATGGCATAAAAGCAAACAAACAGAACACCACAGTAAGAATCACATCCTATAAAGTTCCCTTCACAAAAACAATTTGCTCACCAGTACCTTGCGCTCTCTGGTCAGCTTCCAACGGCCACAAGAGGGGTGGGGGGTATCTTACCATCCTCATACTCTCCCACCCCAGGAAGACTTCCCATCCCCCCCTCAGTCAGTTTGACCTTGAACCGTTCCGTCCGATGGCATCCTAAATCAGACACCCTTCCCAAGTACTGTGCAGTTTGACCCCGCGTCATTATTTCTGGTGGTTGAGGCTCTACAGGTCAGCCAATGATTAACGAGGTGAATGAAGTGTTTACAGACTTTTAAAAGCAGACCTCAGTGGCAACTCGGTACACTTGTTACATTGTCCATAGCAAATGTGACAACGATTCAGTCAATGTTCTTTTAGATCTTCCCACTTTTCTTCTCAACATGAAGTTCGTAAGGTCAAGTAAGAAAAAAATGTAAAACGTCATCTGCAATCCTTCTAATCACTGATAACATTTTTAAAGTTTATTATTAATTTTAAAATTAGTACATTCCTATTGTCAAAAGTATAAACAACACAGAAGAACATCCAGTGAAATGTAAAGGAATACCTACTCCCACGCCCCAGAATTAACCGCTATTAATAGTTGGTCATGCTTTTATCTAGTCTTTAAAAACAACAACAACTGTAGGGGTGCCTGGGTGGCTTAGTTGTTTAAACGTCCGACTCTTGGTTTCAGCTCAGGTCACGATCTCATGTTTTGTGGGTTCAAGCCCCGTGTCGCGATCCACGCTGCCAGTGAAGAGCCTGCTTGGGACTCTCTCTATCTCTCTCTCTCTCTCTCTCTCTCTCTCTCTCTCTCTCCCTCTCTCTGCCCCTTCCCTACTCATACTCTCTTTCAAAATAAACTTAAGGGGCACCTGGATGGCTCAGTCGGTTAAGCGTCCGACTTCGGCTCAGGTCACGATCTCACGGTCCGTGAGTTCGAGCCCCGCGTCGGGCTCTGGGCTGATGGCTCGGAGCCTGGAGCCTGCTTCGGATTCTGTGTCTCCCTCTCTCTCTGCCCCTCCCCTGCTCACGCTCTGTCTCTGTCTCTCAAAAATACATAAATGTAAAAAAAAAAAAAATTCAAAATAAACTTAACTATAAAGCAACTGTTTACAACAAAAAAAAAAGCACAAGATCGCAACAATAGTAATGAAAACAACCAATGAAATTCCACAAAACTGACGAAGGTCAATTAATTTCAAAAATCGCAGTCTTATTTTTAAGGACAGCTAAACTAATCGTGTGCAGGATGCACGTTGTGACTGTGCACGAGCCCTCTGGCAGCCCCAACCCTCTCAGACATTCAGTGTATCGTGGCAAGGATAATGGGATGGATGGGGACTCTCACAACACTTTATCAGCATTGTTTGGTTACCCACATAACACCAATTTTATAAGTGGTGAAAATAAAACGGCTGAGAAGGAGGCCTTAAGCCACCTTTACAAGCCGATGGCTGAACTGAGCAAAGAAACAAAGCTGAGCAAAGGGGTCTTAAATTGTTTCTGGTCTCTGCTCCACTTTTCATCATCGAGGGCTTGACAGCTATGTGGCTCTCTAGGTGATAGCTTGGATAAATAAGTATGATGTGTGAAGTGATTTTATTTAACCTCCAAGGTTAAATACAGTTCAAGGTGGAGCCCTAGAGTTTGCCTGTCGATATGGCCTTAGTTGTGACTGTTTTCAAGAATATGGACTTTGTGGCTGATTTATTTTCTTTAAACATGCCTTATGCATACTTTCCAGAATCAGCTACAGGGTTGGCCTTGAAAAAGCACCCTCCTTACGTCCAGGAGAACTCGGTTATATTTGCACAACAGGTTGAAAAGAGTAACATCTGAAAAGGAGTCTGTATTTGCCATTTGTTTTCATGACAGTGCAGAAGATACGGACTTCACAAACAATAGTGAGAATCTTAACAAATTCACACTCACATTCCACCCTTGCCAAAATTCAGCTCCAATCTTGGATTTTGCTTTCCGGAAATATTTCTACCATCTATTCACCTTTGCCTTCACCGGAAGGGGTCCACAACAGACCCAGAATCGTAGCCCGGCCTAGCCCAGATTCCACATGGGTGGGACCAGATAAAGAGGTAGAGACCAAGAGGCAAGGTTCCCTGGGGACCTCTGAGAAACTAGCTACCGCAAAGAGACATGCTGGAAGTCAGGGAAGGCTCATAGAGAGCATCCAATGGTTGATGAGCTAACAGACTTGATAGAGGACCCAGGGTATCATCCAGAGCCTAGTATAGTTATTATTATATTATATTATATTATAAATGTATATAATAAACTATAATTATTTATCAAAAAACATTTTTTTTGAGAGAGAGAGAGAATGAGTGCACGTAAGGGCAGAGAGACAGAGAGAGAGAGAGAGAGAAGTAGGGTTCACCTGAGGCTCCTGTTCTCCTGAGGCGGGGCTCGAGCTCACCCCATGTGGGACTCGAAGTCACAAACTGTGAGATCATGACCCGAGCCAAAGTCATATGCTGAACGATTGAGCCACCCAGGTGCCCCCCAATTAATCTTCATGTAAGGGAGGATAGAAGAAATGAAGAAAGGCAGGCAAACACAGGAAGAGTAAGTTGGTGGGTCCTTCCAGTCAGAGGCAACAGAACATTGTTTAGAGGCAGGACCGTGGTTTTGGAACTTGCACGTATGCACCAATGGGCCCAGAGAATGAAGGGGCCTGTGAGTCCCCGCTGGGGGATTGGCCTTGATGCTTCAGCCTATGGAAGCTGCTGAGAAAGTTCAGGTAATGGAGAGTTAAGAGCACATTCTGGGGCACCTGGGTGGCTTGGTCGGTTGAGTGTCTGACTTTAGCTCAGGTCACGATCTCATGATTCGTGAATTCGAGCCCCGCATCCTGCTCTGTGCTGACCGCTCAGAGCCCGGAGCCTGCTTCGGATTCTGTGTCTCCCTCTCTCTCTGCCCCTCCCCTAGCTCACATTCTGTCTGTCTGTCTCTCTCAAAAACAGATAAACGTTAAAAAAAAAAAAAAAGAGCACTTCACGTACTGGAAAGACCACTTTGGCCTAGGGGCACTGCCCTAAGGACAAAGTGTGAAGGAAAAACCATGGTGGGTGGAGACAGAGGAGGAAGCAGATTTGATACGGTTCTGGAAGGGAGAATGAGCAGACCGAATATTCTGAGATTTGTGGGGTGAGGATTTGAGTACATATGTTGAGGACATTTATCTTAACATGCTGCATTTCCTTCCACATATTGTTTATTATAAAATCACGTATTGTATGTATACGATTTCAAAGTAAACACACCGTAAGAAATAGTACATTCCCAAAGCTTCTGATGTGAAACAAAATGCGAACACAATAACCCGCTGTTTTAAATTAACGTACAGATTTTTCCTTCTATTCATCCCTCGATGACATGTCCTGTGGGGACAAATGACACCTTGTCTTTCTTCATAGGGATCCCATGTCACCAAAGCAGTGTAAAAACATAATTTTAACAATTAAATTTCAGAGTCCAGTCCTTTGGGGCGGCGCCTGGGTGGCTCAGTCGGTGAAGCGTCCAACTTCGGCTCAGGTCATGATCTCGCGGTTTGTGAGTTCGAGCCCCGCGTCAGGCTCCACGCTGACAGCTCGGAGCCTGTAGCCTGCTTTGGATTCTGTGTCTCCCTCTCTCTGCCTCTCCCCGACTCGTTCACTCTCTCTCTCTCTCTCTCTCAAAAATAAACATTAAGGGGCGCCTGGGTGGCGCAGTCGGTTAAGCGTCCGACTTCAGCCAAGTCACGATCTCGTGGTCCGCGAGTTCGAGCCCCGCGTCAGGCTCTGGGCTGATGGCTCAGAGCCTGGAGCCTGTTTCCGATTCTGTGTCTCCCTCTCTCTCTGCCCCTTCCCCGTTCATGCTCTGTCTCTCTCTGTCCCAAAAATAAATAAACGTTGAAAAAAAATTAAAAAAAAATAATAATAAACATTAAAAAAAAAAGACCAGTCCTTAAAAAGATAAGCTAAGTAGTCAGATATTTTCACGTGATAAATTGAGTGCTGTGTTGGCTCGTCACTACTGGTCTATGTGGGGTCTCTAAGGAGCCAAGAAGGCATGCCCAGTGAAGTTTGGGAGCTGAAGGAAAAAGATAAACTTAAAATGTCCCCCTTCACGATTCATCCTTATCCGCAAAGCACCCTGAATGGTCTCCTGGTCCAAGGTCTGCTCAGGAGACAGAAACCATGAAAGTTACGTCCCTCACATGGAGAAGAAGCAGACATGAGAAACTATGAGTGAAAAAAGAACACAAAGGTATCATGTAAGTAGCGAATGCAAGAGCCAGCTACCCCCCTAGGGCTGGGACAACAAAATAAAGAGGTGGTGAATATGAAAACTGAGAAACTTGAAGAGGGTGCCCCTGGAGCTGAGGTCTCTGGGGAGGGGCTGTCGGCAGCCAAAGGTGATGATGTCTTTGCGGGATCATTGCTGCCTTTGCGGAGGTGTGGATTCTGGAAAAACCCCAAACTGGAATAAACAGCTGCGAATGGACTAAAGTGGCAAGAAGAAGCCTGCCCTGGCTCGCACTGAAGTGAGCAGGAAACAGAAACAAACCCTCCCTCCTGCCTCTGGCCACCAAACCTCCCCCTAGTGCCTCCTACTGGTTGGTGGAACCAAACCAATAACCAGCTGCCCCAGGAGAAATGTAGTGTTGGTGTCTCGGCTCAGCTCCAGCATCACAAAGGAGAGTATAGGAGGGTGGGTTTGAAGCCGAGAAATAAGAGCCTAAAGGTCACATTTGTTTTTAAAAGTGTTTGACCCAAAAGTGTTTGACCCGAGTTCTCCCCACTCCCTTCTTTCTTTTCATTTTTGTTTTTTCTTTTTTTTAATTTTATTTTTTTTAACGTTTTATTTATTTTTGAGACAGGGAGAGACAGAGCATGAACAGGGGAGGGTAGCAGAGAGAGAGGGATACACAGAATCTGAAACAGGCTCCAGGCTCTGAGCTGTCAGCACAGAGCCTGACGCGGGGCTCGAACTCACGGACCACAAGATCATGACCTGAGCCGAAGTCGGACGCTTAACCAACTGAGCCACCCAGGCGCCCCCATTTTTGTTTTTTCTTAAAGTTTTTTTTTTTTTTTTTTTACTTAAGCAATCTCTACACTCAACATGCACACAACACGGGGCTTGAACTCATGACCCGAGATCAAGAGTTGAGAACTCTAGGGGCGCCTGGGTGGCTTAGTCAGTTAAGCGTCCGACTTCGGCTCAGGTCATGATCTCGCAGTCCGGGAGTTCGAGCCCCGCGTCAGGCTCTGTGCTGACCGCTCAGAGCCTGGAGCCTGTTTCAGATTCTGTGTCTCCCTCTCTCTCCCTCTCTCTCTCTCTCTGACCCTCCCCTGTTCATGCTCTGTCTCTCTCTGTCTCAAAAATAAACGTTAAAAAAAAAAAAAAAGAGTTGAGAACTCTATCCACGGAGCCAGCCAGATGCTGTTCCACACCACCCCCCCTCTCGTTTCTAGTCCTTCTCCCTCCAAAGAGGATTTGAGTTGGTTTCCAACAAAGGCACATACATTTAAAACAAAAAAGCTTAAAATAGTTGAAGTAAGGATCAAGCACCACTCAGAACAGTGTTTGCAAAACTTTGGGAACCAAAGTAGAAACACGTTTTATATTATGACTTAGTAGACATATATACACATGGCTGAAAAGTTTCATAAAGTAATACTTATGCTCGCTAAGACGAACCCAGTCTGATATTTTCTGTTCTATTTTGTTTGCTCTATATATTTTATATTTTGTTTGTTCTATATTTATGTTTTTTGAGCTCTCATAACTCACTGAACTGACTTCATCAATGACTAAGAGGTTGCAAGCTACTGTGTGAAAACTGTTAATCTAGAGGAGGGGGAGATCCAGCATTATATCATTACAGACAACATTTAGCGGCCATTTCCATATCAAAAAGTACTTTTCACACCCTTTGTTTTATTGAACTCTCACAACAATCCTGTGAGGTGGGTGTTTCCCCCCAACTCACCAATGAGAAAACAGATTTAAAGTAAACCAAGCCAGGCTCGCAGTTCTAAAGAGTAATGAATGGTGAATACAGAACTAGAAGTCAATTTTTCTGGTTGAAAATCCCAAACTTCCTCAACATGCTATGCTAGAATGAGAGATGTAGTTACTTTGAGCTCTAATTTTATTTTAATTTTTTTCATTTAATTTTTTAACATGTATTCATTTTTGAGAGACAGCGAGATAGAGTGTGAGTGGGGGAGGAGCAGAGAGAGAGGGAGACACAGCCTCTGAAGCAGGCTCCAGGCTCCGAGCTGTCAGCCCAGAGCCCGACTCGGGGCTCGAACTCACAGACTCAGAGATCATGACCTGAGCTGAAGCTGGACGCCCAACCGACTGAGCCACCCAGGCGCCCCTGAACAGCAATTTTAGGTTTGAAGTTTTTGCTAGAAAAGGCAGACGATGAGTTGTACGGTGCTCATGGTCTGAGGAAAGCAAGCACACAGTTTATCTGAACAAGTCTCCTAGAATGAAATCCAAGGACATGGGCTCCCTACCTGGACTACATGTAAGTATTGTTTCCGCATGTGTTTTTTCGCAGAAAACACCAAATTATTATGACAATTTTTATATAGACTCTTGGCAACTGGTAGAGATTGCCAGCTGTCCCTGGTATTCATTCTACTCTTCCTCCTTTAATGTTCTGCCCTCCCATTTTTTTTAAGTGTATTTATTTATTTTGAGAGAGAGAGAGAGAGAGAGAGAGAGAGAGCAGGGGAGGGGCAAGCAGGCTCCGAGTTGCCAGCAGAGTCCGAGTCTGATGTGGGGCTCGAACCCGCAAACTGTGGCATCATGGCCTAAGCAGAAGTCAAGAGCTGGATGCTTAACCGACTGAGCCACCCAGGTGCTCCCCCTCCCATTTTTAATCAGACAAATGGCCATCTAGAATGAAGACCCCATTTTCCAGCCTGCTGTACAGGTAGCTAAGTCTTGTTAATAAAGTGTAAGCAAGAGGGGTGTAACTTTCCTCAAGTGTCACTAAAGGGAACTGTATGCATTATCTATTGTTGTAACAGCAAGTCAGCACACATTTAAAAGCTTAAAACGACACACATGTATTATCTCCCAGTCTCCTTGGGTTAAATGCCCCCTTTGGCTCGCACAATTCTCTGCTCCAGGGTTCAGATGGTTAAAATTAAGTTGCTGGCCAAATGGGCTCTTCTAGGAAAGCTTTGGGAACAACTCAGGTTCTTGGCACAATGTAGGTGCTCATGGTGTAGGACTGAGGTCCCCGTTTTCTTGCCAATTATCACCTGGCGGCACCCCTTAACTCCCAGAAGCCTCTCTCCAGTCCTTGCACCTGGGTCTCTACACCCTAGAGGTAGCAACAGCATATCAAATCCTCTCACACTTGGAAACTCTGACTCTCCCTTCTGCTGCATATCTTGGATTCCAAGCTAGAGGAAGTTCTCTGCTTTTAAGGGTTTATACGATCAGATTGGGCCTACCAGGTAATCTGGGATGATTTCCTTATTTTGAGGTTCCCTAACTTAATCACATCTGTAAAATCCCTTTTGCCCTCTTACAGAACATACTTACAGGTTCAAGGATTACAGGGGGGACATCTTTCAGTGATCAAGGGTTTACCCTTCTTTGTTTCTTTCCTGCTGCTACTCAGAAAGTGGGGGTCATAGCTGGAGTGTCATATGGGACAGTGAAATTAGGGCCACAATTTAGGGGTAGCAGAAAGAGAAGCCAACGTAGCCGGAGTCCCAGACAACTCTGGAGCAATAGTCCAGTCCTCGATTATCTACCTCCAGACTTCCATGTAGGAGGGAAATTAACTTCATTCGTCAGCCACTGCTATTTGTGGTTTCTATTGGTCACTGCCAGAGGTAGCCAATACACTAACATCTAAGGAAATGGCTTATTAAGGAGGTCCTGGGATGATCACCTATTCTTGGGGGCCTAGGGACCCCTGAACAAATTTCACCTAAAGATTTTTTGTCATCTCTACACCCAACACGGGGCTTGAACCAACCATCAGACTATCCCTAAGTTAGATAAACATGTGTGCTGTGGGATGCCTGGGCAGCTCAGTCAGTTGAGCACCCGACTCTTGATTTTGGCTCAGGTCGTAGGATGGAGCCCCCCGTCAGGCTCTGCTCTGACTGTGGAGACTGCTTGAGATTCGCCCTTTTTCTCCCTCTGCCCCCTCCCCCATCCATGCTTGTTCTCTCTCTCAAATTAAAAAAAAAGTAATAAACAAACGTGTCCTTTACACATAAAGCTAGCTGAATTTGGGCATCAGTCAGTGTGGCTGGCTTTGCCTCTGTGTTTTATAGAGTTGTTGGCCTATTTTCTCCCACTGGTCAGCACCAATGTGACTTTTCAGGGCCAACACTGTTATGAGAACCCAGGAGAAGATCCAGCTACCCCATCAGGGGAAGATCTGAGGACATCCGGAAAAAGGGACACCTCTACTTTGGGTCACTGTTGTTGTCTCCTCTGGGCTCCACTGTCCCTGCTCTAGTGGGACAAGAAAGACCTCAGCTTCAAGGGGCGCCTGGGTGGCTCGGTCGGTTAAGTGTCCAACTTCAGCTCAGGTCATGATCTCGCGGTTCGTGGGTTTGAGCCCCGCGTCGGGCTCTGTGCTGACAGCTCAGCTCTTCTCATACAGTATTCTGTTTCACCCTCGCGACAATCACATGGGATGGGATTATCCCTCATTCACAGGTGAGCTGACAGGCTCAAAGGGATTAAGTTATTTGCCCTATTTCAGAAGGGTAGTAAATAGTGGAGGCAGAACTAGAAGTTAAACCCTACCCAGGGTGCTGAGAAACAGCACTTTAAATTTCCAGATCTGTCCAGGGAGCCTTTGCTTTCTCCTCTGTTGGATCCATGGGGCATTGATGACAAAAGCCAGCATGAAAGTTGGCTTGTGCTTTTCCCAAATCTGTTTGTATCTTTGTGAGAGGGCCCCTTCATCCAGAGGAGGGATAATCTACTCTGCTACACTTCTGACCTAGAAAATTAGTCTTTCAACATTAAATGGAGAAAAGCCATGCATTTACTATTGCAATAAATTCAGTTATCTAGTATTTTCACCTAAAAAACATCTTGGAGATTATTTTGTACATTTTATTGGGTTTCTTGAGCTATGGAAGGGGGAACAGCTCCATGGGATATATTGATTTCAAACTGGCAGTGTTTCCACACATATCTAGAAATGTGAAGCTTCTGGATTTTTCAGGGCATGTATAAATAGGATAAATAATTTTTCAAGCTCTTAGGACTTGGAGATGACTCACTGAGAATTCAAGAAAACACTAGAATTTATTCAGGTGATATAAATTACTCGCAGCAAAAAATACTGTAATAATTTTTATATGTGTAAATAATATGTGTAATACTGTAATAATTTTTACATGTGTATCACTGGAGGTAGGGTTGTGTGTGTTCTATAATGCAAAAAAGAATCTGATGATATAGCATATATTTAAGGTGTCCATTTGGTCTGTGTTTAGGGAACGACTCCAAGCAAGTCAACTTAAAGTTGACTTATAAAATATCACTTAAGGTTTGAGCTATCTATCCTTTCAAAAGCCATGGCATCTTATGTAGAGAGAAAAATAATTTTGATGAAAAAAAAGGAATAAAATTTCATCAAAAATAATTTTGATGAAAAAAAGGAATAAAATGTGCCCAATCTAGCTCATGATACATAAATACAGCATACTTTAATATGGGGACTTGGTGTTGACAGGTTACCAGACCCATTTCAGCCAGCCACTTTCACTCTTAAAACAGTTACTGCTAGCAGAACTTGACCTCTGTTTCCTACCCAGACATTTCCTACCCAGAGTTGCCTGCAGCTCAGTTCCCCCTGCTCAAGCTGTCCCCAAGTAGCAATTTCCTGAAGGCTGGCTGCCAGCTTAGAGGCTATATATCACTCCTAGTCAGTTCCTCTGAAGGGAAGTCTTTCTGCTTCCCGCTGCCCTGCCTCAGTTTCCCTTTGGATCTACCCCCCCCCCCAATTTAGCTTGCCAGAAGGGGTTTGAGTAAAATTTGATTTCAATGTCAACCCAGAAATTCCCTCTTCTGATCCTCTTAACTACTTGGTTTTCAGAAGAGTTCCTAGATGATGCTGTTGAAGTACGGAAGACCTTAGTCGTACATTTTTTTCTTAGAAGGAAAAAATAATAGTTCCTCATAGTTTAGTAGTCAGCTCCCACCGAGCTTCCAAGATGTGTACTTCTCAAGACAGCTTTTCCTGCTTTCAAACATTGTGTCAACACAAATTGAGACCGTTACCTGAGTGGATGGTTTTCAGCAGACACTTGGAAGATAGCTGTGCTGGGCAGAAAAAACGAGTATAGAGGAGGGTGTCCCTGGTCCCCAGATACACATTGCCACCCACTTAAGACACTCTAACCATATGCACACAAACATACATAGGCATACTTAGGCAAAGATAGAGACTCACTCCAGGACACACAGCACACCGACATAGACACAAAGATCTGGAGAGAAAGAGAAGAGGGGAGAGAGAATGAGGGAATGCGAATATAAGAACAGGCAGATTTCATCAACTCGAAAGGACACAGCAATGCTTTGATTTCATTCCGACTTAAATGCTTTGAACCGAATTCCTCGCAGAGGAGATGGCGAGGGCGACAGGGCTAGACCAAGGGGACTGAAATTAACGTGAGAGACCAAAACAGCCCTTGTGGTCCAAAAGGAGAACTTGGGGGAACTGAATAAGCTCCCATTTACTCAGGTAAGCTCACCAATAATCAGTTCAATCTCCATGACTGCAGACAGCATCCGGAGAAGAGGTGATCAGACTTCTGTTTCAGAAGTGCCCAGCGCGCAGTAAGAGCCCCAAAACTGTTGCTGAATGCAATTGGGCACCGGTCCCGGATCGAAAGGTGCAAGCGAGTGACAGACAGCAAGCCTGTTAAAAACCACAGGCAGAGCCTGAAAATCATCACCAACCGTCAGATGTTGGTATTGCATGGCACGAGTTTTAGCTTTTAAGGTGAGAACTTCTTCGAGAAACTGTCAGGAAACCTACAGGAAGAGCTGTTATCTCAGAAGGAAAGGAGATTTTTGTTTGCCGTGCACTCTTTCTGGCACTGCGCGACTGCGGCACTCTTCGCGAGGAGTCCCGAAGCTTCGGCCCCTGCTGCGTCGCGGGCGTGCTTTCCGGGGTTCTCCAGCGCAACGCCCACTCTCTCGGTGGCTTAGAGAGAGGAGGGGAGGAAGTCGGTGTCGGGGGGAGGAAGTCCGTGCTGAATTTTCCGAATCCCAGGACGGGCGCTTTTGACAGAGCTGGGAACCCTGCTGCAGAAGCAGGAGCGCCGGGGAGCGCTCCTTTTGGCCCCACCAGCGCGGAGCGGCGCTCCATCAACCTCGGGTAGTAGATTCCAGAAGCGCAGGGGGATGGCTGGGCTTGTGGCTCCAGGTTGCATGGCCGTCGGGGGTCTGCCCTGACGGGCGTGGAGGTGCAGGCGGGCGCTCCTGGGCTTGTCTGCGCCCCGAGCAGAGCCCCGCGGTCCCGGCTCCTGGAGCGCGCTCCGCTCGCCTGGCGGGCGCGCACTTGCGCGCGGAACCGCGTACGGCTCTCCCGAGCCCCGCTCATCTTCCGCGCCGAGAACACTTGCCCTGAGGGCTTTCGAAGGCCACCGGTGCCTGTTTCCCGCAGGAGGGGAGCACGCCCAGCCAGAAGAGCAGAGGGAGGCTGACGGCCCCACGGGAGAGGCGGGTACCCGGGTCACCTCTGGAGTTCCGGGAGCTGGAGATGACTTGACTGGCAGAACGAAGCCCTTCTCAAGGCCCCGCTGGCTGGTTTTTGTTGTTTTGCTTCTTCCCAGCTCCGGGAAGGTCTTTCCTCACTCCAGAGACGAGGCTCTGTGCGGGGGCTTGGGCTTGGGGCTCCAAGCGCCCCGGCCCCTCCGGCCCACAGGTCGCCTCCAGTTGGCCAAGGGTGGCCACGCAGAGTCGGAGATTCACGCGTTGAGCCCCACGCGGGTCGCCCTCTGGGGCCTGACGTAGTCTCCCCCCCCCCCCACCGTGGCCAGAGGGGTCGGGACAAAGGCCCCCGCTCCGTTGGCGCCGCTCAGGTGGAACGTCCAGAGGCACCCACGACCCGGGCGTCCGTTCCTCTTTCGTCCTCTCTTCCAGGCCCATCTGGCTAGCTGGGCTGCGCTCTTCGCTGCCTCCCCGGGGCCTCCCTGGAAGGCTGGCCTCTACCGGCAACATCACTGCGCCTCTGCCACTGCCCTCACTCCCACGGCGTGTACCGGCGACTGGGAGCGGGCTCGGGAATAAACACTCCAAAGACATGATCTCATTTAATCCCGTTAGACGCCCATTTTATGGAAGAGGCAGCGGAGCATGAAGGGATTAGCTCAAAGCCACGCCGAATTTTATTTTCCGGAATTCGAGCCGCGGGCGCGGGGACTTGGGGACTTGAAAGCCGGAGTTCTTCCCCGCGGGCCGCACAGGCCCTGGCGGCGGGTCTCCGAGTCGCGGTGAGCGGCCCAGTTGCGCTTTCAGCGAAGCTTAGGGATCCCGCGCCCTGTCCTGGGCGGTTGGAGACCGCACGCCTGGCCCCGACTCAGCACCTGCGCCCCCGGCCGCCCCGGCCCGCCCCCGCTGGCCCACACCTCTTGTCTCGCATGGGCGAGCCCTCCAGCCCGCGCGGAGAGGCCACGGTGCGGTCAGGACAGCGCGCGACATCGGGACGGGAGCCCCGGACAGGGAGGCGGGTTTGCTCGGGAGCCCTGGAGCCATCCCTGGCCTCCGAGGACCGGTCTCCGCGCCTCCACCGACCGGGCGGCTGAGCTTCAGTTCAGCCAGTCCTCCCCACCCAGCGTCAGCTTCCCTCGTGTAAGATGGGGACCGTTTCACTTACCTGGCGGAGGTCTCTGTGGGAAAATCCAGAGTTTATTTATGAGGAAGGGAGTCGTAAAACTAGGAAGTGCCCGCTCGAGATCAGTGGTGCCGCGAACAGGTCACATCATCAGCGACAGCGTGGGGGTTTGTCAAAGGACGGGGGCTGCGAGGGCTGGCAGGGAGAGTCGAGAATCTCCGCAGCCAGAAGCTTCCGGGCTCGCTTCTCAAAAGAATGATGTTGCCAAAACAGTGATGGGGAAGGAGGGCTCTTTCTAGGTAGTGGATTTCAACACTTTACCGGCATTCTTTGGTTTAAATCTCACAACTTGGCCACGTAGTGTTCACTTCCACCTTACAGATGCGGAAATCGAGGCACAGAGTAGTTGAATCGTTTTATCAAGGTCATGAGTCCGTATTCGAGGGACCCCGGGTTTGAAGGCAGATTTGCTCCACCCCAGAGCCCAGGCACGGGTGGAGAAGCTTTGGGCATGGCCATTGTCTCCCCAATGAGACTTCTCACTGATGAGAAAGTTCCCCTTTCAGAGCGACAGATTTCCTTTATTTTCTTTAAAAAATGTTTAAGTTTATTTTGAGGGAGAGGGAGCAAGTGAGTGCGAGTGGGTAGGGGCGGAAAGAGGGGAGAGAGAATCCCAAACAGGCTCTGTGCTGTCAATGTGGGGCGGGGGGAGGGGGGCTTGGGCTCAATCTCAGGAACCTGGAGATCATGACCTGAGCCCAAGCATCTGGATGCTTAACCGACTGAGCCACCCAGGCGCCCCTCTGTGGATCCCCTTTAATTTGGAGGGGCGTTAGGACTCAAATTCTTTCTTTCAACAAACAAACAAAACAAAACAAAAACTAAGCCCCGCTGTCCCTCTGCAAAAGAAAATACTAGCGACAGTTCCTGGGAGTGAGCCAGTGCCCCCCAAAGGTGGGAGCGCTCAGGTGCCCTTAGGTGCCCAGCTGCGGGAGGAGCAGGGTGGGCCCAGAGATTAGAAGCCTGCTAAATCAGGGCCTGTTTGCTCCTCATACAAGACACTGTCAACCTTGGGGCTCCAGGGGTGGAGACTCATCCAAAGCAACACTTCCTTCAGAAGAACCGCCGAGAAGGCCCTTGACCCAGACCTCTGTTTGGGGAGGCAAGAGACCCCGCCAAGGCCTTGGCCAGCTGAGAGTGTTTCCTTGGCTGCTGCGTGGCCCAGGATGGGCTGCTCTTGGTTCTGTGCCATGCACAGCCAGTGGCACTTAGAACCCCCCCACGCGTCTGGGCTACACTGCCTGAGAAATTCATCTTCAGTAGTGACACAAGTTAAAAATGAAACCAAACAGAACATTCACCAGCTCATATGCTGCCCCAACCTCAAACCCAGACGTAGGACTTCTTAATTGCTCCTTTCCCCCTGGTTAGTACCACAAAATAAAAATAAAAACACGCCGCTTTAATTTTTGAAGCGAAATGGAATCGGTGCGTGGCAAAGGCCTGAGACAAAGCGAGGAATATGAGTGTGCCTCTCTTTTCCATGTGATCTGTATTTATTAATCCTTTTCCACAAACACCACCTGACCACGGGGCCCAGACCCTGAAGCAGGCAGCTGACCTGTTAGGCAACTTTAAAACTTTAAATAAAAATAATCAGTTTTCAAACTCCCCAACCACAGGCGTTTTCATCACTTCTAAAGATGTGGAAATCAAGGGTCTCTGCAAATAGTTTCCAAGGTGGGCCGGGCCACGCTGCTTGCCTTTCGGATTAGCCTCCCTTGCCCTGAGACTGGGAAGCAAATCCACATAGATTTAGCTCCAAATATCTTCAGTTTAGTGAAGGCTCAGGGGCCATCTTTCTCCCCCAGTCCCTTGCTCTAGGCCCACCTCCACCTGTCTTCTCTCCAAGCATCGGACAGACTGGATGTGCACGGACTCTGGCACCCTTCTGCCCCAGCCCTGCTGTTGCCCAGCCATCCTTGCAAGATGTTCTGTTGTCTTCTTTGGAGGAAAGAGATGTGGATTGAAGGATAGGAGCTGGTGAGGTATGCGGCTATACTCAAAGGATTTTTAAAAAGTAAGAGGAAGTTGGGGAGGAGGAAGAGGCGGGAGGAGTACTCTAATCCATGGGCATCAATTTCACTAGGTCTTTGAAGCCCTGGAGGTTTCCTGTCCGTCATTTCTAAGCATTAAGGCAGAAGCCCAAGTAAAACGGGCTGTTTTAGGGCAGATTAAGGCACTCCAGCTTGCCTGCAGTGGTTGGGGGCGCATTCCAACTTGTGGTTTCTGTTGTTTTTTTCTTGAGCTGGTTTCTCTAAAGAGGTCCACGGTTCTGGAGTGCTAGGAGCTGCACAGCAGCGGCAGGTGTCGCCAATCCGACAATATCACCCGAAGAGGCCCCAGATGTTACAGAAAACCTCTCTTCTCCTTCCAGAAGGTCTGCCGGCATCTCCCCAAGGTGCCCCGATTGGCACAGGCACCCGAGAACGCGAGTTCTCCCCTTCTGTCTGGGGTGGCCTCCCCCCTTTGAACGGCCAGGGCTGGTTGTCCACACCCAGGGTCCTACTCCTGCTACCCTCCCCCCTTCTCTACCAGTGGTCAAAGCCTCCTGGCAAGGAGGAGCCCCCGTCTCTCACCGGGGTTCCTGTGGCCGCAGGGGCGCGACACTGGAGGGCTGCGGCGACGCGCTAAGGCCAGGTGGCAGGCGGCCTTCTCGGGCGGCGGCGGGGACGGCCGGTGGCACAGCACCACCGGGGGGCAGCGGTGGCGGCAGCGCCAGCAGCTCTTCGCCCGAGGTCACTGCGCAGTCTTGCTCGGGTTCCGCAGCCGCGCCACCCCCGGCCGCTGTCCCGCAGCTGCGCTTCTTGTCCTCCTCCTTTTTCCATTTCATGCGGCGGTTTTGGAACCAGATCTTGATGTGTCTCTCGGTCAAGTTCAGCATGACGGCCAGCTCCACCCTGCGCGGCCTCGAGATGTATTTGTTGAACAGGAACTCCTTCTCCAGCTCCAGCAGCTGCGCGCGAGTGTAGGCAGTGCGTGTCCGTTTGTTTTCCTCTGGCTCTGCAACATAGGCGCCGCCTGTGGGCGACAGGGCACGTGAGTGTGGTCCCTCGACCCCTGGCCCCACCCACGCAGCCCAACACTGAAGCCCCCATCCTGGGAGTCCCGGTCCTCCCAGCTGTTCCTGCCACCGAGCCTCAACTTCCTGTCCCAGAGCTCAGTCTGGCCTCAAGCGGACTTTCTCCAGTAAAGGTTCGCTTTTCTTGGAGGTCAAAGCTGTGCGGGGCTCTCAGGCTCTCTCTGGGAGCAGGCCGTGGGCTCTATGAATCGTGGCTCTTCGGGGGTTCACTCGGCCAGCGTTCGGGTTGATGGTGATTAAAATGCCCACAATAGTTATCCAAACGCACTCGATTCTATAAAGGCAATAAAGTGCCTTTAATATAAGACTTAACCCCCCCCCCAGCTTTCTGATGGGCACCCACACAGTAAGAATACATTTCAGAGCACTACCCGTTTCACACACTGACACAGAACTGACCCCCCGAAAGTTCAGAACATAAAACCAAGCAATCTTTATCACCTACGATACACCTAATTTTCCCCATTACTATTTTGTTTTTTTTAAAGGTCTCAGCTCAGTTAATTGATTTCACGACCAACTTGTAAGTACAACCCTCAGTGTGAAAAAAGCCTTGAGCTAATAAAAACCCTGATCTTAGGACATATATTGTTATATCTGACTATTATCTCTCTAGTAGTAATATTGTTATAATCATTCCCAGCTTCAGGGCTGGTAAATTCTTCTACAATTGTTTTAACCTCTGCCCAGGCCCCTGCCCTGGAGAAGGAAAACTATTCTGGGCCCGGAGGAACGTCCCTGTCAGCCCTGGCCTCTGTGTTCTGGGCCCCCAACGCTGGCAAAGGTGAGGGGAGCCTTGGGGTCCCGCTGGGAGCGGAGAGCCTCACACCGGACGGGGTTGGAGCCACAGGCTCTATTCCAGCTCCTAGCCCAGGCCCAAGGAAGCAGCAGCTGGCCCACAGGCCTGCTGTTCGTCGCTGTGCACCAGGTCCTGAACTTTTCCTTTGTCTGCCAGTACCGACTGCACCCCCAGGCGCAGACTTCGTCGAAGCTAAGTTTCACTAAACACTCTGGGAAGAGGCCTAAATCTGCTTGTTGTAGGGCGGAGTCTAGGATATTTCTCCCGTGACTGTTAGGAAGCCTTAGGCGGTTGAAAAAGCTAGTGCGTGTGTTTGGAGGGGAGAGGGTTTATTAGGTAAGAGAACTAGGCCCGCTCTCCCCCAGGCCAAAAGGAGGCGCCCAGAATCCAAGGTTTGGGCAGAGTCAGCAGACAAGTCCCACTCCCTGGGGAGCATTTCCAGAGTCTTATGCTTCTAAGCTTTCCTTGGCATAGGAGAGAGGAGAGGGAGCCTTAAAGGAACGTTTCAAAAGGCCCTCTGAGGTTCTTAAATTCCATCCATAATCTCTTGGGACCACCCAAGGAGACCTATGCCCAGGAAGGCTTGGTAGGGGATGCCGGCGGGTGGCGTTACTTAAGAAGATGTCAAGAGCCCCCTGGGTCTGCGCCCTTCCCTAAGGCTCAGGGGGAGGCAGTTTAGGGGCAAGCCTGCCAGCAAGGCTGCTACAATTCATTTTTTTACGTCGTTTTCAAACGTTCCTACAGTATTGTTATTAGCATTCATATCTGTACTGCAAATGAGAACCCTCTGGTCACTTTACCCTTCCCAGGCGTTTGAAACCCCACAGGAGTGGACAGGCGAGTTCACACACGCTTGAAGCTCCGCTCCTTAGAGTTTCCCGGGAGGACCTCGAGGTCGCAGGAACACCCCAAAGGCAGCTTCCAGTCGAGGGGGGTCGGCCCCTTCTCCCTGAGCTGAGCTTGCAGCGGGTCAGAAAGCTCTGGCAAAGGGCTTTCCGGCCGGACTCTCCAACCGCAGGATGTTAGTTACCCTTTCAGGGTTTCCTTCACCCCAGGGCAAGGCGGCCGATTAACCAATAGCACTTACCGTCTGGCTCCCAGGGTCCGCCCGAGCCCAGGCGCCACCAGAGCAGGGGTCACACCCCGGGGGTGGGGAGGTGACCCCCACTTTAGGCCTCGCTCGCCCTTTTCCCCCTGAGGAAGCTGCAAGGACGGCCGGGAACGTGGGAAACGCGCGTCCTTAGGTCCCACCCTGGTCGAAGGACGTGGTCCTTCCGCCTCCCAAGAATCCCGCGTTTCCCAAGACTCCCCGGCCTGCGGCGGCCGCCGCGCTGGGCCGCGTAAGGACGCAGTGGCGCGGGGCAGCGTCTGGCGCCCCCCTCGCCCCGGGCTGCGCGGTAGGTGGGGGAAGACTGCAGCCCAGCTGGGCCCTATCCTGTCCCCGGACCCGCCCGGTCCTCGCCACTCAGCCTTCACGAAAAAGTGAGCTAAGGGAGAGGCGAGCCCCGGGCCCCCTGGGCGAGCCCGGGCCCCACAAAGCCCCGCCGGGCCGCGCCGGGGTCTGCGTCAGGCACGGGGAGGGCGGGCAGACGGGGCGCCGAGCCCCTTTCTCCCTACCCCCGACTGCTGGAAGGAAAAGAAAAGTCAACTACGCGCCATGCAGGTGTGACCAGAGGTGGCCCCGGCACGGAAGCGGTAGCAGCGTGTAGCGGCGCCCAGGCCGCGCCGGAACCTGCCGCCAGCTCCTGGCGGGGAGGGGGCCTGGGGGCCGCTCCGCGTCTTCGCCTCCGGGCTCCGGGGACGACCTTCTGCGACACGCGGGCGCCTAGGGCCGCGGGGGCACGGGGCTCACGCCTCCCCCGCCACAGCTGTTGCAAGAAGGGCATTCCTTCCTCAGATTTACTTGCTGGGAAGCAGCGCGGGGAGACCCCCTTCGAACGTTTCTGCTTGCTCAGATAGCGCTCCGGCAAGGAAGACGCCTCCCCCAGCTGCCTGCCTCCAGCCTGAGCGGCCCGGCCTCGGCCTGGCGGTGAGTACCCCCTCCCCTCCGCGCCGAACATCTTCGCGGGCTTGATGCGGTTCGTCTTCCCTGCTTTCCGGCATCCGCTGAGCGCCCCCGAGACTGCCCGTCTCCTCTAATGACGGCTCCCGGGTGGGCTCAAGGCCACAGGGGCCCAGGACTCCAAAGGCACGCCCCGGCCCGGGTCGGGAGCATCCTAGGGTCTTGCTCGGCTTCCTAGACGCTCACGCCGTGGAGTCCTGGCCAGGTGGATCCCTCCAGTGGAGGAGGATCCCTCCGGAGGGTCAGAAGCCTGAGCTCAGCCAGGCCTTGGCTGGCTGGGGGAGCGCAGGCTGCTGGAGTTCAGCGTATAGATAGGGAAGGAAGGGTTTAAGCGCCCAGGAGGAGAGCTGAGTGGAAAAGACGCTCCAAAGGGGACCAGAAAGGCGCTTCTGCGCGGGATCGCCTCGTTGGCTCCCTGTGGAGTTTAGTCCGACCCTGGATTGTCCATAGGGGCTGAGAACGCGAACCGGTAGAGGGTCTTGGGGAGCCCTTCAGCCGGGACGGGAGCCGGTGAGGGGACTAAGGGGATGAGGGGCCGGACTTACCTGCCCAGTGGCCTTTCCACGCGTGAGCCTTGGTAGACTTCATCCACGGGAAAGGCAGCTGGACGCGGCCGGGCTCCTCCAGGGCGCCGGGCTCGGCTCCATCCGGGAAGGGCCCGGCCGGAGGGTGGGGGAGCGCGAGCTGAGCTGGGAGGTGGTGGTGGACGTGCGCCACCGCGGTGTCGTCGGCGAGGGGGGGCACCTCGTACGGGGAGATGTCCGGGGGGCTGCCCTGCTCCAGCGCGCCCAGGGTCGCCGGGAACGGGGGCGGCGGCGGCGGCGGCGGCGGGGGCTGGCGGCCCATGTACAGACACGCGGGGGGACTGGCGCTGAACTCCGGCGCGGGGCCCCGCTGGTAGGCGCATGGGTCCTTGTAGAGCTGCGTAGCTGCATAGTACTGCTCCTCGCCGTTCATGGCTGCTGCCCGGGTTTGGAAGCCGGAGCCGGGGAGTCGGAGCTGTGTGGCCCTCCCGCTCCCGGCGCCACCCCCGCTAGCTTTGACAGCTCGGCTCCGCTCCGCAAGGGGACCCGCCACCGGCGGGGACAGGCGGGCCGGCCGCAGCGCAATAGGCTCCGCTGTGCCCCACGTGGCTCAGCCTGGGGCCATTATTGGCCTGGCCGACCGCCTTAAGAAGCCAGGCCCAGGTGCCCAAGAGCACCTGCATTTGTTTCAATTTTCTCTCTCAGCTGAGCTTCCCCGCACACACCTGTAGGCCGAGCTGGCCGTGCGATCTGAAGTGGAGCGTTCGTGAAACTCTTCGAGCTTACGTTCAATCATAGAAATGTATGTTTTTCATCAAACTTTAAGTGGTCTGTTTTCCTTGTTTGTTTGATAATATACACAATACGCCAATTCATTAACACAATTTATATAGATACATATGCCGAGGTTGTGCATTTAAGCTTTTTTGTAACTGTTAGGGAGTACGGTAAAAAAAAAAAAAAAGTTTGCAGACCCTAGCTCTATAGGAAGGACTTGGTCTTGCTGTCTTATTTATGAAATTTGTACACAATCGCAATGATGTCAGTGAACTAACCCATAAAGACCCAGCATTCGTTGTATGCTTTTTAAAAAAATTTTTTTAATGTTTATTTATTTTTGAGACAGAGGGAGACAGAGCATGAACGGGGGAGGGTCAGAGAGAGAGAGGGAGACACAGAATGAGAAGCAGGTTCCAGGCTCCGAGCCATCAGCACAGAGCCCGACGTGGGGCTCGAACTCACAAACCGCGAGGCCATGACCTGAGCCGAAGTCGGACGCCCAACCGACTGAGCCACCCAAGGCGCCCCTCCTTGTATGTTTTTAAACTGTGGCGTGCTGGGGGGGGGGGGGGCTTCCGGAGAGTAAACTGTAACTTCAGAATTGATCACAGTGGCATTTAATTTTTTTTTTTGTTTGTTTTTGGTAATTGAAGGGCATTATTAATTTGATTTTGGGAAATTGGGGCTCCTTTGACCAACTCAGTGCAGTTTCCTAATGTGGCAGAGGGGGAAAGAATTAGCGTCCCCTCTTGTGGCTGGGAGGAGGGGACGGGGTTGGCACGGGGTTTCCAGATCCGCGATGGCTTCCCACGGATCCTGAGCCCCAGTCCCAGCCATCTGAAGAACGTGTGTTCTGCGTCGGATTGAAATAAGGCAGCGCTTCAAGAGAGGAGGGAAGTGTTTAGAAAAGAATTAAAAGCGCTGCGTTTTAATGACAGCGTCAGTCTGTGGCCTCCGCTGGGTAACTTCTGGGTATCCTGCGGTCCTCACTTAAATAGGGCCTGAGTTTTTCCGACCGGATGATGCAGACTATCTCCGGGTCGCGGTGGCGCACAAGCCCCGGCCTGAGCATGAGCCTGCGCATCCGACCCAGTTGCCCAGGGCGTCCTGGGTGGCCTTGGACGGGTCCTACCGAAAGGACCACAGTCCTCGAACCAACACGGAAGGTTTTAGAAAAACTGGCCACCTTTGCAGAAAAGCCTTGGCAAGAAGGAACGTGAACCACCAGGAACCAGTAAGGGAGAAACCACTGCAACCTGACTTTCCTAAACCACAAACGACACCCAGCCCTTCACGAGGTAGATTGTAATGTATTTTCTCCTTGGGGAGATACCTGTGTTTTAAATGCGTACGGATCGAATGCGCTACTCACACACGCTCATTTTCATCAAAAAGCAAAAGCCAGTTGGGAAGGGGGACTTCCCTGCAGACTCCTTGCGGCGTGCGATCCTGGTGCGGTCTCAGCATATGGGTTCAGAAGAGAGCTGGGCACCAGGAGGTCCGCCCGTGGGTGGGGACGCGCGCCGCACCCGGCCGCCTTGCTGTCCCAGCTCTCGGGAAGGGCGGACTGGGGGAAGCCGGTGGGGGAGGGCGGGGGGGGGGGAGTTCCGGCGATTTCTTCAGGGAAAAGGGCCACCTGCGGCCCTAGGGGCCGGGAGGGAAAGGCGGTGGGACCCGCGCGCCTAATCTCTGCGCGTCCGCGTCAATGAGTCCATTGTTCCCCGCGGCCGCGGAGGACCAGACGCTATCACCCGGCCGCGAGTGACCGCATCGATCAGCAGGCAGGGCCCGAGGGGGGTTGCCCGGCCGGGGCGTGTTGACCCTCGGAGATAATCTGCCAAGTCGCCGCGGGTTGACTTGGCGACGCGGTTATGAGCGGGCGGCGAGCTCCGCTTGGGACAAAGATCGGCCGCCTCCCCCCCCTTTCCGTCTCCCCCTCCAACACCCCTTTCTCCCCCTCCCCCCTCGGCTACCCCCTTTACTCCGGACTAAGCCCGCAGACCCCCCTTCTCCTCCTCCCCTGCTCCCCGCCTCGCCTGCCACCCCCGACCCAGAGAGTGTTTATTTTGCACTTCTCGTCTAATTGCACATTTCTGTAAATTGGTCTCCATTTCGATGCTTCATTTGCTCGCATTTGATATTTTTGCTCGGCCCTGCAGAAAGAAAAGAGGCGCTCAGCAGAAAGCAAATCCGTCCACCGAGCTCCGGGGCAAAAAACCAGGCCACCCGGGGCCGAACAAAACCTTGGGGAGAAGTGGGCGGGGGGTGCTGGAGGCGGTCAGTGGAGGCGCCTTCTCGCTTTCACAATTCGCATTTTCTGCCGCTCGTGGCCCAGGAAACAAAAGTCCAACAGCCATTTATTACGGTGATGATTATTAGTTGGGACAAAGCTAACAGCGTTTTGGGACTGGCTAATTATGACGTGTGTCTAATTATAACCCATGTAGAAAACGCGCCCCGCGCAACCCTCCACCGAGCAAGAGCGAGTGTTGTATTCCTTCTGTGGCTATCGCTCGTGGTATCATAAAAGCACCAGGTCCATTACAGGTGAAATGCGTTTCCGCTCTGAATCCCCGCTGCCCCTCTCGCCTCCCACAGGCCCCGGAGCGATACCGAGCCATTAGGCGAGCGCCTTCCCGAGCCATTTAACAGCAGCTCTTATGGATAAATAAACAAAAAAGGCTGTAAACCAATTATAGTGTGGACAGTGAAAAAGTCGTTTATTAGCAGGACGTCCTGATAGCCCTCGCAGATACTGGAGGTCCTCGCCTGCCCTTTCCCTTCTGGAGATAGTTTGTGCCCTGAAGAACACAGGTTACCTAGCTCTTGGTCAGTAGCTGAATCTTCCAAGCATGCCAAGGGCTGAATTTGACTTGGTGGTGAGGATTTTTCAGCCACTGTATTCTGTTACTCAGGGGGGAAAAAAAAAATGACGGACCTCACTTGACTCCAGAGACGTGTCCGTGATGAATTGGTGTGGAATTTACTTTATCGGAGCATAGTTGTTTTTATGATTAACTTGCTGTTGAAAGTAAAAATTAAACTATATCCCGAGTGGAAACGCTGAAGCAAACTATGTGGTTGGTGTAGGTAACGAGAGAATACGCCTTCCATAATTTACTTGGAAGTTTTGCACATTAGCCTTTACTTCGGTGGGGGCCGATGCTGGTTTTTTATTCCTCCAGGGCGAGTCCTTTCCGCCTCCCTCCTTCTACTCGGGGACTTCCTCTGAGTGTGGTGCCTAGGTCTGAGAGGGTCAAGGAAAACTCGTGCAGAAAAAAGAACCTCGGGCTTTGAATCACAGGCTCCCCGTGCGTTCGTGGGGCAAACCAGCACACGTGTAGAGTTGAAACTATTTCCCAGAAAATTCAGCGCCGTCGTGTAAATAAATGCAGCCTGAAACTGTAATTTAATGGGACGATTGTCTTGGCTATCGTTAGTGGGAGAGAGGAGTGGGAGGGGGCAATATGCAGACTCGATGTACCCCAGGACTGTGGGCTGCTCGGTCCCCGCACGCGACTTGGTGCTTTCTCCCAGGAGTGGCCCTCGCAGCCCTTTCCTCGCGTTTCCGTTTAATCCTTCCGAGGCCTGGTTTACTTTGCAGCTGAAAGGAAAAGTGTGAGAGGAAGTTGGGATTCCAAAGCGTCTAAAGCCCCCTGCTTGCTCTCCCCCCCCCCCATCCCTGTGGCCCGCTCTTGTAGTTCCCAGCCCTTGGGCCGGCTCTCCCCCAGGTTCCCACCTCTGCTCTACCGCCTAAATAGTCTCCCCAAACCCCAACCCTTGCCATCTTCCCTTCTCTTCTTTGTCCCCGGTAACCAGCTCCTTGCTTCCATTGAGAATTCCCTTTTTTGCCCTCCGCCCCCCTCCCATCACTGTGTCCTGTGACTAATCCTTTGTTTTCCTGGGAACCTTTCCTTACCTCCAGGAGCCCAAAGGAGGGTTGACCCACGTTTCCTGGTCATTCCAGCCTCCTTCCTGAACCATCCCGCAGTTCACATGGTTTATTAGTTAGAAGGACAAATCTTTTCTTTTTTTTTTTTTTAAATTTTTTTTTTCAACATTTATTTATTTTTGCGACAGAGAGAGACAGAGCATGAACGGGGGAGGGGCAGAGAGAGAGGGAGACACAGAATCGGAAACAGGCTCCAGGCTCTGAGCCATCAGCCCAGAGCCCGATGCGGGGCTCGAACTCGCAGACCGCGAGATCGTGACCTGGCTGAAGTCGGACGCTTAACCGACTGCGCCACCCAGGCGCCCCAGGACAAATCTTTTCAATAACATTTATCGATCCAGCAGCTATTACATAGCTTTTTTTGTATGCGCCTGTCCACAAACTCCTTGGGTAACAGAAACTCAGTAGAAGAAATATGTTCTGGATTTGGTGTACCTGGAAAACTTAGGAGCCACACATACCCATCTTCCAAATTGCCCTTGCCCTGCACAAGCTGTGTGTTCCTTGGCAAGTTAGGCAACTCTACTAAGCCTTTCTGTCCTTTTGTAGAATAGAGACAAAGGACTGCCCCAGAAAGTATACCCCTTGTATATAGTAATGATCCCAGCAGGCTCAGAGCACTCTTTCAAGTATTTTGCATATGTAAATCCTCACTAAAATCCCGTGAGGTAGGTACCATTATTCTCATTTTTCCGTGCAGGAAACTGAAACATAGAACTTGCCCAGAATCACACACTGGATCCAAGCTGAGGAGGTCCGGCTTTAGAGTCCATTCTCTTGGATGTGACCCTATACTGTCTTGCGATGTAGTAAACAAGAAATTATTTTATTTTATTTTATTTTATTACAAAAAATTTCTTTTTTAACATTTATTTACTTTTGAGACAGAGAGAGACAGAGCATGAACGGGGCAGGGGCAGAGAGAGAGGGAGACACAGAATCTGAAACAGGCTCCAGGCTCTGAGCGGTCAGCACAGAGCCCAACGCGGGGCTCGAACTCACGGACTGCGAGATCGTGACCTGAGCCGAAGTCGGACGCTTAACCGACTGAGCCACCCAGGCGCCCCAACAAGAAATGTTTAAAATTATTTCTGTGAGAATTCAGTGAGGCAAAATGTCTAATGTTCCTGGCTCTTCACGGGCACTGAACAAATGGTCGTCTCTTCCTTTCTCGTCTAGCATTGCTTTTAGTGCATCTCCAGGCGTTCGACTATTGGTCATTATTGCATCCAGAAGAATTGCAGAGCTGTTACCACAAGTCCATGTTTAAGGACATGGTAGACCTAGAAAAGGTGTATTCAGAAACACTGTGTTTTAGGGAACATACTCCAAAGTGGGGCCCTGCTTTAAGTAGGGGAGGTGGGGGGCACTGGATGACACTTGCTTCTGCCAGCCCCCAACAGGCCACAGAGAGAGAAACAGGGACTTCTTTACATTCAGGGAAGCCCTGAACAGAAGACTTGAAGGGGGTGAGCGGATCACAGCTAAATATGCCGTAACTATCCCAGGAGACGTGGAATCCAGCATCGAAGCAGTGTCTTATAGCCAGAGCCCCACCCCCGTACTTTCCATGGTTCTTCCATTTCCAGGTTGGAGACGAAACTGTTAACATAAACTCAGAGGAAAACCTCAGATGGCTTGGGAGAGAAGGGAGCAATTCCTGTGTGTGGGTTGGGGCAGTCCTGGAATCCTCCTCTCTTCCTGCTTTCTCCAGATGAGGAAGGTAGTCATGTGCAACCCTGGCCTTCTTCGTAAGGATGCAGAAACACGCCTGTCAAAAAGTGACTCCTGTGCATGTCCCCTGAATCTGAGACCCATGCAAAAGTGTTAAAATTAGAAATCTGTGGGGCTTAAAGCGGGGGAGTCAGCTCTGTCTAGGGCACGTGCATTCCCTCTCCTGCAGTGATGAGAGTAAAAGCCGATTGTGGTCTCAAAGTCACTGAATTTTCCTATTCGTAATGCTTCCTATGGTAGATATGCCTTATCAGGGTGTTGTTGTGCAGAGAGAAGCTGTATTTGAATACGTTTAACTTTGCGTATTTTCTCCAATCACCTATCGGCAACCCATTTACCTTTAGGCAAATCCCACAAAGGTACAGGTTTCTACTATGCAATGAAATAACAGAGATTCATAGGGGAGTGTTTCTGGAAGTGTGATTCATGAACCATGTGTATTAAAATCACTGGGACGCTTATAAAACGCAAGCAGCCTGATCCCAGAGGTGCTGAATAACCATATGTGTGGGGTGTGGTGGGACTTGAGAATCTGCACTTTTAACACACCCAAGGTCGTTCTTAAGTACACTATGAATTGAGAACAACAGGAAACAAACACTTGAGCTGTAATTTATTTGATATATGGAGACTCATGGATGGTCTCAAAGGACGAGCATTCTTCAAGCATGGCCGTTCAAACAAAAATACGCCTCTACGTCATAAGGTTGTTGTGAGGTTTCGGTAGAAGAAACGTATGGTGAATGTGCCTTAGTTCATGCAGAAGGCATGTTATTTGCATCTCTGCGTGGGCAAGCCACATGCAAATCCTGGACATTTTCAGATTTTCCTTTCTTTCTCACACATCCGTTCTTGCCTTACATGACTAAAGACTTAGAAAGGTTCAGCATGGTCTTGTTTTATTATTGTGCTTCTCCCACTGAGCTCTTTGGAAACAGTGGGACTCTCCTTGGGATGTTAATGTGGCTCCAGTGTGGGCTCGGCCAAGTTGAGCTGAGCTTTTCCAGCCACAGTAGCTAACACATGAGGGCAAATAAAGGGAGGCAATAAAACCAAAGCAAATTGATTCATCTCTAGGCAGTACCCTTATAACTTGTGTCTTAATGCCATATTCTCTCTACACTGAACATGACCAAATGGCTTCCTTTAAAGGTAAGTGAATTTTATATAATTTGTGGCTAATTCCATTTAATTCTGCCCCCATGAGCATGTGATAAGGGAATGTTAAACTGGTTAACAACAACGGGCTAAAAGGGGCATTGAGGAGGAGGCCAATATTTGATTTCCAAGTGCTCTGGCTCAGCGCTGAGAAATCCAGATTACTAGGAGTGTGTTGGTTTCTTGGTTATTTGCTTTCTGTGCTCCTAGCTCCTGAGTAAAGGGCAGTGAGAAAACACCAGGATCCCATCTGTCACAATGAGGCTAGTTACAACAAAAATAACGACTCCTTTTTATAAAATCATTCTTGGTCTGACAAACTCCCCTCGGACTGCAGGGAATCAGGAAGAGTAAAAATAATAGAATCAATAACAACTTTGTTATCTAGTAACTTAAACAACCCTTGCCTGCTGGGATGGCAGAACAGGCTTTCTTATCTTGGAAACAGGAAAACTTTCTGGATAGTAAATTATTTTTTACAAAACGTTTCTAACTGGATTAGGTGTCTGTAGAGAGTGCCCCAGGTAGGAACCATGCCAAATTCGAATCACTTAGACATGATAATTTAAACCTTGGGTCGTTTTAATTTGGGTCGTTAAATCTAATACACACTGTTTCTTTTTATTTAGTAAAACGTCACCCGTGGTACAATCATTGGGATACTGAATGTATTTAATTGGAAAGTTAGAAAATTAAATGGGAAATTTTCGTTTAAATGTCTGGATCATCTGGTCAACTGGATTTTCATTCCTGTGTTAGTACTTGCCTACATCAGCACTTGGCCCATGCTGTGGTCTTCTGAGAGCTTTCAGAATCCACACCTGAGTCTTCAGAGTCAGGAAATGTTCTCTCTCCTGAGTGATCCGTCTGTCTGACAGCAGGGATTGGGCCTGGTTTGATTCGGGTGTTCCGTGTTGATTTCTTTGCATGTAAATAGTGATGACTCAGTTCAGGAATTACGGAATATATCTTAGTTTGAAGAGAACCATCTCCCCAAAGTGTGAGTGTTCATAACAGCAACTAACTAGATAGTTCACACATCACCGAGATTATCCCGACCCGGTTCATTCAGATACTTGAAGGAAAGGGAGAGGCTGAGGGGCTTAAATTATCCACTTATTCTGTTTTTACTGCTTCCATTCACATCCAAGCTTGTCACTTGTATGCTGATGTTTTAGGACAGACCTCCTCATTTCACATTTCTTTGTCCCTCTAACACCTTCTATAGGATGTCCTTAAAGTCTGAACACAGGTGACTCTACATAACATTTTGTGTTCCATGTATACAATATAAAATATTATCTATGCATCCCAGACTTTATGGACAGCCTGTATATAAATTGACCTATTTTTTTTTTTTTTTTTTTTTGTGGAAGAGGCACATGGGGGCCTAACGTTTAGTTTAGGGGAAGAAAACCTTTCCTCTTTTCACTAATGCTGTATTGTAAAACATAATCAGTCAGTGTTGTCTGCTTCATTTACAAAGCAATTTATTAGACTCTGCCAACATGGTCACAGTCAAACCTTGACGTTTCCAGAAGTTGGAGTTAGAGATTGCTATGAATCCAGATAAACAGCACTGTTTTCTTACCTTCCCAGCAAATTTCGACAGGCGATAACAAAAAGGCAAACACAAGTCTCTAACCCCTAGCCTGGCGTTATCTGTCTCCTGGCCTGTAATTACACAGGATTTGGAGTTTTCTCAAGAGAGTGGAGTGACACTATTTGCCTTTTTGTATTTATATGACCAGTAGCCAAACTTAAATATAATAACTAGGGAAATTCAGTAAAGAAAAATACTGATTGGGAAAGAGTCAAGTTCTCTGTTTCTCCTGCCTCATTTCCTTATGAACCTCTTGCCTGCAAGCCCCAGGGCCATTTTTGAAGAGAATACCGATCGTCTTCCATCCAGTATTTATAATATTCTAAGACTTTCGTTCTGATCGTTGCTTGATATGAGGGGAGAAAAGAACTGGAGACGGCTTATGTACATCTTAGCTGAAAAATATAAGTTAACAGAGTTAAGTGGTGTTTCAACAGGGTGTTTTGTTTTGTTTTGTTTTGTAAAGGACAGTGGAATGCTCTTGAGAAGAAGTAGATAGGCACGTGGCCTGGCCTTTTCCTCATGCCTCATCTAATTCAAGCTCCCTTTTTTCAAAACATTTTGTTCACCTTCTAAAAATCACTAATAAGGGCAATAGAATTAATTAGCAACTTAGTACCAAATTTTGCACAGAACTCTCTTATCTGTCAAATTCCTAGATATTTCAAACAGTTCAACTCCTTTCTCTTACGCTTTCCATCCACAAGGAACCCTGAAGTGAGTTTAGTTTATGTTATGGAGTCATTATAATTCTTTCTCAGCTTGGTGCCTGGAACGAGAATATTGTACTGTAATAGGTAAGCAAAGACACTAAAGCCATAGTTCTGACTTTGCTGTTTTAGTCAAGGAGCTCGTTTGGATTGTAATGAATGCCAGGAGTCATTTCCCTAGAAAAACGCACGAGTGTGTAAGAACACAGAATTCTGCATGAGATTTCGGGAAATTCATAGCCCCCTGCCTCCTTAGCCCATTCGTGTCCACCTTCAAACGCAAGCCAGTTGGAGCCAATCTACGCCCAACATGAGATTTTCACCTCTACTTCTGGATTTGGGGTTGAGGGTTCTGGAACTTTACCAAAGTTGCTGGTCAGTATTCACGATGCTCATTGTTTATTTGGTTGGGTATTCATGCTATACGCAGAGGACTTACACACTGGATAATTATTGCTCAACTATCTAATTATACTCACTTGCTCCACAAGGATAATAAAACATAATGTAGTCGAATGGTGAGTTTGGAACAGGTGAAATTATACTTCTAAGATTATTAGAAATTGACAGACTTACAGATGCTTTGGACTATGACATTGATCTGTTGCCATAAATGGTAGCTTGGCATAAGATTGTTCTTCTCTTTCTCCTTTCAACAAACTCTTATTTAAATATCTACTCTGTGCCAGGCGCTACGGCAGGTTTGGGGGTTATAACAAAATAAGACATGATCCCTACTCGTGAGGCCTTCGGTTCCATTGGCGGAAAGGAAGCAAGTGCATAAGCAAACACACACGCGGCACAGAACTCCAGGTGCCTTGAAAATGTGGCTTTTCTACCTCTCATTTGAAGCTTGTGAACACATTACTCACGTAGAGACAATCTGGCTTTCCCTTGTGGTCCATTTTCAGTTATTTCCTGAAAGCAGATAGGGTATGGTCTGGCTTCATCACTTACCAGCAGTTTGACTTTGGACTTTGAGTTGACCCGTGTTTCAAATTTCCCATCTACTGATGGCAGCTTGGTGAGTGGTGGCTCTGGAGCAGGACTGTCTTGATTTGAATCCCAGCATCCCTACTTATTAGTTGTGTGACCTTGGGTAAGCCCCTTAACCCCTCTGTGCCTTAGTTTCCTCTTCTGTGAAATGGGAATAGTGATAATACCTACCACAGAGAGTTGTACCCATGAGTTAAAAATATGTGGGAAACACTCTGAAAAGAACACATGTGTAGAGTACGTAGCACTTCGTTCATTCATTCATTCATTCGTTCAATCATTCATTCTTATTTAACAAATATTTACGGAATGCCTACTTTGTGTCGCACCCTGTGTTAGGTATAGGGGATACCATAATAGAGAGAGAGTCTCTGCCTCTAGTCTAGTAGGGAAGTCAGACAGCGAGAGAGGAAATTCAAATGCCCTGGTGAGATCTCTGTGGCAAACGTAGGCTGTGATGGGGAACACCATAGCAAGGGCACATCCCCCAATCTCGGGATGCTTCCTTCCTGCTTTATTAATCCCCTAGCTAAGGCACACACCTTCAGCTCTTTTAGGATTTTTCTCATTTTTTTTTTTTAAAGAAACGTTCAAGAAAATTTAATTACATTAAAAAGACACATAACATAGGACTTACCATTTACTCATTTCTAAGCTTACAGTTTCATAGTGTTAAGCACATTCACATTATCGTGTAACCCAGTCTCCAAAACTTTTCATTTTGCAGAACTGGAACACTCTGCCCAGTGAGTGACAGCTCCCCATTGCTCTGTCTTCCTAGCTGCTGGGAAGCAGCTGGGAAGTACCTCACAGGGTTTCATAATTTTCCTGCATGTTCTTCTTCGCCTGAGTGATGAAGTTTTGTCGTTGTAGTTACTGTCAAGAAGGTGTCGCTTTCTATCGTGGGTTTCAGCTGCCTTTTTTCTTCCTGCTGCTACTGCTGTTTTCTGGAATTCTGTGAATTCATGAACTTGGCTTCTTCCAGAAAAGAAATTGCTGTAAATCCGAACAATATCCTGGGAACTGACTTGTCTATCGCTGGGCTGATGGCCTTGACCGAGGGCTCATTGATGGCTCATCGCTGGGCTCATCTCTGTAGGAAGATACTAAGGAAGTGGGAGGTAGCCGAAGACTTGTTTGACATAAGTTGAAAGAAGACAAGGCGGTGAGGAAGCATGCACCTACACACGTGCCTTAGATATGCTCAAGTCCCCAGCTTTATGTTCCACACTTGTCCAACAGGATGCAAGCGATATTTTAGGAATACGAATCTGACAACATGAAGCATGGGCAAATCCAGAATATGACTAAGGTAGTTAGACCAGTTCAGAAGCTGTTAAAGAGAAGTTGAGGTTTGAGAACGCGCAGTTTAGAGTCCTGATGGAAATGGAGAAAAGGGGGGAAAATGCAGAAGGTGAGAAAGAGAATGTTAACAGCGGCAGTTGGTGATCTGTCGAATGGGAAGTAAAGGAAAAGGTGTAGGAGATCGGAATCCGTGTTTGCTGAATGCTGACTCTGCCAGGACCTGGCTGGGCCCTTTGCCCGTGGGACTGCCCTTATGACAGTCCTCTGAGTTAAGTATTATTGCCCCCGTTTTACTACTGGAGAAGCGGAGGTTTAGACAGATTGACTAGATTGCTCAAAGTCCTGTGATGAGCAGCTGGTCGTGTCATATATATTCGCCCAGCATCCGTCTGACTCTAAAACCCATGCTCTTTTGTTACTAATGTGGCTTCGAAGCTGCCAGCCTTGGGGACTGAAAAACACGGCTTTATTCTGGACAGAAACGAGTTGATGGGGGTGGGGGGCGGTTTTCAGGGAAAGGTAATAATTAGTCCTATTTGAATATGCTGAATTTAGGATAAAGGTGGGCAATGGAAATTCAAGGGGCTTTCAGGCATTTGGAGGCAAAGGTCTGAGTGAAAGAACAGGGCTGGACAAGTGGGTCCAACTTGTTGATTGGCTTATTGAAAGATTGAATGTAAAGAGAGCCATGGATCAATTCTTGAGGACAGTCCCACATAGGGGACCAAAAAGAGAAAGGGGAGTCGGTCAAGTCAGTAAAGGAAAGTTCTTGGGACTGTGATTTGATAGGAAAATAGTACATGTGCTTCGGTTTGGAGAAGTGTGGCAAGACGGAGGGTTCCAGATTGTCAAGCATGATTCAGGAAAGTCCTTTAAGATTTCTGGGTAGAGTAGTGCACTTACCTAATTTTAGTGCAAGTGCCACGGGCACTTTGCCTAACGTCATTGACTTCTGTTTTATACCTGCATCCACGAGGTTCCCAATTTCTGTCCATGTTTCCTCTTAAATAGCTCTTGAATTGGCCTTTCCCTAATGCTGTTGGCCACTGCCTTGGTGTAGATTGGCTCTCACCCAGGCTCTGGTGACAGGTGTCCATCAATGGTCCCTGTTGCCTGCCTCTTCCCACCCCAGCACGTGTACTTTACCACCCGAGTTTTTTCCACATGGTATGAATTTTGTAATTTTCTCAGTCTAAACATAGGTTTCTGCGTTGCACGGAAAGTCACGCTCCTTGGCAAAGCCCAGTGAGCCCTTCAGTTTGGCACCAACCCTTTCTTCAAGCTGCTTTTCTCTCCCGCACGCACCAGATACTGCAATTAAATGACGGTTCTCAGCATTTTCTCATGCATCCTGCCTCCCCAGCCACTGCCTGGATTAGCACTCTTCCATGCTTGACCCTGGCAAACCTATGTTTATCACTCAAAGGCCAACAAAGTGGCACGTAGCTTAGAAAGGATGTTGAAACGGAGCAGAAAATGTTGCTAGCGTCAAATTCAAACCCAAGAATAGGCACCCGTGGTCCGTGTCATTACTATTGAGAGAAATGCATAGGAAGAGCCGCTATTTCTTCCTACTCTCTTGTCGGATTTCTCAGGTTGTGCCCACTGCTGGGTTATTGATGTCCGCGGGAGAGTTTTTCCCTCTTTTCCGATTGGTGCTCTCACCTGAGAAAGAGAACTTCCTCTTGTCACGATCAGCCGTCATTCTCATCCTTTGCGCAGGACTTTGTCCAGATGGTGGGTGCCCTTGGCATTCTCTGAGCCTTAGGATGTGACCTTAAGGCCTGGATGGTGAACAGGAAGATTTCTTCCTTAATTGTTCCCTAGAATCCCAGGTTGGGTGGTTAAGATGGGTCCATAGAAGACCAGCATGCATCATATGCCGCCGGAATTGAATTTGAAAAACCTGCAAAAACTGAAAAACTGAAATGGCGCATTGCCCTTAGAGCCAGGAGACCTGCATTTCAGACTTGTCCCTCCTACTGGGTGGCTGTGATCTCAAGTGGCAGTGATTTAAAGGTGGAGGCTTGTGGACCATCTTGGGCATGTAACCTAGCAGGAGTTGGCAACCCTGGCATCTGGAGCGTCGGCCATCGGCAGTGTGTTTGGCGAAAGACTCTCCCAACACCTGAAGAAATTATTTGAAACTCAAGATTCTGGTGATCAGTCCGGTGATCTGGAGGAATCAGCTCCAGCTCCTGCCCGTGGAGGTGTTGTGAAGGTGGACGACTTGCTAAAAAGAAGACAGGCTGAAGCTGTGTCTCCGCCCGTAGGTAAAGCTGGCTGAGTACAACAGGTTCATTCAGACAGTGATATGTCCACAACCCAAAGAACACCAAGGAAGGCCTGCAACTGTCGGAAGGTAGGAGAAGCATAGGACGGTTTCTCGCTCAGAGCCTCCGGAAGGAACCAACCCTGCTGACCTCTCGCTGACGCTCCTGAACGGTGAGAACATGAATTTCTGTTGTTTTAAGCCACCCGGTCTGTGGCAGTTTGTCATGCCAGCCCTAGGAAATCCAGAGAGACAAACTTCATTTTTCTTACCATGAAATATGATAGTTGTGCTAACTCATGGGGTGGTCGTGAGGATTAAAGGGGAAATCGTTTGTGGAGGCACACTGATAGAATTTCCATACTCTCCGCGTCGGGCTCTGGGCTGATGGCTCCGAGCCTGGAGCCTGTTTCCGATTCTGTGTCTCCCTCTCTCTCTGCCCCTCCCCCGTTCATGCTCTGTCTCTCTCTGTCCCAAAATTAAATAAACGTTGAAAGAAAAAATTAAAAAAAAAAAAGGGGGCGCCTGGGTGGCGCAGTCGGTTAAGCGTCCGACTTCAGCTCAGGTCACGATCTCGCGGTCCGTGAGTTCGAGCCCCGCGTCAGGCTCTGGGCTGATGGCTCAGAGCCTGGAGCCTGTTTCCCATTCTGTGTCTCCCTCTCTCTCTGCCCCTCCCCCGTTCATGCTCTGTCTCTCTCTGTCCCAAAAAAAAAAAAAAAAAAGTAGATTTAAAACTTCTTTTTCCTGAAGCTTATGTTGCAGTTTTTGAAATTGCCAAGTTTTCTAAGGTCCTTTGATGCAATTTGGTCTCTGTTCTTAATGAGTATTCCTTGGCTTAGGACCCAACCGTCCGCTCATGTCCTAAAAACACGTGCAAGTCTGCTTGCACTTTGAGCATCGGGTTCTAGAATGACATACACATGAGTCAGATATGATTCCTTAGATTCGGCAGGGATCGCACAGGACATACCCAAGCAAGTTCCACATATATCTGTCCCACACCCTGCAGGGACGAGGAGGAA
Organism: Herpailurus yagouaroundi; assembly: GCF_014898765.1. NCBI lineage: Eukaryota > Metazoa > Chordata > Mammalia > Carnivora > Felidae > Herpailurus > Herpailurus yagouaroundi. The sequence goes on along the minus strand of NW_024412428.1, from coordinate 6,914,684 downwards.
GGAGCAATCATAGAATTCTGCCAACACAGATTGTTTGGTCACGTGACTTTAACCACACCGCGAACCTGATTTTCCCTGCCTTAGTGTGAAGAGAGAGGACCGGCACAGGTTGCTATAGACTGAATGTGTGTCCTCCCAGACGTCCCGTGTTGAAATCCTAACCCCCAAGTGAGCGTATTTGGAGGTGGAGCCTTGGGAGGTGCTTAGGTCAAGAGGGTAGAGCCCTCATGAGTGGGATTAGTGTCCTTATAAAAGAGACTCCAGAGGGCTCCTGCTTTCCTTCTGCCACGTGAGGACATGGCGAGAGGATGGCCATCTACGAACCGGGAAGTGGGCTCTCACCAGACGCTGAGGCTCCTGGTGCCTAGATCTTGGACTTCCCAGCCTCCCAAACTGTGAAAAATAGATTTCCACTGTTTATAACCGCCCCTCCAGTCTGTGGCATTCTGTTAGAGAAGCCCAAATCGCTAAGACACAGGATGGGGCAGCCGTCAGCCTATAGCACTTCACTCTGGTGAGGTGGGGCTGGGGAAGGGGGGTGGGTAGCAGAGGGGCAGGAAGAGCATGGCTTGTGAGGATTCCGTGCTTTTGTCTTGTCCAAGAGATCTTAGATTCCTCTTCAGCTCCATCCGATACGGACCCCATGAACGTAAACCCATGTCTTTGCAATCCTCCTTCCTCAATGCTTACCACGTAGCAGGTGCCAACTAAATGTTTGATCGCCCCCCACTTTCCTCTTTTCCACCTTCCCACTCTCCCTTCTTTCTCCTATCCATAACTTCTCTGTGTCCGGTCACTACCGTGCCAAGGACCGGGAGCTCAATGGCGAATGAGCCAGCCCCTGCTATTGATCGTTTTATTGTTTTGGAAAATTGTCATAAAAATAGAGTTGTACTTACTGACTGCTACTTACCCCACCCATTTTTTTTTTTTTTTTTTTTTCTGGAGTAGAATAAATGCTAGGCTGAGAGGCCTGAAAGGAAGGAAACACAAGTCAAGGAGTGGGTTGAGGTTTGAAGGTCCAGAGTTTGAGGTGGGTGAGGGATAGGCTGGGGAAAGAGGAAAGAAAAGCAGGAAACAGTTTCTCCGGCGATTGATCCCCCCTCCCCCTCCCCCCAAGCCCCATCAGTATCCTCCACAGAGCTGGTTAATTATCAATTTTCATGAGAAAGCAAAGCTGCCTGGCTCTTTTTAAAGCCCTGGAGCACCAAGCAGGCGATCCGTGATATGTCTTCGAGTCACTGAAACATTTGCATTTTGTTCCACCCCGCCATTTATTCAAGGCTTCTGCATGCTCTGTGTGCTCTAAGATGGTCTCTAAGACGCGAAATAGATGTTTCGCTTTTACCATCTTTTTTTTTGTTTGTTTGCTTTATCTCTTCTCTTTTTTCCCAGCCTACTTTAAAATCGATAAAAATGGCTGTATGTTCCATTTCCTTCACCTATGTGACTAGAAACTAGAGGTTAAATGGTGCTTTTGTAGTAGTTCTGTTAAAAATTTTTTTTCACAGCCATTATGAATTTTCCAGCGGTCTGGTTCTCTAAGCCAGTCCTCTTCCTCAGAACAAGACAGGGACAACATTGCACTTTGACTACTCATTGAACCACCCATTGGGTTCTTTGTTATTGTCATCAAAGGGTTTAGTATCCTCTTTTTCAATGTTTATTTATTTTTGGGACAGAGAGAGACAGAGCATGAACGGGGGAGGGGCAGAGAGAGAGGGAGACACAGAATCGGAAACAGGCTCCAGGCTCTGAGCCATCAGCCCAGAGCCTGACGCGGGGCTCGAACTCCCGGACCGCGAGATCGTGACCTGGTTGAAGTCAGACGCTTAACCGACTGCGCCACCCAGGCGCCCCAGTATCCTCTTTTTAAAATCCCAGAATTAGGTCTCCTGGCTGTTGGTACGTGTTTCATTGACTATACCAACATATTTTTTCAATTCCAGTCTCACTTTCTTGCATATCCATCCCTCCCTCTGAGGTTACTTTTCTTTTTCAGATGATATTCTTTAATGATGGCAGGGGGTAAGGAAATACTGTAAGTCTCTGTATATTTTAAAGTGTTTTGACTTTTTCCTTCACGCGCGCGCACACACACACACACACACACACACACACAAATGGCGGTCGTGCTGGATATTCTCTGTTTGCCTCTCCCAGTCCATTTTTCATCCTTCTCCGTTCTGCTCTGTGCTCTGGGAGGCTGCCTTTAGATATTGCATGAACAGGCTCCTTTGTGCTCTCCCTGACGGTTGGGTTTAGTCCGTAAGAGGCACTAAAAAATCAGACTTACAGCTTAGCCTACATAGTGTAGAGTCATTTCTCTGTGCTCCTCCTTCTACGTATAATGGTAAACTCTGGAAACAACATGAGAGATACCAAAGGACAGCTCTAAAAGGTGGAAAGAAGAAGGTATGCTGGTTGGGGCCCCAGAAGGTAGGGCACTTTAAAGCCACTCAACCAAGAGAAAAATGTGAACCAGGCCTGGTATTTCCTGACCACCAACCTAGCAACCGAAGGCAACTGAGGTGGGCTCATTCCTCTTCTGGATGAAATAGGAGACCTGCTGACCAGGTGAGCCCCACAGCATCAGCCAGTGGGATAAGTTGGGAAACTCACTGAAAATACGTGCCCGAGTAACATGCTCTCCTTCCCTGTCAGGCCAGAAAGCTGCCGCCCCAACTGAGAAACACCAGGAAGCAGGGTGGCCCTGGCCAGTGGGATCACACCACAACAGATATGCAGCTTGGGGAGCCGTGGGCCCGTCCCCCACTGAGAGATGGCGGGTGGCCTGGCCTGATGGAGTTCCTTCTTACCAGAATGCAGCACATGCGGGGACAGATAGAAGCCCCACGTACCAGATAAACCAAACAGAGCAAAATAACACTGCAGGGGTTCTAAAAGTTAATTTGTTATTTAGAACCAGATCCCACAAAATTAGGAAAGAATCTGTGTGCTAAATCTAAGCAGGCTAGCTACTTGCCAAAACAAAACTTAAATAGGACCCAGAGACTTTCTACAATAAGAACTAAATGTCAGGAATAAATAAAAAATCACCTATCATACTGGGCACAGGGAAATCACAACCTGAATGAGAAAGAACAATCAACTGCTACCAACACCATGATGAATCAGATTAGAATTATTTGGCAAGTATTTTATTTATTTAAAAAAATCATTTTTTAACATTTATTAATTTTTGAAAGACAGAGACAGAGTGTGAGTGGGGGAGGGACAGAAAGAGAGGGAGACACAGAATTTGAAGCAGGCTCCAGGCTCTGAGCTGTCAGCACAGAGCCCGACGTGGGGCTTGAACCCACAAACTGCAAGATCACGACCTGAGCCAGAGTTGGACGCTTAACCGACTGAGCCACCCAGGTGCCTGCTATCTGGCAAGTATTTTAAAGCAGTCATCATAAAAATACTTAACCAAGAATTACAGATTCTCTTGAAAAAAAAAATGAATAAGTAATAAATCTCAGCAAAGAAGTAATAAAGAAGAACAAAATGGAAGTTATAAGACTTAAAAACAAAATCGTTAAAAAAATTTCTTAGTGATTTAGCTCAATAGTAGAGTGGAAATGACAGAGGTTAGAATCAGTGACTTTCAGGACAGATCAGTAGAATTTATACAATCTGAAAAGAGAGAATAGACCAAAAAAAAAAAAAAAAAAAAAAAAAAAAAAAGACAGATCTTCAGGGTCCTGTGGCACAATAAAAAGACCCAACATTTGTATCATTGGAATCTTAGAAAGAAAGGAGTAAAAGAGTGGGGCTGAAAGAGTATTTGAGGAAATAAGGCTGAGAACACTTCCAATCTGATAAAATATGTAAACGTACAGATTCAACAAGCTGAATGAACCCCAAATAGTATAAACCTAAAGGATTCCGTACTGAGACATATCATGATCCAACTTCTGAAAGCTAAAGACAAAGAAATATTTTGAGGGGCGCCTGGGTGGCGCAGTCGGTTAAGCGTCCGACTTCAGCTCAGGTCACGATCTCGCGGTCCGTGAGTTCGAGCCCCGCGTCGGGCTCTGGGCTGATGGCTCAGAGCCTGGAGCCTGTTTCCGATTCTGTGTCTCCCTCTCTCTCTGCCCCTCCCCCGTTCATGCTCTGTCTCTCTCTGTCTCAAAAATAAATAAACGTTAAAAAAAAAAAATTAAAAAAAAAAGAAATATTTTGAAAGCAGCCAGAGAGAAAAGACACACCATCTCTAGGAAAAACACCAACGTGAATGATAACAGAGGTCTCATCTGACACCATGGAGGCCAGAAGGAAGTGACACAACATTTTTCAGGTGCTGGAAACAGAGAACCATTAGTTGTAAATACCGCATCTGGTGAAACTATCCTGCAGGATTGAAGAGGAAATAAAGGCATCTGAAGAGGAAGGACAATGAAAACAACTTGTTGTTGGCGGACCTACCCTAAAAAATCGCTAAAGGAGAATCTTCAACCAGAAAGAAAGTGATAAAAAAAGGAATCTCAGAGCATTAGGTAGAAAGAACAACAGAAAGAGCAGAAACATGACTAGACTCTAGACTATTCTTTTAAAAAAAATTTTTTTTATTGCTTATTTATTTTTGAAGGAGAGAGAGACAGAGCGTGAGTGGGGGAGGGGCAGAGAGAGAGGGAGACACAGAATCCGAAGCAGGTTCCAGGCTCTGAGCCATCAGCACAGAGCCCGACGCGGGGATTGAACTCACAAACCGGGAGATCATGACCTGAGCCAAAGTCGGACGCTCAACTGACGGAGCCACCCAGGCGCCCCTACCTACCACAGACTATTCTTACGAGTTTTAGAAATCATATTTGAAACAAAAATATAACAGTATCTGGTACTCAAGACAATGATATGTCAAAGTAAGGAAGATAAAAGGACTCGAATGGAGAAGGAGTTTTCCTCATCTCGCACAAAGTGTTAAAACTTTGACGCCAGTAGACTGTAATAAGTCACACGTGTGTTTTGTAATGTGCAGAGCAAACACTAAGGAAACTATACAAGGAGATACACCCGAAACCTATAAATCAGTAAAGTGGAGTCCTAAGAATTGTTCAAGTGGCAACAGAAGAGAAGCCGAGGAAACAAAAAAAATCAATAAAATGGCAGACGTAAGTACTAACATATTAGCAATTATCTTAAGTGTAAATCGTCAAAATATTCTAATTAAGAGTTACAGACTAGCGGGTGGATTAAAAAAAATTACTGAACTATATGGTAATAACAGTTCAGACTCAGCATCACAGGTGGTTCAAAAGTCAAGGATGAAAAGAAGACACACTATGTACACGTTAATTAAAATAAGGAGTAGCTCTACCAATATCAAGTAAAGGAGAATTCACAGTAAAGAAAATTACTAAGGATAAAAAGGGATATAACAAACATAATGATTAGAAGGATTGATCTACCAGCACCAGGAAGACACAACAATCGTAAACAGCTATTTAGCTGTTTTAGAACCTCAAAATATGTGAAGCAAAAACTGAGGGAACTGAACAGAGCGATAGACAAGTCCATAATTATATATGGGGATATCAATATCCTAACTTTCAGCATTTGTTAGAACTATTAAATGGAAAAGCAGCAAAGTATAAAAGACAAGACATGAGGGCACTGGGGTGACTCAGTTACGTGTCTGTTGATTTCAGCTCAGGTCATGATCTCACGGTTCGTGGGTTAGAGCCCTGCATCAGGCTCTGTGCTGATCTTGTGGAGCCTGCTTGGGATTCTCTCTCTTTCCCTCTCTCTCTCTGTCCCTCCCTGCTCTCTCTGTCTCTCCCAAAAGAAATAACTAAACTTAAGAAAAAGATATGAGTGATACAATCAACCAGTAAGAGCTAATCAACATATATAAAACACTGACCACCAACAGCAGAATATATACTTTTTTCCCCAAATACCTTGAGACGTTCACCAAGGTAGACCATATCCTGGTCCATGAAACAAACCTCTACACACTTAATACAATAGAGTATGTTTTCACAGTAGGTTTTCTGAAAGTTTTATAGTTGTACATTTAAGATCGTGTTTTGAGTTAATTTTTATACAAGGCATGAAATTTAAGTCGTCATTTTTTTTTTAAACTTATGGATATGCAGTTGCTCCATCAGCATTTGTTGAAAAGACCATCCTTTTCTCCATTAAATTGCTTTTGTATCTTTGTCGAAACTCAGTTGGGTATAATGGAATCAAACTAGAAACCAGTAACAGAAAGGCAACAGGAAAATTCTCGAAGAGCTGAAAGTTGAACATCACACTTTGTAATAATCCATGAATCAAAGAGGAAATCTCAAGGGAAATTTTAAAAATATATAAAAGTGAATGAAAATGAAAATACAATATAGAAAAATATGTAGTACTCAGCTAAAGTAATGCCATGAGTAAAATTTATAGCACTAAATGCTTTCATTAGAAAAGAGGAGGGGCACCTGGATGGCTCAGTCGGTTGTGCATCCGACTTCGACTTAGGTCATAATCTCATGGTTGGTGAGTTTGAGCCCCACATCGGACTTTGTGCTGACAGCATGGAGCCTACTTTGGATTCTCTGTCTCCCTCTCTTTCTGCTCCTCCCTGATTCTCTCTCTCAAACATAAATAAGCATTTTAAAAAATTAAAAAAAAAACCCAGGAATTTTCTCAAGTCAATAGTCTAAGTTCCTACCCCAAGAAACTACAAAATGAGGAAAATAAACACAAAATGAGTAGAAAGAAGGAAATAATAAGAGCAGAAAACGGCAAAATTGAAAATAAGAAATGATAAGAGAAATCAAACAAGATCAACATAAATGGAGAGACATACTATACTCATGGATTCAAAGATTCAACATAGCAAAGGCGTGAATTCTCCACCACACTGACCTGTAGGTTTAATGCAGTTGCTGTCAAAATCCCAGCAAGATTTGTTTTGTAGGCATAGACAAGCTTATTCTAACATTGATATGAAAAGACACAGGATCTAAAATAGCTAAAATAATCTTGGAAAAGAAGAATAAAGTGTTAGGAATCAGTATACCCAATTTGAATATGTATTATATGTCTATGGTAATCAGGAGTATGTTATTGGTGGAGGGATAGACACCTAAATCAATGGAACAGAATAGAGAATCCAGAAATAGACCCACACAAAGATGCCCAACTGATTTTTGACAAACTGATTTTTTTTTTTAATTTTTTTTTTTCAACGTTTATTCATTTTTGGGACAGAGGGAGACAGAGCATGAACGGGGGAGGGGCAGAGAGAGAGGGAGACACAGAATCGGAAACAGGCTCCAGGCTCCGAGCCATCTGCCCAGAGCCCGACGCGGTGCTCGAACTTACGGACCGCGAGATCGTGACCTGGCTGAAGTCGGACGCTTAACCGACTGCGCCACCCAGGCGCCCCAGACTGATTTTGACCAAGATGACAATTCAATGGAGAAAGGATGGTCTTTTCAACAAATGGCGAGAGAAATTATATATCCATAAATTAAAAAAAAAAATACCTAAATTATTTTGTAAAAATTTTTTTCATGTTTATTTATTTTTGAGAGAGAGACAGACAGAGAGAGAGAGCAACAGAGTGAGCAGGGGAAGGGCAGGGAGAGAGGGAGACACAGAATGCAAAGCAGGCTCCAGGCTCCAGGCTCTCAGCTGTCAGCACAGAGCCAATGTGGGGCTTGAACCCACAAGCTGTGAGATCATGACCAGAGTTGAAGTCAGACACTTAATTGAGCCACCCAGGCACCCCAAGACCTAAATTTTTATGCCTCATATAAAAACTAACTCAAGGGGTGCCTGGGAGGCTCAGTCAGTTAAGTGTCCAACTCTTGGTTTTTGTTCAGGTCATGATGTCATGATTTGTGGGATTGAGCCCATGTCAAGCTCTGTACCGAACAACATGGAGCCTGCTTGGGATTCTCTTTCTCTCCCCGTCTCTCTGCCTTTCTCTCTCTCTCTCTCTCAAAAAAAAATAAAGTTTAAAAACTAACTCAAAATTAATCATGATTTTAAATATAAAGCTATAAGACTTTCAGAAAGAAATCTTTAGAAAATAGGCTAGGCAAAGTGTTCTTTGAGACTTGACACCAAAAGTACATTCCCTAAAAGGAAAAATGGATAAACTAGAGCTCATCAAAATTAAAACCTTTTGTTCCATGAAAGACTCTGTTAAGAGGATGAAAAGACAAGCTAGACTTATGGGCCACATATTTAACAAAACTAGTATCTGGAATACACAGAGAACTTTCAAGACTCAACAGTTAAAAAAAATCCATTCAGAAAATGGGCAAAAGCTATGAACAGTCATTTCTCTGAAGAAGTCATACAGATGGCAAATAAGCCCATGAAAAGATGTTCTTCATTATTAGCCATTAGGGAAATGCAGATTAAAGCCACAATGTGATGTCCTACTGTAATTTTATGTGTCAACTTGACTAGGCCATGGGTTGCCCAGATAGTTGGTTAAATCACTCTGGGTATTTTTGTGGGGTATTTCGGGGTGAGATTAACATTTGAATCAGTAGACCTAGTAAAGCCCATTGTTCTCCCCAGCGTGGTTGGGCCTCAAACAATCCATTGAATGCCTGAAAAGGCTGAGTAAGGGAGAATTCTCTCGGCCTGTCTTTGATCTAGGATATCGGTTTTCTCCTGCCTGTGGACTTGGTCTGAGACTCGAATTCACACTCTCCACTCTCCTGGTTCGCAGGCCTTGGGAATCGAACTGGAATTACACCATCAGCCCTCCTGGTCTCCCGATTTGCCAACCACAGGTCTTGGAATTTCTTAGCCTCCACACCCACGTGAACCAATTCCTTATAGTACATCTCATTCATATGTATGTGAATTCTACTTTCAATACCTATTTCAACAACTTTCCACAAAATACATGCATATATAGGATTAGTAACGTTGTGTGTGTATATATATATATATATATATATATATATATATATATATATAATTATGTTTCTCTGGAGAACCCAGACTAATACTACTACGTGCTTAGTAGAATAAAAAATAATAACACCAAATACTTGTGAGAATGTGGAGAAACTGGGTCTCCTATATTGCTGGTGGGAATATAAAAGGGTATGCAGTTTGGAAAGCAGTTTGACGGTTTCTTTAAAAAAAAAAAACTATGCATTTGTCACATGACGCAGCAGTTGCTCTCTTGGCCATTTATCTCGGAGAAAGAGAAGCTGATGATCACACAAAAACCTGTACCTGAGTGTGCATCGCAGCTTACTTGCAGTAGCCCCCAAACTGGAAACGGTGCCAATGTTCTTGCACAAGTGAGTGGTCCAACAAAGTGTAATGGCTCCATATGTGGAACGCTACTCAACAATAAGGGAATTAACTTGGATGAATCTCAAAGGAAATATACTGAGTGGGAAAAGCCTATGCCAAAAAGTTACATACTGTATGATTCCGTTTATATAACATTTTTGAAAAAAAAAAAAATTATAAAAGTGAGTAAAAACTACCAGTTGGCAGAGTCAGGGAAGGGGAGAGGTGTGAGGTGGTATGGGGGTGTGGTTATAAAAAAAAAAAATTATAAAAGTGAGTAAAAACTACCAGTTGGCAGAGTCAGGGAAGGGGAGAGGTGTGAGGTGGTATGGGGGTGTGGTTATAAAAAGAGGGCAGGAGTAGTCTCCCTGGTGTTGGAACAGTTCTATATCTTAACTGTGGCGATAGAGACACAAACCCATGTGACAAATTTAGAAAGAATCCACTATCTAGTGTCTTTAGATAGAATACACTAAGTGCACACACACACGCTCACGTAAGTACAAGTAAAACTGGGAGAATCTGAACAGTGGGTTTTATCAATGTGGATCTCCTCGTTGTGATTATCGAACTACAGTTTTGCAAGGTGTCACCACTGGGGAAACTGGATAAAGCATACGTAGGACCTCTTCGTATTATTTCTTAGAACTGTATATGAATCTGTATACACACATACATACATTCGTGAAAGGTTTAATAAAAAAAACACTAGAGATTGAGAGATTGAGATAGGGGTACTTACTCCTCCTTGCTTTGTCCCTGTAGGTTGGCTGCATCTCTCTGGGTAGTGTTCCTGGGGGTTGTCCTCTCTTGTGGTAACTGTCCTTGGGTTCTCTTTAAGGCTAGGGCTGTTCTCACTGTTGCCAGCTTTGGGATGCTGCACTGTCCCTTGCTGCGCATCTTTAGTTAGATTTATTTCCAAGTACTTTACTGATGTTCGTAGCTATTGCAAATTATCTTCCTAAAATTTCATTTTTGACTACTGTTTCTGCTTCTTATACCTCTCTGTTTTATTGTGCCTTGGACATAATAGATGCTTGATAGATACTTATTTATTCATAAATTTGTTTCTAGGATTTTAAAAATGTTTTTATTTGTTTTTGAGACAGAGAGAGACAGAGCATGAGCAGGGGAGGGGCAGAGAGAGAGGGAGACACAGAATCTGAAACAGGCTCCAGGCTCCAGGCTCCGAGCTGTCAGCCCAGAGCCCGATGCGGGGCTCGAACTCACAAACCACGAGATCATGACCTGAGCCGAAGTTGGCTCAGTTGGCTTAACCAACTGAGCCACCCAGGTGCCCCCTTCTAGGATTTTTGAACGTGTGTATGTTTTTCTACTGTATCCTTAGTGTTGGAAACCATTTATAAGCAACAAATTGGATAACCTAGATGGAATGGACAAATTCTGAGAACCATACAATCTAGCATGACTGAATCAGGAAGAAATAAAAATCTGGATAGGCCTCTAACTAGTAAGATATTGAATCAGTAATCAAAAACCTCCCACCAGAAAAAGTCACAGACCAGATGGCCTCACTGGCAAATTCTACTGAATACTTAAAGAACTAATGCTAGTCCTCAAACTCTTTCAAAAAATTGAAGAGGAAGGAATACTTCCTAACTCATTCTATGATTTTACATATAATCAATTATATATATATATATATGAATTTATATGTATATATATGAATTATATATATATATATATGAATTTTTTTAAAGCATGCTGACTCATTCTATGAGGCCAGTATTACCCTGATACTAAGCCAGACAAAGAGACTACAAGAAAAGAACAGTACGGACTAATAACCCTTATGAATATTGATGCAAAAATCCTCAAAGGATATCCGCAAACCAAATTTAACAACATAGTAAAAGAATGATACACCGTGACCAAGCAGGATTTATTTGGAGCGCAAGGATGACTCAACTTCCAAGAATCAATCGATATAATACACATGTTAATTGACTGAAAGAAAAAAAAAACACCACATGATCATCACAATAGATGCAGAAAAAGCATTTGACAAAATTCAACACCCTTTTATGATAAAACACTCAGCGAAGTTGGAATAGAAGGAAGCTTGCTAACATGATAAAGGCTGTGTATAAGAAACTCACGGCCAACGTTACACTCAATGGTGAAAGACTGAACACTTTTCCTCTAAGATCAGAAAGAAGACAAGGATGCCTGCTCTTGTCACTTCTATTAGACCTGATATTGGAAATTCTATCCAGAGAAATTAGGCAAGAAAAAGAAATGAGTCATGCAAATTGGAAAGGAAGAAGTAAGATTATTTCTTTTCACAGGTGACATGATATTATATGTAGAACCTACTAAAGAGTCCATAAAACCACTAAGTGCTAATACATTCAGCAAAGTTGCAGGATACAAAATCAACACAGAAAAATGAGTTGAATTTCTAGGCACTAGCAGTGAACAATTCAAAAAGGAAATCAGTAAAACAATGCCATTTATAGTAGCATCAAAAGAATAAAATACTTAGAAATAAACTTAATCAAGGAGGCGAAAGAGTCGTACATTGGGAAAAAACAACACTGCTGAAGGAAATTAAAGAAGACACAAATATATGGAAAGACACCCCATGTTTACAGATTGGAAGACTTAGCACTGTTAAGATGACAGTTCTGTCTAAAGTGATGTGTAGATTCAGCGCAATCTTTGTCAAAATCCCAATGATGTTTTTGCAGAAATAGAAAAACTCATCCTAAAATCCGTATGGACTCTCCAGGGACTCCCGAAGAGCTAAAACACTCTTGAAAAAAGAAGACAGTTGTAGAACTCACACTTCCTGATTTCAAAACTTACTACAAAGTGATGGTCATCAAAACAGTGTAGCATTGGCAGAAAAGCAAACATATATACCAATGAAACAGGATAGAGAAGCCAGGAATAAACCTTTCAATATCCAAATGATTTTTGGTAAGGCTACCAAGATATTTGAAGGAAAGAATAGTTTTTTCAGGAAATGGTGCTGGGAAAGCTGGATATTCAATGCGAGAGAATGAAATTAGACTCTTATCTTACACTATACACAAAAATTAGTTTAAAATGAGTCAAAGGCATAAACATAAGAGCTAAAACGATAAGACTCTTAGAGTGACGTAGGAGGAGTATCTTCATCACATTGGATGGGGCACTGGTTTCTTGGAAATACCATCAAAGCACAGACAACAACAGAAACACTAGATAAATTTGACCTCATCAAAAATGAAAACTTTTGTGTATCAAAGGACATTGGAGTGAAAAAAGCAAGCTATAGAATGGGAGAAAATATTTGTAAAGCCCATATCCTTTTGTTGAAAGAATATTCTTTCTCCATTGAAGGGCTTTTGCACCTTTGGCGGTAATGGGTTCAGCACTTCTGTGTGGGCCTATTTCTGGGCTCTCTGTTTTGTTCACTGACCTATGTGTCTGTTCCTCCTCTGACGGCACACTTTCTTGGTTAATGGGGCTGTTGAGGAAGTCTTAAAAATCTAGTAGAGTGATTCCTCGCATTTACTTTTCCATTTTCAAAACCGTTTAGCTATTTTACTTCTGCTACCTTTCCGTATAAATCTTAGAATGGGCTTGCTGACATTTTGATAAGAATTGTGTTAAATTCTACAGATCCATCTGGGGGAGAATTGACATCTTTCTCACGTTGACTCTTCTGATCCACGGATACAATATATCTCCGCTTATTTAGGTCTTTTATTTGATTCGTCAGCATTTTGTACTCTCTAGCCTTTTGAGGAAAATTTTAGTGTTATCACGTGTTTTTTTACATATGCCCACCCAATTCCCAATTCCTAGATATTGCTGAGAGGAACCTTTAGCTCCAGACTAGAATTAGACTTTCTCTTACGGTCATATATTTCAAGGGCCCTTAGTATTCAGAGTACACATTCCCAGTCATTCATTATCTATTTAGATTAACCATATGTACTGCAAAGTTCTTGGCCTAGCATTGATTCCTTTTCTGTTTCCTTCTTTTCGCTTTTTATTTATTTTTTTCTTCTCCTCCTTCACCTTCTCTCTTCTTCCTCCTCCTTCCTGACAAAGTTTTTTCCTGGACAGTTTTTCTCATACGGATTATGTGAATGATGATCTTTCGATACTTGTATCCCCACAAATACCTTTCTGCCGCACTAACGAGTGGATGATGTCTTTACATGTTATATATCCTTGGCTCCCGGTCTTTTTTTTCCCTCAGTCATTTGTAAATATGATTTCAAAATATTCTACCAACTTCTGCTGCATATGAGAAGTTAGTGTCACTTGATTTTTTTTTTTTTCGTCTGTAAATAACTTGTTCTTTTGGTCTAGAAGCATGCACATTTATCTTTAACCTTGGAATTTTGGAAATTTTTTAAACGTTTATTTATCTTAGAGCGCGTGCGCGAGTGGGGGAGGGGCAGAGAGCGAGGGAGACACAGAATCCGAAGCAGGCTCCAGGCTCCGAGCTGTCAGTACAGAGCCCGACGCGAGGCTCGAACTCACGAACCGCAAGATCATGACCTGAGCTGAAGTCGGACGCTTAACCGACTGAGCCACTCACCTTGGAATTTTGAAATTTTACCGGGATGTGCCTCGATGGGTGCCTTTTTATCACCTCTCCTAAACCTGCGTAAATAAGTCTGCAAATAACAAAATTTTCTTACCCTTTCCTTCACGTGTTACTTATTTTCCTTCTGGCATTCATACTACTTGCATAGTGGATCTCCAGGATCAATCTTTAAAGTTATCTTTTTTTTTTTTTTAATTTTTTTTTTCAACATTTTTTATTTATTTTTGGGACAGAGAGAGACAGAGCATGAACGGGGGAGGGGCAGAGAGAGAGGGAGACACAGAATCGGAAACAGGCTCCAGGCTCCGAGCCATCAGCCCAGAGCCCGACGCGGGGCTCGAACTCACGGACCGCGAGATCGTGACCTGGCTGAAGT
>NW_024412428.1:6852126-6900368 GCF_014898765.1 Herpailurus yagouaroundi | reverse complement strand
CTTACCCTTTCCTTCACGTGTTACTTATTTTCCTTCTGGCATTCATACTACTTGCATAGTGGATCTCCAGGATCAATCTTTAAAGTTATCTTTTTTTTTTTTTTAATTTTTTTTTTCAACATTTTTTATTTATTTTTGGGACAGAGAGAGACAGAGCATGAACGGGGGAGGGGCAGAGAGAGAGGGAGACACAGAATCGGAAACAGGCTCCAGGCTCTGAGCCATCAGCCCAGAGCCTGATGCGGGGCTCGAACTCACGAACCGCGAGATCGTGACCTGGCTGAAGTCGGACGCTTCACCGACTGCGCCACCCAGGCGCCCCTAAAGTTATCTTTTATGTTCCTTTAGATATCCCTTCCCTTTGTATTTTTATCCTAGGTTTTGAAATTGTTTCTTCCACATGGTCCTTTTTTTTTTTTTTTAATGTTTATTTATTTTGAGAGAGAGAGCACACGAGGGAGGGGCAGAGAGAGAGAGAGAGAATCTCAAGTAGGTTCCACGCTCAGCACAGAGCCTGGTGAGGGGCTTGACCACTCCACCATGAGATCATGAGCTGAGCTGAAATCAAGAGTTGGATGCTTAACCAGCTAAGCCATCCAGGCGCCCCCTACATGGTCTTTAAAAACCACAATTTTTATCTCAAGACTGGCAATTTTATCACTCAATTTGCCTATTGAATTTGTCAGTTTGGGAAGAAATAAACATTTGTAAAGAGGCGGTTTTGTGGCTTTAACTGAATCTCCTTAAGGGTTCCGGAACATCAGTCCTGGCAACAGATAATCTCCCAAATCCTGTGACCTGTAGTGGAGAGAAGGGTCTGTTTCGTGCAGTTGTTCAGAGATTCTGTGCTAACCGAAGTTCTGACGTCTTCAATACTCAGTTTAAAAAGACGGATTGAAACATCATGCAAAAGGTGCCTTTTCATGAGGTGAGCAAGGTTGCAGGAAGTTACTGGAAGTTTGCAGCAAGTTGTTGGAAGAGGTGCAGAAGTGATAGATGGGTCCCGTAAGGAATGGAGATACGTCAGATAAGTCCCTGCTGGACTCTGCCCTCTCAGGTGGCATCATCCGGTCTGACCCAGAGGGAGAGAAAACTTTGTTTCTGCTAGATGTTTCCCAAGATTCTTTATCTGTTCCTTCCTCCACTGAGGAGCTCAGGATAGCCTGCCGGTTAAGAGCTTGTGCCCCGAAGTGAAGACAGACCCAAGTGCAAGTCCTTGCTCTGCCACTAACTAGTTTTGGGTCTTTGGGTTGGTCACCTTGAACAGGCTAACTCTGTAAGCCTTATTTCAAACTTCAACTCTAAACTGGGGTTGGGGCGCCTGGGTGGCCCAGTCAGTTAATCATCTGACTCTTGATTTTGGCTCAGGTCATGATCTCACCGTTGTGAGAAAAGAGCCAGGCCACCCCACCCACGAAGTTCCCCTTTCAGAAAGCCCTGGGTGACCAGATAACTGGCCACTGGCACGACCCTGCTTTTTCCTCCCCGCCCTACCCCTGCTTTCATTCTTGCGTTTCTGGTTTAAATTCACCAATAAAGAGTGAGCCTGCAAAAAAAAAAAAAAAGAGGGAGAGACAGCCTGCAAAATCCAAGGCCCCCCACCCTCGACCCCAGTCAAGGGAGAACCCAGGTCGATGTGAGCTCGCTACCCTCACCACCTGCGGTCTCAGCAAGCCTCGGGCTTGCTGTGCACCTTTCAGGAATAAACTTTGTGAGTCGATAAGCCTTGTTTTCTCAAAGTTCCCTCAAAGCTGATTGTTGCTGAGGTACATCTTGCAATCAGAGTAAAAACCACAAGGGCCGAATGGGCCACAACACTGGCTCTGGGTGGGGGACATGTCTGCGGGCTCATTACCCGTGGTCTGGGCCCAGGTGAGAGTCCCCAGGCATTCCTAGCTGATAGCATCTCCAGTGACAGGGTGAGGGGGACACAGATCCGTAGCCCAAACTTACCTTTTTAATCTTAGCTCCCATATGACTCTGCTATGAATACGCTCTTGCCAATCTGGACAATTTTTGACCACTTCCCCTTTGTTCCTTTCATCTGGAATGTTCTCTTATCCATTTCTACTTATCAAGATTTAACCTGTTCCTTAAGAACAAGCCTGTTTTTTTTTTTTTTTCCCCAATGCCACTTTTTCTTGATCTTCCCTAACAAAGGAGGACTCTCCTAACTTAATTTTTGTAGAAACTTGTTTTATTTTTCTTATCGCTCGTGGTTACTATCAGCTTCTGGTATGAGTCAGTACCGTGGCAGGTGCAAGTGGCAGGATCTCCACGTAGTTTCGCAGAGAGGGAATGGGTAGGCTCAAAGAACTTGAAATACAGAGGAAACGTCAGGCAAAACCAGATCCAGAGCCTCAGATTATCAAGCTGATCAGGGTTCTTAGCCTCTACCTTGAATTTTTACTTATTTTTGTGAGTTGGCTTAATTATTATCTCCTGCTCACTGGTTTCCTCTTTGGAAGGAAAATGGACCTCGTTTAGCCCAACGCCATCTTGACAGCTTGTGATCGGGGTTATAGAGAAACTTCCCATTGTCCTCTGACAGAAGGGCCTTGGGAGGAAATCCGACGGGCTGGCTTTGGTGACCTGCTCAGCCCTGGACCATTAGGGGCCAGTGGGTTGGAAGGGCCTGATGATCCAGGTCTGGGTCATGTGCCCATCCTCACGTGAAGAGGGAGGGAAAGCTTGCTGGAAGGATCAGGGGATCAGTTATTACAGTTCACTCTTCTCCTACGCCGTATGATAACTCCTGGAACGCAGGGCCATGCCTTAGCCTAGAACCCCTGGAATAATGCCTTGCTCAGATTAAGCCCTTGGGAAATCTTTACCGAATGAATGAACAAACAGATTGTCTCAGCCTCACATTGGCAAGTGCACTAGGCTGTTGTTGAACAGAGTAATCAGGCTTTGGGAAATACCTTCCCAAATGTAAAATGTAAACTTGGTAGACAGATGTGTTATTTATTGGTGGGCAGCGTAGATACAAGAACCTAAGGACAGCAGTAAACCCCGCTAACGACAAGAGCTGGAAACTTTTTTCAGTTACTTGTAAATAGAAGATTTGACGCTTTGTGGTCTTTCACTTTAAGATAAAATTTCCTGAGAAATTTGTACCTTTGGTTCTAGCCCAGGCAGGGGTGATAAAAATATGGGGGGGGGCCCAAAAGAGGATTTAGTTGGGACTATGTCTGTGCTAATGCTTCTACTGCAACCATGTGACTTGAAAGTGTAAAACATGTTGTTGCATTTGTTTTCTTTATCCCCTGGGGGGTGGGGGCAAGGTATCTGGTGGAGAATCTTCACCTGCAATTTGAATACAAGTACCCATACAAGCTCAAGGCCTTAGCTCTTACCGATTGTTAGAGAATGTGTCATCTGGGGACCACAGTTCGGTTGCCACAAGGTTCAACGTGTTTTATTTTAGGGAAGGATGTGGGGATACAAAATGGGGGATTAGTCTGGTTTTCTTGGGGCAGATTCTTTGAAGGAGAGGATTAATGATTAAAAAGTAGAAAAATGGGGCGCCTGGGTGGCTCAGTCAGTTGAGCATTCAACTCTTGATTTCAGCTCAGGTTGTGATCTCACGGTTTGTGAGTTCAAGCCACGTGTTGGGCTCTGTGCTGACAGTGTAAAGCCTGCTTGGGATTCTCTCTCACTCTCTCACTGCCTCCCTCTCTCTCTTAAAATAAATAAATAAACTTAAGGGGCGCCTGGGTGGCGCAGTCGGTTAAGCGTCCGACTTCAGCCAGGTCACGATCTCGCGGTCCGGGAGTTCGAGCCCCGCGTGAGGCTCTGGGCTGATGGCTCAGAGCCTGGAGCCGGTTTCCGATTCTGTGTCTCCCTCTCTCTCTGCCCCTCCCCCGTTCATGCTCTGTCTCTCTCTGTCCCAAAAATAAATAAACGTTGAAAAATACATAAAAAAAAAAAAATCATCATCAGATGCCAAACCCAGAGGGAAATTTTGACAAGGAGCCGGATTTTGCATTATTTTAAATTGTCTCCTCATGGACTGCTTATTGGCTGTAGTGAATAAATTCAGTAACAACTTGATCAGGTGGCCAAAATTAATAATTCCAGTAACTGACAGCTGCACGTCCTATGCCTCCAGGTGTTACGCCCCGAGAAGGGCTCTAGAAACGGCAGACAAACACAAAATGAATGGGAGAAGGGGGCAGACTGTATTCTTCGAAACTGTCAGTGTCGTAAAAGACAAATAAAGGTCGCGGAGATGTTTCAGGTTAAAGGAGGCTAAAGAGATGCGCCGTACCTGACCCTCAACTGGACTTTGTATCAGAGAAGGGACGTGCTCTAAAGGACATGATCCGTTCAACTGATAAAAAGTAGAAAATGAGAATATTAGCAGTAGGCTCAAGTATTATACCAATAAAAAGTATCAGTTGATGACAGGCCTGTGGTTATGTGAGAGCGCACCCACACAGCACATGTCTACACGCATGGACACATACACATGCACTTTTTAGAAAAAAGGAATTTACGCCAGGATCTCTGACCCGTACAGAGTGATTTCTCAGCTCCCCACGTTCCATATTGTATGAACTTCTCCAGCGAGAACTGGCTCCCAATGACATCAACAGTTCTCTTCATTTGCTTCATCCTATAATATATCTAAAGTAGTTTTAGAATTGGTTTGCCCTTATGACTGCTACAAATCCACCTGCTGAAAAGAGTTCAGGATTTGTTGCCAAGTTTTTACCTTCCTCCCTGCCCCCTACACTCACTCTGTCCCAAACTAAGGATAGATAGTTACTTGATCTAGTCCCCCACGGAGGTTGTCATGATACTCATTTGACAAACAATAAAGTTCATTTTGTTTGACTTCACCATTTAGCCTTCTGTTTTTCTGAAAAGAGGCATTCTTATTGACTTAATTTTATTTTTTGAATAATACAGTCAAATGGATTCAAATGGAATACATGGATTCAATTTTATTTTTAAGACGTAGAACATTACGGGCACCTGGGTGGCTCAGTCAGTTAAGTGTTCGACTTCGGCTCAGGTCACGATCTCACAGTTCAGGAGTTCGAGCCCCGCGTAGGGCTCTGTGCTGACCGCTCGGAGCCCGGAACCTGCTTCACACTGTGTGTCCCCTTCTCTCTGCCTCTCCCCTGATTGTGCTTTGCCTCTCTCTCTAAAATAGATAAACATTAAAAAGAAAAGATGTAGGACATTAATAGGCTCTCAAAAGTCAAAACTATGCAAAATACCATATTCAGAGAATCGTTATTCTCTCCTGTATCCCTTCTACTCCATTCTCCCCTTCCGCTTGATAGTGGTGGTTCTGCTGGTCCTGTGTTTCTTCTTGTGATGAGAAGCAGATCGTGTATATTTTCTTATTGCCCCTTCTTTCTTACACAAAAGACAGCATACTGTCTATGTCTTGTTCTGCCTTTTTTCCTTTTCACTTTGTATTTCCTGGAAATCCCTCCATATGGGTTGAGAGAGATCTTCTGCATTCTTTGTTTTTCCATCTTCAAGTTCACCGAATCTTTCCTTGGCCACGTCCAGTCTACTAAAGAGCTCGTCCGGTGTATTCTTCATTTATGTTTTGTGTATTTGATCTCACATTTCCTTTCCATTCTTTCTCAAAATGTCCACCTCTCTGCTCATACTACCCATCTGTTCTTGAATATTGCCTACTTTCCCCATTAAAACACTTAGGTATTAATCATGGTTATTTTAAATTCCTGGTGTGATAATGCCAAAAGTCTCAGCTATATCCAAGTCTGGTTCTGATGCTTGCTTCCTCTTTCCAGACTACTTTGTGCCTTTTGGTAGGCTTTGTCAGTTTTCGTTGAAAGCCAGACATGATGGGGTGCCTGGTTGGGTCAGTCGGCCAACCGTCTGACTTCGGCTCAGGTCATGATCTCTTGGTTTGTGGGTTCGAGCCCCGCATCGGGCTCTGTGCCGACAGCTCAGAGCCTGGAGCCTGCTTTGGATTCTGTGTCTCCCTCTCTTCCTCTCCCCCCTCCCACTCGTGCTCTGTCTCTGTCTCTCTCTCTCTCAAAAATGTAAAAAAAATTAATTAAAAAAAAAAAAGTCAGACATGATGTACTGGGTCAGAGAAACTGAAGTAAATAGGCTTTAAGAGCGAGTTTTCACGTTAATCTGGCCAGAAGTGAGGTTGTATTTGCTCTTTGCCAGGGCTGGGGTTTCCAAGGCTGAAATTTTCTTTTGATATCCTTGGTTTTGAACCCCTGGCTGTCTTTGGGTTTCCCCGAGACACTCAGTCTTAAGTGGGGCCTAAAGTTTGCAGTTATTTCCTGTAATCTCCGGGAGTCCCACTGGTGTGGCGGTAAGGCATGGGAGGGGGAGAAACAATATATAGTCTTGTCGTTACGTTTCAGTCTTTAAGCGAGCCCTGGGCCACCTAAGCCACCTGCCCCACCCTCCCACACCGGTTAGGTAAGGAACACTGCAGGGTCCCGGAGTGGGTATTTCCCTCCCCACGGGTCCGTTAGGCTCTGGTGAGACCCGGGGTCGGGGGGGGGGGGGTTATGCTCTGGCAAAATATTTTCTCTTGAGGGCAGGCCATCGTCAAGGAGAGTGGAGTGCTCTGGGCTTATTTCAAAGTGGTTACCTTCCCCCTTCCCCCTGAGGATCTCGTGGGACTCCTGGAGGTAAAACTCAGCAAAGCGTGGGGTGCTCGAGGACGGGGCTTGCGGGTTTTTCTTCTCTCTCAGGCTAGCCTCTAGAAATTAGTCATCTGCCCTCAAGTGCCCCTGCCACGCCCCGGTGCAGCCTGTACTCCCTCTCACTCTGATTTTCTGTATCTTGCCTACCTGTCTCTCCAGGTTTCGGAGCGTCAGCATGTCTGATCTCAGTCCTTGGATGGATCTGAAATCACCGTTGATTTTCAGTTTCTTTAGCTACGCCCCGCCCCTCCAGCCCTCTTGGGAGGTTGGGAGTGATGAGTTCCTCTTTGCCTGTCAGACCAAAAAAATAGATGTTGGTGCTATTGATTTTCGCATGTTGATTTTATAGCCTGCTAGCTTATGAAGGTTTTATTGTTTGAATTGCTTTATCGTTGGTTTTCTGGCATGTTCTAGATATGCTAGTCTATCATCTGCAATTAGAGGTTGTTTTATTTTCAGAAATGGTTTTTCCTTATGCCTGTTTTCTTTAGTCAAATTGCACTGACCAGAACGCCAAGAAGAACGTTAAATGGTTGTGCAGATCATGGGTGTCTTTGCCTTGTTTTTGACTTTCATGGCAATAGCTCTTGCATTTCTCCATTAAAAAAGAAGCTGACTTTAGGGCTGGACTTTATATATTTTGCCATGTGTTTTAAAACATGGGTTTTATTATTTAAGTATGGCAAGGCCAACAGATCAAGAGATGACTTTCGTTGGAAAGATGACTTGTTGGGGTGCCTGAGTGGCCCAGTTGGTTAAGTGTATGACTTCGGCTCAGGTCATGATCTCACCATTTGTGAGTTCAAGCCCCACATCAGGCTCTGTGCTGACAGCTCAGAACCTGGAGCCTGATTCAGATTCTGTGTCTCCCTCTCTCTCTTTCTCTCTCTCTCTCTCTCTCTGCCTTTCCTCTACTAGCACTCTGTTTCTTTCTCTCTCAAAAGTAAACAAATGTTAAAAAAAAAAGATAACTTGTTATACTCAGATCCCTCAAAGAAGGGACGTGCCGCACCTTGGGGGACCACATGAGGAAGCCCCAGGGTCAGCCAAGAGGAAGGGGGAGAGGTAAGGGAAAATGTATGTGGTCAGAAGCCTTTATTGTGGTTTCCATGGAAAGGAAGGGTGAGGCCAAGTAAGTAGGTTTAGGATGGCTGGCTTGAATAATTTCAGGAGGCCCTTGGGCCCAGAACCTGTCCTTAGTTGTCTCTTACTTGGCTCTGGGGTAACTAGGGTAGGGAGATCGTGGTCCAG
Source organism: Herpailurus yagouaroundi (assembly GCF_014898765.1). NCBI lineage: Eukaryota > Metazoa > Chordata > Mammalia > Carnivora > Felidae > Herpailurus > Herpailurus yagouaroundi. Next base: position 6,892,458 of record NW_024412428.1, on the reverse strand, counting down.
AATCTGAGAGCCCAGTAAAGGAGGTGGTCTTATAGGCGAGTTGTTTACTCTCTCTAGGAATGAGCTGATCCTGGGAGGGGTCACCTTTCTCGGATCAGCAAGTCCCCAAGTGTCAAAGCATCCAAATACAGAAAGTAAAGTGATAGGCTATCTTATGTTAATATAGCATGTTAAGGAAGCGTTACCTCACGTCTCTTTTCTCAAGAATTTTTAGGGATGAGTACTGAATTTTATCAAAGACTTATCAACATTTATCAAGATGATCATATGATTTTCTCCTTAGACCTGCTAGTATTATGAATTCCTTAATTAAAGTGTTTTCTAATACTGACCAAATCTTAGATTTCCTGGCATACGTTTTGGTCCTAGGGTGTTAATATTTTCACTGTCAAGAACCACGTTTTGTGCCAGTGTTTTGCAACGCTTCCTTTACTATCTTGCAATTAAACATACAGATAATATAACATGCTTATATGTTATTACAATAATGATAGCATCAAAAATATATTTCCCTAAGTTTTAAAGCATAGGACAAATAAAAAGCAAGTCGTTTTTTATAAACTGACATGTATTTTTATATGTAAATGTTTGAGCATGATTATACCAGAAGATTCAATTATTAGGCCAGATTTTGCCCTGTTCTTAGAATCACTGTGAATGGGGCAGCTCGAAAAACTGATAACAAAGGGTTGTACTGGCAATGTCAATAACGTAAATATGTTGTCATTAGTGACATAACTGTCCAATGGTTGAACAACTGTTAGTATTCAAACAAATCAAAGCACAATTTTTGTCTTGATTTACATTCTAGTTGCATGCCTCGAAATGTCACCGTATATCAAAATGATGCAAAAATGTGTGTGTAAAACAGAAATAGGTTGTAAACACAGAAAATTATAGGTAAGTGTTTCACTCATAACAATGGTTAGTATGATATTCATTATTATGCAGGACCATCCCATGAATTGGGCGTCCCTGGCACCCACCCACCAAATGCCACCAGTACCCCAATTATTTCTGCGCCCAGACACTCCTCCATTTAGTTCCTTACTAGGCTAGATGAACTCTGTTTATCTCAAGCAATGGCATTTTTGTTTGTAAACATAATCCGTATCCATGGTAATGTCTTTTATGCACAAGACTGCAAACTAGGGGCGCTTGGGTGGCTCAGTCGGTTAAGCGTCTGACTTCAGCTCAGGTCATGATCTTGAGGTTCTTGAGTTCGAGCCCCGCGTCAGGCTCTGTGCTGACAGCTCAGAGCCTGGAGCCTGCTTGGGATTCTGTGTCTCCCTCTCTCTCTGCCCCTCCTCACTTGTGTTCTGTCTCTCCCTCTCTCTCTCAAAAATAAATAAACATTAAAAAAAAAGACTGCAAAATAGATGAAAGTTATGGGGAAATGTTCATCTTCACATGTAGTAAAAAATGTAAATTAAAGGCTATACCATTTACTTCCGATTAATTATTGATTTACAAAGATAACACTGAATAGTTCAGGGTGGTGTAAAACAGGTACCTTAAAATATTTTACTTGTGGTGTGAAAATTTTACAGCAGTTTGACAAGAGTTTCTCCATGTATCCATAGGCTTATACCAAATTATCCAGTTTCTTGGGGGCTATTCTAAAGGCACAATTTGAAAATACAGGAGAAGAGACTTATGCCCAAAGTGTGATTACCAACAATAAATGATTAGAAATGTAATGGGAAAAAAGGGATCCAATATATGACTACAAAAAAGTCTAGGGATACATTTTACAAGATACACGCAGGACCCACAAGAAGGAAACTGCAAAACTCTTAGATGTCAAAGGACTTGAAGATTTGAAAAATGTTCTGGATGAGAAGACTCCATATTGTAAAGCTGCCAGTTTTTTCTAAGTTATCATGTACATCTAATAATGATCCCTAATTAAAGATTCCAATGGGATGCTTTTTAAAAAATATGACTGAATGTTTCTAACATTAGATGAATAAATATAGGAGAATATTTTTAAAGGTTTTTTTTGGGGGGGGAAGAAAAGAATGCTATCAAGAGAAATTTGCCCTAGTAGAAGTTAAAACATGTATTTGTAATCAAACAGTATGGATTCTGGGGTCAAAATAAATGAACAGATAAGTGGAATAAAAGAGATATTCAGATATAGATCAAAGTATATATTCGAACTTACTATAAGATGAAGGTGCTTCACTTTTATTTTTGTGGAAGGATGACCATTTAATAAATGGTGTTGTGATGGGGCGCCTGGGTGGCTCAGACAGTTAAGCGTCCGACTTCGGCTCAGGTCACGATCTCGCGGTCCGTGAGTTCGAGCCCCGCGTCGGGCTCTGGGCTGATGGCTCAGAGCCTGGAGCCTGCTTCCGATTCTGTGTCTCCCTCTCTCTCTCTGACCCTCCCCCGTTCATGCTCTGTCTCTCTCTGTCTCAAAAATAAATAAAAATGTTAAAAAAAAAATTAAAAAAAAAAAAACAAAATTAAAAAAATAAATGGTGTTGTGTTAAGCAGGTAAGTATTTGTTAAAATAATAAAAATAGGGTCACCTGTGTGGTTCTGTCGATTAGTCTCAGGCTTTGGCTCAAGTCATGATTTCATAACTTGTGAATACAAGCTTCACATCGGGCTCTGTGCTGATAGCTCAGAGCCTAGAGCCTGCTTCAGATTCTATACCGTCTCTCTGCCCCTCCCTGCTTGTGCGCGCTCTCTCTCTCTCTCTCTCTCTCAAAAATATAAATAAATATTAAAACAATTTTTTAATGTATATAAAAAATAAAAATAGATACCCACTCATTCATTGTGCCAAATAAATTTCATATGTATTAAAGATCTTTTTTTAAATGATTACTTTTGAGAGAGAGAGAGAGACAGAGTACAAGTGTGGGAGAGGGACAGAGAGAGACAGAGTGACACACAGAATCCAAAGCAGGCTCCAGGCTCCGAGCTGTCAGCACAGAGCCCGACTCGGAGCTCGAACTCACAAGCTGTGAGATCATGACCTGAGTCGAAGTCGGACACTCAACCTACTGAGCCACCCAGCCGCCCCAGATGTATTAAAGATTTTAAAAGAAGTAATATTAAACTAGAAGAAAATATAGATAAATATAATATTAAAATGGGTAATTCTTTCCTAAGCATGATACTGCAAATAGAAGCCATAAAGAAAAAAAATTGACTATGTAAAAATCAAAGGCTTCTATACATTGAAAAACTAAAAACCACGAGACAAATGAATCAATGCCCTTAAATACCAAGAGTTCTAACAAATCAATATGGACGAATTCCTTTTTCATATTAAACTTTCATGTCAACAGAAAACATTGTTTAAAAATTGAACAGGAAATTTATAAAGAGAGTAACATAGGCTGTCATTATGCATATGAAAAATGTTAACTCTCTTATAAGATAGAAAATGGGGAAAACTCAAGATAATAAGCTTCACACATTATTTTGGCCAGCATTTAAAGGAATCTTAATATCCAGTAATGAAGATGTGTAGAGGTAAGCATTTTAATATTTTGTTGGTGGGTATGAATCGATGCAACCTTTTTGTACATCAATTTGACAACAGGTAGCAAAGCCTTAAAAATCTTTATAATCTTAAAAAAATTTTTTTTAAATGTTTATCTTTATTTTTGAGACAGACAGAGACAGAGCATGAGCGGGGGAGAGGCAGAGAGAGGGAGACACAGAATCTGAAGCAGGCTCCAGGCTCTGAGCTGTCAGCACAGAGCCCGATGCGGGGCTTGAACTCGGTCAACTGCGAGATCGTGACCTGAGCTGAAGTCGGACGCTCAACCAACTGAACCAGCCAGGTGCCCCCCAAATCTGTATAATCTTACGTGAGATTAAAATTTTGTTCAGAAAACGTTTTTAGTAACATGAGAAATAATTTTGCTAAAATGCTGGGTGAAAAAAAAAGCTATATGTGATGAAGTTGAAAAATACAGGCTTTAGAAAACTCTAGGGCAGGGGCACCTGGGTGGCTCAGTGGGTTAAGCATCCAACTCTTGATTTGGGCTCAGGTCACGATCTCTCCCTTGGTGAGTTCAAGCTCCCGTTGGGCTCCATGCTGACAGAGTGGAGCCTGCTTGGGATTCTCTCTTTCCCCTCTCTCTGACCCTCCCCTGCTAGCTCTCTCTCTCACAATAAATAAATAAACATTAAAAAAATTAAAAACTCGAGGGAAAAAATTTAGACTGAAGTTCACCACAATGCTAATAGGAGTTGTCATTGCTTGGTTGTATTATGGGCACTCTTATTTTCCTTAATTTTCCAAAGCTGCACAGGGTTTTTACAGCTGCAAAATAAAACCAATTATATCTTAACAGAGGTTGCTTAATAACTAATCCTGCGCCTGGTCCGTGGGGGCATTGAATAAATGTTTGTTAAATTGAATTGTTCCCTGGCTACTAAGCCCACCAACAATTTTTTAAACATTTAGAATTCTGTTTCCGGAAGGAATTTAAAAACTGGTTCACATAACACTTAATCCCTGGGTATATATGAGTTGAGTAATTCATTAATTATCCAGGCTTTAGCTTTTCCAGGAAATATAGACAGTTTACATATCAGTGTAGATAGGTATCTTCTTGGCACAAAAGCCAAACTTCAAAACTTTCATATATCTGCAAATACTTCTAAATCACTCCTACTTAGGTTCCTTAGTTAAGAAAATTATATGAGTTTTTCTTAAAGCATAAAGAATTTTCATACTCTGATTACTTTGGGTCTGTGCATCATTTTCTTGTAATTTCCGTAGGTGGCAATTTAGACACAACTTTTTATAAAGGGCAAGTTCACTTTCCTAAAATGAACCATGGAGGGGCACCTGGGTGGCTCAGTCGGTTGAGCGTCTGACTTCAGCCTCAGGTCATGATCTCCTGGTTCGTGGGTTTGAGCCCCGAGTCAGGCTCTGTGCTGACAGCTCAGAGCCTGGAGCCTGCTTCGGATTCTGTGTCTCCCTTTCTCTCTGCCCCTCCCGTGCTCCTGCTTTGTGTCTGTCTCTCAAAAAATAAATAAAATGTTAAAGAAAAAATTAAAAAAAATTAAATTAACCATGGAAACAGTTACTGATCCCGCACAATAGCATAAATTGTAGTCTAGGTCCTAAAAACTTGCAGAAAGGGATTTCCCAGAAAGGGACTTTTTATTAACAGTTAGATCTCCTAGGGGCTCTTTGGGTCATATACCTGTACAGGTGTATCTTTTCCCAGGTACCTGTGTGAGTGTACCAGTTAGCAAGGTTGCTTTTGTAGTCTAAATATTCCTGTGCTCTCGCGTTTCTTTTCCCAAATATCCAGAGATCTTTTTACCTTCAGCTCAAAAAGAAAACATGGCGCCACCTACTAGCATTCTGTAGTATTACATTATAACCAATTCTTAACTGAGTTTGGTTTATTTAGCAAACACTCTTTGAACTCCATTGTAGCCAGGCATAAGCATCAGAGCCCCGAAGATGAGTAAGACAGCCCCTGCCATGACAGACTTTTCGGTATAGCGGAGAAGACAGACATTATTTGGGGTGTTTTGCCAGGAGAAGGGTGTGGCATTTTAGCCCTGGGACATTAGGGAGATAAGGAGACCAGTTAGGTGGTGGTCAATAAAATTTATTTTTGAGAGACAGAGCACAAGCCGGGGAGGGGCAGAGAGAGAAGGAGACACAGAATCAGCCCCAGACTCCAGGCTCTGAGCTGTCAGCGCAGAGCCTGACGTGGGGCTCGAACCCATGAACCGTGAGATCACGACCCGAGCCAAAGTCAGATGCCCAACCGACTGAGCCACCTAGGCGCCCCACGCAAGTGATTGATTAAGTGTGATCTGCAAGTGACTCTGGCCAAAAGTCTGAGAAAAGATCAATTATGAATAGGATCATCTGGATTTTGAATTTACTCAGCTTCATTTGTTCATGTTACCTCTGCAGGTGTGATCAGATTGTTAGTGCCCGTGAACTTCCAGATGCCTGAAACGTTCTTAGCCCCAACGATAGACTGTAGTATTTCTTTCTCTTTTTTACATCTCAAGGTTGTTGAAAAACACGTGACAGGTAAACTTTCCGGGAGGAAATGTTTCCGAAGAAAAGTGTTTAACCTCACCTTTAATGCTTCTTATCTGTCCTTTAGTTCTTTCGTTGAACGGTTCAGAGGCCTAGGCACAGGTTCCTGGTTGATGGTACATTTTATTCCCGTTGATGGATGTACATACAATTTCTCAATTGTCATTGCTGTTTAGTGTTCTATTGTGGCTGTTTTCCCGTTGTTAAATATGTAGCTTAGCTGTCGCTCGGTGAATTGTTTCTTTTCTTAGGAAACTTTCCCCTGTATTCCTCTATATGCAGCGAAGAATCTGGATGGAAGAATCTGGGTTGGGTCGGGATCCTACTGGTAGGATCTTGAGAGATTTACTTAGCCTTGCAGTGTGTTGATTTCCTCCTCCACAGATACTAAGAGAACCTTCACAGCCCTTGCTCTCAGCGCTTTCAAAGGTATTACCTTGTTGCCTTCCAGTGTGTACTATTCTGATAAGAGGTCTGTTGAAATTCTTTGGTAGATAATGTATCTTTTTTCCTATCATGGCTTTTAGGGTTGTCTCTTCGTCCTTAATGTGCTTGTTTCACTGTAGTGTATCTCTATATGGAATTTATTGTTTTATTTTTCCTGCCTGGTGTCCAACATGCATGAGAACACATTTCCTCAATTCTGGAAAATTATCTGCGTCGTTTTTTAAAACATTTCTTCTTTGTCATACCCTTTATTTTTTTTTAATTTTGGAACTCCTGTGAGACATTTCTTTCAACCTCTCCATCTTACCTCTAAGCCTCTTTAGTTCTCCTTAATGTTTGTGTGGCTTCTCTGTACTTAACTGCGTTCTGAGTTAATTTCTCACTACTGTGTTTTTCAGTTCACTGATTTTATCTTTGACTCTGCTGGGTCTAGAGTTTATCCTGTCTATTGCATATTTTATTTCAAAGGTTGTATTTTTTATTTTTAAGATTTCTTTTTTTTAAAAATTTTTTTTTAACGTTTATTTATTTTTGAGACAGAGCATGAGTGGGGGAGGGTCAGAGAGAGAGAGGGAGACGCAGAATCTGAAACAGGCTCCAGGCTCTGAGCTGTCAGCACAGAGCCCGACGCGGGGCTCGAACTCACGGACCATGAGATCATGACCTGAGCCGAAGTCAGCCGCCTAACCGACTGAGCCACCCAGGTGCCCCAATATTTTTAAGATTTCTAATGTTCCTTTAAAGAGCAGACTTATTTTGCTTTTATTTCTACTCGTTTATGTTTTATAGTTTTTCTTTTTTTTTTTTTTTTTTGAGAGAGAGAGAGAACATATGTGCATGAATAGGGGAAGGGCAGAGAGAGAGGGGGAGAGAGAGAATCTTAAGCAGACTCCACACTCAGTGCGGGGCCCAATGTAGGGCTCAATCTCACAACTGTGAGATCATGACCTGAGTCAGATGTATGACTGAGAGAGTCAGATGCTTAACCGATTGAGCTGTCCAAGCACCCCTTTTCTTATTGTTCCCTTCATTTTCAATTGAAGTTATGCTGTCAGTTCCCACTTTAAAAAATCCTAAATGTATTTTGTATATGTTTTTGTCAGACTACTATTCTATAATATTAATTTTATATGGAATAATTTCATATTTTGACTTTGTTGGCTGATGTTTTCTTTATTAAGACAGGTTTAAAAAAATTTTTTTAAATGTTTATTTATTTTTGAGAGAGGGATAGAGTGCAAGTGGGGGAGGGGCAGAGACAGAGGGAGACACAGACTCTGAAGCAGGCTCCAGGCTCTGAGCTGTCAGAGTAGAGCCCGACGCGGGGCTCGAACTCACAAGCCGTGAGATCGTGACCTGAGCCGAGGTCAGAGGCTCAACCGACTGAGCCACCCAGGCGCCCCAAGACAAGTTTTTTAGGGATCAATTATTCATTTGTTTATTTTGTCTAGTGAGATCAAAATTACCAAGAAAGTAAAAATTGTAAAAGAAAGGCACTATTGAAAAAGGAAGAAATTGCAAAAAGAATAAGTTCGCTTTAAGCCCCTGAATTTATTTGAAGTTCTAATATTTGGTGGTTTAATTTAGAAAAGAAGATGCATTTGCCTATGAATATTCAGATTAATTAATGTACCACAAATGAATAGAAGGTAGGAAGGACTGTTGGTATTACAGCAGTTATAACATTACTGAACTCAACTGTTGTTGTTTTTTTTTTCTAATTATAAGCACATTATTGTTTCTTGGGTTAGGAAAAAATTAGCCAATTTTCCTTCTATAGACAGCTTCAGTGAACTCAGTATTTTGATGTGTGCTTCCCACTTCCAACATCATAGAGCCATTTTGGTTTTTTGCCGTCAAAGCAATGTAAGCATTGTTTTCCTCGTGCGCAGCTTAGCATCTTCTCACGTTTCATCATTCTTTATTTTTATTGTTTATCTTTCTCAAAGTGATAATGTACATAGGAATCAACTGCTTCAATTTTGTTGAGAAACAGCAGTCCCCAGTCCTTCCTGCCCCCCCACCCCTTTCCACGGAGGCAGCCATTTTCACCTCCTCGCTAATTATTTTGGGATTTACGTGTCCATAAACAATATAATTCAATGGCTACTTCATTATTTTTTAGCATACGCATTTTCTATTGGTGCTCTACTATGATTAGTCATAATAGCAATCACTCATATAGCACTTAGACTGTGCCAGGCACTTTTCTAGGTTCTTCCCATATATTTATTTAATGGTCTCAGTTTATTTATCTATTTAGAGAGAGAGAGAGAACGAGCCAGGGAGGGACAGAGAGGGAGAGTGAATCCCAAGCAGGCTCTATGCTCCATGCTGAGCCCAACATGGGGCTCGATCTCGTGACCATGAGATCATGACCTGAGCTGAAATCAAGAGTCAGAGGCCTATCCAACTGAGCCACCCAGACACCCTAGGGATTATTATTAATACTGTCTTACAGATGGGGAAACAGGAACAGAAAGATTCAGTAACTCGCCCAAGGCCCTACATCTCATAAATGACTGAGTTGGGATTCAAACCGACGTGATTTGGCTCTACAGCTCATGTCCTTAACCTTATGCTGCTCCGTCTCCAGAGTAAGGATTTAGCTTTCTTTTATCCCCTTCCCCACTATACATATTCACCTTTTCCACCTCCTATTCTCCAAATATGGTTACATTGCAATTTTGCTTCAATTAATATTCAGTATTTCCACGTGGATTGGAGCCTCACCAGGAGACCTGCAGACTCAGAGCCTGAAAGGGAGTCATCTCTGCCGATTCATAGACATGCGACCAAGAATAAAAATGCATGTCACGTATGGTTCTGAGCACTCGTGGTTGTTCATTACGCAGCAGAAGCTGGCCAACACAACATTCTGAAATGACTTTATTCCCTCCATGCTTTGTTGCTAATTTGGTTGGGTATAAGTGTCTCGGTTGGGAGAAGAGTTTCAGAATCTGAAAGCATTGCTTCATCGCTTCCCACCGGTATTTGAAAAATCCAAAGCCGTTCTGATTTCTCATCTTTTATGCTTGATATATTTTTCTTTGTGAAATCTTCTTCTTCTTTTTTTTTTTTTTGTCTCTACTGTTCTGAAATTTTTCAGTACTGTGGTTTGGCGTGGATCTGTTTTCATCCCTTTGTTTTCATCTGTTGTGCCAGGCATTCGCAAACATTGTCAATCAGGACACTCGTGTCTTTCAGTTACGGGAAATTTTCTCGAATCATTTCATTGCTGAGTATTTCTGCTCCATTCCTCTGTGCCCCTGAAAATCCACTATTAATATATGGTACCTTCTAGACTGGTGCTCAAATTTAAAAAAATTTTTGTTTTTGCCTTATTTCTGTAGCTTTGTGGGTTTTTTTGTTGTTCTATTTTTGGGGGGGAGATTTTCCCAATTTTACATCCACTTATGCTTCTGGGATTTTCATTTCTGATGTCATATTTAAAATTTTTTTCAGTAGAATTTTCTGCTGGAAATAGAATTCTGTTGTTGTTTTGTGGGTGCGGTATCTTTTCTGGTCTCTCTACAGAAGTTAGCTTTTAAAATTTCTCTCTTTCCATAAACTGTTTCCCTCAAGTTGATTTTTACTGTTTTTTTTTTTTACTTTTGTCCTATTTATTTATTTGTTTGTTTATATTTAAGTATAGGTTTAATTTCAGATCAGTACCATCTGTTACCGTAGAATGCTATTACAATACTGCTGACTATATTCTCCATCCCATATCTTTTATCCCTCTGACTTAGTCATTCCATAAGTGGAAGCCTATGTTTCCTACTTCTCTTCACCTGTTTTGCCCAGTCCTCTACCTCCTCCCCTCTGGCAACCATCAATTTGTTCTCTGTATTTATGGGTCTGTTTCTGCTTTTTGTTTGTTTGCTTGTTTTGTTTTTTAGATTCTACATATAAGTGAAATCATTTGGTATTTGTCTTTCTTTGTCTGACTTATTTCACTTAGCATAATACCCTCTAGGTCCACCTATGTTGTTGCAAATGGCAAGATCTAATTTTTTTTTATGGCTGAGTAATATTCCACTGTGTGTGTGTGTGTGTGTGTGTGTGTGTGTGTGTGTGTGACCTCTTCTTTGTCCATTCATCTATGGATGGACACATGGGCTGTTTGTATATCTTGGCTATTATAAATAATGCTGCAATAAACACAGGGGTGCATATATCTTTTTGAATTAGGGTTTTCATATTCTTTGGGTAAATATCCAGTAATGGAATTATTGGATCATATTGTAATTCTATTTTTAATTTGTTTTACAGTTTGTTTGTTTGTTTATTTATTTTGAGTGGGGGGAGGAGTAGAGAGGGAGAGAGAGAGAATCCCAAGCAGGTTTCATGCTGAGTGTGGAGCCTGATGTGGGGCTCAATCTCATGACTGTGAAATCATGACCTGAGCTGTTATCAAGAGTTGGATGCTCAACTGACTGAGCCACCCGGGTGCCCCGGTTTTTAATTTTTTTTTTGAGGAGCTTCCATACTGGTTGCGCAGTGGCCGCACAAATTTACATTACTTTTTTTTTTTTTTTCATTTTTGTTCTTTATCCTTCAAGTTCAAAGATTTCCTCAGGTAATCTGGCAATCCTTGGTCCTCTGCCCATATTGAAGAATGAAAAGCTAATAGCAATAAAACTAATAGCAATGGGAAATTACAAGCACTTAGGTGGGGTGTGTTCACGATTGTTGACTATGGGGTAATTGGCTGCTCCATTTATATGTAGAATATTTGATGCCAATATCTGTAGATGTATCCTCCCGCCATGGGCGTATTCTCTACAGAAGAATCTGCCAATCTCCTCCCAGGATCTCAGCATCCAGTGTGCACTTACTTACTTAATCTACATATTTTAATACAGTAGCCCCACCCTCCACTTTGCCTGACGTCTTTCAGTTCAAGACAGTCTGTTTTATTCTCTCCAGAGAATAAACCTCAAGTTTTTGACTGAGGTGTGGAAAAGGCCATCTCATCGCTTTGTAGAGTGAAGAAGAGGGGTTTCGTGCCTGGTTTCTTTTTTAACAGACTTTCAAACAATCCACTATACTTAAAAGACGCTGGGGGCGCCTGGGTGGCTCAGTTGGTTGAGGTCCGACTTCAGCTCAGGTCATGATATCACGGTTCCTGAGTTCGAGCCCCGTGTTGGGCTCTGTGCTGACAGCTCAGAGCCTGGAGCCTGCTTCGGATTCTGTGTCTCCCTCTCTCTCTTTCCCCAACCCTGCTTGTGCTCTGTCTCTCTCTGTCTTTCAAAAATGAATAAACATGAAAAACAATTTAAAAGACTCTGCCACGTTCACTCCCACTTCCCCAGGTAACTGACGCAGTCGATTCCTGAGATCTTTTGAAATGTGTAGTATAAATCATGTTGGTTTTGGGGTATCCCCACTGTTGGTTCAGGACTCAGTTTTATTTTCGAAGTCTCTGAGTTCTTTATCATTCATTTCTCGGCTTTAAACATTCTGAAATTTTGCTCCTTGCTTCTCTCATTCTCTTCATCCTTTTGGACTTATTGGTTCTTAAAATATTATTTTGGTGACCTTTGGAAGGAAGGAAACGTTGGTGGTCATGTCCCAGCCTCCATCTTTACCTTGAAACTTAAACTCTTGGCAGCTTTCTTGGTGTTTGATTTCGTCACGCATTTTGATTTTTATTGCTCAGACCCACTTGGGATAAAAAGATTTTTGTTTCCTTTTCACTCTTATTTCTTAGGGTAGTTGATTTCAGAACCCAGCCACTATGCTCTGAGGAAGCTACTCCAACAAGAGGCTCACGTGGAAAGGACCCAACAGTTAGGGATGATTTGCCAGCCTTGTAAATGAGCCTTTTTGGAAGTGGGTCCTTTAGCCCCAGATAAACCACTTTAGCCGACACCCCCAGACGTCCCCAATGAACACTTTCAAATTACAGATTCATGAAGACAAAGTATTTATTGGTGTTGTTTTAAGCAACAGTGGCTTTAGTGACTGGCTGGGAGACCCCTCCCTGCATAGACAAGTCCTACCTTATCTATGGGCTATTGCAAGGTTTGTAAGGGAAATAGTACCCCTAGGATTCTTAAAAGCTCTATTGTCTTTTTTTTTTTAATGTTAATTTATTTTTGAGAGAGGGAGACTGTCAGAGTGCTTAGCGGGGGAACGGCAGAGAGAGAGGGAGACACAGAATCTGAAGCAGGCTCCAGGCTCTGAGCTGTCAGCACAGAGCCCGATGTGGGGTTTGAACTCACGAACCGTGAGATCATGACCCGAGCTAAAGTCAGACGCCTAACTGACTAAACCACCCAGGCACCCCAAAGCTCTATTGTTTAAACAAGAGGGTCGTCCAGGCAAAACCTTATGACCCTTAATAGATTGTATGTTTTAGGGGCGCCTGGGTGGCTCAGTCGGTTAAGCGTCCGACTTCAGCCTGGGTCACGATCTCGCAGTCTGTGAGTTCGAGCCCCGCGTCGGGCTCTGGGCTGATGGCTCAGAGCCTGGAGCCTGCTTCCGATTCTGTCTCCCTCTCTCTCTGCCCCTCCCCTGTTCATGCTCTGTCTCTCTCTGTCTCAAAAATAAATAAACGTTAAAAAAAATTAAAAAAAAATAGATTGTATGTTTTAAAGGGTCTATGCAGCTGTTCAAAAACTTTCTGAGGTCTTAACAAAGCGTGCTCTAGTTACACACTCTGTCTCATTTTTACCCAGAGATGTTTTCCTGTCAGTGCCCTGGGTTTGATATTTTCTGTGAGGTCCTTTCTTACTTGGAGAATCTTCTGGTAGGGAGATATGGAGATGAGAATTCGTTTTATTTTTGAACCAGCAAGTTCTGGTTCTTTTATATTTTCTATAAATTCTGCTTAAAAGGGGAATGATCACCTTTCTCTGTCCAGACCTTACGACACACGGTTAAAATAAACCAATTGTCTGTCACCTTTGACCTTCTGCCTGGAAATCTCCTTAGGCAGATTCATCAGTTTATCCGATGTTTTTGATTTTCCGCATCCCTACAGGTGAAATTTTGCTTACCCTTCTGCCATTTTATTACAAGGTTCCGCTTTCCTGTTGTTTCCGATAACATTTCCCTCATTTTCCTTGTAAGCCATCCTCTTTGAGGTCCGTCGGACTTCCACCAGGTCTCCTCAAGTCCTCTGCATCTCACTTGGCATCTCACTTGGCCCTGGTCCCAAAGCCAACACCACCTGTCTCAAATACTCCACTTCCAGTGCCAAAATCCGTTCGTCGCTATTGCCGTGTAACAATCTACCCCCCAAACCTAGCAACTTAAGCGCCGACCGTTTAACTCTCTACATGATTCCGTGGAGTGTGACCTTGGGGAAGGGCTGGGGGGGGGGGGGCAGCTCTTGCTTGGGGTTTCGAACGTAGCTTCAGTCAGATACCTGCTGGGGCCACCATCGTCTAAAGGCTGGACGGGGCCGGATGTCATGGGGACTCACTCACGCAGCTGGTGGTGGGCACTGGCCGTCAGGTGGAGGTTCACCTTGCCTGTCACCTGGGACACTTGCTCTTGGCCCTCTGGCGCAGCAACTTCAGCATGGGGTCTGGTTTCACCCAAAGTGAGCACCCCGAGGAGACTGATCTCAATTTGCATGGCATTTTCTGACCTGGTCTCGGAAGCCGCTCAGTGTCTCTTCTGTCCTACTCTGTTCGTCAGAGCAGGCATAAACCAGCCCAGGTTCAAAGGGAAGGGGCATTGGTACCCCCTCTCAGGGGAAGAATGTAAAAAAAAAAAAAAAATGGGAGGGGGCATGTTTGACAAATCGCCACACCATTCTACTGGGACTTTGTTCAAACGTCGGCAGTCCTTTTCTCATCAGTAATCCAGCCACCTCCTCATACTTTGCGTCCCCCTGAACTATGGCACTCGCGACTTTCTTGAAGTTTATTTCCCTCCGTCGGGGTGTCTCCACAGTTGTCTCCTAATTGTTCTCATAACTCCTTTGCATCCCACTTCTTCCCCGTAAGACTGTCTCCTTTCTCTCGCCCCTTAGATGCAGGCTTCGTCCTCAGCTGGGGTCTCCGGCCACTCAGATGGCTTCTGTCAGCAGCGGAGGCATGTCTGTGTCCGCTCATCACTCCTTTCTTCGAGGGGAAGACGAGGCCCTTCCACCCCCGGGCTGGACACCCGTGTCACTCGCAGTCTTGGACAGAAACAGAATTCCACCCCCAAAGATCAACTGAGGCGATCTTGAAGAAGGGCTGCTTTGTAGAGGTGTTGGCAGGGCTAAGAGAACCGACAGCAAGAAGCCGTTCTCGCCCCTAGGTCTGAAGGGGAAGGAGGAAGAATTGTCGTTACCAGCACCCAGCGAGAGCTCTCGTTTTGTAGAACCAGGCCACTCAGCAGCAGCTATAGAGCGATGCATCAGCTGACAGTTGGCCACCCAGAGCAAGGAGGGAGCAAGGAAGAAATACCCTACCCTTTCTCTCCTCCCGCCCTCCGAGTGCCTCCCGGTGCTTCCTGCCGGAAGCCAGCTGGCAAGGGCATCTGGCTGATGCAGTCATTGCCGTCAGCCTCTGCCACGCTGCACAGGACAGCGAGGACGGAGAGCTGACCTGGGGGACAGCAAATGGAGAATAACCGCCAGAGCATGTGGCCTGGGTTTGGCCAAGCAGAGCGCTCTATCCCCTTTTCCACTCTGGTTGGTTAAGTGTTGGGCACGTGATTTAAGCTCAGCTCAACAGATTCCTCCCTGTGTCTCTTCCTCGTGCTGTTGGGGTTTCTGGGACAAGAGCTCTAAGGACTATGGAAGCCTGGAGCTGCCAGGGGACAACTGGTTGACAGGTAGCAGGAGCCCGTCTGGGGATCGAGACAAACAGAGGCGAGCTGAGCTGAAAGGTGGGCCAGGAGGAGCGAAAATATTATAGGGAGAGAACACATCGCTCTCTTTCTGTACATGCACTGAATCTATGACTTGCTCCATCAAGGACAGTTGGGTTGCACTGTCTCTGAACCAGGCAAGCACTGTTCTCATAGACAGTTGTGAGAAGCTTGGATTTTAGGGGTTTGCTGACTTGTGCAGTGCATTATTCCTGACTTTCAGAAGTGGGGTGCGGTGCTGAAGGGAGACTCTCGCCGGACGGTAGGGGTGGCTTTAACATTTTCTGTGTGGTCGCTTATTCATGGCTCGGAACTAAGGCTAAATGACAACCTCTTTTTTTCTTCCTTGAACTTACAGAATTGGACCTTTTTTTCCCCTTCAGAATCCTCAGGATGTTTTTGAATCCTTAGATTCAACCACATTCGTGCCTTGGATTTCACAGTAATTTATCGTAATAGATTCCCTCCCTCTTTTATTTTTAAAGGCAGGTTGCGTCAGGTTTCTGCCCCTTTCAACAGGAAGACCAGCTTATCATCTGTTATCGTGGCTTTAAACATCCCTTCTGAAATGGTGACCCCAAATCTACATTGCTAATACTACCTTGTGTCTCGAGCTCTCTTGCCGTGTCTTCAAGTTCCTGCTCTAAACACCTCTGTTTGGATATTTCCTGCGTTTCCAGCCGGGCAGTCCAAGTTTGAATTTGTTTTCCTCCCCCAAACCTTCCTTTTCTTCCTGGCATCTATATGTTAGCTAATCTGGTCATCCAGACTAGTGATCCCAGAGTTACTGTCGACTTTCACCTCTCCCTCTCTTCTCACCTACCCCCATCCTGCCATTCGTTGACTCCTACTGATGTTATTTGATTTTTTTTTTTGACTTTAAAACTTTATAGTGAATAGAGGGTATGCTCATCTGTTGAAATTCGAAAGCATAGAGACCGAGAAAGAGTTTTCTTCCCGCTCTGTTCCTTGTGCATGTAGATCCCCATCTAGGAGATAGCCAGTGCTGTCAGTTTCTTGGAAAGTCCTTCAGAGATAATATGAACGCACATACAAATATTCTTTTCCTCCTTTTCACACGACCCGTATGATACACAGTTGGTTCTGTACCTTGCTGTTTTCACTTAGCAATACATGTTGGAGATCATTCCTTATTAGTACTTTTTAAAAAATGACTGCGGGGGCGCCTGGGTGGCGCAGTCGGTTAAGCGTCCGACTTCAGCCAGGTCACGATCTCGCGATCTCGCGGGATCTCGTGATCTCGCGGTCCGTGAGTTCGAGCCCCGCGTCGGGCTCTGGGCTGATGGCTCAGAGCCTGGAGCCTGTTTCCGATTCTGTGTCTCCCTCTCTCTCTGCCCCTCCCCCGTTCATGCCCTGTCTCTCTCTGTCCCAAAAATAAATAAACGTTGAAAAAAAAATTAAAAAAAAATAAAAAATGACTGCGTAGTATTCCATGGATGCACGTACACTTATTAGCAACTCCCCTGATGACAGGCAAGCCCTGTGGATTTCACTCTGGTGGCTGGGCAGGGCTGAGGCTGACTCAGGGTAAGGGGGTTGCCTGTGGTCACTAAGCTAATAAGAGGGAAGAATCCAGTGCCTGGTCTGGGGCTGTTGCCGGCACCCCAAAAGGACACAGAGGGATCGACAGTAGATGGAGTGTGAAAGCTGGAGTCCTGGGGTGAAGGATCCTTTCCTAGACAGGGCCTGGACCCTTCCAGGCAGCAATCATTTTGTAATGAGACTTCCCTTGGGTCTCCGACACTCTTCTGAATTAGCGGAAGGCTGTTGGCCTCCTATAATGCTGATAGCTTGGCTGAAATGCGGCAGTTTGAGTGTGGACCCCGGTGCTGTGTTTGAAATGTGTGTAAGCGGATGGCTGGCTTTGAGCAATATGCTTTGAAGGACTCAGTCCCTGAACGTCTCGCTGTCCCCACTGTGTTTCAGCCGCGAGGCCCCGGCTTTCCAGATTTTTTTAAATAATGGCCAATCCACACCAGCCAAGCCTTTAACCAGGATGGCCTGAGGCGACAGGCAAGCTTAGTCCGTGTGGATGCTTCTGCTTGGGCTGACAGGGCCTGTGCCTTCTCTGACTTGACCAGAGAAAGCCCGTGCCTCACCAGCAAGCACCCGCCTCTTCTCTGGGGCCAGCAGTTGTGGAAGTGTGGCAGGGAGGGGAAGGAATCACTCCTCACCCCCTTCTCTGGCTCGGATTCCAGTGCTTCCCTTTCCCATTGGGTGTGGGAAAGAGCGAGAAATAGCATTAAGGCTTGCTTTGTCTCTGTTGTAAAACCTGTGCCACTCGAGGGGGAAATCAGCAGCCTTGTCCTACCGTTAGCCCCGATCACATTCGTGTAGGTGAGCAGCATCTTACTCCCTACCATTCATCAAAATCTTGGCGTGGCGTGTCCGTTCTCTTATCTGAAAAACGAGTGGTTGGATGCATTTTCTGACCTGACTCCTCACGGCTGCCTGGCTATAGGAGCTGATGCTCTCAGGGGGCCTAACGGTTGAAGAAGCTTCCTACAGTGAGGAGGACCAACACCGGGCTGGCCTCCGAGGAGCTGCAGGTGAGTAACGGGGCACCGTTTGTACTTGTGGGGAGTTGGCATGACAGTGGGGGAGTAGACCGAGGGTCTTGGGCATCATCAAGTGTGCTCCGTGTAGACAGGCACAGGGGCTGGGAGCCAGGGGGTTGCTCAGCCCAGCCTGGAGGAGCGTAGAGAAGCTTCCACAAGAGCCAAAAGGAAAGTCTGTGATTTGGCAAGACAAAGATGGGGAGAAGGGGCGGGAGGGGAGCTGGTGGGCACGGGGGTGCACGACAGGCTGGGAGGCTTCTGTGAGCTGCGGTAGGCAGCCTGGGGGCTGGGGGGCTGGCACAGGGGCCTCTGTCCCTTCCATGGTGGGCTCCTCTCGTTGCTGACAGGGAGTCAAGGAAGTGGCAGGGTCGCGTTGGCCTCTGAGATTTTGGACTCCGGTAACAGCGGGGGAAGCAGAGGCTGGGGGGTGCAGCAGGAGGGACAGACGTGACTGGGGAGACCGCTTGGAGGTGCAGCCGTTGTGACGGTTCAGAGGCGTGAGCTAGGGAAGAAGCGGCGGAGAAGGTGGGGTCAAACGGGCGGGGCTTAATTTTCCGTCGGGTGTGCAGGGCGAGGCGCCTTCAGTGTCCTCCAGGATGTGGCAAGAAGCCCGGCCCTTAAGGGCTACCTCCAGTGTGGCCCTGGCACCCGGTCTGCAGGGGTAGGGGACGGTTAGGATCACAGGAGCAGTATATGCTGACTCTGGGTAGCTCTTGGCTGTACGCTTTCCCCTTTCTCCTCAGCGGAGTCCAAGTTTGCTGGTCTTCGGACGAAGGCACGAGGCCTGTTTGCTCCAGCAGTGGCCTAGAGCCGATTATGAACTTATTGGAGATGGTCTGTTGTCATCGATGTTTATGATTATTATTTTTTTCACCGCAGTTTTAGCCCAAAGGTAGGGGCTAAAGGGACACAGTGAGGCCTGTATTTCCTCTTGGGATATTTTCTGGCATTTTTCACTCAGTTCTCCTCCTGTGTAGATGGCTGGCTGGCTTGATGGAGATCAAGAAACATGTTAGTGACAAATAGTTTTTATTTTGGTTAAATGGGGTTCAGCGGAGGGAACAGCAGGGATCGTGGGTGGCACCAGGGAATAAATTAGAAGCGGGTGGCAGAGTGGGAGGGGCCTCGGGAAGGAGTCTGCAGTCTCAGAGTTCCATCTAGAACACGGATGGCAGTTACGGGACCTGAAATTAGACACATGGAGACCACAGTTCCCATGCCGCCTCAAAACCCCATTCCAGGAAGGAGTCAGGCCTGGAGAACAGATAAGCTGAAGCTTCAAGGTTAATTGTAGAGCATCCCAGCCAGGTGACAGAGGTGAGCAATTTCGTGTGTGTGTGTGTGTGTGTGTGTGTGTGTGTGTAAAGCATTGTGGGTGGCAGGGCCTGGGAGCCCACCAGGACAGAGATTAATAGCACAAGCTCTGGAGTGAGACTGTCTGGGTTTAAATCCCTATACTTATTGTGTGACCTTGTGTAAGTTACTTAACCTCTCTGTGCCTCAGTTTAGTCTTCTATAAAAAGGGATGAGAATATCTTTTAAAAAAGCTTTTTTAATGTTTATTTATTCTTTTTTTTCAATATATGAAGTTTATTGTCAAATTGGTTTCCATACAACACCCAGTGCTCATCCCAAAAGGTGCCCTCCTCAATACCCATCACCCACCCTCCCCTCCCTCCCATCCCCCATTGTTATTTATTCTTGAGAGAGAGAGACAGAGTGTGAGTGGGGGAGGAGCAGAGAGAGAGGGAGACACAGAATCTGAAGCTGGCTCCAGGCTCTGAGCTGTCAGCACAGAGCCCGATGCGGGGCTCAAACCCACGAACCGTGAGATCATGACCTGAGCTGAAGTCGGACGCTTAACCGACTGAGCCACCCAGGTGCCCCTAAAAAATTTTTTTTAAATGTTTGTTTAATTAATTAATTAATTAATTAATTATTTTTTTAACATTTATTTATTTTTGAGACAGAGAGAGACAGAGCATGAATGCGGGAGGGTCAGAGAGAGAGGGAGACACAGAATCTGAAACAGGCTCCAGGCTCTGAGCTGTCAGCACAGAGCCCGACGCGGGGCTTGAACTCACGGACGTGAGATCATGACCTGGGCCGAAGTCGGACGCTCAACCAACTGAGCCACCCAGGTGCCCCAGGGATGAGAAGAATATCTTATCTCTGGGTCTCTGTGCAATCAGATAATACAGAGTAACACTCAAAAGTACTGTCTGTCATAGTTATCAGTTTCTCAGAAAATTGACCATGAACATGAGTATGAACCAGACTTATATAAAATGGACACTAATTTTCACTCATGTTGACAAAAAATTAGGCAAGTAAAAAATAAAGCAAAGTTCTCCCAGAATCCAGAAATTAGGACAAAACCTTTGAACAAGAAAGGATATTCAGATAGCCAATAAGCTTGTGGAAAGATGTTCTGTTCCACATTAATAATCTTCCAAGAAACACAAATGCAAGCCGCAGCCCTATACCAACATATACCTGTCAGACAGGCACAATGAGGAATGCACATTGGACTGAATTTTGTTGAGATGGAAATATAAATGCATAGAACCGCTTTGAAAAACCCACTGGCAGTATCCGCTTAAGCTAAACAAGCACATGGCCTGTGGCCCAGCAGTCTCTATCTCGGGCCCGGACGCAGCAGGCACCTGTGCGTAGCTCATCAAAAGATGTGTCCAAGGGGCACCTGGCTGGCTCCGTCAGTAGGGCACGTGACTCTTGATCTTGGTATTGTAGATTTGAGCCCCACCTTGGATATAGAGATTACTTGAACATAACAATCGTAAACAAAAAAAAAAAAAAAAAAAAAAGAGAGAGAGGGGGAGAGGGGTGCACAAGGGGGTTATAGCTGCATTATTTGTGATAGTACCACAGTGGAAACCACCCAAGCCTTCATCAACAGTAGAGTGGAGACGTAATCCCTGGTATACTCAGACAGATGGAGTACTTAACAGCGAGGTGGGTGGGCGGACAAACCACAGTTATGTGCAAAGCTGTGGATGACCCTCCCGAAGATGGTGTAGAGCGAAAGCAGCCAGAGACGAAGGGTACAAACTGTGATTCCATTTATATGAAGCTCAAAAACAGGCCAAGGCGTTTTATGTTGTTCAGAGGTCGGCTTGTGGGTGTGAGAAGTCATGCCCTGTGACTTGTAGTCGGTTGCAGACCCGGTGGGCAGAGGTAGACTTGACCTTGCACGTGGATACTGCCCGGCTACTCTGGCTGGAGGAAGAGTTGCTTTCCTCGGCCCCGTGGGGCAACGGCGCGGCCAATGAAAAGCCATCACACTTCCAACTCCCGGTGTTAATCCAATGGACTTTCAGTTTATTTTCTATTTAAAAAAAATTTTTTTTAACATTTATTTATTTTTGAGACAGAGAGAGACAGAGCATGAATGGGGGAGGGTCAGAGAGAGGGAGACACAGATTCTGAAACAGGCTCCAGGCTCTGAGCTGTCAGCACAGAGTCCGACGCGGGGCTCAAACTCACGGACCGCGCGATCATGACCTGAGCTGAAGTCGGACGCTTAACCGACTGAGCCACCCAGGCGCCCCTGGACTTTCGGTTTCTAACAGCCTTCCCAACTTACACCTTTCCTCCTTCAAAAAGCATGCTCCTCCTTTGTTCCCCAGACTTGCCTCCGTTTTCGCTGCGACTTGTTTGTCCCATGCTGCAGTCCTCTTTTATTCCTGAATAAACTCATCTCTTGCAGGCAGCAGCACTGGCAGTTTTCATTTGTGAGGTTAACGTGGCTAAGCTCTGGCGGGGGAAGGGGGTTGTGGCTGCAACGGTAGCTTCTGTGGGGGTGCTGGTGGCGTTCTGTTTCTTGATCTGGTTGCTGGTTTCACGGACGTGGACCTTCTTTGAGCTTGTGAGTTGTGCACGTCCCTCTGTGTACGTTGTACTCGGATAAAACATTTAGGCCACGTGTGGAGTCATCCCTAAGCCTGGAACATTCCCCCTACACACGGCTTCATCCCAGGCGCCAGGAACAGGAACCACTCCCTCCCTCTCCTGCAGTGAAAGGATTCCAGGGCCAGCCCAGCGAAGGAGGCCTCCAGGAGCCTTGGTTTCGGGGTCGACAAGTGGAGCGATGGCCTTGTTCGCCGCTGTATCCATATTGCACAAAGCCAGGCACAAGGTGATGTTTCATGAATCTCTGTAGGAGGCAGGGAGGGAGGAAAGGCAGTGGAGTCTCAGCAGAGGAAGCTGAGTAGGATTCTCTGTCTTATGAATAGCCTTTGGGTTGTGTCCAGCCCAAGCAGAGTGATGTGGTCATTTATAATGATGTGCCTCAGTCAGGATTACCATGCAGAGGTCTATCCTGGAGGCAGACTCGTAGTGTTTCTGTTTGCCCAGGATGAGACGGAAAAAGTCATTCGGGTACTCATTCATAAACTTTAGGTAAGACCTTTACTCTGTGCCATAAAGGCACAGGGATTGCCCTGGGGGAGCGTGCAGGGGGCTGGAGGCAGGCAGTCTGCATTCCTGCCTACGTGACCACCTGCCAGCACTGGCCCGAATGGGGCTGCGCTGAGGAAAGGTCACTTTGAAGCAGAGGTAGGTGTGGTGAAGGGACAGGGAGGATGAAAGGAGGGTGCGGATTGAGGGAAGTTCAGGGTCCTTCCCGGGGAGAGTCCTTGAAAACACATACACTCGCAGGACTTGGCTGGAGCGAAAATAAAAGAGGAGAAGGCACCTCGGCTTGTTTTCGCTGATGTAGGGATGATTGAAGTGGGGGGGGGGGAACCAGCCTCTAAATTGTCATTTCTGGGGCACCTGGCTGGCTCGGTCGGCAGAGCATGTGACTCTTGATCTTGGGGTCTTGAGTTCAAGCCCCACGTTGGGTGTACAGCTTACTTTAAAAAACCTGTTACTTCTTTTAGCTCCTGCAATGGCACCCTACTGACCACACGCTTTTCCTTGTGCCTTTTTTCCTATATGTGCCCGATGGCACCTTTTTTTTTCTTAAAGGCACATACACATTATTGTGTCCTAGGGAGAATGTGGTTCAGTAGCAGCTGATGGAAGAAATGGTGATCCCGTGGAGTGCAATTCAAGGGACATGAAAAAATCCAGGCCACCCAAAGACAGAGCCCACTGGAGCCTGAAATGCCACCATTCCCAACTCATTCTGTTGTGATGCGAATTGTCCTTTCCCTCCTGTTTTCTGTGTCAGTGACCTCCCAGAAGGGGTGATGGCTCAAAGAGACGGTAACTGTCAGAACTCTGACAACAACTCTCACAACTCTGACCTGGATACGTGAGAACCGTCCCCCA
This sequence comes from Herpailurus yagouaroundi, assembly GCF_014898765.1. Lineage (NCBI taxonomy): Eukaryota > Metazoa > Chordata > Mammalia > Carnivora > Felidae > Herpailurus > Herpailurus yagouaroundi. The sequence continues at coordinate 6,869,271 of NW_024412428.1, read as the reverse complement.
AGGAATGCTGGATGAGGGGAAGGGAGTGCGGGTGTTGGGGAGGCCAGAGCAGAAGCTGAGGCCCGGTTTTGCTGAAGGACTATGAACAGCCAGAATTTGATGCCCCAGGTGAGTGTCACAGGCTGTGGCAGTGGTTCTCAAAGTGGGGACCCTGGGCCGGCCGCATCGGCATCAGCCGGGAGCTCATTAGACATGCACATCCTCAGACCCTCTCGATCAGAAAATGGTGAGTAGGGGGGCGCCTGGCTGGCTCAGTCGGTTGAGCATCCAACTCTTGATTTTGGTTCAGGTCATGATCTCACCGTTTGTGGGATTGAGCCCCATGGCTCAATCCACTCGGTGTGGAGCCTGCTTAGGATTCTCTCTCTCTCTCTCTCTCTCTCTCTCTCTCTCTCTCTCTCTCTGCCCCTCTCCTCTGCTCTCTTTCTGAAATTAAAAAAAAGAAAGAAAGAAAGAAAGAAAAGAAAATGGTGAGTAGGGCCCCCAGCACTCTGTGTTTGAATGAGCCTTCTGGGCGATTTGAATAAATGTCAAAGTTTGAGAACCTCTAAGGAAAGAGCCATTTTCTTGACCAACTTTTCCCTTCTCCCCAACATCCTCTCTCCTTGGGAAAGAGACCAAAACAAAATGGCAGTTGAATCACCATATTGTGTGCCTGAAACTAATGTGCTGTATGTTAATGACACTGGGATTAAAATAAAAACTTCATACATACATTAACAAAGAGAAATATATAGTTATAACCTTCAAAAACCAAAACCAAAACCCCAAAACAAACAAATCCAAGTCCCCAAAAACCAAAATGGTATTGGATTGAAGCTCATGAATTTGGGATATTTTCTGGGGATCTTTGTCCCTGCCCCAGTCCAATAAAACCCTGTCCCCCTCACACCATAAGAGACCAGATTTTGAAAACACACTGAATTAGATGTAAAATTTTGGTTCTGCCACTCACTGGCTGTGGGGACCTGAGAAAAGGATCTGACCCTTGGTTTTCCCATCTGTAAAATGGGGCTCATAATATGGCCTATCTAACCAGGGTTTTCCTGCTGATCCTAGTGCTATGTACCCAGTTAGAGCTCAGTAGGTGGGTCTGTTGGTTGTCAGTCGTGCAGTGTCACCTGAACTGGAAGAAATTAAACTGGATCTCAAATCAGCCTATGATCTCATAGCGGTGGGGGGAAGTGGGAGACCCCGTGGCAATTCGGAACTGAACGTCTCGGGTTCTGAAACGTGAGTGAGCTATGCTATCCTGTGGCCTTGAGTAATATGTAAAGAACAGGGAGATATGAACCAGGCAATGAAGCTTTTAAGGCTGGTGAATTACTTCTGCCCTGTCTGCCAGGGAAATCTTACCCAGCAGAATGAATGGTGGGCACTCGCTGGCCTCACCAGTCTTGGTGGGGGTCAACAGCTTGCAAGACTTGATCCCTGAATGACATAGCACTCCTGGCTGGCAAGCTTACAAAGAGAGCCGCCCCCGTCCCCCACGCTCACCTACCCACAGAATGATTTATGGTCATTCAGTTTTCATTTATAAAACTGACAGTATTCCAGCTGATAAATACTGATGTATGTGAAATTCAGCAGCCGCAGGATGAAAGCCACTGGCCCCATGGCGACATCTGGCCGCCTTACAAAGACATCATCCCCCGCCCTTCACCCTATGGAATGCTGACTACTATTAGGTATAATAAGAGGGTTTAAGGTCCACAGGAATACGACGATAGGGTGAAACTCAACCAGTGGATTCCACAGCTGGGGTAGATCTCAGCTAGAAACATTGGGAATCAGATTCATGAGGAACACCATGCAGCGTGACCCTCCTACAGCAACGTGTTTTTGCAGCATGGCGGGAGGCTGGTAATTTTGGTAACTGGGGACACGTATGTGGTGGCTGTGAAGCGGGCTGGCTTTGCACCAGTAGGTGGTCTGCAAAAGCAGTGGCTCTGGTTTCCTCGGAGAACCTTCCGTGTGACAACAGTTCCAGTGAGGGGATTGGTATTGCCTTTTATCTGCAGATTTCAAAGTTCGTGACATGAGTCAGTGTTTCCTAATACCTGGTAGGAGGTGATTGTGTTCACTTCTCCAGACAGAGAGCCTGCGGGGCACCCCGGGCAATGGCGTCATCAGCCACGGAGTGACTAAGTGCTCACCTGGCCCCGAGTGTGTGTCGTGACTGTCCCCTGTCACCGGCGCGGTAGCCAGCATGGGGCAGGGAGCACCAGGGGAGAAAAGCAGGACCGGGAAGAAACAAAGTACAGGGTTCTCCGCACCTTGGTTCCCAAACTTGGGGCTGTATCTCAATCACCCATCAAGCATGTTAGTAACTCGGATCTCTGGTCAAAATGGTTTCTCCAAAGATTCTGATTCAGTAAGTCTGGGTGACAGTGGGGACCGGAATTCTGGATGTGACAAACTCCACAGGTGACCCCGATGCACGAGCAAATTTCGCTCTTCAGGGTCAAAGAGTAGACTCTGGAAGGAAACCCGGGGAGGAGGGGGTCGGGGTGAGAATTTGTCTTCACAGCTGCCCCCAACACACACTGTCCCCGGGGAGGGTTTACTTCCTCTCTACCCCACGCAGGGGGTCGCAGCTGAACCCCAGTCCCCTCAGCACAGGGGTTCTTAACCTTCACGCACCTTTGAGAAGCCGATTTTTAAACACCTCCCTGAAGAACATCCACGTGCCTGCACGGTTTAGGCTGTGATCTCAGGAGTGGCCCTAGGAGGCAGGGGTGGCACCAGGGGAGGCCGACAACCATACGCGAAAACTTCACCTCAAACCAAGAGAAGCCGGACAAAACGTTAAAAACCACGTGCTGGTCTCTTTTAGTCCTACTCTACATAGTGCCTCTCACGGCGGCACGGCCATTTCCAGTAATGACAACGAGGCGCCTAGTGTATCGAAGAATTCAGAAATGCTACCTGGGGTTTACCGTGGATGGGTCTCCTTGGCACTGACTAGGGAGGTCCCCCCTCCTCGTAACGCTGCCTTTCTGATCGCAGAGCCCGGAAAGCTGAAAACCCTATCTTCCGCAGGGTCTTCTTTGCAAGGCCCCTTGCAGCTGAATGTAAGTCAGGTTACACCCCACAGTGGGTGCATGTGGCAGAGGTCTCCCTGGGCCGCTGCTGGAGACTCTCTGCAGGCAGGTGAGGCAGCTAACGGGGTACCCTTTCCGGTGTCCAGCCGCCGGCATCCTGGGCATCGCGAGGCATCTGCAGCTCCTGCCTTCCGGGTCTCAGCGGTGGTGGTATATTCTAGAACTTGCACAATCACTGGCTGGATTAGAGGAGAGGGCTCTGGGCTGGGCATCCAAGGATGACTCCCAGAACGCCCCCCCCCCACCCCCCATGGGCCTTTGAGGGAAGCCGCTCCTTCTACAATGGTCAGTGAGGTGAGGACACTGAGATTGTTGAGTTCATCGCGACATCGCGACAACCCAGGGATGAGAAGGCTGCTGGCAAACACCACGAAGCTGGGGACTGGTCGTCGATGAGCTGTTGTGACCTTTCTAGCACATTGGCACAGCATGTTATGCGAAATCCTTATACATCTGTCTGCATTTTTGTGAGTGAATCTTCAGGGGTTGAGTTCCTGGACCAGGGGGTATGTAAACTTTGATAGGTATTGTTAAGTTATTCTTCAAAAATGTTCTAGTAATTCACAGTGCCATCAACACTTTACCTCACCTTTATTAACACAGAGGGGGCAAAAACCCAGGCATGACTTTTATTTTTATTAAAAAAAAATTTTTTTTAATGTTTATTTATTTTTGAGACAGAGAGAGACAGAGCATGAACGGGGGAGGGTCAGAGAGAGAGGGAGACACAGAATCGGAAGCAGGCTCTAGGCTCTGAGCTGTCAGCACAGAGCCCGATGCGGGGCTCGAACTCACGGACCGTGAGATCATGACCTGAGCTGAAGTCGGACGCTTAACCGACTGAGACACCCAGGCACCCCGGCATGACTTTTAAAATATCCACCAGCATGGTAAAATAACCCTAGGGTGGCAGGAGTACTGATCGAATGAAAACAGAAGCCCGGCCAAGCAGGACAGACACACGCCTTGCCTGTCAGATGGACGCCAGCCGGATGGGCACGTAGATGTTGAGTATCAGCTCTAGTGTAACTGATCTTCCTAATCTTTAATAATACGTGAGGAGACAAATGGTAGCTCGTTGTTGTTCGCTTATGTCTCTTGGACGTATCAATGATCTCAAGGGATTTTTTGGGTCAGTTTTAAATTTCTGTTTTACATCTTGAATTTCAAAAAGTTACGCAAAATATCCCAGAGTCAAGTTCCGCAGAACTGTTTTACGAGATTACTGTAGGTCAAGCTTTATGCTAAGTTTTGGAGATAAAATAATAGTTTCCACTCTTGAAGAATTTATGGTGTGTCGGAAAGACCAGCCAGGCACACGTGCGTGCACACACGCGTTCACACAATGGTAATTTCTTTTTATTTATTTATTTATTAAAAAAAAAATTTTTTTTTTCATCGTTTATTTATTTTTGGGACAGAGAGAGACAGAGTATGAACAGGGGAGGGGCAGAGAGAGAGGAAGACACAGAATCGGAAACAGGCTCCAGGCTCTGAGCCATCAGCCCAGAGCCTGACGCGGGGCTCGAACTCACGGACCGAGAGATCGTGACCTGGTTGAAGTCGGACGCTTAACCGACTGCGCCACCCAGGCGCCCCCACACAATGGTAATTTCAAAGCAAGGGGCGCCAGGATTTCCAGGACAAAATGAAATCGAGTACTTTTTATTTTTTATTTTTTATTTTATTTTATTTTTTTTTTTAATTTTTTTTTCAACGTCTTTTATTTATTTTTGGGACAGAGAGAGACAGAGCATGAACGGGGGAGGGGCAGAGAGAGAGGGAGACACAGAATCGGAAACAGGCTCCAGGCTCCGAGCCATCAGCCCAGAGCCTGACGCGGGGCTCGAACTCACGGACCGCGAGATCGTGACCTGGCTGAAGTCGGACGTTTAACCGACTGCGCCACCCAGGCGCCCCGAAATCGAGTACTTTTTAATACATATGTGGGGGGGAAATGTAGGGAACACAAAATCATCAAAGAGAAAGCAGCTATCATCTGGGCCAGTCTAATAATGCCTGTAATTTAAAAACAAATGGAGGGGCGCCTGGGTGGCTCAGTCGGTTAAGCAGCCGACTTCGGCTCAGGTCATGATCTCGCGGTTCGTGAGTTCAAGCCCCGCGTCAGGCTCTGTGCTGATGGCTCAGAGCCTGGAGCCTGTTTCGGATTCTGTGTCTCCCTCTCTCTGACCCTCCCCCGTTCATGCTCTGTCTCTCTCTGTCTCAAAAATAAATAAACGTTAAAAAAAATTAAAAAAAATAAAAACAATGGGAAAAAACTGTCCCCATAAGATAAAACTGTCCCCATAAGATAAAAAAAATCTTATTTTTATTGCTATGTTTTGGCGTGCAGGATGAAGATGGCAGTAAAATACTGCTATGTGATTTCTTTCCATGATAAGTTGTGTGCAAGAAAATGTCACAAAGAAAGATGGACTAGATATAAAGAAGGCTCCATCTCTGTCCCCGCCATGGTAGTGTCAGTGGAAGCCTGCTAAAATAACGATGACAGGGGCGCCTGGATGGCTCAGTCGGTTAAGCGTCCGACTTCAGCTCAGGTCATGATCTCGCGGTCTGTGAGTTCGAGCCCCGCGTCGGGCTCTGACAGTTAAGAGCCTGGAGCCTGCTTCCGATTCTGTGTCTCCCTCTCTCTGACCCTCCCCCGTTCATGCTCTGTCTCTCTCTGTCTCAAAAATAAATAAACGTTAAAAAAATTTTTAAAATAAATAAAATAACGATGACAAAGAAAGTCCAAAGTCACATATCGTAATACTCCAAATGTCTAGGATGCAATTGAAAATCACTCATCGTACCAAGAACCAGAAACATCTCAATTTGAATGAGAAGGCACATTCGACAAGTGCCAACACGTACATTACACAGATGGTGGGATTGCCGGACAAGGATTTAAAAGCAGTCACCACAGAAATGCTTCGATGCTCAATTATGAACCTGCTTAAAACAAAAGAGCAGAAAATCTCAGCAAAGAAATAGTAGGTGTAAAGACGAATCTAACAAATAGATGTGAGGAAAAAGACTTTGTAGGAGGGAAGAACATTTGGGGTTAGGTTAAAAAACATTACCCCTCCTCTGGTTTCCTAGTTTTAAGTCTTGGGAGAGGAGTTACACAGTTTTCTTAGCTAACTAGAATTTCAATAGCCCTGCCTTCAGAAACTCACTCCAGTGAATCTAAATCCTGCCGGCCTGGCATTTATGCTCGGAGACAGCCACCAGTCACTCTCTTGGCGAACGTACAGTCCCCCTTTCTCCCCTCCTCCCCCAGATCTAGGGATCCAACCCCTTGCTTCTCTCCCAGGCCTGCTGTTGGCTCAGCTTGGAGGCTGATGCTGGAACTCATCGTTTCAGGGTGCAGAGCAGGCCCAGGGGAGCATCAGGAGTCATACAGTGGCCTGTCCTTTGTAGCCACCTTGGCTGGGCAACGACAGTGCTCAGGACTGGAGTACTGATGGGCTTTAGTGTCCCCTTCAGGCTAGTGTGGTTGGAAGCCCTCTTTCCTATGACTGCCAGTGATACAGAAGACTTTCAGTATCTTAACCGTTGATGTATCCATATCAGTATGCCTGGCTGAATATCAGACTTGCCTGTAAGAAAGGATAATGATTGGGGTCTTAATTCTAAGGGTAATGGGAGCCACAGAAGAGTTGTGAGCAGAGAATGACATTTGCATTTCGGAGATCACTGGGGCTGTGGAGAGGAGAAGGAGGAGTCAGGATGGCTTGGTCAACAATTAGGAGCCTATCTCCCCAGTCCAGGCAGGAGCAGATGCGGAGAATCCACGAAGTCAGTAGTGTTGCACTGGATGTGGTGGGAGGAGGGGACGATCTGCGGTTTCTGGATTTCCCATTGGGGTAGATGGAGGGTGGTTATACCAGGTGAGAAGGGAACCAATGGAAAAGGCCTGGGTTTGGTGGAGAAGATCAACAGAGCGATTTTGGAAATACTGAGTTTAAGATGGTTTTGAGATATACCAGAGACATCAAGTAGGCAACCGGGATATGTAGGTTTGGAGCTCCAAAGAACATTCTGGCCTAGAGTTACGAGTTCGTGAGTCATTGATAAGAGGGTAATAAATAGGGGTCCTTGGTGGCTCAGTCGGCTGAGCGTCCAACTTTTGATGGACGCTCAGGTCATGATCCCATGGTTGTAGGGATTGAGCCCTGAGTCAATGAAGACATTAAGCTGGGAGCCTGCTTAAGATTCTCTCTCTCTCCCTTTCTCCCTCTGCCCCTCTCCCCCACTTGCACGCACACGCTCTCTCTCTCTGTCTGTGTGTCTCTCTAAAACAAACAAACAAACAAAAAAAAGAAGGTAATAAATGAAGATGTGTGTAGGATGAGATCAGTCTGGAGAAGGTGGAGTGAGATTATGTGGGAACCCTGACTCCAGGAAGTCTAAAAGTTCATGGGTGAGTAAAACAAGGAGCAGATCACAGAAAAATAAAAGTTTGGAAACATTACAAATACCACAAATATGAAATCCAGAAAATACCGTAATATTTTAAGTAATTCTTTGCCTGAAACACTTCTGTGTTTCTCTGCCGTTTTTGCTGATTGTCACCTTCTCAAATTGATTTGTCACCTTCTCAAATTCACTGAGATACAACTAATGTACAATATACCGTATCTCTTTAAAATAGACCATTCGATGAGTTTTAGCAGACGTATACACCCATGACAGCACTGTCACAATGAACATTCAGAGCATTTCCATCACCCCAGAAATTTCCTCTTTTCAGTCGATCCCCACCTTCCATCCCTGGCCACCAATCTGGAATTTTATGTAAATGAAATCACACGGTAGGTGCTCTTTTTTGCCTGGCTTCTTTTACTCGACATAGTGATCTTGAGATTCGTCTATGTTGTCATGTGTATCAGTGATTTATTCCTTTTTGTTGCTGAGTAGTAATCCACTGCATGGATGTATCACAGTTTATGTACTCACCTGTTGATGGACATATGAGTTGTTTCCAATTTTGTGCTATGGTAGGCCCTTTTTTAAAGTTTATTTAAAAATTTTTTTTCATGTTTATTTATTTTTGAGACAGAGAGAGACAGAGCATGAACAGGGGAGGGTCAGAGAGAGAGGGAGACACAGAGTCGAAACAGGCTCCAGGCTCCGAGCTGTCAGCACAGAGCCTGATGCGGGGCTCAAACCCACGGACCGCGAGATCATGACCTGGGCCGAAGTCGGATGCTCAACCGACTGAGCCACCCAGGTGCCCCTAAAGTTTATTTATTTTGAGAGAGAGAGTGAGTGAGTGGGGGAGAGGTGGGGGAGGGGGGGAGAGATAATCCCTCGCTGACAGTGTGGAGCCGGATGCAGGGCTTGATCCCATGAAGTGAAAAACGAAGAGTTGGATTTTTAACCAGCTGGGCCACCCAGGTGCCCTACCTACGAGTCTTTTAATCATGAATGAGTGTTCAGTTTTCTCCTGTGCTTTTTCTGTAGTTATTGAAATGATCATGTTTTTCTCCTTTATTAATACAATGAATGACAGTGATTGGTTTTCTGACGGTAAACCAACTTTGGATTCTTGGAATAAACGCTACTCCTTGTCATGGTGCATTCTACGCAATTGTAATTATAGCTACAGTTGTAGATAGAGAGATAATTGGATTTGATTTGCTAATACTTATTTTTTTTAACATTTATTTATTTTTGAAACAGAGAGAGACAGAGCATGAACAGGGGAGGGTCAGAGAGAGAGGGAGACACAGAATCTGAAACAGGCTCCAGGCTCCGAGCTGTCAGCACAGAGCCCGATTGGGGGCTTGAACTCATGGACTGCGAGATCATGACCTGAGCTGAAGTTGGCCGCTTAACCAACTGAGCCACCCAGGTGCCCCTGCTAATACTTATTTTAAGGATTTTTGTACCTATGTTCATGAGGGGTAATGTTTGTAATTTTCTTACTTTATAATGTCTTTATTGGGTTTTCGTATTAGGGTATACTGGCCTTATAAAATAAGTTGAGATGTATTCCCTCTTGCCTCTGTATTTCAAAAGAGTTTGTGTAAGAGGCCTATTATTTCTTCTTTATTTTCTAGAATTTACCAGTGAAACTATCTGAGCTTGAAGTTTTCTTTGTGCAAGGAGTTTTGAGAACAATTCCATTTATTTAATCAAGATAGGGTTATTTAGGTTCTCTGTTTCATTTAGTATCAATTTTGGGAAGTTATGTTTTTCAAAAATTTTGTCAATTCATCTGAGTACTGATTTTTTTTTTCTGGTATAAAGTTCTTCATAATAGTCTCTTTTTGTTTTTCTCTTCAGATTGTAGATGACATTATTTTAGTAACAACCTATTGAAATAGAACTCACATATCATAAAGTTCATCCTTATAACGTGTAGAATTCAGCGGTTTTTAGTGTATTTACAGAATTGTGCAACCATTGTTCACCACTGTCTACTTATAAAGCATTTCTTCTTCCCCCAAACGCCATACCCATTAGCAGTCACTCCCCACTCTCCCTTTTCCCTAGTCTCTGAAAACTACTAATCTACTTTCTATCTTTAAAGATGTCCCTACTCTGGGGGCACCTGGGTGGCTCAGTCGATTAAGCGGCCGACTTCAGCTCAGGTCATAATCTCACAGTGTGTGAGTTCGAGCCCCGCATCAGGCTCTGTTCTGACAGCTCGGAGCCCGGAGCCTGCTTCTCTCTGCCCCTCCCCTGCTTGCTCTCTGTCTCTCTGTCTCTCTCAAAAACAATAAACATTAAAAAAAAAAAAAAAAGATGTCCCTATTCTGGACATTTTAATAAATGTAATCATGAATATGTGGCCTTTTTGTGTCTGACTTAGCATAATGTTTTCAAGGTTCTTCGCTGTTGTGTCATGTATCAGTTTCATTCCTTTTTATGGCCAAATAACATTCCATTGGATGGATAGACCACATTTTGTCTGTCTTCATTAGTTAACGAATATGATGGTTGTTTCCACTCTTTGTTACAAAAAAAAAAAAAATGCTGCTGCGAACATTTGAATACATGTTTTGTGGGGCGCCTGGGTGGCTCAGTTGGTTGAGCGTTTGACTCCCTTGATCTTGGCTCAGGTCATGATCGCATGCGTCGGGCTCCGTGCTGACAGCCCAGAGCCTGCTTGGGATTCTGCCTCCCTCTGTCTCTGCCCTTTCCCCACTCGTGCTCGTGCTCGTGCTCCCTCTCTCTCCAATAAATAAAGTTAAGAAAATAATTTCTTAAAAGAACGAATACAAGTTTTGTGAGGACGTACCTTTTCAGTTCTCTTGGATATGTATCTGGGAGTTGAATTGCTGGGTCATATGATAACTCTATGTTTAACTTTTTGAAAATCTTCCACACCGTTGTCCAAATAGCTGCACCATTTTGCATTTCCACCAGCACTGTACGCGGGTTCCGGTTTCTGTACAAAATGCTACATCCTTGCCAACTCCTGTCATTTTATGACTTTTGATCGTAGACGTCACGGTAGATATTTAACGATTCGGTTTGCATTTCCTTAATGACCCGTGATACGAGCAACTTTTCATGAGCTCAGCGCTCATTGGCATATCTCTTTCAAAATCTTTGACCTTTTAAAACTTGGATTATTTGCATTTTTCTTCTTGCATTGTAAGGGTTCTTTATATATTTTGGATACAAGTCTTTTATCAAATATGTGACTTGCAAATATTTTCTCCTGTTCTTTTGGGTTGTGCTTTCAGTGTCTTGATGGTGTCCTCTGAGTTGCAGATGTTTTTAATTCTGATGACCAATTCTTCTCTTATTGGTTGTGCTTTTGTGTCATACCTAAGAAACCATCGCTAAGGGCACAAGGATTTGCTTCTTTGTTTTTAGAGTTTGATCATTTGAGGGGCGCCTGGGTGGCTCAGTCAGTTAAGCGTCCAACTCCGACTCAGGTCATGATCTTGCAGGTCGTGAGTTCAAGCCCCGCGTCGGGCTCCACGCTGACAACTTGGAGCTTGGAGCCTGCTTCGGGTTCTATGTCTCCCTCTTTCTGCCCCTCCCCTGCTTATGTTCTGTCTCTGTCTCTCTCTCTCTCTCAAAACTAAATATTTAAAAACATTTTTTAATAAAAAAAGTTTTATAATTTTAACTCTTAGGTCTCTGCCCCATTTTGAGTTAATTTTTGTGTATGGTGTGAGGTAAGTGCTCACATTCATTCTTTTGAATGTGGATCTCCTCAACTATATATTTTGTTTCTAACTTTATCTTTGTTATTCCCTTTCTTCTAGTTACTTGGGGTTTACTTTGCTCTTCTTTTCTAGCTCCTTATGGTGGAACTTTAGGCCTCTGTTTTTAAACCTTTCTACTTTCCTAACATAAGCACTTAAAGCTATAACTTCCTTTCTAAACACTGTTTACACCCCACAAATTTTGACTTTTTAAAATTATCATTCAGTTATAAGTATTTTCGAATTGCCCCTGTGATTTCTTCTTTGATCCAATGATTATTAATTAAAAAATTTTTTTTTAACATTTATTTATTTTTGAGACAGAGAGAGACAGAGCATGAATGGGGGAGGGTCAGAGAGAGAGGGAGACACAGAATCCAAAGCGGGCTCCAGGCTCTGAGCCGTCAGCACAGAGCCCGACGTGGGGCTCGAACCCACGGACCACGAGATTGTGACCTGAGCTGAAGTCGGACACTTAACCGACTGAGCCACCCAGGCGCCCCTCATTTTGTTCGATACTAATATAGCTTACTCTAGCCTTCTTTTGCTTACTGTTTGCATGGTATATCATTTTTTTATCCACTTACTTTCAATTTATCTGTGTTTTATATTTAAAATGCGTGCCATATATTTTAGGCTTGCATTACATACTTTGCGGTGATCTCTGCCTTTTATATTGAACTTTTTATTTCATTATTATTTCAAATAATTATTGATATAATTGGATTTAGGTCTAGCGTTTTATTTTATTAGTTGTTTTGTTTGTGTTTATTTCTTTTCTATTCTCATTCCTGCCTACTTTTGGATTATTTCAAACATGAAAAAAATTCTATTGTAATTTATTTGTTAGCTTTATAGCCTTATCTTTTTTTTCATGGCTGCCTTAGGGATGAAGATATACATCCTTAATTTTCACAGTTTAGAGTTGCGATTATACCACTTCGTGTAAAATGTAGAAACCAAACAACCATGTAGATCCATTGTCTCCACATTTGTTATGAACTGTAGAAAACTATGTTATAATTTTGGCTTTAAACAGTTGTGTGTATTTTTTATAGGAAGAAAAAGTAGTCTTTTCACATTTACCATTTCTGATTATCTTCATTTCTTCTTGAAGATTCTAGTTTCCCTTTGGTATCATTTCTTTTTAGCAGGAGAAAACTTGCCTTTAGCACTCTTAGAGTAGGGATGAATTTTTGTGGCTTTTTAAATTTGGAAAATGTGTTTTCCTTTTTAAGGATCGTTAGATCATTTTTTAGATCATTCACATCTTTTTTTTTTTAATTTTTTTTTCAACGTTTTTAATTTATTTTTGGGACAGAGAGAGACAGAGCATGAACGGGGGAGGGGCAGAGAGAGAGGGAGACACAGAATCTGAAACAGGCTCCAGGCTCCGAGCCATCAGCCCAGAGCCTGACGCGGGGCTCGAACTCCCGGACCGCGAGATCGTGACCTGAGCTGAAGTCGGACGCTTAACCGACTGCGCCACCCAGGCGCCCCTAGATCATTCACATCTAAATGATCACTTAGATCATTTAGATCACTTAAAATTTTTTTTTAACATTTATTCATTTTTGAGAGAGTATAAGCAGGTGGGGGGCAGAGAGAGAGGGAGACACAAAATCCAAAACAGGCTCCGGCTTCTGAGCTGCCAGCACAGAGCCCGACACGGGGCTCGAACTCGCGGACCGGACCGCAAGATCAGGACCTGAGCCGAAGTCAGATGCTTAACTGACTAAGCCACCCAGGCGCCCCAATTTAGATCATTTTTCAAGTAATATCTAACATGTCATTAATTCTATCTAGTATGTTTTATCCCAGGCATATTTTTCTCGAGAATTCCATTTGGGGTCTTTCGAAATATATCTTCTTTGTCCTTAAGTAGGCCATGCTCTCCTCTTATATGTATGGAATGCAGCCGTTTTAAAGCTCAATAGTTGAATGTTCATCTACGAATTCAGTCACATCTGGGTCTGTTTCCATTGAACGATTTTCGTCCTCATTATGGATTGATTGCATGTCCCTGCTTTATGCCTACTTGGTAACTGGACTGGACACCAGACGATGTAATTTTACTTTTGTCAAGTCCCGGATATTTTTGTGTTCCACTAAAAATTCCTGGGTTGTTTGTCTTCTTTTTCTTTTTCCGGGTGGCACACAAGTTGCTCGGAAACAGTTCTGTCCTTTTGAAGCTTGCTTTTAGGTCGTGCCAAGTGAGACCAGAGCAGTGTAGAGTTTCTCTTTCCCCACCACTGAGGCAATACCCTTCTGAGTTTGCACCCGATTCCGCCTGAATCATGAAGCCTTTCCACTCTGGTGAGCAAGAAGACAGACGACTCCTGGCCCCGTGTCACCTGCGGGGATTGTCTGACTGCCCCTTTCCCATAGCCTTTTTCCTGGCTTCAGGTAGCTTCCACACAGGCACTGAACGGGAGATTCCAGCCCTCAGTTCTGCGAATTCCAGCCTCCCTGCATCCCCAAACGCCTAACTCTGTCTCAACTCAAGGAGACCGCTGAGCTGTGTGCAGGTTCCGCCTCCAGTGCTAGGTCCTAGAAACCATCCCTCCGGGCATCATGCCAGGACAGTCACAGGGCTTGTCTGATGGACTTCTTTCCGGGCTCACTATCCTGTGCTGCCCATCGTCTGGTGTCCCAAATGGTTCTTTCCTGTATTTCAGTCAGTCTTTTCAGTTCCCTAGAGTAGAAGCCTAAACCTATTCTTTTAATGTTTATTTATTTATTTTGAGAGAGAGAGAGAGAGAGAGAGAGAGAGGGAGAGCGAGCGAGCACAAGATGGGGAGAGGGGCAGGGGAGAGGGAGAGAATCCCAAGCAGGATTCATGTTGTCAGCACGGAGCCCAATGTGGGGCTCGATCTCATGGACCTTGAGACCGTGACCTGAGCCGAAATCAAGAGTCGGATGCTAAACCAGCTGAGCCACCCAGGTGCGCCAATAGGAGGGTAAACCTAATCTCTTTTATTCGATCCTGGTCAAAAGTTGAATTCTTTCACCTGCGCTTTTGAATATTTTCACAGACGTGAAATTCTGGGTTGGCGAGTTTGTTGTTTTTTCCCAGCACTGTAAAGATGTTTCACTGTCCCCGGCTTCCACGGTTTCAATAATTGGTCTCCTGTATGTAATGTGTCATTTTTCTTTGCTGCTTTCAAGATTTTTTTCTTTTCTTCCTTCCTTCCTTCCTTCCTTCCTTCCTTCCTTCCTTCCTTCCTTCCTTCCTTTCTATTTATTTTTAATTTATATTATTTATTATTATTTATTTACATCCAAGTTAGTTAGCATCTAGTGCAACAATGATTTCAGGAGTAGATTCCTTAATGTCCCTTACCCAGTTATCCCAACTGCCCTCCCACAACCTCTCGAGTAACCCTCTGTTCTCCATATTTAAGAATCTCTTCTGTTTTGTCCCCCTTCCTGTTTTTATGTGATTTTTGCTTTCCTTCCCTTATGTTCATCTGTTTTGTATCTTATATCCCTCATCTGAGTGAAGTCATATGACATTTGTTTTTCTCGGACTGACTAATTTCACTTAGCATAATACCCTCCAGTTCCATCCACATAGTTGCAAATGGCAAGATGTCATTCTTTTTGATTGCTGAGTAATACTCCATTGTGTATATATACCACATCTTCTTTATCCATTCATCCATCAAAGGACATTTGGGCTCTCTCCATACTTTGGCTATTGTCGATAGTGCTGCTATAAACATGGGGGTGCCTGTGTCCCTTTGAAACAGCACACCTGTATCCCTTGGAGAGATACCTAGTAGTGTGATCGCTGGGTCGTAGGGTAGTTCTATTTTTAGTTTTTTGAGGAACCCCCACACTGTCTTCCAGAGCGGCTGCGCCAGTTTGCATTCCCACCAACAGTGCAAGAGGGTTCCTGTTTCTCCACATCCTCGCCAACATCTCTTGTGGCCCGAGTTGTTAATGTTAGCCACGCAGACACATGTGAGGTGGTATCTCCTTGTGGTTTTGATTTGTATTTCCCTGATGAGGAGTGATGTGGAGCATTTTTCAAGATTTTCTTCTCCGAAGAACATGACTGTGGCGCTGTGCAGTGGAGAATGGTCTGGAATGTAACAAGAGGAAATTATGGAGGCTGATGCAGTACCTTCCCAGGAGGTGACATTGGTGAGACTGCACTGGGGCCCGTGGGGACGGAAGAAAAGGACAAATGTAGGGGCACCTGGGTGGCTCAGTCAGTTGAGCGTCTGACCTTTGGCTCAGGTCATGATCTCGTGGTTCATGAGTTCGAGCCCCACGTTGGGCTCATTCACTGCTGTTGGTACAGAGCCTGCTTTGGATCCTCTGGACCTACCCTTCCTCTGCCCCTCCCCTGCGCATGCTCTCTCTCTCTCTCTCAAAAAGAAATAACTTTTTTTTTTTTTAAAAAAGGACAAAGTTAAATTATATATTTTAGAAGTAGGGTTGACAGCAGTTGGTTAGAAGATCGAGGTGAGGGGCAAAGTGGGAGGTTGAGAACGGCTCTTTGGTTTCTGGAGTGGGAAAATGGGCAAATTTAGGATGATTGCAGCAGGAAAGCAGGAAAGGGCCGCTGCGGGGGGGTTCCATTGGGGAGCATGTTCAGTGTGTGGGATACACAAGTTGGGGTACTAAGCAGCTTAGGGGAGAAATCTGGGCTGCATACCAGACGGACAACAGGAGGGCTGATCTGCCCCCTGCCCCCCATCCACGCAGAGGGCAGAGGGCAGGCGGGCAGGTGGGCAGATTTCAAAGGCAGAGTGAGGGGCCAAGCGAGGCAAGCCCCACTGTCCCTCAAGACCCAGCAGCGAGTGAAGGGAAGAGCGTACTCTGGAGAAGCTTCTCACATGGAGACCAGCGGAGCAAGGACCACATGCTTCTGCTGTCGTCTTTACGGTGGGAGGAGTTGGCAGAGGGAGGACCCGAACTCAGCCCCGGGCACTGCCAGCATCCGGCGGCTGGGCTGGGAAAGAAGGTCCCGTGAAGAATATGGAGAAGGGACCGGCAGGGATGTTATCCCAACAAAGGAAGACGTCTCAAGGCCGAGGTTGAGGAAGATCAGGGTCCCTCATGACAGCCCAGGCTCATCGCTGCGGCAGGATCTTGGCAGGGAACCTCTCAGGCCACACGCTGGGCACACTTTTGGCTTCCCCGGTTATGGTCGTATGGAGAATTATTTACCCTGATCAATTCACCCGGAGTCTGGGAGGAAGATTTATAGGTTTATGGGCCCTAAAAATCTGTTTTCCTAATGCTGACTGGAAAACAGTTTCCGAAAATACACACGGGTAGGTATCGAAGGCTACCTCCTTTCTGTGGCTTATTTTAGCTTCTGTATAAGGAAAAAACAGTCCTAGATTACCATGGCAACATACGATGCCTCCTCACAGGCCTTTAAAGCCCTCTTATTAAGCCTTTGGATTTCCTCGAAGAGCAGGTGAAAGCAAATATTTTAACCTGATCCTAAAGAAAAAGGAGCAAGAGCAAGCAGCCTGGTGCCTTTCTCCTAGAACCCTGGGCAACCAGGTGGTTGTCTGCTCCAGGCCTAAAGCACGCAGGCCAGAAACTGCTCCCGGCAACAGAGCCCTGGAACAGACATGAGAGAAGACTGTGTAACCAACAGACCCGGCATGGCGGGGAGGGTCCTCAGGGAACAGATCCACATTTCAAACTCCTTGAGGGCAGGGGTTGTATTTCCCCATTCTTTTCATTTCTCCTGGTCGCTAGCACATCCCAAGATCTCCGTACACATTTTCTCGCTGGTGGGTGACACAGGGTGTCTCTGGGGGGGGGGGGGGGGGGGGGGTGGAAGAACCTGGATTTTTTTTTTTTTAATTTTTTTTTCAACGTTTATTTATTTTTGGGAC